>NC_056661.1:102998767-103731267 GCF_018350195.1 Panthera tigris
CGTGTGTGTGTGTGTCTGTGTGTGTGTGTGTGTTACTGGAGCAGGAAATCTCATGGAGTTTGAAGCATTTCACAGTGCTTGAATAATTCTCAGCCTTTCTCACTCTGAAACCTCACTAGGCTTTTGGGATTATTGATGTGGTGATGCTCTTCCGTTGTCTGGGAAAATGCACAAGGCCATTACCCTAGTCAACAGGAACTATGAGACACACAGATTTCCTAGGGAAAAAGTCACTTGTAGATGTCCAATCTCCTAACTCATCATCACATTATCACTCCAATACTAACTTCTAAAATAAAAGAAAAAAGTCAATAAATACCGCTCTTCTTGCTGTTCAGATTTTACAACTTATCAAAAAAATAAGCAAAACACATTAACACATTAACAAAATGTAAGCAAGTTTTATCATGTTTTCTTCTCAGCTCCACCAATCCCATATCATACCAGAATTTTTCTAAAAATTTTTCCATCCATGTCTAAGAATTTCTATCATTATTTTAATCTGAGAAAGCAAAAACAAAAGAAATATCCAAATGAGGATAATATTTACTTACCTTCTATTATTAACAGCTACAATTTTCCATTTCCTCTACCTAATTCTAATTCAAACTTCCACTTTTTCCAAGAATTTTCAAATTATAAGAAAAGAAAGAAAAGTCAATAAATAAGGGATATTTTAAACAACTGCCCTATTTATATTTTAATGCCTGATATAAAAAAGATTTTTTAAATTTTACAGAGAGAAAGAGCAGGGCAGAGGGGCAGAGGGGCAAACGGGGAGAGAGAGAGAGAGAGAGAGAGAGAGAGAGAGAGAGAGAGAATCCTAAGCAGGCTCCAAACTCTGCATAGAGCTTTACGGGGGACTCAATCCCCTGATCCTGGGATCATGACCTGGGTGGAAATCAAGAGTCAGGCGCTCATCCAACTGAGCTACCCAGGCTCCCCTTAATGCCTTATTTTTTTAAGTGATATTTCTAACCAGAAAACATACCAATCTTAACCCATCCACTAAAAGAACTATAAAAATATACTACAGATTCTCAAAAGAGAGGATAAGAACGTAATTCTAGGATCCAACTCTTTTGATCCTTTTCCATTTAGTTACTGTGTAACTAAGAGCCGGTTCAGCTAAGGTAATGGAAATGCCTCTCTGAAGTTGGTACCAATGACCAAAGGGCAGGAGATCACTTGTCATGCAGTTTCCTTTGATGAAGAGGTCAATTTAGCTTTTTGACTTCATACCTCAGAAAGAAAATAATCATGCATCTCTCTATAGCCTCAACATTGAACTTCAACACATTCTTTGATATTGGCTCTCTTAATTATGCTTTGAGTTACATTTGCCTTCACTTTCTAGGCCTAGGTCTCCTGGGGGCAAAAGGATTATCCCAGTATTTATACAAATCAGTAGTGCTAAGTCTTACCCAAACAAAGATTTAGAGGGATTTAATAGTCAGTTTTTAAGACTGGCTCTTTGAAAGCTCTTCAGTTATAAAAACCAAGTTGTAATCAACAACATTTAAGATGGTGTTAACAAACATGTATTTCACGGATTATTAATGTGGCCATGATGAAACATTTATTTCTCTCAGTAAAAGGTAAATCTCATTGGCAAAGTAGCCTAAGAATAGCACCCAACTTTATATACTTAATTACATTAGACAAAAATCATGTATGTGGCTTCAAAGACTCACAGTCAAGTTTGGAAGCAAACGACACAGTAGAGATTTACTCCAAAAGCCAGGAATATTACCTTTCTTATTAGCATAGAGTTAGAGTAATTAAAGCCATATTATAAATTCTATCTAAAAATAGTTTGAAGAAAGCATTCATTCTTAAACTTATCTAAATACACCTAAAACTGATGTACTACTTCACAAAAAAATTCATCAATAAACTAAACATTGTGTTAAGTCATAAATCAGAACCTTCCTGCTTTGGATTTTACTCCTTAACTTCCCATCCCACCATCTCTATTGGATTTGTCTAAAGTCACTATTCTCTGGCCTGAACAGAGCCCAGTTTCTTCTTCTCCCATAGTGTGCTCACTAAGTCGGTCTGCTTGGGTTATCTTCCTTTAATACTCTCAACCCAAATATTATTATTCCAACACTTCCTTTTTTCTTGTCCCATCATTTTATAATCAACACAGAGAAGATTCCCGAAACTTGACTTCATCTATCCTCAAAGCCCTAAATACATTTTTGCGTGCTAGTCTTTTCTTATACTACCACAATATTTCAGTTCATAAAAAATTAAATTCAAGACATCATATTTGAGTTATCTAAGATATTATTAGGTGGTGGAAAACAAAAATGAATAAAACAGAGTTCTTGTCCTCAAAGAGTTCAGTGTTTGTAAGAAAGCAAAATAAAAAAAATTACAAAACAAAATTTAAAATATAGTAATTGTGTTATTTGCTTTAGTGAACAAAATAATGTGATCATTCATTCTGATGGAAAGAGTAGGAGAATGATAAGGATGACACGGTTGCAAAGGAAGATCGGTACTGCCCTAAACTGTGCTGTATAAGCAAAGGAGCCATCATATGCAAACCACCACATGCTATCTCTGTTTTTTGACAAGATCATTCTAAAGGGGGACATGAAAACTGAGGAATGAACCAGATGAAGAGAATCTAGTCCAACACTAGCTGGTAAGGAAAAAGGGGAACTGCAAAGGAGTTGATGGACTTGCAGTTTTGATGTGATACCATCGAGTTGAGTCAAGTATAGGCAAAGTGAGCTGTCATTCTATTTAGGACTTTTTAAAAGGAATGCCAATGATAGCTCTCCTTGGATGTGAAGTAAACTCCTTTTGGAATTGGCTAAAATTCCACTAATTAGAGATTTATTTGTATTAAAATGTTTAAAATATAAACATTCCTGGTAAGATTAGGGGGCAATCAGGAATTCATAACTTGCTCTGAATTAGCTCAAACAGATTGCCTTGCCATTAATATACCAGGGGAAATTATTTGGGAACATTCTGAGGAGAAAGCAATTATAAAATGATAAAGGTAGAGAAGAACCAACTCTGGCTAGAACAGTCCTAGAAGGCATCCTAAAGTAGTATATGGGGGCTACAAAAGAGTAGCTTGAGGAAACTGAGGACCAGAGTGGTGGGGGTAGGGCCATTCTTAGCAGGAAGCAACCTTGATGCAAATCACACATGCTCTTCATCAATGTGCAATGTAAACTGACTCTTCCTTCATGAACATCAACAGCAGTCTTAAAGGGAAAAGATAATTTTTAAGCATCTGGGTGGGGGGGGGGGTGATGCCTAGGTGGCTCAGTCAGTTAAGCATCTGACTCTTAAACTCGGCTCAGGTCATGATCTCATGGTTTGTGAGATTAAGCCCCATGAAGGATTTACAGCACTGTGCACTGACAGCACTGAGCCTGATTGAGATTCTCTTTCCCTCTCTCTCTGCCGCTCCCTCACTTGCTCTTTCTCTCAAAATAAATATATAAACTTAAATTTTTTTTGCAGTCTCAGAAGAATATCTATAATAAAACAGAGATAGTTCAATCTTCATATCTGAAAAGAAATGCTGACATTTTTTATATAAAGAGATTGCAAAATAATCTTTTTTTTTAACGTTTATTTTTGAGACAGAGAGAGACAGAGCATGAGCACGGAAGGGGCAGAGAAACAGGGAGACACAGAACCTGAAGCAGGCTCCAGGCTCTGAGCTGTCAGCACAGAGCCCAATGCGGGGCTCGAGCTCATGAACAGTGAGATAATGACCTAAGCTAAAGTCAGACACTTAACCGACTGAGCCACCCAGGTGCCCCCAGAATAATCTTTTTGTATTGTTGCTCTTTAAGCAGTAAATGGCAGAATCATCTTTCCCCCCACATTGGACAACATCCTGGAATCTCTACTGAGCATAAATAGTGATGGGTCCAGGGAAATTGTCACAATTCACAATTTCCCAAAAGTTGACTCAGTAGAATTATAAAAGTAATTTTGCAATATTTCTAAAGTCCATCTTTGGGTGCCACTAATTTTAGCTTATTTGTTTTAAGAATTCTTAAACCTATACAAATAGTTATGGCAAAAAGAAAGTTATTTCTCTCATTTCCCCTAAAAAATATGTATTTATATTTATACTTTTATATTTATGTTAATAATTATATTTATATTTGCATTTATACTTATATTTAAAAACCTATTGAGCTGCAGTCAGAAACTATTTCCATACAATCAGTAGTGCCTTTGGCACTACAGAATCATTACCTCAAGTTTAGGACATCATGGCAGTCAGCAAAATCTCTAAACCATTTACATTTATGGAGTTTCTCTGTCCATTTTTTTCCTTTATTTAAATTCTTGCAGATGGGCTTAAGACTTATGGAGACAGTTTTTGAATAAAAATTACAAATTATAAATTATGGCGAGGAATTAAAATATGTCCTATGGAACATTTATTACCCATTCTAGATAATGACAGTAAGTAAAACCTGTTTCTTTACAATTGATGCTGTGATATTACCTGACTTGAAGTTTAAACATTGGGAGAGTCATTATACAAAGAGTTTCTGGCTTATACTTTCCAAGACTACAACCAAAAAAAGTTAAAAAAAAAAAAAAAAGCTGTGTTATGTGTTATATGGTAGGCCAAATCCTTGCTGTTCAGAATGCAGTGTAAAAGTCAATAGTTAATTAGGACAAAAGCTAGTTTCCTGACTTCCGTCTCTGCTCTTCTCCATCTCAAAGCTGATCCATCCTTCAAAGTCACAATCAGGATCTTTTCCTCCATGAAGCTTTCCCTGAGTTCTCTAACACCTTCCAAACTTGTCTATGTCAAGTTTTTTTTTATTAATCTTTTAAATTGATCCTATTCTACATCCATTTTAGATGTGTTTATGGCTTGTCTCCTTAACTAGATGACAAGCATCTTTAACCAGAAAAATGCCACAGCAAGTACTAGATATTTGGAATGTATTCATTTGCTTGATTTGTTATCTATGATTATTTCTTCTTTGCCAAAGCTGATGCAACCAAGATCTGTTGGGCCTTTTGGCTAGATTGATGGCTTTCAAATCGTGCTTCAAAGAACCTATTAGAAGTTGAAGGGGATGGGCACCTGGATATCTCAGTTGGTTAAGGATCTGACTTCAGCTCAGGCCATGATCTAATGGTTCATGAGTTCAAGCCCCATGTTGGGCTCTGTGCTGACAGCTCAGAGTCGGGAGCCTGCTTCAGATTCTGTGTCTCCTTTCCCTCCTCTCCTGCTCACTCTCTGTCTCTGTCTCTCAAAAAAATTTTTTTTAATTTTAAATAAAAAAGAAGTTGAAATGGAAAAAGGAGGGCCAAGAAAATAAGGCTCCCAGCCAACTCCTTAGGAACTTCTCCCTGCCTTTGGGGAAATAGATATGGCATATAAGGTGCTGGAAGTAAACTAAAAGAATTAGAAAAGAACACATAGAATTTTGCAAATGAATACTTGGGAGAGGTACAATCATCTTTAATTGCCTTTAAATTTGAAATATTTCACTGAACAAGAATATCAATGAATACTTACTGACTGATGATATACTTTTCTCCAATATAAGAGTCTCTGATTGTTACCTTTCTACTACCCACACTTCAGAGATTTTTTTTTATAAAATTCATAGACTTGCCTAATGAAGGAAATTAAAATCTGGCTTTCATATCATTTAGTAATTAAATTTCAGCCTGTTTAAATTAAAATAAACAAATCAGAGATTACGATCTATAGAATTCTTAAGTTCTTATCTAGTAATTTTAATTATCTAAAATTACTGTTCCTTTAGGTCTAGCAGTTATCTACTTTCTTATGCCTTTTCTCAATACAAGAAATTCTAATGCTAGTCAGGTTTCTACTCTAGGTAATATCACTGGTTCAAATATGGGATATAGCTGCTCTATTCACCACAAAGCTTACCAGTGTGTCTAGTACATAGTAAACATTCAGTAAATATGGATTTGTCGAATGGGTGAAAAATTAATAAATCAATGTCAGAAAATCATTTCCAATTTCCAATTTCAAATTGTCTCTTTGTAAGCACCCTCTTATGATTTTCTCCATCATACCTTAGACAACAATACTTCTCAAAGGAATGCAAAAAATATGCTGGAAAACAGCACAGACTCCACGGTCACACAGCACTGAAGTGCACATCTGGACTCTAACACTTGAACTTATGCAAATTAGTGTGTGTTTCTGATTCACAGACACAGTCTCCTCATTTCCCTTTCAGGGTTGTTGTATGTAGTAAATAGATAATATATGTGGAAGTTCAAATCATAGCGTTCAGCACACAGTAGGCATCAAAAAGTGTTCCATTTTCTTCCCCTCTTTGCAGCACGCTTTTCTGTCTTCTCAGCTTCATTTGGATCCAGTACCCATAAAATGGTTGTTGTAGGGTTCCAGCCCAGAGGGCTCTGTTTCTGGAATCTACCACTCCTCCATCCCAGCAAATAGCTAAGTGTCATGCCCTTGCCACAAACTCAAACCAGCATTAGATGTCCATCACTCTACCAGCAAAGAAATTTAAACTCTTAGATTACAAAAACCAGAGAATTCTATTTTTTTTAATTACTAAAACTCCCAAAGAGAAAGCCAAGCATACAGAACCAGGTTTTCAGTTCTTAGAATTTAATCAAAGAATGCACCTCTAGGGTGCCTGGTTGGTTCAGTGAGTTAAGTATCTGACTTAGGTCATGACTCAGGTCATGATCTCACAGTTCGTGAGTGTGAGCCCCGCATGGGGCTCTCTGCTGTCAACGCAGAAACGGCATCAGATCCTCTGAACACCTCTCTCTCAATGTTGTATGCTCTCTCGCTCAAAATAAAATAAATAAACATTTAAAAAATGCACCTTTAAAGTAATAGAAAATTTGATGTAATTAACACCTATTACTCTCTCTAAAACTGACTTTTAAAGTTAGTGGCTGAAATTTCCTTCCTTGAGTTTTATTGCCTTTAGAAATCAGAGTAATTTGAAATCTTAGCACCCTTACTATTTCATTGAACATTTCTTCAACATTTTAAGTAACTCAATTTCAACATGAAGTATTAATTAGCAATTTATACCTTCTCAATGTCATAAGTGACCTTTATTCAGAGGTTGTTGAGGTAATTCTGTGATGTAACCAAATTAAATTTCAACCTTAAATCAGGCAATTATTTTAAATCAGGTCATTTAATAGTGACTAAATAGGCACTTGTATTACTTACCTTGTAACTTATTTCCCCACAGAGAGTTAACAACTGTTGTTCCTCTGGATAGCTTAAAGAGTTTTCTATAATCTTTGACAAGGCAGGAAAGAATATCCAATGAAATAAAGACAGTCTCTTCAGCAAATGGGAGTGGGAAAACTGGACAGCAACATGCAGAAAAATGAACCTGGACCATATTCTTATACCATACACACACACAAAAAAAAAAAACTCAAAATGGATAAAAGACCTAAAAGTAAGACAGGAAGCCAAAAGAATCCTAGAGGAGAAAACAGGCAAAAACTTCTTTGACCTTGGCTGCAGCATCTTCTTACTTGACATATATCTGGAGGCAAGGGAAATAAAAGCAAATATGAACTATCGGGACCTCGTCAAGATAAAAAGCATCTGCACAGCAAAGGAAACAGTCAGCAAAACTAAAAGGCAACTGACAGAATGGGAGAAGATATTTGCAAATGACACATCAGATAAAGGGTTTGTATCCAAAATCTATAAAGAACTTATCAAACTCAACGCCCATAAAACCAATAATCCAGTGAAGAAATGGACAAAAGACACGAATAGATGCTTTTCCAAAGAAGACATCCAGATGGCTAACAGACAGATGAAAAGATGCTCAACATCACTCATCATCAGGAAAATACAAATCAAAACCACAATGAGATACCACCTCACGCCTGTCAGAATGGCTAAAATTAACAACTCAGGCAATGACAGATGTTGGCGAGGATGCAGAGAAACAGGATCTCCTTTGCAATGCTGGTGGGAATGCAAACTGGTGCAGCCACTCTGAGAAACAGTATGGAGATTCCTCAAAAAATTAAAAATAGAACTACCTTATGACCCAAACTTCACTACTAGGTATTTACCCAAGGGATACAGGTATGCTGTTTCGAAGGGGCACATGTACCCCAATGTTTATAGCAGTGCTATCGACAATAGCTGGATATGGAAAGAGGCCAAATGTCCATCAACAGATGAATGGATAAGAAGATGTGGTATATATATACAATGAAGTATTACTCAAAGATCAAAAAGAATGACATCTTGCCATTTGCAACTATATGAATGGAGCTAAAGGGTATTATGCTAAGTGAAAGAAGTCAGTCAGAGAAAGACAAATATCTTATGACTTCCCTCATACGTGGAATTTAAGATACAAAACAGATGAGCAGAAGGGAAAGGAAGCAAAAATAACATAAAAACAAGGAGGGGGAAAAAACATAAGAGATTCTTAAATACAGAGAACAAACAAGGGTTGCTGGAGGGATTATGGGTGAGGGGATGGGCCAAATTGTAAGGGGCATTAAGGAAGACAGTTGTTGGGATGAACACCGGGTGTTATACATAGGGGATGAATCACTGGAATCTACTTCTGAAATCATTATTGCACTATATGCTAACTAACTTGGATGTAAATTAAAAAATAAATAAATGAATAAATTTTAAAAACATACAAGAATTACATATCTTTCTAATTTTCATTAATGTCATAAAGTAAATTCATTGTAGATAATGTTTTTAAAATTTTTTCCTAGTTACCAAAGGAAAAAAAAAGAGTTTTCTATAAAGCCAAATAAAAAGTATATTCATCCTCTAGCAGAAAGTAGGGGAATGACTGCCTGCTCCCACAACATAACATTTAATTTCTGTTTTAAAAAATAGCTTCTAGTTGTCCCTATGAGATCCCCCATACAGCTGTCTTTTCTCCCAGCTTGGCTCACTTCCCTTCCCTTCACCTTAGTCCCTTTTATTCTGCAATCCATACTCTGTTATTAACTATACATTTATCTCTAATCCTCATTCACTTTATCACTGACACTAGTCCAAGATGTTTTTCTCTAGCTCTCCCACTGATGTTTCTTTCCCTATTACCTTGTTTTCCTAAGAAGACAACACAGGAATGGTCTTCACCAAACTGGAACTACCTTGCAAGTAACAGAGTCTATAGAATCCCATGCCAGATACTTCACAGAAAACGTATTAAACCACTGAAACTACTATGAGAGCATTCATTGATTCATTTATTCAACACTATGTAATATTTTTAACATTTCAGTGAAAAAATTTCCAGATTCTCCGTCATTCTATCTAGACCAGAAAATGAAAGACCTTCTGACTTTCAATAAAAGTGGGTGACTTTATACTCCATTCTTACTTAGAAAACAGTTACTCTAAGTATAACTGGATAAGCAGAGTGTGAAAAAAATCTGGCGGCTCAATGTGTCTCAGCTCTTCAAGGACTGAGGTAGGCAGCAGTTCAGAATGCTACTTGACACAGTGGGATGTCATTGTTCTTATTCACTCTATAAACATTTATTAAACGTGTACTGTTCTGGACACTAAGATTTGAACAATACACTGAAGAATGAAGTATCAGAATATTCCTTTTCACGTAAAGCTGAATGTCTTGCAGTCTTACAAACTATGACAGTGAAATGGAGGGCAGGGGTCCTATGTCAGACTGGGATGTCAGGGAGGGCATTCATGAGTATACTTGTGGAGATCAAATGAGACAATGAGTACAAATGAACAGCCCCAAAATAGTGGACAAATCTAATTAAAATCACATCAAGTGACTGTTTTCGATAGTTGAGATTGTATGGAAGAGAGTTTGTATGCTGTTGGAAGGATGACAGAATATGCTTGATAGTATTAACACAGAAAGCGTTGAGTGGCTGGGAATGAGGCATCCATTACAAAGGGGCGGGCTACATGCATGTGTCTAAAATGCCCTTCACCCACCACAGCATCAGGAATACCATCCACAAAAATACCACGGTCTTTGCTTTTCCACCACTTATTAGGCTTGATTTACTTTGAGGATAAGTTCCAAAATCGGGAGCCCCTGAATCCAGCTAAAACATTCACTGTGGCAAATTTCACGTTTGTCCAACCTTCATAAGGAAAGGATAACACGCTAAATGGAGCCACTGAGAGGAAAGTTAGAGCCAAGCCCCTACCCCCCAACCCCAGTCAACATCGTTAATAGTCTCAGATCCATCTTTTCTGGATGGTGTCTCAGATTATCATAAGAGGTGGGATAAATCTGAAGAAAGTTGGAGAATACATATGCTCACTGGGAAGTTCTAATTAACATAAGTTTCAGAAAAAGGTTACTCATGTAGGAAAGCCAGTAGACACAGTGAACGCCATCAGTTCTCAAGTTTGCTCCAGCAGACTCTTATTTGTCTCCTTTTCATTGCCCTGGAATCCCAGCACACTAATGCAGGTTCATAAGTAAAGGCCTGGAGGACTGCTGTGCTGACAAGCCCTCCAGATAATTTTGATTTTTTAGCAAGTTAAAAAAAAAAAAACACTATTATAGAGAAACTAGCCAAGTTTGTATAACCCTGGACTAACAAGGTAAAGCATGCCTTACAAAGACCAGGAAATTTGCTTCTTCTTCATTCAATGTCTGTTAAATAATTTGGTTGCAAGTTAATAAGAAAATTTGAATTTCAAATATTCAATTCTGATATTGATATTAAGGTAAAATACTTTGTATTTAATTTTAACCCCTTCTTTCATCTATTTACTCTTGTCAGAATGGTTTCCACAGACAGAGTGTATATTTATAAAGATAAGCAAGCAGCTGCATTCTTTTGAATGTCCCACAATAGTGCCTCCAATAACGTATGCACATAAAATACTTGTTAAACAAATATATGTTAAACCAAATTTAATTACAAAGCCAACTGCTGACAGTTGCATTATCTCACACATGTTAAAAGTTCCAGGGGGTTCCTGAGAAACGAGAGAGGGTAAGAAGAGAAAAAATAAAAAAACTTATTTTTAGTTTTCATTTTCATGAAACAGTTTACTCCTCAGGCTGTCAAAGTTCATACAATGAATAGCCTACCTTTGTCAATTGTACTCTGAAAAACTTTGCCATTTCTCTTCCTTGGTCGTGTGGGACTTATTCTCTTTTACTTTCTTATCCTTAGTAAAGCATCACCAAACAAAGGACAAAATAAGGGCAATGAAACAATTGTGTGATGCCTTCTCTTTCACAGCTCTGCTCATCTGCTGCACAAATAGCAGAATCCATGGTTAATCACCGCGTACTCCCAGTTCCCAGGGCACTCGTGGAGCTTTCCATATGGTCTGTTCAAAATGGAGACTCATACATATATCAAATACAAATTATGCAAAGAAATGTGATCATATAGTGGAACCAAGTCATAAGAGAAAAATACCTGTTCAACAAAAACAGAAATCTATTTAATAAACACTCCACATTTCTTGTTCCCAAGGTAAAGCAATAATGTGTGCACTATATAAATCTTCATCCTAACATTAACTAGGATAATCTCTCAGACATACTCACCTGGAAGCATTTGTTTTCACTCACTCAGGCAAAAGAAAAAAAGTTTAATTGATTATTTCCATTTTCTTCTTCTCTAATGTTTTAGGCTTTTCAGATCTTGCTGCCTACTCTGGGTGACTTAGTCCCTCTATGGTAAAATCTTTAAGTGGTTTCTCCATCCAAAATTTCATCTTCAAGCTTTATTCTGCCACTTTTCCTACTGGCTTAAGTAGACGATTTTTAGCCTTAGGTAAGGTAACCATATAATTTGATTCCAACTGGGGCACTTTTGAAAGTGAAAAGAGGCACAAAACAGAACGAACAGGGCAACAGTGAATGAACTAGAGATTGTGCTGGGAAAACTGGCAAGTACGTCAAGTAACCTTAGGGTCTGCTTTTGGTCAACAGAAAGCTTCTCCCCTAATTTTTAAGGTTCTTCAGAAGAGTCACTTACATAACCAGAAACTGTTTGACTGTAAGATGGATCCTATTTCCCACACATTTCATATTCCTCACAGAAATCAACTGAGAAATTCCGTTAAAAAAAAAATTATGAGTTTTCATGAGACTTTTCCAGTGACAAGAAAGCACGGAGAATAAAAGAGGGGAAAAGAAAGCTTTTGGTGCAACTATGTGCCAAGCACTCTGTCTATGGAGAAAAAGGGAAAGTGAGAGATTAATTGTATGTTCTTAACAATCCTATAACTTAGATATTAACATTCCATTGTAAGAAATATGCAGTCCACACATTGATGGTGAATGTGTGAACTACTACAACATTTTTGGAAAGTAATCTGACAATACCTACTGAAAATGTAAAAGTGCCTACCTTTAGACCAGCAATACTACTTTGGTATGTATCTCTTACAAAATAGAAAGCACTTGGGGTGTCTGGGTGGCTCAGTCGGTAAAGGGTCCAACCCTTGGTTTCAGCTCAGGTCATGATCTCACAGTTCATGGGTTTGAACCCCCTTGGGATTCTCTCTCTCCCACTCTCTCTGCCCCTCTCCTGCCCATTCTCTCTCTCTCTCTCTCTCTCTCTCTCTCAAAAATAAATTAATAAATATTTTTAAAAATGAAAGCACCTGAACATAATGATGTATGTCCAAGGGAGTTTACTACAGTATTGCTTTTAGTGGCTAAAAAAAATGAACCAATTAGAAATTACATCAGTAAAAGTATATCACAGAGTAATGTACACAATGATCTTGTTTTTTGTGGAAAAAAAAAGATACTGGTTTCACAAAACATATGTACAATGTGTATACATACAACTTATTTTATTCATTTAACAAAGATATTTTGAGCTCTCAATATGTGCTACAATGTGTTCTAGATGCTACATTGGTGTGTACTTGTAGTAGCAGAGAGGAAGATTAATGAGAATTCACATCAAAATGTTAAATTATATCAGAATGGCAGCACTGACGAGAGAGGGTAAGAATAATAAGTCAAACACCCCCATGTCTGTCTGTTTGTTTGTTTGTTGACAGGTATGTATTAGTTTTGTAACTTTTACAAATCCAATTAAAAAGGAACCTGCTCAATATTGGGAAGATGGCGGCGTAGGAGGACGCTGGGCTCACCGCGAGTCCTGCTGATCACTTAGATTCCACCTACACCTGCCTAAAGAACCCAGAAAACTGCCAGAGGATTAGCAGAACGGAGTCTCCAGAGCCAAGCGCAGACGAGTGGCCCACGGAAGAGGGTAGGAAGGGCGGCGAGGCGGTGCGCACTCCACGGACTGGCAGGAGGGAGCCGGGGCGGAGGGACGGCTCGCCGGCCAAGCAGAGTCCCCGAGTCTGGCAGGCAAAAGCGGAGGGGCCGGACGGACTGTGTTCCGACAGCAAGCGCGACTTTGCGTCTGGGAGGTCATAAGTTAACAGTTCTGCTCAGAAAGCGGCAAGGCTGGAGGACAAAGGGAGGGAGAGGTGCTGAGCCCCCGGACAGCAGAGCTCAGTTTCGTGGGGAACAAAGGCGCTCGCCAGCGCCATCTCCCCCGCCCATCCCCCAGCCAAAATCCCAAAGGGAACCAGTTCCTGCCAGGGAACTTGCTCGCTCCACGCAAACACCCAACTCTGTGCTCCAGCAGAGCCAAACCTCCGGCAGCAGATCTGACTCCCTCCCTGCCACAGGGCCCCTCCTGAAGTGGATCACCTAAGGAGAAGCGAGCTAAGCCTGCCCCTCCTGCCACCATGCACCTTGCCTACCCACCCCAGCTAATACGCCAGATCCCCAGCACCACAAGCCTGGCAGTGTGCAAGTAGCCCAGTTGGGCCACGCCAAACCACAGGGAATCCCGCCCCTAGGAGAGGGGAAGAGAAGGCACACACCAGTCTGACTGTGGCCCCAGCGGTGGGCTGGGGACAGACATCAGGTCTGACTGCGGCCCTGCCCACCAACTCCAGTTATACACCACAGCACAGGGGAAGTGCCCTGCAGGTCCTCACCACTCCAGGGACTATCCAAAATGACCAAACGGAAGAAATCCCCTCAGAAGAATCTCCAGGAAATAACAACAGCTAATGAACTGATCAAAAAGGATTTAAATAATATAACATAAAGTGAATTTAGAATAATAGTCATAAAATTAATCGCTGGGCTTGAAAACAGTATAGAGGACAGCAGAGAATCTCTTGCTACAGAGATCAAGGGACTAAGGAACAGTCACGAGGAGCTGAAAAGCACTTTAAACGAAATGCAAAACAAAATGGAAACCACGACAGCTCGGATTGAAGAGGCAGAGGAGAGAATAGGTGAACTAGAAGATAAAGTTATGGAAAAAGAGGAAACTGAGAGAAAGAGAGATAAAAGAATCCAGGAGTATGAGGGGAAAATTAGAGAACTAAGTGATACACTAAAAAGAAATAATATACGCATAATTGGTATCCCAGAGGAGGAAGAGAGAGGGAAAGGTGCTGAAGGGGTACTTGAAGAAATTATAGCTGAGAACTTCCCTGAACTGGGGAAGGAAAAAGGCATTGAAATCCAAGTGCACACAGAACTCCCCTCAGACGTAACTTGAATCAATCTTCTGCACGACATATCATAGTGAAACTGGCAAAATACAAGGATAAAGAGAAAATTCTGAAAGCAGCAAGGGATAAACGTGCCCTCACATATAAAGGGAGACCTATAAGACTCGTGACTGATTTCTCCTTTGAAACTTGGCAGGCCAGAAAGGCTTGGCATGAGATCTTCAGTGTGCTAAACAGAAAAAATATGCAGCTGAGAATCCTTTATCCATCAAGAATGTCATTTAGAATAGAAGGAGAGATAAAGGTCTTCCCAAACAAACAAAAACTGAAGGAATTTGTCACCAATAAACCAGCCCTACAACAGATCCTAAGGGGGATCCTGTGAGACAAAGTACCAGAGACATCACTACAAGCATAAAACATACAGACATCACAATGACTCTAAACCTGTATCTTTCTATAATAACACTGAATGTAAATGGATTAAATGCGCCAACCAAAAGACACAGGGTATCAGAATGGATAAAAAAACAAGACCCATCTATTTGCTGTCTACAAGAGACTCATTTTAGATCTGAGGACACCTTTAGATTGAGAGTGAGGGGATGGAGAACTATTTATCATGCTACTGGAAGCCAAAAGAAAGCTGGAGTAGCCATACTTATATCAGACAAAGTAGACTTTAAATTAAAGGCTGTAACAAGAGATGAAGAAGGGCATTATATAATAATTACAGGGTCTATCCATCAGGAAGAGCTAACAATTATAAATGTCTATGCGCTGAATACAGGAGCCTCCAAATATATAAAACAATTACTCATAAACATAAGCAACCTTATTGATAAGAATGCGGTCATTGCAGGGGACTTTAACACCCCACTTACAGAAATGGATAGATCATCTAGACACACAGTCAATAAAGAAAGAAGGGCCCTGAGTGACACATTGGATCAGATGGACTTGACAGATATATTTAGAACTCTGCATCCCAAAGCAACAGAATATACTTTCTTCTCGAGTGCACATGGAACATTCTCCAATATAGATCATATACTGGGTCACAAAACAGCCCTTCATAAGTTTACAAGAATTGAAATTATACCATGCATACTTTCAGACCACAATGCTATGAAGCTTGAAATCAACCACAGGAAAAAGTCTGGAAAACCTCCAAAAGCGTGGAGGTTAAAGAACACCCTACTAACGAATGAGTGGGTCAACCAGGCAATTAGAGAAGAAATTAAAAAATATATGGAAACAAACGAAAATGAAAATACAACAATCCAAATGCTTTGGGATGCAGCAAAGGCAGTCCTGAGAGGAAAATACATTGCAATCCACGCCTATCTCAAAAAACAAGAAAAATCCCAAATACAAAATCTAACAGCACACCTAAAGGAAATAGAAGCAGAACAGCAAAGGCAGCCTAAACCCAGCAGAAGAAGAGAAATCATAAAGATCAGAGCAGAAATAAACAATATAGAATCTAAAAAAACTGTAGAGCAGATCAACAAAACCAAGAGTTGGTTTTTTGAAAAAATAAACAAAATTGACAAACGTCTAGCCAGGCTTCTCAAAAAGAAAAGGGAGATGACCCAAATAGATAAAATCATGAATGAAAATGGAATTATTACAACCAATCCCTCAGAGATACAAACAATATTCAGGGAATACTATGAAAAATTATATGCCAACAAATTGATCAACCTGGAAGAAATGGACAAATTCCTAAACACCCACACCCTTCCAAAACTCAATCAGGAGGAAATAGAAAGCTTGAACAGACCCATAACCAGCGAAGACATTGAATCAGTTATCAAAAATCTCCCAACAAATAAGAGTCCAGGACCAGATGGCTTCCCAGGGGAGTTCTACCAGACGTTTAAAGCAGAGATAACACCTATCCTTCTCAAGCTATTCCAAAAAATAAAAAGGGAAGGAAAACTTCCAGACTCATTCTATGAAGCCAGTATTACTTTGATTCCTAAACCAGACAGAGACCCAGTAAAAAAAAGAGAACTACTGGCCAATATCCCTGATGAATATGGATGCAAAAATTCTCAATAAGATACTAGCAAATTGAATTCAACGGCATATAAAAAGAATTATTCACCATGATCAAGTGGGATTCATTCCTGGGATGCAGGGCTGGTTCAACATTCGCAAATCAATCAACGTGATACATCACATTAACAAAAAAAAAGAGAAGAACCATATGATCCTGTCAATTGATGCAGAAAAGGCCTTTGACAAAATCCAGCACCCTTTCTTAATAAAAACCCTTGAGAAAGTCGGGATAGAAGGAACATACTTAAACATCATAAAAGCCATTTATGAAAAGCCCACAGCTAACATCATCCTCAATGGGGAAAAACTGAGAGCTTTTTCCCTGAGATCAGGAACACGACAGGGATGCCCACTCTCACCGCTGTTGTTTGACATAGTGCTGGAAGTTCTAGCATCAGCAATCAGACAACAAAAGGAAATCAAAGGCATCAAAATTGGCAAAGATGAAGTCAAGCTTTCGCTTTTTGCAGATGACATGATATTATACATGGAAAATCCCATAGATTCCACCAAAAGTCTGATAGAACTGATACATGAATTTAGCAAAGTTGCAGGATACAAAATTAATGTACAGAAATCAGTTGCATTCTTATACACTAACAATGAAGCAACAGAAAGACAAATAAAGAAACTGATCCCATTCACAATTGCACCAAGAAGCATAAAATACCTAGGAATAAATCTAACCAAAGATGTAAAAGATGTGTATGCTGAAAACTATAGAAAGCTTATGAAGGTAATTGAAGAAGATTTAAAGAAATGGAAAGACATTCCGTGCTCATGGATTGGAAGAATAAATATTGTCAAAATGTCAATACTACCCAAAGCTATCTACACATTCAATGCAATCCCAATCAAAATTGCACCAGCATTCTTCTCGAAACTAGAACAAGCAATCCTAAAATTCATATGGAACCACAAAAGGCCCCGAATAGCCAAAGTAATTTTGAAGAAGAAGACCAAAGCAGGAGGCATCACAATCCCAGACTTTAGCCTCTACGACAAAGCTGTCATCATCAAGACAGCATGGTATTGGCACAAAAACAGACACATAGACCAATGGAATAGAATAGAAACCCCAGAACTAGACCCACAAACGTATGGCCAACTCATCTTTGACAAAGCAGGAAAGAACATCCAATGGAAAAAAGACAGTCTCTTTAACAAATGGTGCTGGGAGAACTGGACAGCAACATGCAGAAGGTTGAAACTAGACCACTTTCTCACACCATTCACAAAAATAAACTCAAAATGGATAAAGGACCTGAATGTGAGACAGGAAACCATCAAAACCTTAGAGGAGAAAGCAGGAAAAGACCTCTCTGACCTCAGCCGTAGCAATCTCTTACTCAACACATCCCCAAAGGCAAGGGAATTAAAAGCAAAAGTGAATTACTGGGACCTTATGAAGATAAAAAGCTTCTGTACAGCAAAGGAAACAACCAACAAAACGAAAAGGCAACCAACGGAATGGGAAAAGATATTTGCAAATGACATATCGGACAAAGGGCTAGTATCCAAAATCTATAAAGAGCTCACCAAACTCCACACCCGAAAAACAAATAACCCAGTGAAGAAATGGGCAGAAAACATGAATAGACACTTCTCTAAAGAAGACATCCGGATGGCCAACAGGCACATGAAAAGATGCCCAACGTCGCTCCTCATCAGGGAAATACAAATCAAAACCACACTCAGATATCACCTCACGCCAGTCAGAGTGGCCAAAATGGACAAATCAGGAGACTATAGATGCTGGCGAGGATGTGGAGAAACGGGAACCCTCTTGCACTGTTGGTGGGAATGCAAATTGGTGCAGCCGCTCTGGAAAGCAGTGTGGAGGTTCCTCAGAAAATTAAAAATAGACCTACCCTATGACCCAGCAATAGCACTGCTAGGAATTTATCCAAGGGATACAGGAGTGCTGATGCATAGGGGCACTTGTACCCCAATGTTTATAGCAGCACTCTCAACAATAGCCAAATTATGGAAAGAGCCTAAATGTCCATCAACTGATGAATGGATAAAGAAATTGTGGTTTATATACACAATGGAATACTACGCGGCAATGAGAAAAAATGAAATATGGCCTTTTGTAGCAACGTGGATGGAACTGGAGAGTGTGATGCTAAGTGAAATAAGCCATACAGAGAAAGACAGATACCATATGGTTTCACTCTTATGTGGATCCTGAGAAACTTAACAGAAACCCATGGGGGAGGGGAAGGAAAAAAAAAAAAGAGGTTAGAGTGGGAGAGAGCCAAAGCATAAGAGACTGTTAAAAACTGAGAACAAACTGAGGGTTGATGAAGGGTGGGAGGGAGGGGAGGGTGGGTGATGGGTATTGAGGAGGGCACCTTTTGGGATGAGCACTGGGTGTTGTATGGAAACCAATTTGACAATAAATTTCATATATTAAAAAAAAAAAGGAAACTGGGCATCTCAAAAATATGCATAAAAAAAGACTCACTTCTCTTAAATAACTAAATGAACTGACCCTCCTTGACAACTAGAAAGTGGTCAACTTGAGCTGAGATCCCCATCTAACTCCGGAGCACAGCTAGGAGTACAGGAGAAGCTGTTACTTTAAAATCAATTTAATGCTTGGAGATCCAGCAGTTCATTTAAGATAAAACAAATCTAGAAGGAAATGGAAAGAGATCTAAAGTTAAATTTTTCTGCTCCAACAAAAACAAAATAAAAGTTAGTGTCCACTGCTCTTATAAATATTTTTGTTCACTGAATCTCATTATAAGTTTGATACCTTCTTCATTTTATCAACTTTGGTCCTGACTTTCCCACCTAGAAGATTTCTACAACTGAGTTTAATAATTCAATAGGTGTGCAAAGGGTAAATGAACCCGGTTTGCCTAGAGCGCAAAATCAATGTACAAAATCAAGAAGAACAATAATACTTCTTAAGTGAATGGGGACAATTAAAACAAAATTTTCAAAGTAAAACATATATTTCTTTTATTAAATATTAAAACTTTATTTTTTAAGTTTATTTATTTATTTTGAGACTGAGAGAGAGAAAGAGAGGGTGAGAGCAGGGGAGGGGCAGAGAGAGAGGGAGAGAGAGAATCCCAAGCAGGCTCAGCACCATCAGTGCAGACCCAACATGGGACTTGATCTCAGGAACCGTGAGATCTCGACCTGAGCCGAAACCAAGAGTTGGATGTTTAAACGACTGAGCCACCCAGGCACCCCAAATATTAAAGCTTTAATAATGGGCATTGCGTCAACCACACAATAAACATGGATTCACAGACTACATTCTTTTTACACATATCAAAGTCACAACAGGGGACTCCAGAAAAAGTAGCAGACTGAGAGCACAACAAATACAGAGCAGGTGCTGCTTAGGTCAAAGTCACAAAGAACAGGGCTAAGGGGGAAGGGGCACACAGAATAGAAGGAAGCCATGAACTCTTGATCCAAGAACAGAATCAAAATGTAGTCAGATCTCAGGCAAATAGGAGCTGGGAACTGGAAAGCCTTGAACCAAGGCTATTTAATTCAGCAGCAACAACCTCCTGGTCTCCTACCTGTGCTTCTCTCTGGGATAATGTCTGCACCATCCTCCTTTCTCCACAGTCCCCTCAGCTAACTCACCTTGGGTAGGGCTCAAGACGGTGGCTGGCTTCAACTCATCATCATGGCCCTCACCTCCAGTAAACTCCACTGATTAATAATGGTTTCTTCCATTTTTTTAAATTTTTTAAGTGTATTTATTTTTGATAGAGAGAGAGCATGGCGAGGGGCAGAGGGAGAGGGAGAGAGAGAAACCCTAGCAGGCTTTGCACTGTCAGTGCAGAGCCCAATGCAGGGCTCCATCTCACCAACCGTGAGATCATGACCTGAGCCGAAGTCAAGAGTTCGATGATTAACTGACTGAGCCACCCAGGCACCCCTTAGTTCACTTATTTTATGGCAAAAAAAATCTGGTTGCCTATCCCAGCTGGTTTAATTAAAGCCTTTTGGTTCAGTTGTTTTTTTTGGTTTTTTGTTTGTTTGTTTGTTTGTTTGTTTTTTAAGTTTACTTATTTATTTTGAAGGAGAGAGAATACACACGTGCATGAGCAGGGGAGGGTCAGAGAGATGAGGGGAAAGAAAGAATCCCAAGCAGGCTCCACACCCAGGGCTGAGCCTGATGTGGGGCTCAGTCTCCCAACTGTGAGATCATGACCTGAGCTGAAGAAATCAAGAGTCACTTAACCAATCGAGCCACCCAGGTGCCCCAAATTAAAGCCTTTTGTACTACAGCGTGTCCTAACCCCTGGTCAGCCTGTGGAATTGTTGCCTGAAGACTGATGGCTCAGTCTTTCTCCCCCATATGGAACACATCCACTCAGCAGGCACTATAGCTACAGAAAGACCTAACAGATAGATATGTCTGACATGTTTCAAAAGTTTATTTGTGAATCAGTTATTTGTAATTTATACAGCTATTTCTCAGGAAAACAATCATAAGGAAGAGAAATAATATTTAAAACAAACAAAAATCAATTGCCTACTGTAAGTTAAGCACAGTGATAGGGATTTTACATTCATTTCTAATTTCATTTCATTGACACACCAATTCTCTAAGCAATTTATTGTTCATAAGGCGGTTTATACATAGTGGTTAGGCTCAAAAAATAACTAACAATATTTTATTAAACTAAAAACATGTATTACTAGCACCCAAAATAGGATAAATGATAACCATCATCTAAATCATTGTTTCTAAAGAACAATATATTTCAAGTTCCAGCACAGGCACATTTTCCCCAGTGGGAGCAAAAATTACACATTCTTGCTCTCCCAATGTGGTATGTCCAGCAGTAAGGCACATTGGCTCTGGACCATAAGTGACGCAGTGCCCATGGCCTAAGAGAGAGGCCCTCAGGTGAGACACAGACATGAGAAGCAGGCAGTTAGCAAAGGTGAACACATTATTTCAATTGTTTAGAAAAAAGGACTATGAAGGCTGAGGAAGAGGAGGAGGCAGTAAGAAACTTAGAATGAAGTTTGTACTCTTATTCTCTCTGAAGATTTGCTTTCTTTTCCTATTTATTACTACTTTTTTTTAATGTTTATTTATTTTTGAGAGAAGAGAGAGCACGCGTCAAGCCAGGGAGGAGCAGAGATAGAAACAGCATCCGAAGCAGGCTCCAGGCTCTGAGCTGTCGGCACAGAGCCCCACACAGGGCTGGAACTCAGAGCGCCGAGATCATGACCTGAGTCAAAGTCAGACGCTTAACCGACTAAGACACCCAGGTGCCCCTACTTACAATCTTAGTCTTAAGAAATTATAAAGTACAAAGATGGGAGGCAGCAGTGGGAGGCCCACTCTTTGCCGCAGCTTTAAAAGTGCTCAAACTACGAATGATACAGAAAGAGATGGGGGTGAGAGGAAGAGAGGATTCTGCCAACCCTCTTTCAGGAACCCATTTGTAAATGCAAGGACATTCATAAGTCAGGCATATGCAAGTCAGGGACTGCGTGTAATTGGATCGTATAATATGACATTCATCCCTGACTTTTTTCCCCTCACCTAGTCTCCTGGTTTTATATCCTACTTTGATGTAAGATAATATGGTTGTACATGACTGACTTGAGTTAAAAAATAGACACATAAAATTCTCTCAAGCTAGATACTCAGCAACCTAAATTGTGAGACACTCTTTAGCCAGAGACAATTTCATAGAGAAGAGAAATGCGACACTGTATTACACAAATGGAAAACAGCCTTTATTCCCTTATTAAATTTTCAAGGAGTTGCATGGAGATTTAACCACAAAGCTCACATTATTTAGGGGATTTAATTATTGTTTGTTTCTTTCTTTCATTTTCTGTCTCCAAATAAAAGCATATTTCATTACATGGTGAGCGTTAATGCTTTTAGGAAGGTTCAGAAGGAAAAAAAATCAGCCTTTTACAAAAACAAAACCATATTCCTTATTATCTACACAAATTAAAAAAAGCCATGCTCCTCTAGGGCTGGACAGAAAAGAGGTAGCACCTTCTCAGTTTCCTCTTTAGTAACAGTGCTTCCTAAGTTTTGGAATTTGGGTCTGCCAGGGCCTAGTCTCACAGAAGGAGAACACTGTAAGCCTTAGGAGAGTATTTCTAAATATGAGGTGCCCAGATTCATTTAAGGAGAATATAAAATGTACAGATCCCATGGGCCCCAATCTAGACACCCTGGAAGCCAACCCCCCAAAATAGTACCGTGAATAAAGGCTCCCTGTGATTCTCTCATAGCCTATGGGCACTTGTCCAAAATATATATACATATATATATATATTAGATACATATATTTAAATCCATTGCCTAGAGCCTTTTTTTCTCAAAGTATGACCATTGTATTATCTTCAGGCAGAATCATTTAATATGTTTGTTAAAAGTGTACATTTCCAGATTGAACTTAAAATCAACTGCATCAAATTATCTGTGGGTTCAGATCCAGGAATCTTCCCTTTTATTAAGAACCCAATTAAATCTCATTCCTACTAAAGTTTGAGAATCACTGCCTTCAGAGGCTTTCAGCTGGGCATGCATCTCTTGTCTATTTTTCTCCACTCCATAGTTAATTTCTGTATTAATATACAGGTTTTTAAATCATATTTTGGTTAAATTAACAGTAAAAAAATCTCTTTTCCCACATGATTCTAAGGTTTTTCTGGATGTACAGGAAACCCTTGGGATGTTCTTCACTTGGAAGTAGAGGCCCCTGGCCATTTGCCATGTGTCCTTCCTTAATCTGTGTGGAAATGGACCTTATAGATGGTGATCAGTGGGCTAGACCCTGGGATTGCAAGGCTGTGACAAATTCATCCCTTAAAGTGTACAATTTACAACACATTATGTATTGCTGCTCAGTTTCCCAAATTAGAAAACTTCAGCTGTTTTTGTCACCATCAATTATAAATTTGGGAGTCAATGAGTAGGTGATGTCCATAGAGCCTGAGTGTGGACAAACCTCTCCTTGCTCACCCTTTGGGAGCCATGGAGAGACAGTTCTCAACTTGTCAACTGTTTATCCAGTCAAAACAAAAGAAACCTCATCTGCAGCAGGCTAAAAAAACCAGTACAAGAAATACTCATGTTCTACCTAATATTTCCTTGAGTAGAACAGGAAATACTCATTTTTTACTTAATATTATCTTGAGTAGAACATACAAGGACTTTTGAAAATGCCTTTTACTTGGTTTAGGCCATTTAGAATTCTAAATCTGCCATTCAGTTACATCATAAAAAGAAGCAACCCACTTCTTAAGGACAAGCAGGGAAAGGGATTCAGGCCTGGCTTATGACCCCATTCCTTAGGACATGAGTGCCCCCTTTATATGGGATATCTAGGGCTCACTGTGGCGGGGAGCAATTTCTCTTATCCAAACACTATACTGAGAAAGCCAGGGAAATCTTACGATTGAACTGAGCAACAGACTGTCAAAGTCATTAATATTTGTAAACATACTGACTAGGACATATGAGAAAATACGTTTAATTAAAAGAAAAATCCACAGACTATGTATTTTGCAACAAGAAATCTCAAGTAAGCTAAAGGTTGTTTAAGTTCAAATACTCACAATTATTCTCACAGACTAATTGACAATAAATTGTTCATCAAAGGAAGAAATGAAGTATTTTCCCTCATTTTTCTAGAAAAGGTTTCAAGCCAAAATGAAAAAGAATATGAATATTTGACTTCATATCATTGTTAGATAAACAGTAAAATCACCTCCACTTTCTGTGCTTCCTTAAAGGCAAGTTAGGTCTGTTTTATTCATGTTTGTCTCTCCTGCACCTAATCAAACTAGAACATGCTCAGTAGATCCTGGTTAAATATATGAATGAAATGTCAATGTCAATGCAATCCATATTTTTAAAATTTAATGACTTTTTTTCCAACTACAAAATGAATATATGTTGAAAGTAGATAATTTGGAAAAGAGAAATGCAGCTATACACATAATCAAGAACCTATAATCCAAAAATCAATACATAAATATTACTATTTTGACATTTTTTTAACATTTATTTATTTTTTAGAGAGAGAAGACAGAGTGTGAGCAGGGGAGGAAAGAGGAGACGTAGGCTCCAAAGCAGGCTCCAGGCCCTGAGCTGTAAGCACAGAGCTGAACGCAGGGGTCAAACTCAAAAGCGCGACATCATTACCTGAGCTGAAGTGGGAGGCTTAACCGCTTAACCGGCAGACCCACCCAGGCGCCCCAACTTTTTTCATACCCGTGTGTGTGTGGAGGTGTGTGGGGGTGTGTGTGGGGCTGTGTATTTTTTTTACCCAAATAAGAATGTACATACTATTTTCTGTTTTGTTTTTATCTTAGAAATATATTTTATAGACTTTCAATTACATTAATAAATATTTCTTAAAGTATGATTTTAAAATCTGTATGATATTTGAAAATACAAATGAATCATAATTCATTCAACCAATATTTTGGAAAAAAGGGTATATTTAGCTTTTTAAATATTTTGCAGTTATATAAATAACCCTCTGATGAACATCTTTGTGTATACCTTAAATAATCTAGTAATATTTCTAAGAAAGAAATTAATCAATTAAATGCTCATTTTTACAGTTTATGAAGCATATTTCTGAATTACCCTCCAGATAATTTGTACCAATTTATATTTTTCATCACTTTCAAACAGATGCTAAAATATTTTTGACAGAAAAAACATTCTCCAGTTGTAACAGGGATATTAATTCAACTAAGCAGTCTCAATAAAGAGACCAAATTATGTCAGCATGTTAATTTTTTCACTTTCAATATTATCTGTTTTATTTTTATTTATAGACTTTATTTATAGACTATTTTCCCAGGAGATTATGACAGGTCATGTCAGTGTTTCCAGGAAATATTTTTAGGTCTTCACAGAAATCCAAATAATAATCATATGATTGTCCTGCAAGTATAGAATCAAAGCCAAGAAAATGAGTTGTTCCACTCCACTGTTTAATTCGATCAGGCTGTGATGGCCTGATAAATGCATCTCCACAGTGGAAGATGACACTGGTTGACACCTGGACTCAGTTCATTTCCTGCACAGAATATTACAGAAGACATTTGGAGCACCTTTTTCTGGCTAACAAATCTTTTGGTTATAGTAATACAATCTACCCCATGATACTTTTGGCAAGCTGATCATGCTGGACCTTGACTTTGGCAATAACCCGATTTGTTGTTGGGAAGGAATCTACCAACCATATACCATTTCCTATTTTCTGGTTACTTTCCAAAGTTGTAGTCTCAGATGTTTCACAAAGTTTTCAACTTGGTGAATGTCTTGATGTCACAGTTATAGTCTCCATACCCAGAAATGACAAGGATTTATCAAATATGTGTGCATCTCTCTTGTAGTGTGAATCTGTTACTGGGAAGCAGCTGCCTAACCAAGGTCTACATTTCAAAGCAAATTAGTTTTCTATCGCTGAATAACAACTTACCATAAACTTAGTGGCTTAAGTTTAGCTCCGTCATTAGTGGCTAAAGTTTAGCTCTGTTACATTGGCTCTGTCAGTGGAGGGCTCTCTCAGCTTCTCTCAGCTGCCATCTTTTTTCTCAGGTGACTCTCCCTCCATACTTAAGCCAGCAACAACTGTCAAATCCCTCCTTGTGTTTAGAGTTTCTCTGACTTCCTTATCTGTCATCAGCCAGAGGAAGTGCTCTGCTTTTAAGGGCTCATGTGTTAGATCAACAACCCAGATCATATCTACCTTAAGGTCAACTGTGACATTCAACATAATATAATCATGGGAGTGATATCTCATTATATTCACAGGTTCCATAGACTAGGCTAAAACACCTGTGGGAAGCATTCTGCTTACCATACTCAGCCTCTTTTCTATTCTGGTGTGTTGACTAGTTCTCACCAATAGAATGTCAGCAGAATATTCCAGGCTGGGATTTTAAAAACCAGTTATTCCTTCATCAGTATATCTCTCCCCATCTTCGAGATGAATGTTAAGGACTTTAAGGCCCTAATAGATGGTACAGCCATAAATAAAAGGGTCCTGGTTTGTAAATCATCAGGTGGAAGAAAATTGCTCATGGACAAGGAAGATGCACAGTGGACTCTTAATGAGAAATAAGTGTATTTTTGTTGGGTCAAGCTACTAAAAAATTGGCATTGATCTGCTACAGTGAATAACACTTTTTTACCAGGCATCTGTTTTCTTCATTTATAAATATGGAGTAAGCAAAATTAATTCCAAGTACACATTTTCTGAGTAGAATGGGATAGCTCTCAATTTGAAGTCCAGTTACTTCGAGTAATAGTTCTGTGGCCTTAAAAAAGTTATTTCATCTTTTTGACTGTGATCAAGTATTTACAAACTTCTGGTGCCTGATTAATTGGAATAGAAGGACTACAACTTCATCCCCTTTTATAGCAAAAATCATGTCTTATATTCAACATTCAACACCTATTAAATTCCACTAATCATGCTTTTCATGCACAGATCCTTTGGCATTAGAGATGCTGACCCAAACAACTGAAAAAGTAATAAGGATTTTACATTCCTCATAAAGCAATCCACTCATGCTATTAGGGACTATGTTCCTATGTTTATTGCTTTAAAGTGTACATCCTATGTGCCTATAGGTACTGTATATCTGCCTTCAATAAACAAAAACAGATGTTTCATTAAATAGCTAGAATGGATAAAAAATATCCATTAGCAAACCACAGAAAATGAAAATTACCTCTTCTGTAGTATGCATCAGAAATAGATAATATTCAGTTCCTGAAACTAGGAAACCAGAAAATACACTTAAAATGGCAATTTTGAGATGAAATTTTCATTTCATGTATAGGAAGGATTTTTTTTTTCCTTCGGCAAATCAACATTTAGTCTGTAAAACACGATGCTCGCTCATAATGTCATGCATCTCACTCTCAATAATTCTTTCTTATTAACTGCTTGGGTACAATTTATTTTCCTCTCAGGCTATGAAGGTGCGTGCGAGTACAGCAGACTCTGGCTGGAGCTGATAAGCCAGCCCATAGCAGCAGCACTGCTGGCCTGATGAGATTTGTAAGAAGACAATATTCCATTGGCTTGGAAAACTATGCTGTATATCAAACCTATCAAAAATAATATCTACAAACAATGCCTTGATGCATTTGCCAACTCTCACAGAAAGCTCTCTGGTATTCTTCTGAAAATATACCGAGATTTTTTTTTTCTGTTGCAGTGAAGAAATACAGACTCATTTTGAAAAAAAAAAAAAATTCTTGCTTTTGTTTACATTTTTTTCACTAAGCATCCTAGTCTAAAAGAATGTTTTTAAACCTTGGCTTCTAAACAGGCATCACTGTAGTTCAAGAAAAGGATAGATTACCCATCTTTACAGTTAGGACCATTTATTTCATAGAAGAGTAAAAGAAGAAATTAAGGAATGCTCAAAAATAAAACAAAACAAAACAAAAACAAACAAACAAAAACATGTCATAATCTCCACAAACCAAAACTTCATTATAAGTTTTTCAATGCTTTTAAAATGAAATACTTATCATTGAGGAAGGCAAACACACCCCTAAAAAGATGCTTTTCCTTCCACTTAGAAACATTGTTTATTATTTATGTTATCTTATACCACAAAATTGTTCCTCTCAAAGGCATATATACTATTTTAATTTAAGTATATTTCTAAGATATTTCTTTCCAGCCAAAATCAATGCTACTGAGAAAAATATTATTTTTAAGATAAATCCCTATGAGGAACTTCAACAGATGATGCACTGAATATATTCATTTTATGTAGGTACTGAGGTACTAAAGGAAAATAAACTACAAAGATGATATGCTATTTAGATAATGCTTTACAGCTTAAGCACAGACACATATTTTCCACATGGCTGTCATGTGGATATGCCTAGCACTGGAATTAACTTCAAATGCAATTGAGTATCATGTATTAAGTGCCTACTATTTACTCTATGCTTTACATATATGATTTCATTTAATCCTCTAAACAACCATGTGAGATTTCTTACAGAGCAGTATTTCATTGGCTCAGAAAAATCCCTGCTGTATATCAAAACTATCTAAAAAATCTAAAACATGTTTTGACGAATTTTCCAAATTTTACACTCTCTCTCTCTCTCTCTCTCTCTCTCTTTCTCTCTCTCTCTCTCTCTCTCTCTCTCTCTCTCTCTCTCTGCTGTGTGATTTTTTTTTTCATTTTTTTATAAAAGAATAAGGAATCAGAGGCTTAGGGGCGTTGAATGACATACATAAAAGCAAAGTACAGAGACAACCACATACTTGGAGCACCGACAATGGATGTATTGAGTGCTTTATGTACATACATAGAATCACATGATCTCACTTAATCTTACCAATTGCTCTCTGTGAGCCTGATATTATTATGATTCCTTTTTACCTCTAAGTTTTATTTTTTTAATGTTATTTTCTTAATTGTCAGTGAAATTAACTTTTTATCTTTAGGTATACAGTTCTGTTAATACTAATTCATGTTTGATTAATGTAATCACCACTACAGACACAAAAAGGATATCCATCACCCCCAACAACCTCTCTTGTGCTACCTCTTTATAGTTACACACACACAAACCTTTCACTGCTAACCTCTGCTAGTCACTGATCTGTTCTCTGTCACTAGTTTTGTCTTTAAGAATGCATTCAAATGGAATCCTATACAACATAACCTTTTGAGACTGACTTCTCTCACTCAGCCTGATGTTTTGAGATTCATCTAGGTGTTTGCATGTAACAATAGTTGGTTTCTTTTTATTCCATTTTACTCTTTTTAAGTATAAACAAAATTAGACATAAATTTATTCTTAATATGCTTTACAGATACCTGCTAGTTTTGTATTCTCCCATGGTTATCTTTTTTTCATCTTTTAATTTTTTAAAATATTAATTTATTTACTTTGAGAGAGAGAGAGAGTGAGAGAGCAAAAGGGGAGGGGTGGAGAGAGAGAATCCCAAGCAGACTCCATGCCTAGCACAGAGCGTGACACAAGGCTTGATCCCATGAACCATGAGATCATGACCTGAGCTGAAATTAAAAGTTGGACGCTTAACCTACTGAGCCACCCAGGTGCCCCTCTCTCTTCATTTTTTGTGTATGCCTTTTTAAAATCTAGATTTTATGGCCACATCAGTTTATTTAAATGCTTCCTCTGTTTCTACTTTGATGGGATAAAGTGTGATTATGCTGTTGAAATATGCTTTTGAGAGCCTTCCCCCACTTATCCCTCTTGGACCATCTTTCCTCAAGATTCTCAGAATTTAGATAGAGTAGCACAGCCAGTTTAATAGACCAGCTTTTATGAAAACTCCTTGGAAACATAATATCAAAAAATTATCTGGAAATCACGTAGACAGAGGGGATCCAGTATTTTTAAAAGCATACTGAGCAGGAAAGTCTCAGAACTCAAATAGGATATTTGCTTATTTTACAAATGTTGCTTATTTAGGGAATTTTTTATTACAATCACAAATAATTTAGATGTGAACAAATTAAACAGTACTCTAATTAGAATCACCTTTAAAATCGTGAAAGAACTTACTGAAGGGAACTGCCTATTCATATCACTTTGAACCTGCCCTCATCATCCCGTAGAGCTCAGAGCAATGCTTTGAGAGAAGGCAGTTCTCAAACATGGTTGATTAAATGACCTATTACCTATCTCTCAGGGACATTGCCTTCCTTAATGCTCCAGTGGCTCCCTGTGTTTCCATTGTCATAAAAGAACAGATTTTTACTCCCAATAACATAACCAACAGATGTCTCCATAATCCTAAGGCAACTAGGATGGTGGCAGTTTGTGGTATTTTCTCATCCCTTATGGTACATCGGAAATATCTGTGCAACCACCTGTGTTCTTCCCCTTTGCCCATGCAATTAAAGCTGTTTCATAACGGAGCCAAATTAAACAATAAAATGGCTCTAGGAATCAGAAGATTTTCTTATCAATTCCAACTTTCAGAATGAAAAAGAGGTGAACTTTAAGAAATAAAAGGAGTGTAATGTATTTGGATTCATAAATTCTGTGTCCTTTGTTACAAATTAACTTGGGTTACTAAAAGTTTTCTACCAGTACTTATATGAAAGAAATACCTACAAGCTGTTACTTCACATTCTACCAAAAATACATCTTCTGACTCTATATAGTTTTGAACTGTTTTTCTTAAGTTTGCTATGATGCCACCACTTGCTGCCATGACACATTTCCAAAATCCTTTGTGCTGATTTCTGTATCAGAATCACAAGTGTGGCCTCACAAAAGACACGTTGATATGTGTGAACAGATGATCAGAGATGACCCTGTTACTAGAGAAAAGTGCTTCCCACAGGAAGATGCCTCTGGATACAACTGTCCAGCAAAGTACATCAATATCCTGGTGGAATCACTAGAGACCGTCCAAGGGAAGCAGTAGGTTGAGATCGCCAACAAGATGCACATTAAAACTGGGTTATCTTGATTATATTCTCAGAGCAGTGTATGACAGAAGCTGAGCTATCCTGAAATACTTGACTAACCCTCACCAGTCAGTACCTATACTGTGGTTACCAATTAGATAGTTACCTGCTAGATATTATACATGTTAGCTATCATCTCCTGTAACAGTTTCCTTGCTACCCCTTCCAGATAGAGTCAGCATAAACATGAATCATGGGATATGCCTCGTGTGTGTATCATGGGATGGGTGCCTTGCTGATCATTTAGAGGAGGAGATTTCAAATCTAAAATTGCAACATATTAAAATGTCTCAATTAGTTGCAAAAGATGTCACAATAATTCACTACATGTCAAAGCTTCAAGATTTGGGAAATGATGACTTTAAAAGTTAGATCACAGGGGCGCCTGGGTGGCGCAGTCGGTTAAGCGTCCGACTTCAGCCAGGTCACGATCTCGCGGTCCGTGAGTTCGAGCCCCGCGTCGGGCTCTGGGCTGATGGCTCGGAGCCCGGAGCCTGTTTCCGATTCTGTGTCTCCCTCTCTCTCTGCCCCTCCCCCGTTCATGCTCTGTCTCGCTCTGTCCCAAAAAAAATAAATAAAAAAATAAATAAATAAAAAATAAAAGTTAGATCACATTCAAGACTATTTATACAATAACACCATTCTCACACCTACTAAGTTATATGCTCCAGGTGGGTAAGTTTCCTCCCTTTTTCATTCAGCCAGAAAGTGCCTCTGACATAATAGGCATTTATCAAATAGTTGCTAATAAATAAATTCCACTTTTATCCCAAGATACTTTCTTGAGTAGTAGAGAAAGGGTGACAAAATAACCGTCTTGCTAGGAGTTACTTGCATCCCATGAAATTTCCTATGCCCGTGGGAGCATGTCTTTGTGAGTATCGTCTATCAGAAGCACTGCAACAGGACAAAACCAAAGAGATAATTACTATTCTAAATCTCAAACAATTTCTTAAATGAATCTTTTTTTTTCTTTTAACCTCAAAAACAAAGCTAAGCCAGTGTTTTTTATGGGAAATCATTATTAATAATTATATCAGCAACAATCATTGCTATAACACATTATGCTATGACCATCATGCTTCACACTATATACATCATCTCATTTAATCCTCACGGCCTTATAAAATAAGAGTGATTTTCTCTATTTAAAGATAAACCAAGATGGTCATGGTATTGGTAGTAGGTACTAGAGCAGAACTCAGAGTCGATCTATTTGATGCCCAAGCCCATGATCTTCCCATCCCAACATGGCTGCCTCTGCTGAATAAGGATAAAGAAAATCAGAAATGCCTGACCATTATTAGGCACGCCTTAATTGTAGATTGTTTCCAAAATTTAGAAATCCAGCAGCAAAATATCAAAAAAATTCTAGTATGCACAAGACTTCATACTTCACTATATTATGTACCAGACCATATTATCAGTAAAACAATGTGTAAGAGGCTCATTTATATGCAAGGCAAGAAAACTTTTTGGAAAAAAAATTACCTTAAGCTAAACTTTTTATTCCCCAAAGGGAAACTTTTTGCTCTAATTTTAAAAGTAGGCCTAGATATAAGCATCATTCTGTGAATATATCTACACAGAAAGGTTGCTCCTTGGGCGCAAGAAGAGGATACGTTATATTCTGCACTGGTTTCAATGCTAATTTTGGCTTTTCACATAAAAGGCTTTCCTGAACAGTTGGGCCAAATGTGTAGTAATTTTGGATATAACTTCTAAGTTATATCCACATAATACTCAGCCAAAATTACCAAAATAATTTCATTCAAGAGAATTTGGATTCAGTCCTTTCATAAATAAAGAAAACCTAGGAGAAGAAAAAAAAAAAACCCAAAACAAAAACATGTCCTTTTACAGAGGGAAACAATGCCAAACAAAAAGCAGCAGTGTTTAATTTCACAATGTCATTGATAGTAAGGTTAGTGCATCTTTTCATAGTGTACTTCAATACCACATACATAAAGCTTTCTAACTATGGATGCCCCTCATACAGAATTAATCCACAGAATTGTGTCCGGGCCCTCCTCTCTACTTTTGCCTTAACCTGTAGGCTTTTATGACCACCTCTCAGCTCAATGTAAATAACCCACAAATCTACATATGAATGTTTCAGAAACCTTGAGCAGCCCCATGCAATCCCAGCAGTATTTCAAACAAAGAACAATAGAGTGTAAAGTGAGCTCACCTTTTTTCCCTTCCAACCTGTGTCTCCTCTTGTGGTCCCATTTGTTTTTCATTGCACTACCAGTTATCTGGGATCACTTCTTTGGATTTTTTAACTGACATTAAGCAAATATTTTGCTGCATTCAATACTCAGAATCTAAATATTTTACTACCTCCATTGCTGACACTTAGTCTAAGCCACTGTCCTCTCTTACTTGAGTCACTGGAATGACCTCTCCTGCTTCTCACTTCCTCCTTTATCAGTTAGGGTGGGGTTATTGGTATATATGACAGAATGCCCAAAACAATAGGACTCTGAGTGAGACAGGAGTTTATTGCCCTCACACAAAATAGTCCAGATAGAGGTAGTACAGGTTGGTAGAGTGTTCTGTGATATCAGTAGCCCAGGCTACTTCTACTTTGTTGCTCCACAATGAAGAGGATTCTTCTCATAGTCTAAGATGTTCACCCAACCATCAGCCATTAAGTCCATATCTGATTCAGCATATAGGCAGGAAGGTTGGAGAAGAAATGTTTCTTCTTTTAAAGGCAACTTCTGAACACTGCACTTAACATTTCCAGTTGCCTTCCACATTCATAGAGCTGAACTTGGTTTCATTGCCACACATAGATATAAGGGAGGCTAAAAAACACAGTCTTTATTCTGACTGGCCAAGTGACCAACAAACTATTAAAAGAAAAGAGAATAAATACTGGGTAGCAACCTAATTCTCCTTGACATAACCCCCTAGAATCATTTATCCATCCGGCAGCTAGAGTAATCCTTTAAAAATATTAAGTTCCCTGATCGTATCTTTCAAAATTCTCCAACAGCCCACGAGACTTTATATGAAATAGGAAAGAGTAGTAGGATTACCCTTAAATATTGCTGGTCTTGAATTTTGAGTGAGATGATTCAGAATGGTTTTGTGTCCAACATGTTCAGCTACAGAGATGCAAGCAAAGAGTGGGCAAACCACCGCACATAGGTAGGATTTAGGGTTTGTCAGGCAAGTATGACAAAGTGAAAAATGAGTAACACAGTTACTATGGAGTCTGATATGGGTAAGAATGGAAGTAGGGATATATGAGCAAAGTGAATATTTAGTCCCATTCCTACAAGAAAGAGATGCAAATTAGAATTAACAGTTCAAACATTTTAGGGGCACGCGGGTGGCTCAGTGGGTTAAGAGTCCTACTTTGGCTCAGGTCATGATCTCTCAGCTTGTGGATTTGAGCCCCGTGCAGGGCTGTGTGCTGACAGCTCAGAGTCTGGAGCCTGCTTTGGATTCTGTGTCCCCCTCTCTCCCTGCCCTTCCCCTGCTCGTTCTCTCTCTCTCTCTCTCTCTCGCTCTCGCTCTCTCTCTCTCTCTCTCTCAAAATAAATAAACATAATAAAAAAATTTTAAGTGCAAACATTTTAGTAGGGAAAACGCCTGTATGAAAGGAAATGGGAATGGAGGCAGAGAGGGCTAGGAGAACTACAAAACCATGATCCAAGCTATCTGACAAGTAAGACAGAAAGTTGAGATTAGTATCCTAGACTGTCATGCAGTCTAAGAAAAGTCTAAGCCATCAGAGTCCTTGAGCCAAAGTTGGCAAAGGAGTTCCATGTCACCCAAGATTGGGTCTGACTTAGAACACCTACCACACTCAGTCACTGGCCTCAGTGAAAATGCAGCAATGGATTTCGGGCTGCAAATGCAGACACTGCAGTCCTCCATCAACCCCTGCAGTAGGAGGTCTGCAAGATGCATTCTCATGGCCACCACACTGAGAGACATTTAAAAGTGTTGTGATCATAAGATTATAAGTCTCAACAGATACAAAGTATTTTTGGAGATCACATATTAGAAGGAAGAAACTGGGGGGGGGGGGGGGGGGGGAGGGGGGGGGGTCCCTGGCTGGCCCAGTCAGTTAAGCATCTGACTCTTAATTTCAGCTCAGGTTATGATGTTGTGGTTCGTGAGATGGAGCCCTGCATCCAGCTCTGCACTGACAGCACGGAGCCTGTTTGGGAGTCTCTTCTCTCTCTCTCTCTCTCTCTCTCTCTCTCTCAAAATAAATAAATATACTTTTAAAAAAAAAGTCTCTTCTCTAGGCTGCTATAGTACAGCATACCTTATCTTTAAAAAAAAAAGAAAGAAAGAAGAAGGAGGAAGCTGGATATATAGGAGGCAGAAATCCTGAAATTAAGATTTAAAAAAAAAAGTAGTCATTAATAGTAACAAAGTGGAGACTGCAATCGTGAGGGAAAATAGCTAAAATTGGAAGAAGACAAGACCATCGAAGAAGAATCAGGAAGACAAGGGCATTACAGAGATTTTCCGCTTATAATATTAAACCCATCAAAAACTATGAATGGAATAATCTGGAGAGAAGAACAGCAATCCAGATATTGAAATCTCCAAAGAATTAAGAGAAGCAACTTGGGGTCTCCAGATGATTGTGCAAGGAGACAAGTGGGTGGCATAATCTGACGGTATGAGTTTTAAAACTGTGGCTCTGGAAGGGAGAAAAATTTGAAAGCAACAATGAGGAGCAAGTAGTCTGTCTATGCCATTTCCCAGCCCAGTGGTTCAAAGAGTATGGGAAAGAAAGCAGTCACCCATCTAGGAGGACAGAGGCAAAATATTATCTTTAATATTTGACTGCAGTTATGGGGGAAAAAGTGAAAGGGAGATAGAAGTTGCTGAGCTTTAAAGCCGAGATATTTTTGCTTAAGAAAAATGCATTCTAGAGAGAAGAGTTGGATTTTAAGAAATGGGGAAAAGGGGGATATAGGTTCCAAGTTAGGAGCTACTCAGAGTCAAATGGGAATGAGAGCCCAAGTAAAAGTCCAAACGGGCTTTGGGGTTCTTGTGGTAACTGATGTAAATGGAGATAGAGAACTTGATGCAGTTCATATTATATCTGGCAGATTTCAATAGTGAAGCTCTCCTCCTAACAGTTTAATTCTATGCTTTGGTAAGATAAGACTACCAAAGGCTACATTTTTGGACTGTATCTTTAAACCTAACTAAATCACCCTTTAAGATCCTATATTTGGCTTTTTTTTTTATTTTTTTAAGTAGGCTCCTCGCCCAGTGTGGGGCTTGAACTCACAACTCTGAGATCAAGACCTCAGCTTAACCGACTGGGCCCCCTAAGCGCCCCCTTATATATGACTCTTTTAAAAGTTGGTTACAAGAAATAGGTACATGAAATCCACTTGAGCATGTGTTGTACAATTTTTAATAGACTGTAAAAAGTTAAAGATGTTTAGAGAAAATACTAAAAAATAATAATGCAAGGATATATGACTGAAAATAAATAATAAAAAGGTATACCTAAATCCAGTCAATTAAAATATATATATGTTAATTGTTAATGGACTGGGAGGGATGCGAAAAAATGTTAGTGGACTAAATACTCTGGTTAAAAAGTCAAAATTGTCAAGGTGTATATAGAGCAATACCCAACTACATATTTTCTATAAGAGATGCACTTTAAATATAAAGATGCTAGATTACAAATAAACAGATAGGAAAAGGTATACCATGCAAACAGCAAGCATTAGAAGATTGTAGTTGCTACAGTATTATCAGTAAAAATAGACTTTAAGGCAGAGTATTACCAGAGATAAAGACAAACAATCCATAATAATAAAAGAGTCATGTCATCAATTTCCCGCTTAAGGCCCTTGCCTCTCAAGGAAGGCCATAACCAGGTGTAGTTTGGCTGTGGCTCAGTGAAATTGAGAGGAGGCAGGTTTATCCAAACTACAGAGCTGCTGTATTTCTTTCAAGTCTTCCCTTCTTCTTATGCACCTGCCCATTAAACCCTGATCAAATCATGCCTTAATCCTCATTTTACTTTAATTAGTACTAAATCTTGTGGCAGACTGGGAATCAAGTCTCAGGCATCAGCTCTCCTCTGAGGACCCCTTGGTTAATCCATAACCTTTCAATACATTGTCAGATCCATTTTCTACCTGGTTATTTTGTGGGGCAACTAATATAAGTCATTCTTCAAGTTCTTTGTACAGCTCATAATATGCTGGAACTATCAGGAATATTCCAATTCACATATAAGGATTATTCCTATTCCCTGTATCAATCCTTCTCTACTGTCACAGAAAAAGAAAGATATGTCTATACTGCATAGACATAGACTTAAGAGAAACAGAATACCCACATATGTCTATACAAATGATACTGCATTGAGATCTCACAGGGAGCTTATATACTATCAGGGTGTGGATTCCTTTTCTTGAAGAGTGAGAAATTATTTTATAAAGTTGTTCTTTGGATTTGATTCTTTTCAGCTACAAATCACTAGTAGGCTGTTTTGTAAATGAATTCATCTCAAAAGATAAATATGGCTAGTTGCCAACAACAGAGTTGCTAAAAGACAGCAATACTCCCTGGAAAGAAGGTAAAAATGAATCTCAAAATTCTTATTATGAGTCATACCAAATTGTAACAAACTGTTTTGGGAAGAAGGAAAACATCAAGGAGAAGTTATCAGAGTACAACACTGTCAGATGCTATATACAGACTAGAAGATATACATAGAAGATGAACAGATAAAGTTTCACTTCTCTTTGCTACAATTTCAAAGCAGTGAATTTTACCCTATTATCAACATTAAATGAGAAAACTTGCTTTGCCACATTACTGGTTTCAAATCAATGTTGTTTTTACACATGTACATATATATGCATGCACAGACACACATATGTATATATTTCTCTCTTAAAAGCATAATATTGGTGATTAGAATATGTACACAATTATCCTCACTTCATTTTCCAACATGTGTTTTCTTCTTTCTCTGTCACATAGCTTTCCATAAGGAACAGTAAAAATAAAACTTAAAGATTTTAACGTTTATTTATTTTTGAGACAGAGAGAGACAGAGCATGAACAGGGGAGGAGCAGAGAGAGAGGGAGACACAGAATCCGAAACAGGCTCCAGGATCTGAGCTGTCAGCACAGAGCCCGACGCGGGGCTCGAACTCACAGACCGTGAGATCATGACCTGAGCTGAAGTCAGACACTTAACCGACTGAGCCACCCAGGTGCCCCAAAACTTAAAGATTTTAAAAGCTATTATCTGCTAAGAATTTTTTGGAGTTCACTTATATCAGTCCCAATATTTCCAGCTTTATTTCAGGAAATCAAATGTTTCAAATAACAATTCATCCTGTTTTGGATCTAAAAAGGCAATTAGAATCAAAGTGACAATATCTATAAGAATAAGAAAAAGAACTTTGCCCTTAAAGATTACCTGCTTCATTGCCAAATTGATTATTTAAAACAAAGATAAGTCTGTGTTAAGGTGAATGATGTAGATTTGGTTCTACAAAATCCATTCATTCTGGTCACTTTCCTCATCAACTTAAGTAGTCCTGCAGCAATCCACATTGATCACAATTAAATTAATAAATCAACCAGGTTCTAATCTATTTGTTTCATCAATGCAGCCAAAAGGTGTATGAATGAAAAAAAAAGGTGTATGAATGAAAAAAATTGAAAAAGAAAAATAATAGCCTCTCTTTTATTCCTTTTTGTTTGTTTTCACTTGTGATGAAAATCCTTGAAACAGCTTGCTTTACAAAAAAGAAACAATTATGAGTCACAATTCATGTCATGTTCTTCAAAGGAAAGCAATCTACTAATAATGAAAACAGCTTATATCAATTATAATCCTGCCCTTTATTAACCAAAGACACCCCCCAAAACCCACACTCACATCCACAGTAAAACAGGAATCAAGCAATCAAATAATATGAAAGAGAAGGATATCAGGAAATCAAATGAAGTTATTAATATTTGGCATTCATGGGCTATAAAATGTACTGGCTTGCTAGTTTTATTATTAAACCACAAAAAAATGGGATTTCTTGCAGAGTTCTTACCTATATTTAATCCTTCAAACATACACAAATAGAGTTCCTGCATATTTTTAACCTTTAAAACACACACACATACATACTCATCACATGCATACACACATACACCTTTTAAGCACTCCACTTGCTCAGAGTGAACGAGAGCACATTTTAGTTCCCAAAAACTGAAGAAATTTCCAAGAAGTAGATACTCAACATGTCTGTTCTCCAGCTACCTTCTTTCCATTCAAAAATATAAACAATTTTCAGCAAATATTTCTTGAATATCTATCACATGCCAGGCATTGGAGTGTTAGAGTCCGTTATGAATGTTTTCTGAGCTCCTTCTCTTTTCTGTACTCAAGGAAAGGGTGGGTACCTCATGATCCCCCCTTTTTTCTTTGCCCCATAAGCTCTGTATGTATGCATGTACGCTTCATAATTTCAGCTCTCACCTTGTGCACTCCTTGAACTCATCTTAATGCATTGCCTCCAAATACAACCCAGATTCAACCACAAAATGGATATTTTATTTTATTTTTTTAACTTTTTTTATTATTTAAATCCAAGTTAGTTAACATATAGTGTAATAATGATTTGAGGAATAGGATTTAGTGATTCATCACTTACATATAACACCCAGTGCTCATCCCAACAAGTGCTCTCCTTAATACCCATCACCCACTTAGCCTATCCCCCAACCCAACACCCCACCAGCAACCCTCAGTTTGAGAGTCTCTTATGGTTTGTCTCCCTCTTTGTCTTTATCTTAACAAAATGGATATTTTAAACAAATTTTTACTGGAAGACAAAAGAGAAGTTAGATTACAATCACGAAGAAAAAATTTCTCACCATCCCATCAATCCCTGCTGGTTCTATTTCTCCTCCCAACCTACCTGATATATTGAAAATCCCCTAGCTGATATAGCCTACTTGGTAAAACAAAAGCCCAATAACATTCCAAACAGCCTCCACTAAATAAAGCCTCAGTAGGTAGCCAAATCCCAAGCAAGTGATATTTCCATTCCCCTAAAAAGCTTTAATTATCTACCTATAGGTATTATAACTATCTACAACGATATCACTTTTCTTCTCATTTGAATTCGGGCCACTGAACTAACGGCCCATGCAGTCTTCTTTTTTAGCATATCATTTACCTGAGCAAATAAACCCATGACCATCAATCTTTAATTTAGAAAAAGAAAGTCATATCTGGATTCTGGATAGCAGGGGGTATGCCCAAGCTATATACAGTCCTGGTTCTACTATGTTGCTCAGTCTTAAACCAGCTCCAAAGCAGAAATCTAAGTTGGGACACTGAAGTCAGAGTTTCCATTGTTTGGACCAAACCATTGTTTGGTTCCATTACACAAACTCAATGGGACTGCTTATAGGTAACCCCATGGATGCCTGTAGAGCCTCCTGTACACATAATCCCTCCTGTCTGAAAGCCATCATTCTTCCTCCAACCACTGCCTTTCTCAGTCCAAAACCCAATCAGGTTTCCCCAACTGCATGTTCAAGACTGTCTCCGAGTTCTTAGGTCCACAATAAGGAGAAATAAAAGTGTGCAAGTGGGTGAAATAGGGCAGGAGCATGCCACTTCTTGCTTATATAAGCAAAATTTCTTCAATTTTCCAGAACTCACAAAAGATGAATATATAAAGTAGATTAAAAAAAACAGATAAACCCTCAGTAAGTGTTAATTGCTGTTGTTGTTTGTTGTTGTTACAAATATTATTTCTATTTGTTCCTCTGTCAACCACAAGAAAAGAGAGCCAAACCAAGGTACTTTTTAAAAACAGGCACTTGCACTACAAGCAAACTGGAGGGAAGGAGGGCTATCCTTGCCAAGGACAAGTTTTAATTGATGACGGCTGCAACACTAATGAGGCTGCCTCCCATTGATATGGCTCCTGCTCCCAAGTACCCCTCAGAAGGGCAGCGGTAGAGACAGACAGAAACCACCCACTCTGTTGCCAGAACCTCCCACGTGGCAACATCAATAATCAGAACAGCACTGATTCTACGCCTTTAAATCCGTGTTGTCAGTTCATACCATGTTTAGAGAAACAGACTCTCCTGGGAAATACTAGTTAATGAAATAACTAGAGAGAAACGAAGTGTTACTCTAAGGTGGTCCTTACGGTAGATGACTGGTGTTTATTATCAGGAAAGACCAGTGACATGTAAAACATTTCTTTTGAGGCTTATGAAGCTAAGACTTTCAAACGGTAAATTTAACAATTGTAAATAAAAATATTTCTATGTGCTTTCAGTTTCTCATGGGAACAAGATATTTTTAAGGCAGATACTCATTTCTGCAAAAGTCATGAATAACCAAAGTTTTGAACTTGAGTAGAAGAGGAGAAAATTAAGGTAATTCACTTCCACTAAACCTCAAAAACCCTAATATCTGATATAACTTTTCTTGTTTCTATCTAGAGTGGTTCCTTGAACTACTCATTTTATAAAAAAGTAACAGCTTCCACTGAGTGTTTACCATGTGCCACAGTATACCACATACTTGTGGTGAATTGCCTCATTTTTTAATCACAACTTTCTGGACAGGTACAGTTGCAAATGGGAAACTTGAGGGATAGAAAAAATTATAGTTTTCCCAAGTTCACGTAACCAACAAGTGACTGCGCTGGGATTCAATGCACGTGGTCTGGTCCCTAACAAGCTCTTGTAACCACCAACTTTACTGCTTTCTTTATCTGATCAAATAGAGTTCGCCAAATAAGTTCATGTCTACTTAAAAGTAGAAGGTCAAACATTTAGAGGCAAATTCTTTGCAATCTTCTTCCATATTTTCAAATTAAATCTAGACAAGTCAAGCACATATTTCAATATAACACAATTTTACTACATTTTTTTTTATGTCACAATTCCCCTCACTCTCCAAAATCCACTATCAAGACCAGTCAATTTTACCTCCAAAAAAAAGTCCTGAATCAGTCCACTACTCTCCAACTCCACTGCCATCATTTTATTCTGTTACTGCTATTCCTTTCCTGGATTACTGCAATAGCCTCCTAATTTATCTTTTTCTTTCCATTTATAGTCCCCACCCAATCCCTGAAATATAATCCCTCTACATAATAGTATGATTTTTATAAAATTTAAATCAGATTATGTCCTTCTTATGCTTAAAACCCTTCAGTGACTTTAGACTGTTCTCGGAATAAAATATAAACTCTAACGTAGCCACAAAGTCCTTCACAGTTAAGCCGATCAACCTCAGATCACACTCTTGCTCAGTGTGAGTTAGCCTCTCCGGTCTTTCTGTTCTTTTAAAGTAAGTAAGCTCAGTTCTGCCTCAGGGCCTTTGCATTTACTCTTCCCAGTAATATTCTCCACCTGGCCCTTTGCATAGATGGCTGGCTCCATTTTACCCATTAGGACTCATCTGAATGTCACTACCCCGGAGAGGTTTCCCTGACCAATTGTCTAAAGTAGCACACACACGCAGACACAATGTCCCCCTGCTTTGGCCATTACCATCTATGAGAGTCCACCTCTTATTTCCATTAAGTTATTTACCAAAATATGTAGTTATTATCTGCTTTCTCCACTAGAATGCAGGCCGAAGTAGAAGGACTATCTCTCTTATTTGTTGTTGTATTCCATGTCCAGCACAGAGTAGAAAGTCAATAAACATTTCTGAATACATGAATGAACTCTCCAAACTTCCTGTCCTGCTATTTTTCCTGCTTTGGAAACTCCTCTTAGGTACTCAAAAAATCAAGGAACTAAAGAATATTAGATCAGGCTAAAGGGAAATCTGTATGTAAACATACACCAAAAGAAGTTAAAAATATTTCCATAATATACATACCGCAAACTATACCCATAAATCTGCTTGAAAAGACTGTAAAATAGAAAATTTGGACAGGCATAATGCTTTCTGAAATTCATAAATTAGTCCAAATATCACATTGTCTAATTTTAAACAGGAAATAAAGGTTGAAAACTTTTTAAGGTAGCCTAATCTATCCTTGCTCCTTTACATGCTTTTTGCTTGTTTCAAAAAAAAATGGGAATGCAAGCTGATGCAGCCACTCTGGAAGACAGTATGGAGGTTCCTCAAAAAACTAAAAATAGAACTACCCTACAACCCAGCAATTGCACGACTAGGCATTTATCCACGGGATACAGGTGTGCTGTTTCGAAGGGACACATGCACCCCCATGTTTATAGCAGCACTATCGACAATAGCCAAAGTATGGAAAGAGCCCAAATGTCCATCGATGGATGAATGGATAAAGAAAATGTGGTATATATATATACAATGGAGTATTACTCAGCAATCAAAAAGAATGAAGTCTTGCCATTTGCAACTATGTGGATGGAACTGGAGGGTATTATGCTAAGTGAAATTAGTCAGAGAAAGACAAAAATCATATGACTTCACTCATATGAGAACTTTAAGAGACAAAACAGATGAACATAAGGGAAAGGAAACAAAATTTAAAAACAGGGAGGGGGACAAAACAGAAGAGACTCATAAATATGGAGAACAAACTGAGGGTTACTGGAGGGGTTGTGGAAGGGGGGATGGGCTAAATGGGTAAGGGACACTAAGGAATCTACTCCTGAAATCATTGTTGCACTATATGCTAACTAGTTGGGATGTAAATTTTAAAAAATAAAAAATAAAATTTAAAAAAAAAACAACTAAAAGAAAATCTCAGATTCTACTTAGTTTTTATACAATTCGAAATGCAACTTTTCACCACCTCAACAGGAAGGTTGCAAAAATTACAAAAAATTATAATCAACAATAAGGTATTTTTGTAATAGGTTAAACATGTGTATACATCTTTGGTTAACTGTGTCGTTATATTTTCATCGCCTAATGGTCAGATTTCTGGGCAAATTTATTGTCTGTTTCAAAGCCTGGAAGGTAGCCATATTCTGTATGCCAAGAGTAAAGACAAAGAATATGCCAAAGCAGGAAATATTATAGGAAGAGAATTCAATGAGAAATGTAAAGCAAACTACTCAAAGTGATACTCAAATTTCAAGACCCAGTGAATCTCCTATTAAAAATCACCAGTTGGCAATTTCTGCATAAATGATTATTTCCTGCAGTCTAAGACTCTATGGGATTTTTCTTAATGTAACATTTATTGATTTCTTATTATGTACAAACTGATACATGTAATTTTAAAGTTGAATAATGTTAAATATGGTCCCTGCTCTTTAACTGATTAATGATTTATCAAATTATGCACACTTGTAAACAACTCTTGACTCAAATACCTCTTAATCCCGGGTAGAAAGTCCCAACTGACTTCATGATCTCGTGTCAAGAATTTCTTCACAATGATGCTGTATTTCTGTATTTCTGATATCTTTTCACTACAGAAAAAAATTAAATATACAACTATGATTAATTTATTCTATCTTTCTTGTACATTACAATTCATTTCAGATATCTGACATGAACATTGAGAGTTTATATACTGAAGCATGTAAACTAAAAGCAAGTCCTCCAGACCTGATTCCAAGGTCCTGACTCAGCCAAAATTCAGACTTGAATACAAGTGCAAATGATAGTCTCATGCCCTCAGGAAATAAGAGTGGTTCAAAGTGCTAAATCCAGCTAGCAGTTGCAAAATATCACCTATTGCTTATCTATTGCATTACCTGACTTCATGAGATTAACCTGGGCAGAATTTCAGTTTTAACATGGATTAAATGGAAAACTGAATGATAGCTCAAAAACTCTAATGTCGAAATTACTGGAAGAAAGAAAGTGACTTTTCTTCATTACGGGATGTACTGAATATCTACTCTGTATGTCGCTTATACTAGGCACGCTGACAGTTTTTCGTCTTTAATTGGACAACATTAGAACATCATTTACTGAAGATACACCCATGCAGGCAAATATTTATCCAAAGAGAAATGTGCAATATAATAAATGACATCTGCTTAATAAAACTTTATACCACTCTACAAAAAATAACTCACCTGCCTTTTATTTTATTTAATAAAAATTTGCTATACTCAGTGGAGTACAGTAAAGTGGAGACACCACGTTCTTTCTTAAATGTAAGAAAAGACGGTGTCTGTTACCTTTACCTTTTATGAGTTGCCTGCTCTCCGTATTTGGCAAGACAAATAGAATTACATACTGTGAGTGACTCAGAACAGAACTTCACTATCAATCATCTGCCTGGCTCTGCACAAATTCTGTAGGGCATTCAGGACATTTTGCTGCCTATGAATATTTTAGACAAGAAGAATCCCTGAAAGCTTCCTGATGGATTAATACAAGAAAGGAGGACGTTTTCATGTTTTATAGCTATTTGCTAAAGTACTACGGCCATTACTACACTCCAATGAAAAGATGCCTCTTTAAACAGAGAGAAGCAGCTCTGTGGAAGACTTCTGGCTCCCTTTATCATAAACTGATTTCAAAGTAATGATATATAATATATAAATATTGCACGTACTCCTCTGCAGAAAATGAAATGCTATACTGGTGCCAACACCTTTACACCCAGAAATAATTGTGGAAAAAAGAAGAAGAAGGAAGAAAATGTATGCCAGCCATTAAAGAAAAGAAGTTTGCTCGTGTACCTATTTAGCTTTGCCAATGAAATAAAAAGCAATTTATTAGCTTCTCTATCATTTTACTGTGGGATTCACATCCATGAATAAGCAGCAGAGTACTATTCTCAACAGCAGTTCACAACTCCTCAAATAAAGCTTATACTTTTTTTTAAAGGTAACAGAAAATTTAGAAACCACAGGAAAATAAACAAAATATTCACTTGTGGGCCCACTATTATCAATATGATATTTTGAAGTATTTCCTTCCAGTTTTTAATGTATTTTATATGCAGTATTCTGTATCTTACTTTTCACTGATATTTAAACATTTTATCATGTCATTATAAAGTCTTCATAAACATTTTAATAGCTAAATAACATTCCATTAAGAATATGTAGCAAAGCTGGGGCTCCTGGGTGGCTCAGTTTGTTAAGCATCAGACTTCAGCTCACTCAGACCATGATCTCACTATTCTTGAGTTTGAGCCCTGAGTCGGGCTCTGCGTTTACAGTGCAGAGCCTGGAGACTGCTTGGGATTCTCTGTCTCCCTCTCTCTCTGCTCCGCCCCACCCTCAAAAATAAATAAACATTTTTTAAAAAGAATATGTAACAAAGTTGAGTTAATATTGGTCCATGTCAGATATTTAGAAGATGTCCAATATTTGCTCCTATAAATATCAGTATTTCACATCACCATTCACATTTATTTTCTTTATTTTTGATTACTTTAACTTTTTTCTTTCTGAATTAAGCAATCTCTATTCTAGAAATAGTGGGCTAATGCACTTAACTTCCCAGTGACAAAACAGGTCTTTTTTTTTTTTTTTTTTTTAGTGTCTCTTCTATTACTAACATATAGAAAGTTCACATATATCTAGAGAATAAACTAATGACTATCAATTATAATGTATTTTATAATTTATTAACATTCTCAAAACTACACTGCGATGCATAATTATGTCAGTTTTTCAAATTAATAAATTGTGGACAAATGAGTTTAATTGCTCTAATCAAGCACAAACAGTAAGTTGTGGAGCTAATACTTTACCCCATGCTTTTCCAACTTCAAGGGCCACCCTCTTCTTATCATATTGATGAGGAAGGGAACTAGGAGAAAATACTGTCTAGTTGTTGTGAGCATGAGGACTCGAGTCCAACAGCCTTGATCCAGAACCCACTTTTGCCACTTACTCTTTCTGTGATCTTGTATAAATTATTTATACCCTCTGTGCTTCAGTTTGCTAATCCCTTGAACTCTGATGATAATAAAAATATATATATATATTAAATCTAGCATAGGTTTGTTTTAAAATCAAATGAGAAAATTCAATTTACTAAGCATAATTTACTAAGCACATGATTAATGTCCACATTTGTTTTTTACCTATTTGTTAGCTTTAAGTTTTCCATACACTTTAATACAGAGTTTAATTTGATACATTGTCCATATTTACACTCTGACGTAGATGATATACATTTCATCCTCCATTAAGAGTAAATATGAAACAAAGCTACACCTCAGAACTATCATCCGCCATCTAAAAAAGCATAGGGGCGCCTGAGTGGCTCATTGGTTGGGTGTCCGACTTCAGCTCAATCATGATCTCGCTGTCCGTGGGTTTGAGCCCCGTGGTGGGCTCTGTGCTGACAGCTCAGAGCCTGTAGCCTGCTTCCGATTCTGTGTCTCCCTCTCTCTCTCTGCCCCTCCCCTTCTCCTGCTCTGTCTCTCTCTCTCAAGAATAAACATTAAAAAAAAAATTAAAAAGCATAAAGTAGATTACTTAATCAACCCATATATGGATACAATGCTTATACTTGTTAAAGCTTCAAATTAACTGATCTAGCTACACCTCCAAAAAGTGTTCAGTACAAAAATATAGTTCATATCATTCAAATTAGATCATCTTATCACTCCCTACTCTGGTATTATACCCTCACATGACCTTGTACATGGCCTTAAGCATAATTAACTTTAAAAATAGCTGAGTAAGCTATGTTTACAGCTTTAGTTACTATCAGTACACACTAGAATGAGAACATTGAATAACACCAGAAAAATTAATTTGGACTTCTTGCCAATAATGAAATCAAATTTATTTAGGTCAAGAGACAAGTCTTAAATATGCATGTATACACACACACACACACACACACACCCATAGTAATTAATGACAAAGGATGAAAAGCAAAGAAAAAGTATCAGAACAGGTTTCAGCATGAACAATTGAATCAGTCAGGGTTCAACCAGGAAAAGACGCACGTGAACTATAGCCTAAGAAATTTATTATAAGTATCATCGCATACAATTAGAGAAAGGGCTAGGCAAGTGAGATCCAAGCAGGAAGTTGTAGGATCAGAATAAGAGTGACCAGTCAGGCAATCTGAGAAACCAAGCACATCTAACCACTGAAATGGGCTGTGAAAGGCAGGGTCATGGAGAGGTCTATGCGTGCTTCTGTGCAGCTACCACTTCTGTGAGCCCACTACAGAGAGTCTGGAAGTGGGCCTGGAGCCACTATGGGTCAGTTAAGGTCAGTAGTCAGGAAAAAAAAGCTGTATGCAGAGCAAGAACCAGCTGGAACCTGCCAGCACCTGCTGGTACCTCTGCATCTATAGGCAACTGCATCTAAACATACTAGCCTGCTGGGGATATGGTTACTGTTTCATTTCTGCTTTCCAAATCTTGCATAAAGTTCTCTTTTGGCTAATGCTAACCTAAAGCCACACAGAGAGGAGCATTCTAACACATATGGTTTCAGCATAACTGACACAGTACAAACCACCACAAGAGTCTGGATTGAATGGACAGGTAATTAGCATTATAACACAGCATGCCTATTCTAACAGTTCTTGTTATCCTAAGGAAAAAACAGTCAACATGCTAGTATCAGGGAAAACTGCAACATTAAATGGGGAAAAAAGCAAAAATGTTTCTTTTCAAACCAAAACATAAGAAGTAAAATGGGAATAAACAAATAAAATTGTCTGATTTGCATGCCTGGGGGAAATATGATCTAGTAAGATTACTCTTCTCAAGATAACAAATTGTTTCCTCATTAATCATCACTACCATTAAACAAGATTCATTCAGCTAGAATCTTTGTCGCTCATCTATTATAGTTTATGAAGACAATGCAGGATTTTCAAGAATATTTTTTCAAATTTTTGAAGGGAAAAATAAAACTTAGAAGGCCAAAAAACAAAATGCAAGAAGGCAAGAGAAGGGCTAAATGATTTCACTCCATCAATCTGAATGGGACTGATGGAATGTGAAATAAGTTCTAGGGCAAAAATACGCCATGGAACAATAGGAAATGTCAAATATTATTTATTTGTTTAGCTTTATAAGACACAGGTAGGAAAGGAGAAACGGGAAAAAATGTTTTCTTTAAATAAAATGTCTAAAATATTTTAGGCACTGAAACGTGCCCAATATCCCTCAAATAAGAAATTTAAGGCCACCATTTTTTAAAAAAAAAAACACATATTTTCTAAAAAAAAAATTATAAAGGTAACTATGGGATTTCACAGTGAGGCTAGTTTATAAAAACAAATTAAAATGATACATAATTATCTAGTAATAGAAAGACTGTCTGAATTATCAAAATGAAAGAAATTTTAATCTGAATTACTCCAACTCATTGTTACAACAATTTCAATTCAAAATCAATTATTTATTACAAATCAAAACCACACTGAGATACCACCTCACGCCGGTCAGAGTGGCTAACATGAACAAATCAGGAGACTATAGATCCTGGTGAGGATGTGGAGAAACAGGAACCCTCTTGCACTGTTGGTGGGAAGGCAAACTGGAAACGCTCTGGAAAACAGTATGGAGGTTCCTCAAAAAATTAAAAATAGATCTACCCTATGACCCAGCACTGCTAGGAATTTACCCAAGGGATACAGGAGTGCTGGTACATTGGGGCACATGTACCTCAATGTTTATAGCAGCACTTTCAACAATAGCCAAATTATGGAAACAGCCTAAATGTCCATCAACTGATGAATGGATAAAGAAGATGTGGTTTGTATATACAATGGAATACTACTTGGCAATGAGAAAGAGTGAAATCTGGCCATTTGCAGCAACATGGATGGAACTGGAGGGTATTATGCTAAGTGAAATAAGTCTGTCAGAGAAAGACAGATACCATGTTTTCACTCACATGTGGATCCTGAGAAACTGAACAGAAGACCATGGGGGAGGGGAAGTGGGAAAAAAAGTTACAAAGAGGGAGGGAGGCAAACCACAAAAGACTCTTAAAAAACCACTTTTAAAAACCTCTTTAAAAAAACCACAAGAGACTCTGATAACAGAGGGTTGATGGGAGGGGTGAGGGAAAGGAGAAACTGGGTGATGGGCATTGAGGAAGGCACCCATTAGGATGAACACTGGGTGTTATATGGAAACCAATTTGACAATAAATTATATTTAAAACAAAACAAAACAAAAAAATCAATTATTTATTATTTCATGTATACTACTGCTACGTGAGGTGTTAAGTACACAAAGGTGAATAAAATATATATAAAGGGAAATCTGCCATTTGTGTTATCCCTCCAAAATATGAACCTCTTTCTAGTTTGTGTACAAGGTCTCCACTTTATTATCTTGATAGAAGAGCAAATGCTTCTTACCACACAGGAGCTGAAAATGTTAGAAGCTCACACCCCCAGCCATTCTTGCAGATAGAGAATCATCTTATGACCTAGGCTCTGGCAATCAAATATAACCATATCTGAAGGACTCATCCCCACCGCCTGCAGATGCAGTATTGGTAATAGAGGCTGTAAGGCCTAGGCTCAGAAATGGCATGTGGTCGTGGCTGTGGTAAAGTTGAGTTGTTGGCATCAAAGAGGCAGCAGTACAGGTATTGACTGGTGCTCTTCCATGGTTTCCTCTTTGGACCAGTTCCAGTGCAAGATTTGGAGCTTTTTTCCTAGAAATATTTTTCCATGCCTTATATTCCAGCCTTCCATCAAACCTAGAAGATACTCAATATATTCTTTCAATAAACTGTTTTTTTTGCCTAACTGGAGCCAGTATCTGTTGCTTGAAAATAAGAACTTTGAGTGATAGAACATGTTTCCCACCTTCAAAGGGTTCACAGTCTCTAAATGATAATACCATATAAAAGGCAGAAGTATGGTATGTCTAATTAATAATCAACATCTCCACTGTTAGTTATCAAATGTCCTTTAAACATAGAATGTCCAAAACTGGAACTCAAACTGGACCCCCTGTCACTTTTGTTTGAGTCAGTGATTGTTCTGACAAAAACCCATAAGACTTCTTAAAACCACCCTCTTCCTTGTTGCCAGTATTCAATATCCCATACATCACCAAGTCCTACCAATCTGGGTTTCTACATCTTTTTTTTTTTTTAACGTTTATTTATTTTTGAGACAGAGAGAGACAGAACATGAACGAGGGAGGGGCAGAGAGAGAGGGAGACACAGAATAGGAAGCAGGCTCCAGGCTCTGAGCCATCAGCCCAGAGCCCGACGCGGGGCTCGAACTCACGGACTGTGAGATCATGACCTGAGCTGAAGTCGGACGCTTAACCGACTGAGCCACCCAGGCGCCCCGGGTTTCTACATCTTTAATCATTCACTTCTCTGGGGTATCATCACCACCCCCAAAGGCTAAGCATTCATGATCTCTCACTGGGCTTCACTCTTTCTTATAAGAAAGCCAACTATCAACTATCCATAGACATAACAACATTGTGAAATCCAAGAACCACAGGTGAGGCCAAAGCCCTCCTTAAACAACAGAGACTAAGAAGGACTGCATTAGAAGGGTGAATGTTTCATCTTATCTTCTCCTGCCCTTGGACTGGGATTTATACCATCAGCTCCTGTTCACAGGCCTTCACTCTCAGACTAAATTATACCACGGGGTTTCCTGGGTCACCAGCTTGCAGACTGTGGGACTTCTCAGTCTCCAAAATTACATCAGCCAATTCCTCATAATAAAGATAGATAGATAGATCTATCTCTGAAGAAACCTGACTAATAGAGTTACCTATAAGGAAAGGGAGGGAAAAGCAAAAGCATGTAAGTATAAAGCTAGCTTTTCAGCATATATCTTGCTTTGGGTATTTGATATTGAGAATGCATAAATATTTCATATAAATATAAAATAAATGTTTTTAAAAAGCAATCCCAAAATAAACAAAAGTAAAAAGAAATTTAGAAGCCAAATGGTATAACAAATATAGGACAACTTGAGAATCAGTAAAAACAATAACTGCAATGGATTGAAAAAGCAAAAATACCAAAATTCATGAATACATAATGAAACTTAAAAAAAAAGTTGCATGGGGGGCGTGGATGGCTCAGTGAGTTGAGTGGTCAACTCTTAATTTCAGCTCAGGTCATAATCCTAGGGTACTGTGATCAAGTCCTGCATTGAACCCTCCCATCAGGTTCTGTGCTGAGGGCAGAGCCCACTTAAGATTCTCTCTTTCTCTCCCTCTGCCCCTCTTCCCTGCTCACACACTCTCTGTCACTCTACAATAAAAATAAAGTGCATTAAAAAAAATCATTGCACACCTTAAGAAAATATTAGGGAACCAAAGTCATTATTTTGAAAACTGATAAATCTTGACTTTCTTGCATGAACTCAGGATTTTCAAGGTAATTAAATCGTTGATTAGAAGTTTCTCTTTATTTGGGCGCCTGGGTGGCTCAATTGGTTAAGAAGTTTCTCTTTATAGAAATATTCCAAGTAATAAATTTTAAAGGGAGACTTAAGACATCATTTTGCAACTCCTAATAAAATAACATCCAGGAAGTTATCATCAGTAGCTGCTAGCATCAACAAAAGGGAGACAATCAGATATCCTGTGACTTCTATTCTTTAAGAAATGTTCTGGCAAACCACAAAAAAAAAGATAAGGAAATATAAGGAGGAGAAGAAAAGAAAAGAAAAAAGAGAAACAAAAGAAAAGTAAATCAAACTGCATCTGGTCAAGCCTCTAAATCTAACTACTAATTTATATAAAATGAGGGAGAAAGAGGAACCTGTTAAAGAAAAAACAACAACAACAACAACACAGAACTGTAGTCAGCAAAATCCACACTGGAGGAAAATTTGCAGAAAAAATTGTAATGAAAAAAGAAAAAGAATAAATGAGAGGAAAAAACTAAAATAGATTTCAGATAAATTTTCAATTGCTTGTCATTATGGACGCTGTTAGGATCCATATTTGAACCAGAAAGAATTATGGGGGTGCCTGGGTGACTCAGTCAGTTAAGCCTGACTCTTGACTTCAACTCAGGTCATGATCTCATGGTTCATGAGATTGAGCCCTGCATCAGGCTCTGCACTGACAGTGCGGTGCCTGCTTGGGATTCTCTCTTCCGCTCTCCCTGCCCTTCCCTTGCTGGTGCTCTCTTTCTCTCAAAATAAATAAATAAACTTTTAAAAAAATAAATAAACAAAAAAGAATTATGAGACCATCAGGAGGAATACTTGAACACTTGATATTTGATGACATTAAGTAAAGTTTTAGAAGTGATGATGGCATAGTGATTATATTTTTAAGAGCCTTTATTATTTAGAAACAAATACTGAAATGATTTCAAAGGAAATGATATGAAGTATTAATAATGATATGAAGAGTATTAATAAATGAAACCAGGCTGACTATTTATTATAATTATAATCACTGTTAAAGCTGGAACCAGGAACAAAAGAATTCATTATGCTGGTATCAGAAACATATATATGTTTGAAATTTTTCACAATAAAAAGATTTTTTAGTGCTATGTAAATAATGATTTTTTAGAAATTTAAAATCTAGAGGGCTTCTCAATAAAATATCAGCAAATTGAATATAATTATTACTTTTGCATCAAAATGGCAAAACTCTAGGCTTTCTAAGTAATACATATGGAAAGATTAGAAATTCAGTCAATAGTTCCAAAATAGTCCAGAGGTTCAAAAGACAAAAAGAGGAGAAAGGGATAAATGAAACTTTATCATTTTTTCAAAAGATAGAAAACAAGAAAAAAAATTTTTAAGTAAGGTAAACATAAAACACAAAGTAAGATGGCAAAAACTAGTTCAAATAGACAGTAAAAAAGCATGAACTGACAGAAAACAAGAGGAATTGAGGGATCAAGTATAATAGCGAGAGAGGTCTGAAGGCTGTAGGCTCTACAGTGCAGCCCCTCACCTCCCCAAAATACTACACCCAAACACAGACACACACACACACACACACACACACACACACACACACACACATATACACAGAATAAGCTATTCACTCATTCATTCAAAAAACTAATGAGAAGCCACTAAAGCCACTAAGTCCTTGGTACTGTCTAGGAACCAGTGATACAACAGTAAACAATACAGGCAGGATGCCTTCCCTTGTGGAGCTTACAGTCTAGTGGAAAAAAGCCTAGAAAAATACAGGCAATTCCAATCCAACGTGTGAAATGCTATTATGGGGTTTCTAAAGATACTGTGATAAATGGAGAAAAAGTTTTATACACATTATGTGCTTTTCTTTTAAGAATGAGTTGTATTAAAATATGCAAGCCCTAAGAAATATTAATACATGTAGAGAAATAATATTCATCATCACATCATACTGATGCACAAAGCCATAGGGCACTTCTGATTTTTGTCACTAGAGTCCAAGATAGATTCTCAACTTCACACATGAAATAAGAGTGCCCACTCCAGCCTGAAGAGGGCCCAGTTTAGAATAGTCTTGCGTAATGCCAGAAAGATCATGACAGTACAGAAAGTCTCATCAGGAAAACAGGAAGTGTGCTAAATAGTTTGAACACAGAGTATTTTCTGCAAGGAACCATAAAAAATGATGGAAGGGCTGAAGGATCAAAAAGGTTTTGGTAAGGTGAGGAAAACCCAGAATAAGAAGCACAGAGGGGCATCTGGGTGGCTCAGTTGGTTAAGCATACAACTCTTGGTTTGGGCTCAGGTCATGATCTCACAGTTCATGAGATGGAGCCCCTGGTCAGGCTCTGTGCTGCCATTGCAGAGCCCATTTGAGATTCTCTCTCTCCCTCTCTCTCTGCCTTTCTCTCTCTCTCTCAAAATAAATAAATAAACTTAAAGGAAAAAGAAGCAGGAGCAGAGAAGCTGCTACCAATCCTTGGGCTGGAATAACAAAATGGAGGAACCCAGGGCACACTGACAGCTAGCACTGCTGGGAAATGCTGCTGCCACTGATACCCTGTTTGAACCACCTAAAGTCACTGGGAACAGTAGTCCTGCCTGGCCTCACTGCTGATACCTCTGAAGCCACAAGAACCACCTCTATCATTGGTGGAACTACCAAAGGACACTACACGTTATAGTTGTATAGGTGTTGGAAATGCCACCAGAAGCAGAGGCTATTCCTCTCTTTCCATGTCTACTACAGATGTCTCCCATTAGTCAAATCTAACTGGCAGCTACTTGGCAAAAAGAGTCTGGAAATTGAAGTTTGCAAGCATCCAGCTTCCTGGTACACATAGTAAGACATGGAAGGGCAGGAGTGGATCTAAGAGCAGCCCAAAGCCAGCCCAGCACACTACTTGGGCTACTCAGCATCCATTCTCTCCCTTCTATCCATATTTAACTTTCTTATAACAACTTGCTATCTGGATGAATATAAGTTAGGGATTCAAAAATTGAGCAGAAGCCATGACTCCATACTGAGCTGACTTAAACCACTTGAGCCCATCAAATAAACATAGCATGTACCTGGGTGGTGACCACCACCAGGGGATGGTCAATTGCAATGAACTGTAGCCCCAAATTTCTAAAATAAAGCAACATGTCACCTACTGTTAGTTGACAATTAGGATTCTATACTATACGGTTTAGGCTTTACATAACAACATGGGATTTTTGTTCCCAATAGACAAAAAGTAGCATACTACCAAACTATTTATTTCACTGAGCACTAACTTAACAATAACTGTAGCTGAAATAATTTAAATACCTCTAAATTAGAGAAATTACATCAATATATGGCTATTTCGCTCTAGCAATTAAACTAATATATTCACTAATGACTCAAAAGTTTTACAATAAGAAATAAAACATTCTATTCCTGAAAGATTGTTTCAAATTGGCTCAGCTATTTACTGGTAAGCATATTACAATTTTATTTATCTAGATTTTATGATTATTTCTAATTTTTATATATCCCACATTTAAAAGGTAATTTTTTTAATGTTTGTTTTTTTGTTTTTGAGAGAGAGAGACAGAGTGTGAGCAGGGGAGGGTGGAGAGAGGAGACACAGAATCCAAAGTAGACTCCAGACTCTGAGCTGTTTGCACAGAGCCCAACATGGGGCTGGAACCCACAAACCATGAGATCATGACCTGAGTCGAAGTCAGACATTTAACCAACTGAGCCACCCAGGTGCCCCTATATATCCCATATTTAAAACAAAGGTTGGTTTATAAGATATCAACATTGACGTTACAATAACCCATACAATTACCATTATGTTCCATAAAAATATAAGTGAACAATAAGAAGAGAAATCTTTTATTCTTTAATGTATGCCAGTGCCAAAAAAATTCAGTTGACTGAAAAAAATCATCATGTTTGATATATCAGGATAACTTCCAATATATAAAATGTCATCTGCCAGGTGTAAACGCAAAATGATTCCCTGTTTTCTAAAATTCCCATTCATCCATTGTATAATATATCTTGCTTCATGCTGTTTTACATTATGTAAAATAAACAATGAATACAGACTCTGGGTTTTAATGCCTGAGGTGTGAAATTAGTTCTCTGCCAAGTGTGTTTTTGATTGTTAGAGATTTAAAACATTCAGAAGTATGTCAGTCTGAGACAACATTTCTTCAGTTCACTTACAAGAAAAGTTATCTAGATATTTAAATGAAGCAAATGGGACAATGTTATAGAATGTGCTGTTGTGATTTTGCACAGAGTCTTTGGTATTCATTGGATTTTATGCATACCACTAACCACGGCAATAAATAGTTCCCATACTCAGTTTTCCTAATTTTTCCTCTGAGGCTCCTTTACATTGCAGTTATCACAAATCCTCCATTATAACAAGATCATCTTGTTTACAAAAGTATAATCTCAAAAAACATTTGCATCTCTAATGTAATTAAGTACTTCTTCGCATGATAATGTGTCCTTCCTAATCTTCTATTTGAAAATTTCCTTATCTGCACTGAATAGAAATATTTTCCTGGTTAATAAAATGCTTTGGAGACCTCTGAGTTAAGATGGTGGAATAAAACTGCTGCACATAATTTCCTCTCCCAACATCCAATTCAGTGAAACACAGGAAAAATTCAGCAGCAACTATGCAATTCAATACCATGAAGCTCAAGAAGTGGCACCAAAAGGAGGAGAGAAGATGAGACTCTGGAGCAGAGTGTGAGGTATTTTACAGTGAGGCACTTACTCCCTCACACACACCTCTCCCTCAGAAACCAGACAGTCCTTTCTGAATACCCTCAAATCTGGGAAAAATGAACCAAGTGATATTTTGATGGGGAGAAGTGGAAAGAGCTACAGAGAAGAAACAAGTAAGGTTCAGGAAATGTACAATAAAGCTAGAACACTGAGTGTCTCTAATGGAGGCAAAGCCTCCATGGCTACACATGAGGAATAAAGAATAGGGCAGATCCATTTCCCTGTTTCCTCAGTAAGAACAAGACATGTATTCTAATTAGTTTCAGGGGACCCTATTGTGGGCTGTTTAACAAAACCTCAGAAGTGAGAATGGAGACCAAATATTCTAACACAGCATATAGAGGATTCAACTCAACTTTCCTCCCAGCCCCACCCCACAGTCCTTCACCATGGAACACACAGAAATATGCAGCCATCAATTATAATATGTTGAAGAAAATTACTGTCTCTCATAGAAGCAACAGTGAATCACCTCTGATTTTATTTGAGTGTTCTCTTTTTTTTTTCTTACTAAATACGGGTAAAGGTTGACAATTTTGTTTATCTTTTCAAAAATAACTTTTAGAAAAAAAAAAGAGGTTAGAGTGGGAGAGAGCCAAAGCATAAGAGACTCTTAAAAACTGAGAACAAACTGACGGTTGATGGGGGGTGGGAGGGGAGGGCATTGAAGAGGGCATCTTTTGGGATGAGCACTGGGTGTTGTATGGAAACCAATTTGACAATAAATTTCATATATTAAAAAAAATAACTTTTAGATTCGTTGATTTTTTTGTTTTCTATTCTTTATTTTATTTCTTTCTGCTCTAATCTTAGTCTCCTTCCTTCTGCTAACTTTGGACTTGTTTTGTTTTTTTTTTTTCTAGTTCCTTGAGGTGTAAAGTTAGGTTGCTTATTTGAGATCTTTATTTTTTAATATAGGCATTGCTATGAACTTCTCTCAGTAATGCTTTTGTTGCATCTCATGAATGGTATGTTAGGTTTCTCATGTTCATTTCAGATCAAAAACACCTATTAGCTTTGCGAAAATTTTAATGCAAAATGTTAAATATTGAGACATATATTAGTTAAGTTATTGAATTTCAAAGATTACAGAAAGAATTCTTCAGGCAGATCTCTAGGGGAAAAACGTCACCTGTAAAACAAATCTGCCTGGACTTAGATCTACACATAACAATTAATGCATAAGCATGGAAATGTTGTCCACAGATTTCTAAAGGAAAGGCAGTGACCCAACATGCTGCCATGATATTAGTCAAGTAAAAAAACCCATATGCAATCATTCTAAAACATGAAAGAATTTGGAGACCACAAAACCATGAGACTTTCTTGAAAACTGCTTTGCAGAAACATCGAAATTTAAAACTACTTTTATCAGATAAATGAAAACAAAGAACTCAGTAATGGTAAAACAATATAAAAATGACATGTGATGAGTACTGTCTCCATTTAAATAGAATACAAAGAAAATTGTGCAGATTATGTTTATAGAATAGAATGTAAATGCTATAAACCTTGACAGTATGAAAATAATAATGTTACTAACAAATACCAGGAAATTAAAGAAGAAAAGTAAAAGGAAACATAAAAACACAGATGCCTTGGGGCGCCTGGGTGGCGCAGTCGGTTAAGCGTCCGACTTCAGCCAGGTCACGATCTCGCGGTCCGTGAGTTCGAGCCCCGCGTCAGGCTCTGGGCTGATGGCTTGGAGCCTGGAGCCTGTTTCCGATTCTGTGTCTCCCTCTCTCTCTGCCCCTCCCCTGTTCATGCTCTGTCTCTCTCTGTCCCAAAAATAAATAAAAACGTTGAAAAAAAAAATTAAAAAAAAAAAACAAACACAGATGCCTTATTACACTCATAGTCAATCAACACCATCTTAAATTGAAGATGTAGTTTATTTATTTTTATTCTTTTAATGTTTATTTATTTTTGAGAGAGCGAGAGGGACAGACTATGAGCTGTGGAGGGGCAGAGAGAGAAGGAGACACAGAATCCGAATCAGGCGTCAGGCTCTGAGCTGTCAGCACAGAGGCCAACACGGGGCTTGAACTCACAAGCCATGAGATCATGAACTGAGCTGAAGTCAGACACTTAACCCACTGAGCCACCCAGGTACTCCAAAGATGTAGTTTTAAAAAAGGATCCAAACTCTTAGTGATTTTCATAATGCTTTTATTTAACATTAAAAGGATTTTTAAGAAATAATAATTAAAAATATTTGAGTTTCATCAATACTTTCACTTCACCTTATTTTCATTACTACCTCTAAATTTAAATAAAACTAAATTTAATATATTTTGTTCTTAAAATATCACATACAATATGATCCTGCTTCATGACAAACATTTTAAAGCTAGCCTCTATTTGCAAACATACATAATAAGATAATGTGATACTGTTTATTTAATATGACAGCTATTTGGGGGTACTGAGATTAAAGATCACTTTTATTAATTTCTGAAAGTTTTTGAATTGCTTGAATCTTTTATTACAAAAATAATAAATTAATTTTCCTAAGAAAAAGAAAAGTTTGGTTCAAATGGCAGGAATGAGTTCCAGAGACATAAAAGTCTTTTACATACATTTAAAAGTTATATGTAGGGCACCTGGGTGGCTCACTCAGTTGAGCCTTGACTCTTGATTTTGGCTCAGGTCATGATCTCACAGTTCCTGAGACTGAGCCCTGAGTCAGGCTCTGCACTGACAGTGCACAGCCTGCTTGGGATTCTCTCTCTCCCTCTCTCTCTGCCCCTCCCCTGCCAGAAGAAATAAATAAGCGCTTAAAAAAATAAAAGTTATATAAATTTCCATGAGTGCTTTTTAAAAGCATGTGTATCATAGGGCACCTACCTGGGTGGCTCAGTCAGTTGGACAACTGACCAGCTCAGGTCATGGTCTAATGATTTGTGGATTTGAGCCCCGCATTGGTCTCTGTGTGGACAGCTCAGAGCCTGGAGCCTGCTTCAGATTCTGTGTCTCTCTCTCTCTCTCTGCCCTCCCCCACTCACACTGTGTGTGTGGCTCTCTCTCTCAAAAATAAACATTAAAAAAATTAATTAAATAAAATAAAAACATGTGTACCTCATTCTCAGAATTAGATCATAATCTTCTTGGGAAGAAAAATGAAGATTTATAGCTATTAATATTCCCAGTAAATCACTAAGCACTTAAAAATTACATGCTTAAATTACATATTTATACATTCAAAATAAATTTTAAGCTTTTTTTTCTTTTGCATTTTGAACCATAGAGAATAATTCTGTGAGGAATCAGAAATTAACCTGGTATTCAAATATATTTTGAAACACACACATAAACACTTACAACACAGAATACACAGAAAGAACAAGGTTTTAACATGATATCCTTGAAGAATGAAAATAGAAACATATTTATGTTCATTTGTATATTCATAAAGAACCTCTGGAAGAATACAGATTAACAGTGTTAGTAACATATTACCTTAAGTTTTATTAATTAAATACTCTTCCATTTTCACTCCCTATTTTTGCTGAGATTTTTTTAATCACTAGTTTTGCTGAGACTTTTTTAAATATCCAAAGAAGCCAAAGGAATTTTTTTTTCAATAATAGCTATTACTCAAACGTCCATGAATGTATGTGGCAACTGCAGGAAAGCAAAATCCCCCACACTCCTTCTGCCCCTGTTGGTTCCCTTGAAAGTAAAAAGGGTGTGAAAAGTGATTAAATGTTCATTTACCCAGGAACCCTCTCAAGTGCTATTCAACTCAAAGCATCTGGACTGTAGCTGACAACTGCCATAAGGTGGGAAGATGCATATATGAAGAAAGATAGAAAATTATGTACAAGCAAAGTATGTACATAAGTACTTCCTCTTTGAATTGACACAGGAAACACAGAAATGCATACTAAGAAATACATATTTAAATAAAATACTTGATTAATTATACCCTATTAACTTCTCCTTTGACTTCAAAGATGGGAAAAGTGCAAACATATAGTATTCTCCTATTTTTAATTAGTTTGAAATTGGGGAGAATGGAAGGGAAAAGCAAATATTCTTTGCATTTCCTCCACTTTGGACTTGGAGGCTGATTTTACAGACTAGAGCTCCAAAGTTCAGACCCAGAAGAATCATGTCGGAAAGAGAGCAGATATCCAGACCAGATCTCCCATGCACTCACTCAGTGTACTACATTTACTACAACTGATACACCCTTGCAGAGAAATGATGGCCAAGCCACAATGTGAACAACTTTGTCCCTGGCCTAAATATTGTTTAGAAGAGAGCAGGATTTTTCTTTTTTTTAATGAGTTCATTAAGCAGAGACGTAGTGAGTCATTTGAGTAAAGCTGGGTCTATTCTCAGAAAATGGGGGTACCTCAGAAAGGCCATTAATGAATTGACCTCAAAGAAATATAGCTGGAGTAATTGATTTGGATCACTAAGGTCAAGTTGAACACATCAGTATTTTGTGATCCTATTAGTCAGTCAAAGATAAACACAGCACTTTAATCGAATGTAATTAAATTATTGCTGTGGGGCACCTGGGTGGCTCAGTTTGTTGAGCGTCTGACTTCAGCTCAGGTCATGATCTTGTGGTTCGTGAGTTCAAGCCCCATATCAGACTCACTGCTGTCAGCCCAGAGCCTACTTCGGATCCTCTGTCCCCTCTCTCTCTGCCTCTCCCTCTCTCTCTTTCTCTCTCTCTCAAAAAATAAATATTTTTTTTTAAATTGCTATAAGTTCAAGTGTTAATAACCATAGTCAAATGCCAGTTGCACCACAAAAATTTCCCCTAAGTGTTTTAAAAAATTCTTGAAAACACCATTCCATAAGTTAAATGAAATCTTTTCAGGGTGACTGGGGGGCTTATTTGGCTGAGCGTCTGACTTCAGCTCAGGTTATTATCTCGCAGCTTGTGAATTTGAGCCCCACATCCGGCTCTCTGCTGTCAGGGCAAGCCCACTGCGGTTCCTGACTCCCTCTCTCTTTCCCCCTTCCCAGCTCCTGCTTTTTTTCTGTCTCAAAAATAAATAAAAACATCAAAAAAAATTTTTTAAAGAAATATTTTCATGTTTGTTCCCAAAAGTCTGTCATTGCATTTATGGGTATGGTATATATGGAGCTAGAATCTGAAAAGGGATATTTGGGTATTTATGAAGACAACATATTTATGATTTAGAAAATATATGTATACAATCTGAAAAATGATTTTCTTATTCTTCAACATACCTGAATTTCTTACTTTATTTTTTATAATTATTTCTAATCTTCACAAATCAAAAAATTTACTGTAAAACAGCTCAGTTTTCCATTGTTTTTAATTAAAGGTGAGCAATAAAAAAACACTTTTCATGTACACAGATTCACATTCGTACATCTCCTAGGTAAGTTTTAGAAGCCACTCACCTATAGTGCACTTAATGCAATGCCAATAAAACACGGGTTACAGATGTTATTATAATGTGGCATTCTGTTTTATGTTTCATATTGTTTGCCTTCTTTTCTCGTAATACCTTTCTAGCAGCTGTTAGATGCTAATTATAAATTTTAAAAACTCCCAATCATCCAAATAGACATGTAGACACTGGGTATTAAAATAGAAATCATGCACTTTAGGCTTTAATCATATAAATGTATAAATATGATCGCTAGTTTAATGTTTAAATTGTGTAGATTAATATACTCCTACTATTACAACTCATGGGTGTTTTGAAAGGTAACCAAATTGAAAACACTGCTCCCACCAATGCAAAGATGTTTTTATTATTGCTGTTAAGCCAGAGTCTTCTCTCTAAATATGTACAGCTAAAATTCTATGAAAATGCGTAATTAGTACTACATAAATGACCTTCTAAATCCCTTTGTAGGCAATGCTTTAATTATTTATGAAAAACTGGTAATCAAGATACAGAAAAACAAACCTGCAAAATAGAACAATCCCACTCTAATTTGTAGATTACAGCTCCTCCCGATCTGTACTAAACAGATTATTTTTGTTTATTTTTAAAGAGCTCATCATTTATATGAAAAGATATAGGTTGAAATAAAAATGTGTAAAAGAAAACAGTCCCATAATGAAAGAAGCACTGGCTTGCTAAAGGATGACATTGCATCCATCAGTAAAATGAAACAGCTGTCTCAGAAAACAAAGATAAAAGCTGAATGCCTTCATAGAGGAAAAGGAGATGGAAGACCATGCTGTATTATTCAAGCTCAGAAGTCTTGGAGACAAAGAAAGGTCACTGGCAGATACATCAGCTGTGGTGGAACCACCCACACTAAATGCTGAGGTCCAAGGGGTCAACATTGTTCTGAATGGTTTCAGTCCAAATGACACCCGCTCAGTGATCTTTCCTGGCCACCCTTCCTCCCAATATAATCTCAATTCAACCCAACCCAGAAGCAACATTCTCGATCCCTACATCCTATTCATTTCCTTCAAGTCACTTTCTGCTTCATTGTTTTTCTCACTGCTTCAGGAGGGTAGAGCTCACTTCCGATTTGTTCATCATTATATTCCCAGCATCTAACACATGCCTAGCACATAGTAGGCATGCAAAAAAATAGTTACAGAAAAAATTAACAAATGTTCCACTGCCACAGAGAGAATGCCTGGACTCAACAAGTCCTAAACTGACAAGCTGTGACTTCTTAAGAATGGATTCTGGATCTTTGGCTTCATCATCATTACAACCGACTTTACAGTTTAACTGAATGCATCATTGTGAAGAATGTTAACAGATTTTTAACAGACTCCCAAAATTAAATGCAAAAATTCCTCTCTGAAAAGAAAAAGCTGGCGTCTGCTTTCAAGGAGAATCTATGAGACTGTGAGAGAGCTTAGACCTATGGGAAGTAGGTTTTTTGTATCATGTGTATGCTGAAGATATTATAATTATGTTATGGAAAAATCCACATTAATTTACTGACAGACTTTAAGTATTTATACTGACTGCAGAACAAAATTAAATGGTTGCCATCTGTACTTCAAACACAGATATAATTTTTTTTAATGTTTATTTTTGAGAGAGAAAGAGAGAGACAGAGCATGAGCAGGGGAGGCACAGAGAGAGAGGGAGACACAAAATCTGAAGCAGGTTCCAGGCTCTGAGATGTCAGCTCAGCACAAAGCCTGGCCTGGGGCTCGAACTCACGAACCATGAGATCATGACCTGAATTGAAGACAGAGGCTTAACCAACTGAGCCACCTGGCAACCCAGATGTAATATTTTTTAAACTAGAATGTAATAATTATTTAAATTATAATTAATACCTCAAAAAATCTCAATAGAAAACATGAATTAATGTACTTTCTCATTTAAAAAATGTTTGTGCCTTTAGTGGACAAAATGCAATAATCCTACTTCGAATACTACGTTCTAGTAGTCTATGCCATAAGTAGTAAAAACTACCACAAAGGGAAAACATACTATCCACTAGACATTTTATATATGATTTTATATTATTCACTAGATTCTCACAATTTCATGAGATGCTATTGATGACTTACATTTGCATTTAAGAAACTGGGGCCTCCAATGAGTTAAAAAATACGGTCTAAGGAGAAGAGACTAGTAAATGGTACTATAGAGACACTGCAGTTGAGCATGACTCAGTGAAACAGAACACAATAAAAGGTTTTGATCAGCCAAGCAATAATCTAATATCAGAAGAAAAATATTTATCCAGAGAAAAATAAGGAAGAAAAATCATCATTCATTTTTAGATACTGAATATATAGATTCTACAAAGCAAAAACCATAATTCCTCCACACTGTGTGCCTTGGATAGCTTTGTTAAACTCAGCCCGAAGGCTCATACCTCGCTTCCTTGAAAAAACTCTTTTCTAAGTTACAGACTTCATATTTTAAAATGTGGTATTGAAGAAAAATGTGAAAGAAGATTGGAAGTGATCTTATTATTATCAATAAAACTTCAAATTCCAAAGGTTCACGGTGGACTCCCCTGGTGGAAGGTTTGTAGCACAGCTTGTTAAGGCTATTATATCCCACAGATAACCACAGTGTTCTGAAAGTAGATACTGAGAAGTGGGAACAATTCATACAAAATTTAGTTTATTTTCTCTGCCCTCCCAGCCTGCTTGAATTGAATGCAGATTTGTTTTGCTTTGTTTGTTTGTGTTGCCAATTTCACTGCTCTCTTAAGTAATCTGCAAATAGATGCTTCATATCTTGCAACCATTATACGTTCATCCAAGCAGCTTTTTCTTGAATGCAACAAAATAGTTTTTTTCATTTACGATCTTATGTGTCTTGAGTGAGCATTGACTTTGTGTCCTTCCTAACAGATGACCATGAAGTCTGACACAGGTTGCTTAGCAACTGCCTTATGCCCAGAAGTAGAAATAACTCTTTGATATACTTTCTATGTGTATTTCTCCTGATTTATTTCATTTGTGTTTAACATGGTAGATCAAACAGAATCATTAGAATCCTACTAACACCCCCAAGGGTAGAAGAGCTCCTGGTCCACTTTCAGCTAAAGTACCCAGAGATCAAAACAGCTTACATGTCAGTACTGCAGAATAGAAGAACAATAAAATACACTGTGCCCATTACCAAGGACAAGGTGCATACATTCTCATCAGTACTGGCACAACGACAATGTTCTTTGAAACTTGAAAAGAATTCTCAAAATTGTTATTGTAACTCTCACTTTTTGCAAAATGATAAAGGACTATATATTTCCCATCATGTTGTTGCTAAAAAGTCTTTGATATCCTGAAGGACAATCCATTGTTTTAATGCATGATATGGTGTAATTCATCATGTAGCAAGAACAATACTAATCACCCCTCTCGTTTGCATCAACCATCACTCTTCGACCCTCATTGTATCTGATCCAATCTAAGCTCATTTATATTATACGTGACTTGTTTATATAGAAAGAAGTCAGCCAAATATGCGGTGGTACTGTACCTCAGAACAATAATCCATGCAGAAGGGTCCTGGGTCTAAAATTCAAAAGTAAAGAACTTAAAAGCTTTTAAAAAATAAGTTTTGGATGAAAGTATGTAGTTAACATTTGGATATAATAAATATGAACATTTACAATATCAGCAAGGATTAAATTAGAAAAAAATTTTAATAAAGGAAATCAGATTTTTATACGCCTTCTGTTTTAAGCATAAGTTTAAAATTTTCAGTGTTCTGGAAACCATTTAGAAACCATGAGGTTGTTGGACACCTGGGTGGCTCAGCCAGCTAAACATTGGTTGGTCTAATTTTTTTTTTAACGTTTATTTATTTTTGAGACAGAGAGAGAGAGCATGAACGGGGGAGGGTCAGAGAGAGAGAGGGAGACACAGAATCTGAAACAGGCTCCAGGCTCTGAGCTGTCAGCACAGAGACGGACGCAGGGCTCAAACTCATGGACTGTGAGATCATGACCTGAGCCGAAGTCAGATGCTCAACCGACTGAGCCACACAGGCACCCCAGTTGGTCTAATTCTTGATCTCATTTCAGGTCATGATCTCACAGTTCATGAGTTCGGGTCCCGTATTGGGCTCTGCATTAATAGCATAAAGCCAGCTTGGGATTTTCTCTCTCCTTCTCTCTCTGTCCCTCCCCCTCCCTCCAAACAAATGCATAAATAAATAAACTGAAGGAAACCAAATAAAATAAATAAAAAAACATAAGGTTGTTAAAATAATAATATCAAGGCAAAATTCACCAAGTCACAAGACTAATATTAAGGGGTTATTTTGTTTTAGACAATGATTTTAAAATAATTCAAATGTCTATGAAATGGAGACTACTTAAATCAATTCTAGTAATCCACACAGTGGAATATAGCTAGATAAATGTAACAGTCTATACAGTGGAATGCTCTGCAATAGTGTTTGTTTCTTTTTTTCCTTTTGTTAAAGATGCAGATCTGTGGGAACTGGTATGGAAAATTTCCCAAAATGAATTTCAAAGTGAATAAAGCAAAGTGAATATCCTCCTTCAAAGGAGGATAAAGCAGTGTGCTATTACATTTGTTACATCTGTGTTCAAAAGATAGTCTTTATATGCATAGTGAATGCAAATATTACATACATATTTGATACAGGTTGTATATGCATATGTATATATAATATGCCCAGAAGAATATACAAGGAACTAGTAACAATATTTGTTGTTGGGAAATGGGAACATGGGTGAAAGAGAAACTTACTTTTCACTGTACATTCAGGAAAACTTTATTTCTCCTTTTGTTCTGTTCATGTGAGATGACAGAGCCAGAAGAGTGTAGGGTTTGTTTTCCTTAGTGATCAAGAAAGAACACATAACACATAGTGCCCACTGGATCCCAAGAGGTGCACAGGGTTTATTAAGAAAGAGTGAATCAAGATAATAAAGCAAGGAGCCAAGGGGAAAAAGTCAGAGTATGTAGTTTCCTCTCCAATCTTCTACCCACGAATCCAGATGCAAGCAGAATTAACAAGATTCAGAATATTAAAGAATAGGAATTTTCAATGAAATATTATTTCTATTAGACCTGAAATCTGGCTTTTCAGAATTTTAACAAAGGAGAATTTAATAAGGAATTATTTGAAACCAATGCAAAAGACCAAACCTTTTTTAAGTGAGTTAACTATCACAATGCAGTGGCATTGCAAATGTAGCATGCAGTAAAAAGAGAGAGAAGGCAATGCATTCCAAAGTGGGTTCTACAAAATGCTACTCCCATGAGAAGTTCCCACAAGTGAAGCTTCCATGGTCAAATAAGAATACTGTGCCCCATAATCCTATATGATGTATATGTATATCGGCATACTGGAAACTCTGGGTAATTGGTGTAGTAAAGAAACTTGTTTAACTTCTTTGACCAGAAACATATTTTCACACACATACAACTATTAAAATTCCCAGGAACTAGTACTTCCTTGATTCCATTTGGGGAAAAAATGCTCTAAGAATATAAAAGCCATATTGATGACCTTCCCAATAGGGAAAAACACAGCTTATCAATGAATCAGTAGGCCTAATATTAAAAGTCTATGGTTAAGCTGATTATTCTGCTGTGGAGTCACATTCAGTTACTTGATAAAACACTGAAATTAATTTTCAAGAAAAATTAAGCTACTCTTAATCCACACTCTGTCACACCACATAGCTTTATCACTACCTGTTTTTTTGTTTACTTATGTGCTTATTTGTTATTATCTATTTATCCCCAACTACAATGTAAGCTCCATAAGAATGGGAACCTTGTCTGTCTTAATGCTGCTATATCTAGTACTTTGAATAGCATTTGTTCATACCAGTTTCTCTATAAATGTTGATTGAACACTTCAATAAATCTAGCTCTTTTCTCTTTGTTACCTCCTTGAGTCATAAGAGCACTTCCCACTTTTTCTCCTAAGTCATCAATCAGTTAAAAGAATATTCTGTACTTGGGGCACCTGGGTGGCTCAGTTGGTTAAGCATCCAACTTCGGCTCAGGTCATGATCTCACAGTTAGTGAGTTTGAGCCCCACATCAGGCTCTGTGCTGACAGCTCAGAGCCTGGAGCCTGCTTCAGATTCTGTATCTATCTCTCTCTCTGCCCCTCCCCTGCTCACACTCTGTCTCTCTCTGTCTCTCAACAATAAATAAATGTTAAAAAAAAATAATAATATTCTGTACTGATTTACTAGTTGTGTCACCATCAATAGGCTAACTGCTCTATGCCTCAGTCTCCCTAACAATAATAAAGTTGTTGAGGCAATGAGTGAGTTAATACATGAAAAGTACTTAGAACAGTATCTCATGTATGATAAATACTTGGTAAATGTTGATAAATGATAATGATGTTGGTGATGATGATGATGTTAAAATGTGCCAAGGAAAAAAAATACTAAATTCAAATGAATTTGGGAAATGCCTGACTTACAAAGTTAAACAGGTATTTTATTGTATTCTTAAGAGCTTTTAACTTTTACTAATACTGGTTGTGAATCTACAAGAAGTAGACACAGTTGGAACAATTCAAAAAATTGACCCTTAAACTTTCACAGAAAATATTTTAATATCTCCAGAAATACTAGCACTCTCAGAAACACATTTTGGGAAAACCTCAATTAGAAGTTCTTCCCTGAAGTAAATACATACCTCACTCCACCCACCCCAGAGCACACACAAATCGCCATGGGATAAAATAGAAAATGAGTGAATGCAAAAGACACTTACATCCATGGTCTAATGTTATTATCAGTCCCTCTTGCTGTCAGTATTGTCTTCCCTTGAGGTTTCCCTGATATTCCTTTACCCCTGTAGCAGTTGGCTGTGTGGTTTCACAGAGGCCTACACTTGAGCTCCCATCTTGAGATGTCTGTACCCCGGGGCTACCATTCTTGACTTTCAGCTCCCTTCTCTTGCAAACATTTAAGTTAACATTCTTTACCATAGCCTTTTCAGGCAATGAGACTTCAAAGGATAAAAGAGAATTTTTCTGTGATCAAAAGACTAAACTTGTAGTAAAAGAAAGAATATCTGAAGGTCTTTCACCTAACAAGCCTCTACATAAATGAAAAGGATTAACAGTTGATTTTTAATATGTTTTAAAGGAAAAGAGTTTTTGCTCAAATCTAGATCAAGACAAAATTAGAATCCTGGGGGCCAGTAAAGTCACCTCCTGACACAAGTGATGGGAAAGCTCTGGTGACAGGTCAAAGAGATTGCAGGGTAGGATAGTGAAGGCATGGGCTCTGGAACAGAGTAAAACTGGACTGGGATTTCAGCACTACAACCCCCAGCTGTGGGTCTTCTCTGAGTTTCCATAACATCTTCTACAAAATCATAAAATACTATTTAGATAATATCCATTGAACCCATACCGAGTACAGGGCACTGTTCTTAGTACTTTCTATGGATTAACTCATCCACTACTTATGTCAATGTCCTCTAGCCAAGGACCGTGAGGAGCACACCTTTGGTCAAACAAGGTTGGGTTTATTGACTTGTTATAAGGAGAGAGACCACACATTGTGGACAACTGTGGGGCATCTCAGCAGATGAGTGTTAGAAAGCACTAAGGTTCAGGCTTCTATTAGGTGCTTTAGGGGAAGTTAGAAGAAACACAACATTGCTCTGTATTTGATACTGTCAGAAAGTAAAGGTAATTCTATGATTGGTATCTTAATAGTTCTTATGTAGAAGGCAGGAAGAACACAGTAAGGCTAGATTTGTAATTGGTAAAGAAGTTACAGTCATTCATTTTGGCCAGGATAAAGGGATGATCATTTTTGTGGTCAATTTTCTTGCTTCTTGTCTATGTTCGGACACACGATTATAGTCTTGTCTTGGTTCATTACAACCGCAGAATGGCCTCATTCTATGCCGCTAAAGTTCTATGAAGTCTTTATGTTCAGCAGACAAACATCACAAATTAGCTGCCCATTCTCAAGCCAGCTTCTAGCTATACCAAAGCCTAATGGATAGAGCCAGGCCCCTTTCTCACTTATAGAAACACTGTAAGATAGGTGCTACTGACCTAGATCTTAAAGATAAGAAACCACCACTCACCCATTAAGTTACATGGGTCGAATCTGAATCCAGATAGGTACCAGGCACTATTCTCTGTCACTCAGAACCCATATTCCTAGTCTCAGTGTTAGCTATTATCACCTCATAGGATGGCTGTAAAGACTGCAGCTGATGATGTAAATGTCTGGTTCATGACAAGACTTTGACTAAAAAGTGGTACCTATTATTATTTACAGAGAAACTAAAACATTTTCAGTTTAGGTTTATCTTCAGTTCTTCAGGAGTTCCTACCTTGTAAACTGAGCATCTGAAGAGGAGCAGGAAACTTGTCTCTAGGTCCACTAACCAACTACATCAGTATGAGTTACAGGATTCTATAAAACCCTGCAATGTTCTGTTCCCAAGGAGTTCTAAGTAGTTTTTTAATAGTTTCCATTGAAGAGCTCTAAGTGGGGTTTTTTTTGTCAAATTATTTGGTTCTCTTTTTAAAGATGCCTTCCTCAAAATATTCTTTGTGTGCAAACAAAATACAAATCAATGGACTTTTTTCAGGTATAAGATTAAAGCATTTTTTAATTGTTAATACTTAAAAAAAACATAAAATTAAATTTTCATTTTACTCTAGTGATGACTGCAATATTAAAAGCAAGGCCCAGCAGTGAGGGTTCCAAAGCTAGATCAGTGCTAGAAACAAGCACAAAAATATTTCATTTTCAAATATGTTCTTAAAGGCTTGTTTTTTCTCAGAACACAAATGCTATACATAGAACTAATCCCAACAAAGTTATGTATAAGACAAAATCAACCCAACTCCAGGCTTCTGGTGCCTCCAGAATAACTCCAGTTGTCATTGCCCATCACTTGAGCATTCTAAGTTCCACTGTCCTCCATGTCACCATACTTCCAAATTTGATGTTGCCTATTTCTCATCCCTACTTTCTGCTAGTTCACCTTGTTAACAAAACAGTTCATGAAGACTTAGTTATAATGATAATAAATCATCGTGTCAACCCTCCAAGATGACTTACGTGGATATTTTGATTACAAAAAAAAGGGGGGGAGGAGGTTTGATATAGAACTTTCAGGCATCATAGTAAGGAATGGGAAAAGATAGTTTTGGCTATGTGAATGCAGGGAAAGAGGCAGAGCAAAAGCTAGTTCCAAAAGTAGAAGTAGGTAACCAATACTTTGGTATTTCAGGAGTTTTAAAATAATCCTCCTCCTAGGGGCACCCGGGTGGCTCAGTCGGTTGAATGTCCGACTTCAGCTCAGGTCATGATCTCGTGAGCCTGAGTGGTTCAGTCGGTTGAGTGTCCGACTTTGGCTCAGGTCATGATCTCATGGTCCATGAGTTCGAGCCCCACGTCAGGCTCTGTGCTGACAGCTCAGAGCCTGGAGCCTGCTTCCGATTCTGTGTCTCCCTCTCTCTGCCCCTCCCCTTCTCATGCTCAGTCTGTCTCTCAATAATAAATAAACGTTAAAAAAATTTTTTTAAATAATAAATAAAATAAAATAATCCTCCTCCTCACCTCTAAAAACTATACATGTGTAACATGTTTTGGGGCACAGTTGGGGAGACGCCTTGTGTAATCTGCAAATACATGCAAGCATGTTGGCACACACACACACACACACACACACACATACACACACGCAAAGTTACTATTTAGTTTCAATGGAGTCAGAAATTAAAGCTTTTCTTAGTCTTTTCTATTAAGACTAAGAAAAGATTAAGTCTTTTCTATTTTGCAACTAAGTTAACATCTAATAAAGCTTAAGTTATGAAATGACAGTCCCATTGACATGCTGCTAAAACAAAATAATCTCTCAACTCTTATTCCTAAAGGATTCCAAAAATAAAACAACAGTAAGGTATACTACCTGGGAACTTCTTTTCCAGGAAATACCCAGAATTTTAGTTCTTTGAATCTGCTGAGGATACCATCATACCTGACATTTCTTCAGTTTAAATGTCATCTAAAACAAAATGAAACAAACAGACAAAAACTAACCAACCCAAATTTCTAGATTCACTTTTTGTGAAAAGTATGAACTTAACTTCATTCATTACCATAAATTGTAATGATTAATCCTAAGGAAGAGGGAACACCTACTATCTGTGGGTAGAGCACTGGATTTGTATCAGTGGGATTTTAAACAATTGATTGAGCTACTTATCTGCAGATTTAGAAAGGTAGGGAAAAGAAGTAGTTCCCCAAGGTCCATAGGAGACCTGGAGCTATTTTCAATATTTCAAAACTATAATATAATTAATGTATTTGCTATAGGGAATAAATTGGCAGTTGCCAGGTCGGTGGAAGGATGGGTGAAATAGATAAAGGGCATTAAGAGGTACAAACTTCTAGCTACAAAGTAAATAAATTCACAGAGATGAAAAGTACAACATAGGGAATATAGTCAATAAGATGGTAATAATGTTGTTTGGTAACAGAGGCTGACTACACTTATTGTGGTGAGCAATGAGTAATGCATAGAATTGTTGAATTATTACATTGTACACTTAACTAATACTACACTGTATGCTAATTACATTTGAAAAAAAGAATTAATGCATTTGTTCACATTGACTCTGCACTAAATACTAGGATTATTTTATCTGGTTGAAATTCATCATCTCAGAATGGTGTCATTGTCATTGTTAAACTCATGTCAAAAAGATCAGCAGTTGTATGTATTTCAGATTAGTTTAAAATTAAAAACCTGATTATCATTTTAGGAGTGCTTTTGGTGAGGAAAAATAGACAAAATATTTCAAAATGTTGAACCACTGGAGAAAAAAAAAATAATTAAAAGAGACCTTGGCAATGAAAAGGTCAAGGACCACTCATACCAGACAATGTTTATGATGTCTTCCCACTTCAAAAATCAATTTAACTGTGTATCATTTTAATATCTTTTCTATAAAATTATATGAAAAAGCATATCAGATTCTATTTCCAACCAGCTTTAAAGTTGTTGAAATTTTTAAATGTCTACATTTGACATTCTCCTATGTCTAGCATAGGAGAGTAGGTTTTCAAGATAAAATGCTTGTAATATAATAACTATACACAGCCTCCTTAGAGTTATCTACTTACTGAATTTCTCCATAAAGGTATAAAATTTAAACAGCAATAACTCCCATTTTATGTTTTTAACACTTATGTTTTTATTTTGAGATAGAGAGAGAGAGAGAGCACAGGAAGAGCAGAGAGGGAGGGAGACAGAGAATCCCAAACAGTCTCCGTGTTGTCAGTGTAGAGCCCAACATGCGGCTTGATCTCACAAACTGGGAGATCATGACCTGAGCCAAAATCAAGAGTCAGAGTCTTGGGGCGCCTGGGTGGCTTGGTCGGTTAACCGTCCGACTTCAGCTCAGGTCATGATCTCACGGTCCGTGAGTTCGAGCCCCGCGTCAGGCTCTGTGCTGACCGCTCAGAGCCTGGAGCCTGTTTCGGATTCTGTGTCTCCCTCTCTCACTGCCCCTCCCCTGTTCATGCTCTGTCTCTCTCTGTCTCAAAAATAAATAAACGTTAAAAAAAAAAAAAAAATTAAAAAAAAAAAAAAAAAAAAAAAAAGAGTCAGAGTCTTAACCAACTGAACCACCCAGCGCTCCAATAACTCCCATTTTAAAATGAGGATAACAAATTTAAAAGAAATTTGAAAGCAAAAAAAATTGCTTATAATCATACAGTAATAATTAGGGGAAAGGAATGATGAACATTTTGACAATGTGTTTATCATTATCTAGTACTTTAGAATTCAAAAAATATGAACTCTGATTGGAAAAATCTAAAATATCTTAAAGTTTCTCTAAAGTCTTTCTAACTCTGGGTCTCAAAATGTCAACAACTAAAGAGTTTAACAGCAATGATGAGCTTCTGTGCATTCTTTCACAACCTTTTAAAGATTTCACAAAGACACACTCCAGTCTATTTAAAACAAGATCAACAACTCCTAAGAAACCTTGCTCTTTCTTCTTCCTTTTACATGACTACACAGTATGAACATCAATAGTCTGGCTTCTGTTCTTCATGTAAGTACAAATAATAAATAGTGGGATTGCAACACTCCTTGGCTAGCTACAGTAGAACAATTTGTAGAGACCAAAAAAGGACTGATGGGTTGGACTGTTTTCTTACTCTATCTACACAGTGTAACTGGGTGATGGTTTTGATTAAATTAATCATCAATCAATCCAGTCCTAGGATTTCAGATATTTTATGTATCTTGCATTTCATCCATTCCAACCCCCCAATTTCTCCATGAGAAACCAGAAGCCCAAGAAAACTAAGTGACATCCTCACGGACATACAACTAGTTTGTTATGAGCTTAAATCCAGCTCTGAGTACTCCTGCCCAGTGTTTTTTCTACTAACAGAAGTCAGAAACAGTTTTGCTAAAATATTCCCTCTTCCTATGGTTTCCAAATCTCCTAGGTTGGTATGCCCTAACACAATTGTGGCCTTGGTATGTGTCCTCTTCAAATGGAGGATTTGCTCAGATAATGTCATGTCAAGGACATCTGACACCCTCAGTTCTTGTACAGACATCTTGTTTTCCTAATATGTGCATTTCAAATTTGACACAGTTTTAACTCTACCCTCTCTTTCAAATGGATAGCCTGGTAACCCATGGCTTTTGGCTTAAACTGGGTGATTTTTCCCAGTCTTCATTTGTTAGTTTCACTCCTCCAAAAGCTTTAAGGTTAAATGCCTCTTAAGCACCTAACCCTTCTAGCAGTCTTGCCATTCCTTTATTTTGTTAGCGTCTTAAGTTACTTAAAAAAACCTTTATTGCAGACTCGTTGAACCCAATCTTCTGTCTCAACCCTGAACAGATGGTTCCCCAGGCCCAGGCAAGGCCTCTTCAGTCTTTTCAAGCTAGTGCTTTTCTTGTTAGTTCCTGGCTTCTGCTGCCCTCTAGCAGCCATTAGTAGCATGGCAGGACATGAAACAATAAAGCCACATTTTTACTGAATTGGATTACTTGATGGGTTATTTAAATATCATGTAAATATGGCCTAAAAAAGAAAAAGAATCATGACATGTAACTGGTTCCATTGTTCTGTGATCCCCCCACACTCAGGCCTAAGTCAGACCCTGGTTTTAAATTTAGGGCTATAAAAAATAAAGTAAAATAAAGCTAGGGCTATAATGAAACTAATGATAATAACTATGCATGCAATATATTCTTTTATACCTCAATTTATCTGCCAAACTCATGCCTGTCAAGTGTCCAAATCTTTAGTCCCCTCATCTGTTCAACTTAAATTCTGGCATAGGAACACTTCAAAAGGAAGAAGTGACAAAACAACCTAAATGTCCAACAATCAGGGATTACTTAAATCAGTTTTGGTAACTCTTACAATGGTATATTTTGTGACTATTAAAAATTATCTTTTAAAAAAACTCCAAAACTATGGGAAAATAATATATTAAATATAATAGCTAAATATTAAGAAAAGAAGAAGAATTATACTAAGATCTCAATAGCAGAGAAAGAAAGAAAAGAAATGTAGAAGGGAAGGAAAAATAAGATAAAAAGAGAGAGGGAGGCAAACCATAAGAGACTCTTAAATACAGAGAACAAACTCAGGGTTGCTGAAGGGGAGATGGGTAGGAGGATGGGCTAAATGGGTGATGGGCATTAAAGGGGGCACTTGTTGGGATGAGCACTGGGCGTTATATGTAAGTGATGAATCACTAAATTCTACTCTTAAAATCATTTTTACACTATATGTTAACTAACTTGGATTTAAATTAAAAATTTTTAAATTTTAAAAAAGAAATGATCTGAAATGTTAGTTGGCAGTTGTTTTTTGTATTATCCCATATACATGTGTAAAATTTTATAACCATAAAAGCTGTACCTATGTGTGCAAACTGTGAGTCACTCATGCCTGACTGTAAGACTGAGATATCAGGATCTCTGAAAAGAACTACTGTGGTGTGCTGGTCATCGCAGTGATGACAGTGGCATCATCGTAGTCAAGGACATGGATGATATTAGCATGCATGGAAAAGATGTTACAGTGTCAAGACAAAATCATATGGTTAGTCACATTCTCCTGCTGTTTCTCTGCCTCAAGATTCCCTAGGGAAGACAATCTTTTTTTGGCAAATTAAGCCCACTAAATTTTTCAACAATTTATGTGGAGGCGACTTCAAAAGTGAGCCACCAGATGTTCTACTGCTTTGAGCATGCGGAGTCTTGAGGAATGTACGTGAATTATATGAGTTTTTCAACTAAATGTGACTTTCTGTGTAACCAGGCTGGCGAAACAGGTCAATCCATGTACATAACAACACTGAGTGAGATACAGTGTGGGAATCATGGTGTCAACCCTCGCAAACATGTGCAAGATTTCCTATATGCATTCTCAATATCATTCTAGAAAGTTTGTACCAGTTTACACTATCAGTGTGGAATAGATGAGAAAGGTCTCAGGTTGTGTACATTTTCCAGTGTACTTGTTGCAAATATGCTACTTTGTCTAATTCAAAAAGAGGGAAAGAGAGAGAGTCTGCTATAAGAATAATCACATCTGCTCTTATTTTATTCTTTTTTTTTTTTAACGTTTATTTATTTTTGAGAGAGAGAGAGACAGAGCATGAACAGGGGAGGGGCAGAGAGAGAGGGAGACACAGAATCTGAAACAGGCTCCAGGCTCTGAGCTGTCAGCACAGAGCCTGATGTGGGGCTCAAACGCAGGGACCGTGAGATCATGACCTGAGCCAAAGTCGGACGCTTAACCGACCAAGCCACCCAGGCGCCCCTCTTATTTTATTCTTTTAAAAATATCCTATTCAAGGGCACATGAGTGGCTCAGTCGGTTAAGCGCCCGACTTCAGCTCAGGTCATGATCTCACGGTCCGTGAGTTCGAGCCCCACATCAGGCTCTGTACTGACAGCTCAGGGCCTGGAGCCTGCTTCAGATTCTATGTCTCCCTCTCTCTCTGACCCTCCCCTGTTCATGTTCTGTCTCTTTCTGTCTCAATAAATAAATAAATATTTTTTAAAAATTTAAAAAAAAAATCCCATTCAAACTTGGTGCTTCCTCATTATGTGCATGCAAATTTCTTGCCATTCACCCCATGTGCATAAGAATCCATCATGACATGGCAGGTGAGTGCTGATGTCCTAAAGTAGAAGATACTGAACATATAAGGACCTGTCAATTTTCCTAATATTCACTTTAAGAAAGTATTTTCAGTAAAAGAAAACATTTTATTTTCCCAAAATTTTTCTGTGGTAATTTCTAAACACACCATTAAAGAAGATGTGAATTCCTGAAGAAGCACCAAGACTAGGTTTCCTCTCTTTTTTAGTTTTTATTAATTTATTTTTATTTATCTGTCTCTTGAGGATAATTTATCTCTCTTGATAGAGAAAGAGAGTCTGAGTGGGATAAGGGCAGAAAGAGAGGGAGAGGGAGAATCCCAAGCAGTTTCCATGTTGTCAGCAGAGAGCCCAACGTGGGGCTCGATCCCACATCCCTGGGATCATGACCTGAGCTGAAATCAAGAGTCAGATGGTCACCAACCGAGCCACCCAGGCACTCCTAAACTAGGTTTCCTCTTTACTTTTTATTTTTTTCTTCAACAATTAAACAACCACTTGTTTAATATCTGTTATGTGCCAAGCATTGTTCCAGGAATTGGGGACACAACAGTGAACTAAACTGACCAAAAAGAAAGAAAAGAAAACAAAAACAAAAATAAATTCCTGACCTCCTTGAGTTTACATTTCAGTATTTTCTAAGTATTTGTTACCTATCCACCTTTTATTCTTAAACTCTCTGTCTATCTGGTCAGCAAATCCCATCAACTCCACCTTCAAAATATATCCAGAATCCAATCACTTCTCACCACCTCCACAGTTACCACACTTAGTCTAATTTTTCTTCTAAAGATCTCAATGGTATTTTAGTTGTTCTGCTTGCTTTCAACTTCCCTCTTCCCCATCCCCAACCACCACACACACACACACATACACACACAGTCTATTCTTAACACAGGAACTAGGATCATCCTTTAAAGCAAAAGTCAGATTACACCACTTCACTGCTCAGCATCCTTCTATAGCACCTAGCTCAATTAGAGAAAAAGCCAAGACTGTACAATGGTCTACAAGGCCTTATAGAGTCTGTCTTATTGCCATCTCTCTGACCTCCCCACTCTTTCTCCCTTGTTCACTGAGCTCCAATGATGGCGGCCTCCCTGCTTTTAACTCACAGGGCACCTTTGTGTTTCTGGACCCCTGAACAAATTAATCCCTCTGCCTAGAATACTCTTCTCCAAATATCCACATGATCCACTCCCTCACCAACTTCAGACCTTGTCTCACATCTAATCTTAGCAATATGTTTCCTTACCACTCTATTGAAAATTACAGCCCTGTATTCTTCCTGCCTTCCTAAGTAATTTTTTTCCCAAAGCCCAGAAACGTAGTCACCTATGCAGAGTTGGGCTGGTGGAGGCAGCAGATCTGTGCATCATGCAGCAGTCCATGAGTTGCATGAGTCCATTTGTGCAGGGAACACTGAGAGAGGAAACTTGGAGCAGGATGTTGAAACCTCAACAGGATAAAGTGGTGGAGACCTGAAGAGTTTAGCCCTGTGGAAGAAGGGGGCTGATAGCAGCAACAGGAGATTTGTTCTATTCAGAAAATATTCATCTAATACTTAATATTAAAGGTTATGGCAGCTACATTTCTCACTTGGGGAGAAGGGAATTACAAATATGGAAAGGGAGAAAACTAGAATGAACCCTGTGGATTCATTGGATTAGAGCTGGAGGTTAGTGTTAATCCATGCTTTCAGAATACATAGATATAGAAATAAATATGTAGGTGCATGTATAAGTATATGTATATGTACGCATACATATATGTATATGTATGGGTTTCATACATATAAACCCAACTCTGAGCACTAAAAATATCTGGGAGCAGCCATACCCCATTAACAAAAAATATATCTAGCATTCAGATCTTGGTTTCCAAATATCCAATGTCATTCTCCACTTAAGAGATCCAGGGATCCTCCAAAGTAGCTGATTCCAAGGCTAGGTAGAGAAATTACAAGATAGGCCTGATGCATCTTTTTATGCCAAACAGAAAGGAAGGACTCAAAGATGGGGCTTTGTCAAAATGGCACAGGTGTCAGCTTAAAAGGGCCTCCACTGGACAAAGCTGGGAAAATTTGAGTATCAAATAATAATGCTAAAAATTATATAACCTGCTGAATAAAATAAAATCCATGAGTTTATCCTGATCTAAATTTTCCAAATAATAAATAAATTCAAAGAGAAAGATTTTCTCTATAGTAGAATGAGGACTAATAAATGTAGTGAAAGTCATGGACCATGATGGTAATAATCAACCAAGAAACATCAACAGATGCTAAAACTAGTGAATGAAAGTCAATATGCAATGAGATGTTTACATACTCTCAGAATATTTCACCATAAAATGCTTTTTAATTACGAAAAAGAATAACTTTGCAGTGGAGATGCTGGACAGACGTCTTCTTAATGAAATGATAAAAGTTAACATTGACAATTATGAGACAAATTGAAATAACTTCTCACTTGATTGTATGCAATAAGAGCACAATTTGACTTATGTGGCATTCTTACCAAAAATGTATAATTGGCATTTAACCATGAGGAATCATCAGACAAACCCATATACTAGAACATTCTACAAAATGTTTAGCAACTAATTCTTTAAAATTGTCAAGGTTGAAAGTCAAAGAAATATTTTAAAAACTGGAGGTTTTTTTTCCTGGCTTTACTGAGGTATAATTGACAAATAAGATTGTAAGACATTTAAAGTGTACAACATAATTATTTTGAATGACACACACACACATGCGTGCGTGTGCACGCACACACACGCACATACATGGTGAAAGGATTTTCCCCCGTCAATGAAGGACTATTTTTTATTTAGGACACTGAAAAGACACAACTAAATGCAATATGTCATTCTGAATATGGTCTTTTTGTATAAAGATTATTGGGACAACTAATGAAGCTGCATGAGCAGTGAACAATCAGTGCTAATTTCCTGATTTTGATGGGTATATTATGATGATGTAGGAGACAGTTCTTGTTTATTGTAAAGTAGTCAGGAATGATAGCAGCTTACTCTAAAATGGTTCTTGAAAAAAGAAGTTTCTTGCACTATTCTTGCATTTTTTTCCTGTTAAGTTTGAAGTTATTTCTAAATAAATATAATTGTAAATCCAGCCAACACATTTCCCATTCCCCTCTTCACTTTATTTTTTTCCAGGACACTTATCAACTTCTGATAGACAATATATTTTAATTATTTATTATCTGCCTTCCTCTGCTAGAATTAAGACACAGAGACTTTTGTATTAGTTTTACTTCTGTATTCTAGCACCTACCACAGTGTTTGATCCATACATGATGCTCAACAAATATTTGTCCAATGAAGTGACTATTCCTGTCTTCAGGTATAGATTGCCAGTGATCTGCTGCTGAAGCAAGCCAGTTCCCTTCCATGATATCTATAGAAAAAGAATCTCTTCTCCAAAGGAAATGACACATAGAAATGAGGAAATGCAGATCTACCCACTCCCTAGACAAACACTGGTTTACCACAAGAGATGGTTTCATCCATTAGAAGCACAGACAACCAAACTCCTTCAATTTCATTGGTAGTTTTATATAATGAAATGGACCACAGCAGTTTTTCCATAAAAAAGAAACTGCTTCTAAGTCAACTCAAGTTATCTCTTTGCCAAATCAGATTTAAAAAGAAAAAAAAGGTTCTGTGTTTGAATAGACAATCTCTTTTATCTTCAACAATTTCATCAAAGTTTTCAATGTTCTCAGGGAAAAATTAAGTCAAGATATCTTGTTAAATCATCTGTTGAGATATTTAAATGTATACTGAGAAAAAAAATCATATGAAATTTCCATTTGAAAGAGTAGAATCCATCTGAAGTAAGTTTTTCCCTTTTTTTGTACTTTATTAGTCACACAGTTCTCCAGAATGTACTTACGTTAATATGAGAATATTGTGGGAGAAAGGAATATAATAGCATAAAAATATGAATGAATAGATAGGTAGATAGATAGTAGATAGATAGCACTTAGCACAAGGTCTGCACATGGTGATAAACACATAAATATTAGTTTTTTGTGGCAAATGTAATTGAAACACAAACTTCATATATAAATTATAAATATGCAATAAACCTAACTGAAGTAAAATATACAAACATGTAGGGTTTTTCTCTTCAGTTCCCTTCTGGAAAAGTTTTACAAGTGGAGTCTCATTTTCTGTAACTCACATTAACATATCCTTGAAAAATGTTATCATAAAGAGATATAAATGTAAAGATGCAGCTTTGGCTTTGCATTGTTAATATTTGTGGGAAGCTCAAATTTTATGTAGAAATTATATTACTTCAGCTTCAAACTGCTTTGTACAATATGACATTTCATTTTCATTTACACACATTTTGTCTCTCACTGATTAAATAATTTCCCAAATCAGCTTGAATTTGTCATATCTGCTTATAGCTGAAGGTAACAACCAAATTATTTTGGGACTAATTTACATAATAAGTATAGTGGAATTTTTATTATATACAAAGCATTAAATATGAATATTAGTTCAATAAAGTGCTAAAGGACTTAACAATGTAAATTAATTATGTGATCTTTATACATCTGTATTCAAATCTCATTAAATGTTAAAATAATTTTTTTTTAAAAAGCCAGTGTTGCATAGGATACTCGTTCTCTTTTTCAGTTAACATTGTTTTATAACATATCCTCAGTCTCATCTCATATTGAATCTGCTTTTTTAGAGCTAGTACCAGTTGCTCTTGATTCACTTAATGTTAAAGTTGAGTAGCAAAGTATTTCCAATTCTCAGGATAGGTATTAGGTTTCAGGTCTCTGGCTTATGTCTAGTCCAACTAATGTCGAGACAGCTTACATTAATCGATCATGTAAGGATGGTCAATAAATACCTCAGCAGTTACAGCCCACACGTTCAATGCAATGTTATTTCAATCATGCATTAATTATCCACTAGAGTCTAGACCTTTTTGGAGGATCAGTTAAGCTTGTAATAAAGATTAGAACATATACACATAGTAAAGATGTAGGTCAAGATATATACATATATACACGTCAAGATATCATCACAGGTCCACTGGTGGTGACAGGGTTGGTGGGGGGGAAGGGTGTCAGCTCTGGTTGTCATCACCCAGGGCCCCAAGCATAAAAGGCTCTATCCCTGTGTTCTAAGCCAAAAAGAAAGGAGAGCAGCAAGTCACATAAAAGCTCTAAAATTTTACCCAGAAATGGCATTACTGCTCACATTGTATTGGTCAAAGCAAGACACACAGTCCTACCAAGCTTCAAAGTACAGGAAAAACAGTCCTACCATATACCCAAAAGAAGGAAAGAACTAGAAAAATTTGGTTACCAGCAATAATAACCAATATAATATTCCCAACATCACACCAAATATCCTGTTCATTGTTCTTCCACAGGCAAAATATACTCATCACCTCCCAATGGAGTCAATTCAAGTTATGCCATCAAGCTCAAAGTTCAGGATCTCTGAGTAATATACAAAAATCTCTGCATCAGTGATTAATATAATATGTCCAGTGACCAGGACATAGTTTTTCTTGATCCAGAGTCCTATGAACTAAAAATGCAAGTTATCATTCCCACAATGTGAAGTATACAACAGTGAAGTAGAATAGGATAATCAAAATAAATACATTCACAAAGTGAAAAAAAAAAAAAAAAAAAACTGGGAGACACCAGAAAACATTGAAACATTGGTAGAAAACATTGGTCCTTAGCAATTTTGAAATATGCAGGGCAGAATTGTGAGGACCCCTTAAATGAGGTGAGAAATGATTTTTTTTTAATTTTTTTAATGTTTATTTATTTTTGAGAGACAGAGAAAGACAGAGAACTAGCAGGGGAGGAACAGAAAGAGGGAGACACAGAATCTGAAGCAGGTTCCAGGCTCTGAGCTGTCAGCACAGACCCCGATGCAGGGCTCAAACCCAGGAACCACGAGATCATGACTTGAGCCAAAGTCAGTTGCTTAACCGATTGAGCCACCCAGGCGCCTGGAGAAATGTTTTTTGATTAAGCATTTATTTCGGTTACTGAAAGTAACACCTTTCTCATTTTTCTTCAGGGTCCCTGGATCATCCTCTAGGATATTCCTCTCCCCCTTTAGTTTCTTTGGCCACATAAAAAGTGGACTTCAAGATATAGACCTTTCATTAAGTTTGAAGAGCTTTCTCCTGCCAATAGATGAGATATGTAAAGCCTCAAATAGTCATAAACTTTATGTACTCCAGGATAATGGTTTATCAGTACCACTTTCTTACGAACACAACAAATGTTTTATCTGTTTGATTCTAGTCATTCCGATGTGCCAATAGCCACAGCCATAATTCATTTCTAGACACACTTCTTTAATTTGCTATTTGTTTCATTTGTTTTGCTTTCTTCCCACTATGCCACACCCACCTTCAATACAATTATGTATTCTATGAACCTATCAAGAGGTTAACCACTTTAATCTTTTGCTAAGAATTTTTTGCTCAATTTAGAGTATTTACTAAATGCTTCCTTAAACCATTCATAAGTTTTAGCAGTGAATATCATCAGCAGACATTAAAGTTTAATCCTTAATATATAACTGAATTTTAATAGTCTTGTCATTTTTTTTATTTATTAATTGGGATTGTGAGGCAGTCTCTTTGTCCAGTCCTACAAATTTCTGAATTTATAGTCTCATTCCATTCCCTTTAATCCCTTCTTATAAGCAGAACAATTCTTTTCTGATTGTTTCTGTCTTGTAATCCCTTGTCAAATGCAATCAAAAGAAGCTCACTTATGTTTATAATGCTTTCCTTAAAACCTCTTCCCTAAGAATAACAAATTCATTTGGCTCATGATTTTCCTTCTAAGTCATTTCATACAACATTTTCCCCAAGAGTTTTACCATAGCAGTATGTTTTTTTTTCTATCCTCCCAATCTCCAATAACCATTTTTTGAATGTCCATTTATTTTTGAGATAGAGAGAGAGAGAGAGTAGGGGAGGAGGAGAGAGGGGGTGGGGATAGAGGATCTGATGTGGGTTCTATGCTGACAGCAGGGAGTCCAATGCGGGGCTTAAACTCATGAGCCATGAGATCATGACCTGAGCCAAAACTGGACCTTCAACTGACTGACCACCCAGGCACCCCTCCATTAACCATTTTTTTTGAAGATTATCTTCAAATTCCCAAGACAACGTCACATATTTTAAACTTATGTATTATGACAGCCCCTACTTCTGGTACCAATTTTCTATAATATAGACTTGATTACACTGTAGTAATAAATTTAGTAAGGATCAGGTTTTTCAGGGTTGATGGTGATGTGGGAGGACCCTAAGTCACTTCATCCCACAGATACAACTAGATAACAGCCACAATGGTATAAATAACCCAGAAATCAACCTGAAAGGTGGAAGAACAAACTCTCCACAGCTAAATGTAGACAAGAGGCCACATTAAGGAGGGTAGGAAAAGGAGAGATGCAGTCAGGAGCTAAATGGACCCACAAAACTGTCCACAGAAGGGAGAGACACTGCAGGTGCAGAGAGAGAAAAGAACAAAATCTCAAACCAGGGAGCATACGTGGGGAAGACAAAACACCATAACATTTGGTTTTGAAATCCAGAAGGATCAAATTTCATGAATTCTTACAATCACTGGGGCTTAAAACATAGAATTTTAAAAGTCAGCAGGCTCCTGGAAGGATGAGAGGAAAGTGAGTCCCCACCCTTGAAGAGACAGCAAAACAAACAGCCCCATGGAGATACAACATAGAAGCAGCAATTTGAAAAATGCCTAGAGTATACAGGAGTGAGATATGTATACTAATCTAAGAGTGCATGTTGGAGGATCAGGGATCATCGGGAGACTTCTCTAGAAACAAAGGAGCTGGCAAATGCATTTCCCTCCCCCATCCCCAGCCTAGATGGTCACCTGCTGTCAATACTTGTTCCCCTGCTTTCTCCTGTAGACACACCCCCACCCCCTCTAGGCAGGCCGCAGTCCCAGGTCCTCTCCCACAGCAGACTTGTGCAAACTTTGCTTACACTGCCATCCTGCCCTCACATGCTTCTGCTGATCTATCCCCTCTGACCTGGCTTGCCTTGGTTCCCTGGCAGCTGGAGGTTCCCTCCAGCCAGCATGAAATTTGCTGGCAACACATGTCCCCACCCTTGCGTTTTCCTGCAGTTTGGTGCTACTGCATCTCTGGAAAATGCCTGGTCTGACATTGACATTTGTGGGAAAAAAACACAAATACATGGAGGTTAAATGACGTGCTACTAAACTATGAATGGGTCAACTAAGATATCAAAGAGGAAACCAAAAAATACATGGAGACAAATGAAAATGAAAACACAATGGTCCAAAATACTTGGGATACAGCAAAAGCTGCTCTAAGAGGGAAGTTTATAGCTATACAAGCCTACTTCAAGAAGCAAGAAAAGTCTCAAATAAACAACCTAAATATTACAGCTAGAGAAGCTGGGAAAAGAAAAACAAAACCCCAAACCAGTAAAAGGAAGGAAATAAGAAAGAATAGAAATAAATGAAATAGAAATTAAAAAAAAAAAAAAAAGGAACACATCAGTGAAACCAAGAGCTGGCACTTTGAAAAGATCAACAAAAATGATAAATCTTTAGCCAGACTCATCCAAAATATTTTGTAAAAGCGCGCGAGAGAGACAGAGAATTCAAATAAACAAAGTCAAAAATGAAAGAGAAGAAATAACAACTAGGACCACAGAAATATAACAGAATTATAAAAGAATATTATGAAAAATCATCTGCCAACAAATTAGACAACCTAGAAGAAATGGATACATTCTTAGAAATTTATAATCTCCCAAAACTAAATCAGGAAGAAATTGGAAATTTGCACAAAGAGAATACTGGCAATGAAACTGAATCAGTAATCAAAAAACTCTCAACAAACAAAAGTTGAGGACCAGACGGCTTCACAAATTAATTCTACCAAATATTTAAAGAAAAGTTAACACCTATACTTCTCAAACTATTCCAAAAGATAGAAGAGGAAGTAAAACTTCCAAATTCATTCTATGAGGCCAACATTATTACCCTGATAACAAAACCATATTAAGACACTGCAAAAGAGAGAGAAAGAGAGAGAGAGAGAGAGAGAGAGAACTGCAGGCCAAAATCTCTGATGAGTATAGACACAAAAATTCTCAACAAAATATTACCAAACTGAATCCAACAATACATTAAACAAGTTATTTATGATAACCAAATGGAATTTATTCCTGGGATGCAAGAGTGGTTCAATATTCACAAATCAATGAATGAGACAGATCACCTCAATAAGAGAAAAGATAAAAATCATCTTATCATTTCAATAGATGCAGAAAAAGCATTTGACAAAGTACCAAGTGCAACATTCATTCATGATAAAAACCCTAAACAAAGTAGGTTTAAAGGGAACATACCTCAACATAATAAAGGCTACATATGACCAATAAAGGCCACAGCTAACATCATAATTAATGGTGAGAAACAGTTTGTCCCCTAAAATCTTTTTGAGGTGATGAAAATGTTCTAAAATTGAGTGTGGTGATGTTGTACATGTATGTAAACACACGAAAAACCTTGAGTTGTACACTTTAAAGGGGTGAGTTGTATGGTGTATGAAACCTATCACAATAAAGCTATTTTAAAAAATTCTATTACTGGAAAAATGTTACAGTATATTCAAGAAGATTGACACAAATGTACAGATGACTTATTAACAACAGAGTGTTAATAAAAATTAGTAAATTTGGGGTGTCTGGGTGGCTCAGTCAGTTAAGCGTCTGACTCTTGATTTTGGTTCAGGTCATGATCTCACAGTTCATGAGCTTGAGCCCCGTGTGGGGTTCTACACTGCTTGGAATTCTTTCTTTCCCTCTCTCTGCCCCTCCCCCCACTCATTCTCTTCTCTCTCTCTCTCTCTCTCTCAAAATAAGTAAACATTAAAAAAAGGAAAGTTAGCAAATGTGGTTTTATTACTTCCTGGAAGAGAATTATATTCTCCCATAAAATATTTCTTGGTTCCAGTATACATACATAGATAGAGCTGGATGATCCATTGGTCTAAATAAATATGGCATTTAGGGTTTTTTATATGTTAGACAAAAAAGAGGAAAAAAGGATACAAAGAGCTTTCAGAAAAAATAGTTTTTAGAATTTAAGTTCTGTATAAATGAACCTTCTCTTTTTTCCTTATTATAATTTCCCTTAGTTCCTTGAGACTATTATCCCTCTTCTGATTTTACTTGCTTCTTTGCAAAACTTGAGCAGAGCTCCCTGAAGTGATAACTCTCTTCACACTTAGAGAGGCACAGTTTTGCCTGGATCAACCATAGCCCCACCTGGTAGCCTCTGGCATAAAGCAAACTCCTCTGGGGCTTCTCAGGGGGCAGCCCAAGTGCTGCCCTCAAAAAAAATGTTTGAGTATCCTTTGGTGTGTCTTATTCTATCATACAATGATGAGCATGAACACGGATGTTTTCTATCACCTAGACATCCTCAAAATCTGGTTCAGCAGTCAGCCACTGCCCATTCCCCACAAATGAACCAGGAAGCTGTTGGAGGAGTTTGTGTTTCAGGCATCAAAGTAGTACAGCCCATTCTCCAGAATATTGGGGTAAAGTCAGGCAGCAGATCCAACAGTCACAGTTGGAGACTATATCCCCAAATCCATCAGTATAAGTAATACTCTTGGTTAAACTGCCCTTTCGGTGGCCACCAAGTTAGCTACAGGATGATTCCCCTAATAATGCATATACATTTGAACACTTAGTCTGGGGACACCTGGATGGCTCAATCAGTTAAGCATCTGATTGCAGCTCAAGTCATGATCCCGCAGTTCATGGGTTCGAGCTTTGGTTGGGCTCTGTGCTTACAGCTCCAAGCCTGGAACCTGTTTAGGATTCTATGTCTCCCTCTCTCTCTGCCCCTCATGTTGTCTCTCTCTCAAAATAACAATAACAATAATAATAATAATAATAATAATAATAAATACTTAAAAACAAATAAAATGAACACTTAGTCTGAAAAAGTTTGGATCTGAAATCTTGCTTCACTATCTCAAAAAAGTACTACATTTAACATTTACACATTTAAAATACTGATTGCAATTCCTATAAAATTAAATTATTCTAAAGAATTTGTTTTAATTTTTAATACAGTTATGTGAATAATGTTTCTCATCAATAATAACTATTAAGAATTTAAACAGATCATAACATAATAATTTTGATCAGTAATTGCATATGGCCATTCTAAGGCAGAAAACATCCTGATATTAAAAATGATATGCTCAGAAAACTCAGGTTTTTCATTAAAATTTTTAAAAGATTTTATTTAGAATTATATACAAATTCAATAATAGTATCTTCCATATTAGTTGCTATTCATTATTCTTATTAAACTATATACTACTAAAAAATAAAATAAGCAATACATAACTTTTCTACTAAGACCCATATAAATAACTCCAAATGCCACAAAAATTGTTGTTTGCATATCATTTTCCTGCCAGGACTTGGAGAAAGTTAGGAAAGTATTAGTTTAAATCCAATGGCCACCCATTTTGAGGAAGCCCTCATTAGCAACAGTTTGTTCTTAAGATAAAAACAGAAAGAAAGGCAAACCAAAAGAGACTCTTAAATATAGAGAAAAAACAGGATTGATGGGGGTGGGAAAAACGGGTGGTGGGCATTAAGGAGGGCACTTATTGGGATGAGAACTGGTGTTATATGTAAGTGATGAATCACTGGATTCCACTCATGAAGCCAAGACTATGTATGTTAACTAACTTGAGAATAACAAAACAAAAACAAAAACAATATTGTCTGTTCTTCATCTCTGCCCCCACCCTCCCAAACACTCTTGTTTATGTCTACTACTCCATTGCGCAATTCTGTTTAATTTCTGGTATTTATACAAAGTCCCACTCCCAGCCTGCCACGTCTTGCTTGAGAAGATATTCAAACTATAATAAATGAGTATACATTGCTTATAAATGTCAAAGGGAATTCGCCCTCTTTTTTTCAGAAGAGTAAAGCTAACTGTCATGGACTGAATCATGTCCTCCCACAAAACTCGTATGTTGAAACTTGAACCCCCAAAGCAACCATATTTGGAGATTGGGCCTTTAGGGAGGTAATTAAGGTTAAATGAGATCATAAGGGTGTAGTCCTAATCAAACAGGACTTATGCCCTTATAAGAAGAGGAAGAGACATCACACACACAGAAGGAAAGTCATGTGAGGAAGAAGGTAGCCATCAGCAAGGTGGGAAAAGAGTTCTTACCAGAAACTGAATTTGCCAGCACCTTGATCGTGGGTTTCCAACCTCCAGAACTGTAAAAAATAAATGTCTCTGTTTAAACCACCCAGTCTGTAGTACTCTCTTAGGGCAGCCTGAGCTGACTAGTACACCACTGTAGAGAAATAACTTGGCTACTTACTACATACTTTGCTGCATCTGATTACATACTATCTTCTCTACTTGACTCTTAGGAAAAAAGAAAAACCTCTTATCTCCAAAATAAATCCCTTCATCTGTATACTTCCATCAAAGCTCCTCTCTGTTTCTCTTTCCCTTCTCTCTAGTACCAAGTTATTTGGGGACAATGAATTATTAGTGAGAAGATTGTCTGGTAGGTAAGAAAGCAACGTGAAGAGAAAAAGTCTTGAGGAAATTTTTGTTCAGACAATGATGAAATCTGAAGAATTCTCCTTGCTCTTAACCAAGTCAGCTCTGTGATAATGAAAACAGTTCCTCTCTCTAGGTTCATTGTCACTCTCCGTTTGAGCCTGTTGAATTCACCACTTGATTACTGGACTTTGGTCTCCCTTTTGTAGGGTTCTATGCTCACTATCTATAAATTAATTTCCATCTACAGATAAGTAATAGAATTATGAACTGGTAAATTTTCCATTTAGTATATTAAGTTGTCACTTAATTATGATACAGCTGTTTATATTTAATATGATTAGTGTATGCCTGGAGATCGTTATCTATACTCACTGTCTCCATTTCTTCATTTTCCACTCATTCTTCACCTTATTCCATAGAGATTGCTCATGTGACATCTGCATGTTGCCAAATGTGGTGACTATTTTCTGTCCTTTTCTTATTGAACTTTTCAGCAATAGTACAATTCACCATCAGCACCATCCTTCTTGAAACAGTCTCCTCATTTGGTGTCCATTACACTACACCATGTCTCTCTGAGCTGCATCATCTCAGTCTCCTTTTCTGCTCCTCCCTCTCTACAAAATCTCTAAATGTTGGAATTCTTCCAGATCTGTCCAGGACCTTTTTCTTTTCTGTATCTATCTGCTATTCCCTATGCATTCTTAACCACTACACTACCTTTAAATACCATTGATATGCTAATGTCTCATAAATGCCTTCTCTCCAGGTCTCCAGACCCACATATCCAAGTGCTTACGGGATACACCCACTTGGATATCCAACACATGTATCAAACTGCTGGTCTAAGCAGAAATCTTGATTTTTCCCATAGAACTTGTTTCTTCCTAAGTTATCCATAGGTTGGTAAAGGGTACATCCACTCATTAAGTTGCTCAAGCCAAAAACTAAAGAATCATTCTTTTTTTTTTTAATTTTTTTTTTCAACGTTTTTTATTTATTTTTGGGACAGAGAGAGACAGAGCATGAACAGGGGAGGGGCAGAGAGAGAGGGAGACACAGAATCGGAAACAGGCTCCAGGCTCCGAGCCATCAGCCCAGAGCCTGACGCGGGGCTCGAACTCACGGACCGCGAGATCGTGACCTGGCTGAAGTCGGACGCTTAACCGACTGCGCCACCCAGGCGCCCCAAGAATCATTCTTAATCCTTCTCTTTCTCATCTTACATCCATCAAGTCCTATTGCTGCTGGTTCCACATTAGATCTAAACTCCATCCTCTTCTCTCCATCCCCACTGCCACCACCCTAATCCAAAGGTAATTTTAACTTATCAAGATTGTTAAAAGTGGCTCCTAATTAGTCTCCTTGCCTTTACTCTTGACCTCTTCCATCCATTCTCTAAACAGCAATCAGACTGTTCTTTGTAAAACAAAGAAACAAACAAAAACAGATCACATCACTTACTGAATAAAAATCTTTCTATTATCAGAATAAAATCCAGTTCCCTTACTCTAGCCTGGTTCCCACCTCCTTTCTCACATCTTTTTGTACCAGTTTTCCAATGACTACACTCTACCTATGTATGTTTCATGTGGCTCTTCTTTCAAGGCTCAATGCCTTTGCACTTGTTAACACTTGTGACTGTAAAGCTATTCCAACAGCTTGTCCCTTGGCCATCTCATGCCTACGCTTCAGGTTTCTACTATATGATATGCTCACAGAGAAGTTCCCTTACAACTTGATTCAAAATGCTTCCTACCTCTTCTTTGCCTTTTCTTTTTGTTCTCCATCTAATCATCTTGTTCATTTCCTCAAAGTACTTATCACAATCTATAACTAACATATTTATCTATCTCCCCCAATAAGAGGAAGGGAGTTATATGTCTGTATTGTTAGTCCCTGTCTCTATGTTTGTCTCAATAAATATTTGCTGAATAAATTAATACATGAATAAATGATTGTCTATGCTTTAGTAACTAAGAGACTTGGAAATCCTTAAAGTTCATTTTCACATCTGCTGAGCTCAGAAACAGAAATTTCTACAAGTGGCTGATCTGCATTCATTGCCTGTTTATTCTCCAAAATTTTACCCTCAGAGTGTAACTGATCATAAAATTCGACATGTATTATCTTCACCATCATATGTACATGTACATATACTAACTAAAACCAGGTTCAGATTTATAGTTCCAAAGCAGATCCTGTTATCCTTCAGATCTGATTTTCTGGACCACTTTCTAAATACCTGTTTTTGGGGCGCCTGGGTGGCAGAGTAGATTAAGGGTCTGACTTTGGCTCAGGTCATGCTCTCAAGGTTCATGGGTTTGAGCCCAGCTTTGGGCCCTCTGCTGTCAGCATAGAGACTGCTTTGGAACCTCTGTCTCCCTCTCTCTCTGCCCTTCCCCAAATCACTCTCTCTCTCTCTCAAAAAGAAATAAACACTAAAATAAAATAAAATAATGGGACACCTGGGTGGCTCAGTTGGTTGAGCTCCAACTTAAGCTCAGATCATGATCTCACAGTTTGTGAGTTCGAGCCCTGCACCAGGCTCTGTGCTGACAACTCAGAGCCTGGGGCTTGCTTTGGATCCTGTGTCTCCCTCTCTTTCTGCCCCTCCCCTGCCCATGCTCTGTGTGTCTGTGTCTCTCTCTCTTTCAAAAATAAAATTAAAAAAAAACATTAAATTTTTTTAATAAAATAAATACTTGCTTTTGCCATTTTATATTGCTTTTATTTGTGCAGTTTTCATAAATTTTAGTGTCTTAAGCCACCACAATTTGTTTTATAGTCTGCAGTCTAACCAGCTGCTTATCAAACTATTTTGTCTTCTTTTTAAGCACAAAGCTAGTGCGATAGTTCTTTGTTCTGTTCACTAAGTATTTCTGCTTTACATACACAGGATAGGTTGTTCTCTTCTGCCCACTTTGATTTTAGGCAATAACATCTGGCTTGCATTGGCCAATGGGAGGAAGGAGAACTAACAGGAGTCATTACTGGGCTTATGCCTTAAGAGTAACATTTCCTTCCCACTGCTTCAGGGATTACACGGGGGGATCAATCATCCCAATTTGCCCAAAACTGAGTGGGTTCCTGGGACATAGGACTTCGAGATTGAAGATTGAAATAGTCTTAGGCCTGGTTTGACTGGGACTAACGAGCATTCATGGGAAACAGGGTTTTCAGTGCTATATCTAGGAAAGATCTTGACAAACTAGAATGGCTTGGTCACCCTATGCTTTTGTAAGAAAGTGGTTTTTAGATGAAACCTCTAACTAGCCTTGATTCCATAATGTCCTTTATGAACAGAACCTCTCATCCAACCCACATCAGGAATGTAGAATGAAAGAAAAATAAATTTTAGCTTAGTAAGTTTCTGAGATTTGGGAGTTCTTTATTCTATATCTGCCCTATCCTGAAAAAATGCGGGAATTAGTACTTACCAGTCAGGTGCTGCCATAACAACAAAACCTAACAAATGTGTTTAGACAACAGGAAAATCTTTTCAGAAGGTGAAAATATGATTTGTCAATACTACGCCATGCCAAAGCATTTGATAGACCTGACAACTGGAATAACTTAAATGGAAGATTATACACCTAATGAACTTGTGGCCATAAGGGAAAAGGTTAGAAAGAGAAGTTTAGTAGCATGTTTTAATTGGTGTTGTCTACCTTCCATGAGATATTATAAGAAAATGAGGTCATGAAATGAATTGGCTAGTAACAAGCAGGAATATAAGGTTTAGAAAGAATACCTGAATGTTGGTGACTTGTAGGGTTGGAAGAGGTAACTCCTCGAGGCCAAATAGTTAAAGATAAAGCAGAGTAGACCTCTGAGCAAGAAAGACCAAGTAAAACAGCCTTCTAACAGAGAATAAACCTAAGGTTTGTGAATAAATTCTCATTATGTGTTTTTTTGGTCAAAATGGCCCAGGGAAAATAAACCAATGGTGTGTTCTGCCACTGAAGTCTGATAAGACCAAGGTACCCCAATTAAGCTGAGATACCAGGGGAAAATGATGAGAGTGATATTAATAATAGAGCAGATGGGGATGAGAAAGAAAGGTTAGTAAAACCACGTATGTCTAGAAAAGAACTATGGATGTGTCACTGGCACATAAAAGTAATGAATCATATTAAATGCCTATTAAGTACAAGAACTTTTTTCTTTCAAAAAAATCATGTCTATGGGGTATCTGGGTGGCTCAGACAGTTAGTGAAGTGTCTGTCTCTTGATTTTGGCTCAGGTCATGATCTCACAATTCGTGAGACAGCATGGAGCCTGCTTGGGATTCTTTCTCTCCCTTTCTCTCTGCCCCTTCCCTGCTCATGCTCTCTCTCTCTCTCAAAATAAATAAAAAACTTTTTAAAAAATCACAAGATTATACTAGAAATATCTTTGACAGTTGAAGACTTAGAATGACCCTTGGCTTCCAAACTCCCTTGGACAGAAAGCAGGTTGAATAAAAGCGACTTAGCCTCCAAGGAGGACATACTCTACAATGCACACTTAAGGTGAAACTGAGGAATAATGGAAAGGAAGAATCTTCAAAAAGCAAGGCCTGAGAGCCACAGAGAACAATGGACTGGGGGGCACCTCCTAGAAAATAGAACTGACCCAATCAAAGATATTGTTTATCCTTAGGGTTGGGGATCCTTATAACATACAGGGATTTCAGAATTCTAATAGGCCAGAGACCTTTGGCCCATTCTTCCTCTTTCTGAATGGGAATGTTTATTGTGATTATCTTGTGCCTATTCTACCACTATATATTGAATATGTGGGATATATAGTTTGTCTTATAGTTCTCAAGTCTCTGAATCAAGAGGAGCAATATCTTGACTTAATTTAGAAATTACTACACATTATTCCCTGAAGTAGAAACTATTATGTATCACCCAGGAATCAATCTCAACTTTGAGGTTAGTTCCATATCTAGATACAAATTAGGAGGTAGCCACTTTACTTGAGAGAAGCAAATGAGCCAAATTCTTAGTGATCAAAAGAGTAGCCTAGGAAATAAGGTCCTCAGTAGCTTAGGGTGCAGAGTGATTTTGAAAAGCAGAGTTCCCTCATTGACCTGTTTTGAGAATGGTCTGAGTGAAGAATAAATTTTTGGTACTGAAGTTAATGAAGTTTTGGGTGTTGCTTTTTACAATAGCAAGACCTAACCTATCTTGACTGATGCAGCTGAAGTACATTCTCCAGTCTGTCTCCCTTGCAGTTAGCTATTGATATATGAAGGAGTTATTGTATAAGGAGTGTGACTGCGGTGATATGAACTACTTGCAAGCATGTTGTATAAAACTTCCCATGTATGATCTTCTATTCTCTTTACCCATCTGCCAAATAAATGCAGAGGACTCCAAGGTGCTATAAAAGGGTAGAATCACACAGAGGAAGATTTCAGAATATGAACCATATTGAAACCTTCCTGCCAAGGAATGCCTGTGTTGGACTTCACTAAATCCTATTGTGTTAAGCCATGAAGATTTGGAGTGTTATGGACTGAATGCTTATGTTCCCTCAAATGTTGAAGCCCCAAATACCAATGTAATGGCATTTGAAATGGGGCTTTTGGGAGATAAGTAGGGATAGATGAAGTCATGAGGGTAAAACCCTCATGATGGCATTAATGTCCTCATAAAAAATAGACACCTGAGAGTTTGCACTCTCTCTCTCTTTCACTCTCACTCTCTTTCCATTATGTGATGACATAGAGAGAAGGCTACAAACTAAGAAGAGTGTTCTCACCAGAAACTGAGCCATGTAGGTACCTTAATCTTGGACTATCAGCCTTTAAAACTGTGAGAAAATAAATTTCTATCGTTTAAGCCACCCAGTCTATAGTATTTTGTTAATGTAGCCCAGCTAAGACAGGGAGATTTAACTGTTCTAACAATATTTCCTTAATGAATACATGTAGCATATATTATTTTTCAAACAGCCTTTCAGATGGACATTCTAATTTGAAGGTCTTCTCAGGGTGCCTGGGTGGCCAAGTCAGTTAAGCATCTAACTTCTGCTCAGGTCATGATCTCGTGGTTCATGAGTTTGAGCCCCACTTGCGGCTCTGTGCTGACAGCTCAGAGCCTGGAGGCTGCTTAGGATTCTGTCTCCCTCTCTCTCTGCGCCGCCCCCCCCCCCCCCCCCGGCCCGGCTCACACATACACACACACACACACACACACACACACACACACACACACACACACACACAAATAAATAAACATTAAAAAAAGGGTCTTGTCTCTCCAACTCACCATATACAAAATATGCCGGATTAATCTCTTAAAGGTAATCTCTATCATAATGATTGTGTCTATCAAGTGCTCCTCAACTACCATACAAAATTCAATCTTTTCTTCCCTTCTTGATCTGTCCTCAACACACATTTTCAGTCTTATCTCTTACTCTTAGCTTACACACCTTATGCTATAAACCTTATACCTTATATCCCTATTTATCACTGTCTAAATATATCTTTTTTTCCTGCCTCCCCCAACATACACCAACAGCAGGTATAAACCATAAAATAATCGCCAGAGTAATTAACTGCATTTGAGTTCCCTTCCCTCTGCACTCCCCTCCCACGCATCCCTTTATCCCCAGCCATTTTTCCATAAACAGTATAAATCACCAGAAGATACTGAAACTTAAAGCAGGGAGGAAGGATTATATTTTCTTCTCCATGAAGCCCAACATTTTAGCACAGTGGTTAAGCATGTGCACTCTGGAGTTACCCTGCTTGGGTTCAAATCCCATTTCAGCAATTTGTGTCTATGTAACCATAGGTAATTTACTTAATAATTGCAATACTCATTTCTTCATCTGTGTAAACAGGAATACAAATAGCCCAAAGGCAACGAAAAGAGCAAGTTATAGTAAAGGCAAGATTAAGCCACTCCCACCAGGTTTGTAGTTTTGTAAAGCAAGATCATTTTGCAAATGGCTTTAGTACTCAAAATTACTGACACTTTTCACATGCTGTCCTGACAGGCATAGTTGAACAAGTAGGAATAATTTACCAGAGAAGAAGTATGGGATAGTAGAAAGAAAATAGATCTTGGAGCTTTGTAGATTTGGATTCAAATACCTGTTCTTATAAGCTAGTAGTATGACTCTAAAATCACTTATTCAACCAATCCCTCTGAACTTCATTTCTCCTATATGAAAATAAATAAAATAATGCACCCAGTAGGATTGGTGGGAGGATAATAAGTAAGATAACCCAAGCAAATAGCCTTGCACATTCAAACATGAGCTCCCTGGTCTCCCCTTACTATCCATTACAGAAGCAAAAGCAAAATTAATCCCTTAATTCCTGAAGCTTTATTTTTTATCCCTCGCAGTCTGATTATTCAATGTTTCTCCATGTGCTTTGCTTTCTAAGCATTTCTTTCCTAACACAATATTTCATTAGGTTTGTGCTCTTAAGAAGCAATATAAATTAGCTAAAATGTCTTTCTGTTTTCTTTCCACTGAACTAATTCTCACTGCATTCTAATAAATAAATAGCACTGTATTTCTTGCAATTGTTTACGATCTATAATCAAGTCTACATGTTTATATGCCAGCAAATATCATACTCATTTCTTCTGCCAACACTTACTTGAATTAAAAAATTACACTTATTTTAAATTCAAGTTCAAAACTAAAATTAAAATTATTTTTGTACAAATATTGACCAGTAATATGACCTTTTTGTTTGTTTATGGACCTGAAAATTAATAACAAGCATCTAGTTCTGTTCCTCCATGGAGTACTTTACTCTCATTATACACTAGGTCTTTTGTTTTATTTGCCTGGAGTACAGAAACTAAAAGAAGAGGACATTTAATGTTCATAGTCATTTTGCTTCAATATGAAAAACAAGTCTATAATTTATTCATGACTGTTAGGCACTGTGGGATTCTAGTAAAAGGGGGGGGAGCATATCACTATATTATAATGATAAACTACAAATGCCTACATACATGATTTTTCTAGAGTAATTCAAATTAATACCTTCCATCTAGAAATGTCATATAAGGTGTCTACATAGTAAACAACTGTCAGTAATTAGGGTTTTCTCAACCACTATTTCATTGCTGTTTTATATGTGATCCCTTCAGGCTTATATAAAAACACACACACACACACACTTTAATGTATTTTATTTTCATTTTAATAACCTATAAGCACTTGAGCTTTTGCTTCTAAACATTCATTCAAAATTCAACTACTGTCTACAAATTAAGTTATACAGTCACTGAGAAAATGTCTATAAATCAAAAGCCTCTGCAATCACATTATGTTCTATATACCCAAGCAATGAATACTCGTGGGCCTATTAAGTAGGGACACAGTCAGGCCTTGGGAATATAATGATGAGCAAAACAAGCACAGATGCTGTTCCCATGGAACAGAAAATCTCAGAAAATTTACAGAAAATCTCAAAAAATATACAGAAAATCTCAGTGTTGCATTCACAATGTGTGAAATGGGGAAGTAGATTTATACATAGTTTGGGTAGCCATCATAAATATTAAATTCATGGCCATGTATTATGAGAGGTCCAAGGAGGATAAGAATCTAGGCCGAAAGTCACATTCTGGATTTTTTTTTTAACCTTCCTTTCTTCTCTCTCTCTTTCTCTCTCTCTCTCTCTCTCTCTCTCTCTCCCTTTTTTTTAAAGAGTAGCTTTAGGTTCACAGCAAAATTAAAGGGAAGTTACAGAGATTTCCCAAATACCCACTGTCCTTACACATGCATAAACTCCTCTACTATCAACATCCCTGACCAGAGCATCACAATTTGTAACACTGATAAACCTACACTGACTCATCCCAACCATCCAAAGTCCATAGTTTACATTATGGTTCATTCCTGGTGTTGTTCATTCAATGGAATTGGAAAAATGTATAATGACAAGTATCTATCAGTATAGTATCAGTCAGAGTATTTTCAGGGCCTTAAAAATCCTCCGTGCCCCACTTATCCATCCCTTCCTCTCCACAACCACCATGACCAACCCCTGGCAACCACTGAACTTTTAACTGTCTCCATAGTTTTGCTTTTTCCAGAATGTCACACAGTCAGAATCATAGAGTGTATATATAGCCTTTTCATGTTGGCGTCTTTCATTTAGTAATACGTATTTAAGGCTCTTCCTGTCTTTTCATGGTTTGATATATCATTTCTTTCTAGTGCTGAATAATATTCAACTGCCTAGATGTAATAGTTTATTTATCTATTTGCCTACTAAACGACATTTTGGTTGCTTCCAAGTTTTGGCAATTATGAATAAAGCTGCTATAAAGATTCATGTTCAGTTTTTGTGTAGGGCACACATTTTCAACTCCTTTGGGTAAATACCAAAGATCATGTTTAGTTTTGTAAGAAACCCACCAAACTGTTTTCCAAAGTTGAACCATTTTTTCTGGGCTCTCTATACTGTTCCATTAATCTATTTGTCTATTCTTTTGCCAGTACCAACATTGCCTTGATTACTGTAGCTTTGTAGTAAGTCTTGAAGCTGGGTATTGTCAGTCTTCCAACTTTGTTCTCCTTCAATATCGTGTTGGCCATTCTGAATCTTTTGCTTCTCCATATAAAATTTAGAATCCTTTTGTTGATATAGACAAAATAACCTACCAAGAATTGGATCTATATTGAATCTATAGATCAAGTTGGGAACAACTGGCATCTTGAAATTATTGTTTTCCTATCCATGAACATGGAACATCTCGTCATTTATTTAGTTATTTTATTTCTTTCATCAGTATTTATAGACTTTCTCATATAAATCTTATATATATTTTTTCAGATTTTTATCTAACCATTTCTCTTGTTTTGGATGTTGATGTAAATGGTATTGTGTTTTTAATTTTGAATTCCATTTGTTTATTGCTGGTATACAGGAAACTTATTGACTTTTTTAATGTTTTATGTTTACTTACTTTTTTTAGTAATCTCTGCACCCAGTGTGAGACTCAAATTTGTAAGCCCTAAATTAAGAGTCATATGCTTTTTTGACTGAGTAAGCCAGGTACCCCAAATGATTGACCTTTGTATATTAACCTTGTATCCTACAACTTTGCTATAGTCATTTATCAGTTCCAGACTTTTTTGGTAGATTCTTTCAGATTTCCTACATAGGTGATCATGTCATCTGTGAACAAAGACAATATATTTATTTCTTCCTTCCCAATTGTTATAAGTTACTTTCCTTTTATCATCTTATTGGTTTAAAGTTTATTTACTTATTTTAAAAGAGAGACAGCATGCAAGCAACGGAAGGGCAGAAAGAGAGAGGAGACAGAGACTCTCAAGCAGGCTCTGCAGCAATGGCACAGAGCCCAAAGTGGGGCTTGAACTCACAGATAGTGAGATCATGACCTGAGGTGAAACCGAGTTGGACACTTAATTGAATGAACCACCCAGGCACCCTGTCTTACTGCTTTAGCTAGGACTTCCAGAGTGATGTTGAAAATGAGTGGTAAGAAGCCATCCTTGCCTTGTTCCTGATCTTAACAGGAAAGTTTTCTCATTGTTAAGTGTGATGTTACAACAAATTTTATCAAGTTGAGGGAATTTCCCTGTAGCCTAGATACTTAGAGTTTATCATGCAGTTTTTACCAAGGGGTTTTGTCAAATACTTTTTCTGCCTCTATTGATAGAGTTATGCAATTTTTCTTTTTTTTGTTTAACGTTTATTTAGTTTTGAGAGAAAAACAGAGCGTGAGCAGGGGAGGGGCAGAGAGAGAAGGATACACAGAATATGAAACAAGCTCCAGACTCTGAGCTGTCAGCACAGCGCCTGATGTGGGGTTTGAACCCACAAACCTTGAGATCATGCTTGACCTGAGCCGCAGTCGGACAACTTAACCAACTGACCTACCCAGGCACCCCTGCAATTTTTCTTTACTAGCCTCTTGATGTGATTGTGTGGATTACATTAACTGATTTTCAAATGTTGCTCCAGACTTGCATACTTGGGATAAATCCCACTTGGTATAATTATTTTATGCATTGTTGCATTCATTTTGCTAATATTTTTTGAAGATTTTTATACCTAAGTTCATGAGAAATATTGCTCTGTAGTTATCTTGTAATGTCTTTTTTCTGGTTTTGCTATTAGGGTAATTCTGGTCTCACAGGAGTCAGGAACTATTCCCTCTGTTTCTATCCTCTGAAAGACAGTGTGGAGAATTGGTATAATTCTTCCCTAAATGGTGAAATCCACCACCATTAAACATTTAGGTCTGGTGCTTTCTGCTTTTGATGGTTTTTCATTATTGACTCAATTTCTTTTATTGATATAGGCCTATTAGGATTGTCTATTTCTTCCCATATGAGTTTTGACAAACTGCATTGCTCAAGTAACTGGTCTATTTCATCTAAATTATCAAATTCATGGATTGCTCATAGTATTCTTTTATATCCTTTTAAAGTCTCTGAGATATGTCGTAATTGTCCCTCTTTCATTTCTGATGTTACTAATTTGTGTCTTCTCTCTCTCTCTCTCTTTGTTTTTTTTTTTTTTTTTTTTTTTTCAGCTGCCTTGGCTAGAGGCTTCTCAATTTTATTGATCTTTTCAAAGAAACAGCTTTTGGTTTCATTGATTTCCTGTTTTCATTATCACTGACTTCCGTTCAAATTCTTATTATTCTTTTTACTACTGCTTACTTAGGATTTAATTTTCTCTTCTTTTTCTAATTTCCTAAGGTGGACATTTAGATTACTAAAATATTTCTTCTTTTCTAGTATGTTCATTCAGTGGTATAAATTTCCCTTAATACTGCTTTCACGACATCCCAAAAATGTTGATTCACTGTATTTTCAGTTTCATTAGTTGAAAATATTTTTAAATTTTGTTGAGATTTCTTCTTTCACCCATATGTTATTTAGAAGTGTATTGTTTAGGGGCAATTGGGTGGCTCAATCAGTTAAGTGACCAGCTTATGATCTTGGCTCAAATCATGATCTCACAATTGAGATCAAGCCCCATGTTGGACTCTGGGCTGGCAGTGTGGGGCTTGCTTGGGATTCTCTCCCTCCCTCACTTATGTTCTTTCTCTCTCAAAATAAGTAAATAAACTTTAAAAAATAGAAGAAAAAGTGTATTGTTTAGTCTCCATTTATTTGGGTATTTTCTAATTTTCTGTTACTAATTTCTAGTTTCATTGTGGTCTTGGTGCAGACAGTGCACGATTTCTATTCTTTTAAATTTGTTAAGGTGTGTTTTATGTTATAAAATGTGGTCTGTCTTGTTGCATGTTCTGTGTAAGCTTGAAAAATATGTGTATTCTGCTGTTGCTGGATGAAGTATTATGCAGATGTCAATTATATTCCATTGATTGATACTGTTATTGAGTTCAACTATATCCTTACTGATTTTCTGCTTGCTGGACCTGTCCATATCTGACAGAGGGGTGTTGAAGTCTCCAACTACGATGATTCATCTATATCTCCTTGAAGTTCTATCACTTTTTGCCTCATATAGTTTGACACTCTATTGTTAGGTGCATACACATGAAGGATTATTATGTCTTCTTGTAGATTTGACCCCTTTATCATTATGTAACACTCCTCTTTATCCCTGATAACCTTCTTTGCTTTGATATCTACTCTTTCTGAAGTTATTATAGCTACTCCTGTTCTCTTTTGATTAGTGTTAGCATGGTGTGCTTTTATCCATCCATTTACTTTTAATCTATATGTCCTTCTATAGACAACATATAGCCAGATCTTGTTTTTTGATCCACTCCAACAATCTCTTTAATTTGTACATACAGATCATTGTCATTCAAGGTGATTATTGATATAATTGGAATAATGTATTACATATTTGCCACTGTTCTCTGTTTGCTGCCTTTGTTCTTTGTTCCCATTTTTGTCTCTTACTCTTTTTTTGCCTTTTGTGGTTTTCACTGAGCATTCTATGTGAATCCCTCTACTCTCCTTTTTTAATATATTTATTTGTTTCTCTTTCAGGATTTTTTTCTTTAAATATGATTTTCTATAGTTTGAAAATAATAAGGTTTTTTTTTGTTATTTTGTTCTGTTTTGGAATTTATCTGCTTGGTGTTCTCAAGTTTCTTGGATCTGTGGTCTGCTTTCTGACCTTAATTTTAGCAAACTGTCAATCATTATTGTTTAAGATATTCCTTTGTCCCTTTCCTTCTTCTCCTTCTTATGTTTCCATTATATGTATGTTACACCTTTGATAGTCGTCCCACAGTCCTTGGATGTTGTTAATTTTTTCCAGTCTTGTTTTTCAGTTTTTAAGGATTCTATTGATATATTCCTTTGCTCAGAGATTTTTTTTCTCAACCATATCCAGTCTATATAGAGACCATCAAAGGCATTCTTCATTTCTGTTACGGTGTTTTGCTCTCTTGCATTTCTTTTTGGTCTTTTGGCTAGACAGGAACTAAACTCAAGTTATATATTACTCCAAATCCCATACTCTTTTTCCTACATGATTCAAAATTTTTAATTAAAAAAATAAAAAAACCTTAGTATCTCCTCAAAAATTAAAAAAAAAAAAACCACTTGATCAAAGAATAGCAGTTTTCATATTTGTGTAAAAATCTAAAACAATTTTAGAGACTTAATTTTGCTCAACTCCATGGGATGTCATTTGTACCATAGTCCACATGAAAAGGCCATCTCAGGAGTTATTCGGTATGATGATCCTGTCCCATATCCTTTCCCCTCCCCAATTGCTCACTTCCTACATTGCAGCTACCTTCCAGCTGCCAAAAAGCCAGAGAAAAAGTAAGTACTAGGAAATGGCTTAATGATAGTATTTCTATTAGTCACTTTTTTCTAGTTTATTATTCTACCATAAAATATAAGAAGAAAATGAACAAAACTTCTATTTGAATCCATTCAGTGGTGTGTGGGAACTAGTTCACATTGGTTCCTAAGAGCTGAATGTTCTCATCTTTTCCCAACCTGTGATCAGTAACACCAACATGGTACCTTGAACCCTGCCATGGTGGGTGTATTATTTTTCTATTATGGTTACAACAAATTACCATGGATTCAATGGTTTAAAACAACACAAATTTAATATTTTAGTTATGTAGGTTAGAAGTCTGTCATAGGTCTCATTGGGCTGAATTTCTTTCTGGATGCTCTAAGAAAATCCGTATCCTCAGATTTTTCAGATTCTAGCGGCCTCCTACATTCCTGGGCTTATGGCCCCTTTTTCCATTTGTAAAGCCAGGAACATTGCATTTCTTTGATTGTTATTTTGTAGTCACACTTCCCTGTGACTTTCTTCTTCAGCCTCCCTCTTCTACTTTTAAGGACTCTTCTGATTATACAGAGTCCTGGATAATCCAAGATAAACATCCCTATTTTAAAGTCAGTTGATTAGCAATATCAATTTCATTTGCAAACTTACTTTTCCTTTGCCATGTAATTTAACACATCCTTAGGTTCCAGGCATTAGGACGTGGATTACTTTGAGGGGAAAGGCATTAATCTGCCAGTAACAGGAACCAGCAAAAATTGCTAAAAATCAGGATTCTTTGTCCCAGAGAGCTGATTGTTAGGCACTTACCAGCACACCATTGCTACAAGTAATCATGAGGGAACATCAGACAAAATCCTTATAAGAATTACAGGATTAAAGCAATTTACAGAAATCTAACAAAGTTGCTTTGTAACTTAAGAAGTTTAAATACACTAGATAAATGGGAAGGATAAATTACTCTTTGAACAGTTTAAAACAAATTAAGTTTGCAAAGTATCTTCACTTAGTATGAATTAATATGGAGTCTAAAAATCTTATGCAGCATTAGCTCCTTTCTGGTTAGGAACAAACAGGAAAACAATATTATAAAGTACATAAGCTGTTGCCTTTTAAGATTTAAACACACACACACACACACACACACACACACACACACACACACACACACCAGCAAGGCTTAAGGATTTTTTCCAGATGCTATTTGCCATTCATATATCATCAAAGAATCCTTTCAGTATCGGGCATGAAGTAACTCAGTATCATTTTCAACCTAGAAGAGATGACCTGCATATCAAGATTTTAATTCACTGAGTCATAATGCAAAGCAGAGAGGGCGGAACATTATCATGGCACGCTATGTGGGTAGGCACTGCTTTAGCAAACTTAGTGAAAGACATAAATCACACCATTTCTTAAGTCTTAAAGCTCTGGTACAAAAGGTAGTCCACCTTGTTCAGATGTTGAAATCAAAGATATTTACAATACAGGATCATCTGATCAGATTGGTAGTAACTGGATAAGCTTTTACTAAATAGTATTTTTCTTTAAGTTTTATATAACATGGCTTTTAAGAAGTTTCGCATTAAAGTTTCTGATCGAAGGAAAGGAAGAAATAAACTCCAGGGTTATAATTACAATAGCTAATAAGTAATGTTTATTCTGCTAGGAAATATACTATGCCTCTTCCATATAATATCTTATTTAAATCTGAAGACAACCCTATGACACAGTTCTAGAGGGTTCTGAGAATGAATTCTGAAATCAAATTCTGTGGATTCAAATCCTGGCTCCATCACTTCCTAATCATGTTTGACCTTGGGCATATTTTTATGCTTTCGTTTCCTAATTTGTCAAAAAAAAAAAAAAAAAGGTGGGAGAGGAGTAATAAGTCTGCCATACAATGTTGTAACTAGTAATAAATGAATACATGTAAGGAGCTTAGTGTGGTGCCTAGCTGAAAAATGTCTATGACTGTTATTAGTTTCGTTCTGTTATAAAATGCCCTCTTATAACCCTCTCTTGTTTTTTTCATTACCTTTTGCATAACCAAGGGAAGTAGAGATTCCCTCCAAAAATGAATTCTACCAACCACCCCAGAGGAAAGGGACAAACTTACAATGGGAAATGTTGAAGTGTAGTAAATGTACATATAATTTATATATAATAAATGTTTTCCATTATTTGATTTGAAATTTAAACTTCAAATTAGTGTATATGGTTTGTTTTACTGAACAGTAACTGTTATTTGTCAAAATGGGATTCTGAATGCCACACTTGAGCATTTTTGAGAAAGCAGTTACAAATAGCATCTAACGTATTCTCTACACCATGAAAAAAAAAGCCTTAGATATATATTTTCTGTGAATTATTTTAACTGTGCCTTTATAATTAGAAAGAAAAAATGGATAGTTTTGGTAATGATGACTATGGTATCGGGGACTCAAGGACTTTTTTTTTTTTTTTAATAAAAAAAGGATCTATTTGGTTTTATTTGTGCCTGTACTTCTTTTCCTTTCTTCATCTTGATATCTTGATTGCAGTGTTGTGAAAGAAAATAACCTTCAGATTCCAGAATAGGAGATGCTGTTTTAGTACAAGCATAATGCTCCAGTTGGAAATTTTTAAAACCTATTAAAAATTATCAACTGGGGAAAAAAAAAATTATAAACTGGGGGTGATGAGGGAGCACAGTTCAGAGCGCTTTTGTTAAAAGGTGTTTTGCCATCAGAGAATTCTGATTCTCTGCCTCCATTGAGTCACTTGTGTCCACTTAAGACTAGACACTCTGTTCTGGATGCTTAATCAACTGACCCTTTATGTATCCATTTACCAAGTATTTATTGAACACCAACTATGTGCTAAGTGCCACCATAAGGTGTTATGGCTATAACAAAATGGACAAAAACACTTGTCCTGATGGAGCTTAAATTTTAGTGAGGGGAGAGATTTCAAACAAAATAAGTAAGCCAATTACATATTTAGATGGTCATAAATATAGGAAGAGATACAAAGTGATGAGGGTGGAAGCAGGGTGCAAATTTTGGACAGAGAAGGCTTCATTGTAGCACTAGAGAAAGACTAGAAAAAGTGAGACAGCAAGCCTTGCCAATATTTGGGGAAGATAACTCTAAACCAGAGGAGGTCAGATCCCTGTGCCAATATGCATGATATGAAGATCAAAGAAATCCATTTGGTGGAGGTGTGTGAGTAATGTAGAGAACAACAGAAAGAGGAGTCAGATTGAAATATCTAGCGTTTGAATAAAATGGGAAAATGTTGGTGGGCTTTGAGCAAAGGATTGTCATATTCTGACTTACATATTAAAGATCACTTAGGCTGCTGTGTTGAGAACTAGAGAGGGAAACTAGTTGAGATGTTATTTTAGTAATTGAAATTAGCTGACAACGGCTTAGGATCAGGGTGATAGGGGAGGAATTATTGAAAACAGTGAAATTCTGGGTATATTTTGAAGGTAGAACAAACATGACTTAATGATATATTAGGGTATTCAAAAAAGTTAAGACTCCAAGGATCTGGCCTCAACTATAAGAATGGTGCTCCTATAAACTGATATGATTAAAGAGTTATGCTGAAGATTGTAGATGTGGAGTCTGAGAGGTTCACAAATTCAGAACTGACATGTTAAATTTAAAATGCCTATTAGACATCCACATGGAGAAGTTGAGTGAATATATAGGTATATCCATACAGAATACGTGTATGTGTATATACATATACATATACATACATATACATACACAAACATACACATACACATGGAAAAACATCTGGGCTGAAAAATTACCTTGGACATCCACAGCATTGTATTTGAAAATGAGACTGGATGAAGATTACACATAGGGAAAAGGTCCTAAGTGTTTTTCCTTTGGAGCATTCCCATATTAAAGGTCACAAAGATGAAAGTGTACCACTAAGAAACCGAGTAGAGAAGCCAATGACATAGAGGAAAACAAAGTATATTGTTCTAGAGACTACAGGATGAGAATGTTTCAAGGAAGAGTTATGTCAGCTATTAAATGTTAGGTCAAAGTGATTACTAATAATTGACTTTTGAATTTAGAAACATGGAGGTCATCGGATAACCTTAAAAGAAGCATTTTTACTGAAGTGATAAGGGTAAAACCTGATCAGGCTGAGTTAATAAACTTCAAAGTGAAATTCAATAATTTTGTTTGGCTCCCTTTTTTTTCAAGGGTCTACTGGAAGCATTTGCAAATTCTGAAAACTGCAACTCATCAAATATACATAAATGCTAACACAAGACATCAGTATTTAAATGCAACTTTGTTTGGTGATCTCATGAAGATAAGGAACTGACAAGGCAGTCTGTTGTGTGATTACGCTAGCACAGCAAAAACAAAATGGCCACTAGCTCAGACCCAAGTACAATTTCTGATAAACTTGAAAATCTTCACCATAAAGACTGCCATGGTAAAAATCATTAACAACTGCACATACTTAGACATCTGTCAGTAACATCAATCCAGATATTTCCACTTTGCCAATGCCAAAGACACTTGAATACTCTTCCCAATCTACCTTTGCATAATATCCACTTTCAGTTGTTAAATATACTCTAGTGAAGTTACCAAGGGCCTATACAAAAAGTAAAAAGTGTTTGAACAGTTTAAGGTCTTCTTTTCAAATTATAAACAGATGGAAACTCAAGAAATTCCTTAAATTCTAAGTTTATTTCCTATACCCTAGTTATAAAGTTGAAAGCAGATTTTCAGTATTAAAAAGTGACACATATCAAGTTTCAGATATTTATTAGTCAGTGTAAACCCCAACACAATACATCAACATGACTTCGTGCATTCGGAGGGGAAATATTTCCTGGATAAGTGGAAAATTGTGCGGATGGCTTCTGGAAGACCTTCATTCTAAGCAGCTTTATAGTGAAACATTTCATTTAGAAGTCTGGACCTTCTTTCTTCAGTTTGCTGTAATCTACATTCACTGAGTAGAACTTGGAAAAGAAAAAAGATATTTTAGATAATCTATCAAATACACAGATGGTACAGAAGTTTTAGAATTATTTTTATTCAGCTTTCTATAGTAACAACAATTACAGACATGAATTTTTATTACAGATATTTAACAATATAAAAGTCATCCAAAGAAAGACACTGAAATTCCAGTCCTTTAAGGATTTTGGTAAGGTAAAAATATTCAATCTACTTCAAAAGAACAGTGTTAGTATGTTCCCTTAATTTCTTAAGCCAGATTGCACCAAAATCTGACCATCTGACCACTTGTGGCACGAAAGTTCTTAAATAATCCTGTATTTTTGTTTCAAAACCATATTGTACTTAAATAATACATATTTGGAAGCCTCTAATTTCCAAAAATTTCCTTATATTCAACTGAAATTAATTTTAGAAATAAAATCTATGATTGCTTTAGAAAAAAACTGCCTCTCCAATAACTTTTTTTTTTTAAATGATTTGTATTTTAAATATCTCTAGAGTGTCTACTGAGAAAACATTAGGATATAAACATAAGCTCAAATAAGGCTATAATCTTGGGTTTACTCATTCCTGTGCTAGAGAACACTGACGAGGTTGTGTTATAATTACTTGGAGACCACATTATTTAACTCCAAAAGAACTAAAAGTGCAGAATCATCAACAGTTTCTTCAGGGTTTTTAAACAGCTCATAAATTTGTATCTATTATTTCTTCAAACCCTTTTCTTTATTTTTCCAGACATACCCTAACTTCTTGATCTCTAACTGAAAAATTCTTATTTTACTTAAGTTTTTTAAAAAAGAAAAACTCTCAGGTTGTAAAGCTTATCCTTGATATACACACAAAGTTGTATAGACAGCTAAGTGCAAATAACCCAGGGCAATAATCTTTGTTCTGACAGTATTCTTATGAAGCAACTGAATCTAAAGGAGATTTTTTTAAAAGAAACAAATTGTGTGCTATCCTTAACATTGTTGACAAAATTAGAAAGAATACTATAAAAGAACTACAAGCTATACATAAAGAAAATAAACACTGATCGGGTTCTTCTAATGGATGCCAGACACCGGGCACAATGCTTTATGTTTATTTTAACTATCACGGCCTTACTCATTCTTACTTTACGAAAGACGCAATTGAAGATCAAGTTATAGGACTCCCTAGTGAATGAGAAGCAGGATCAAACCCCTATACTCATGCAACGTGGAAAGGTCATAATATCTTTGCCAATTTTCTCAAAACTAGCAGGCTTCTGACGTATTTGCTTCTTTTTGCTTCCATGTGTCAGCATCAAAATTCTCTGTTGAAGTAACGAGTTAATTTTCAAAACTGTTTTAGTTTTCAGCTTCCATGTCCCCATTCCTTTTCTCCATTTAATGGTGGCTACCTTGAAGGTCTCTGGAACAATAACTGGGAAGGCACAACATATTCTGATCATGGCTTGGGGCATTTAATCAAGTGAGAAGTGTTGCTGGGTCTTTAATGATTAAATCCTATTTTAGTCCTCTTGTTTGTCTACATTTGGCTAGATTTGCAAAGGAGCAACAAATAACCCCCAAAACTTAGTGGTTTACAACAACAAAGGTTTACGTTTCACTCGCATTATATGCCATCTGTAAGCTGACTGCTTCATGTTCTCTTCATTGCAATTCTGGGCTGAATGAATAACTCTTACATGTCCATTTTGGTCTCAGGTCAGATGACAAAGAACAATGGGGGAACCACACACTGGTTCAGAGATGGGAGATATCATGTCCCCTCACTGATTTTCCAGTCATGAGGCTAAACCTGATGTTAATAGGCAAAAAAAAAAAAAAAAAAAAAAACCCACAAAAAAACCCAAACCCCAATTTTCTTAGGTGAGTAGTGAATGATAAAGAAAATAATCTAGTTTACTTCACTGTTTGCGTTTAGAAGCATTAGCAGGCTTCATTCACTCTGGGCTTATTTTCCGGACTTTGTTCCCTTTTATTTCTGCTTGCAAATTGCCCAATTCTTCTACAAGTTCATCTCTTGGCAAATACAACCAGTCTACTAACATCCTATTTTCCAAAATCTTTTTCTATAACAAACTTCTTTAGACACAGTCTACCTCCCAAGTTACAGCAGGTTATACTTTATCAAATATTTTGTCATTACATACTGATTCATCTTTCCAGACTTGAAATAAGTGTCATGGCTACTCAGCCCATTCATGCCAAACAAATTAGATTTTTGTTGCAGCAACATTCCATTTCCAACTCACATGTCCTTATACTGACATGTGTTATCATGTTCCAGGGCACTGGTAATTTGCCTTCATTATCATAATCACTTGAAGAGCTTTTTGAACTACACCTACCCAGAGCCTCTAATACACAATTTGGTAGAAGGACCAAGGAAAGTGCATGTGGTGAATTATACACTTTAAATAGTTAAGTTGTATGGAATTTGAATTATACGCTAATAAAGCTGCCCTTGGTTTTAACATTTCCAGAGTTAGTCTTTGTACGCAAAATTTTGACACATAAGGAAGCTTACTTATATTTAGAGAATAAATGGTCTCAGATTTGTGGCAACACAGATGGACCTTAAGAGCATTATACTAAGTAAGATAAGTCACCAGGGAAAGATAAATAAGGCATGATATATCATTTACGTGTGGAATCTAAAAAAGCTACACATGTAAAAGTAGTAGAATGGTGGTTACCAGGAGCCAGGGATGGGGGAATTGGGAGAGGTTGTTTAAGAGTACAAACTTGCAACTAGTAAATAAATCCTAGAGATCGAATACACAACGCAGGAATTATAGTCAACAATATTGCATTATAAACTTCAAAGCTGCTAAGAGACTAGGTCTGAATTGTTCTACACACACACACACACACACACACACACACACACACACACACACAATAGTAATTACGTGACATGATAAAAGTAGTAGCTAATGCTACTATAGTAATCATATTGCAATATAAAATTTATCAAACCAACATCTTGTATACTTTAAGCTTACATAATTTTATATGCCAATATCTCAACGGAATAAATAAAGTCTCAGTCAATGAACTCATTCTGTGAAAGAGTAGTTCCAGAAATTACTTTTCGGAAAGACGTTAAAAGTTTAGTTAGAAGATTCATGGTAAAATTTAAGTTTCAACCAATTTCATTTTTTCCTAATTACCCTCACCTGAAATATTTCAACCATACCAACAAGAAAAAACAGCCAACCAAACCATCCACTGGAATAGTGCTACTCAAAATGTGGTCCATGGACCAGCAGCATCAGCATCACCTGAAACCTTGTTAGAAATGCAAATTCTTAGTGTCCACAACAGACCAACTAAGTAAGAATCTCTGGGCGTGGAGCTGAGTATGTGTTTTAACCACCTCTCCAGTTGAGGCCCATGTACATTGAAGTTTGAAAACACTGCACTAGACTATTCAAGATCTAAGAAAATGGTATGTGATAGCTCTATCACCTCTTTTACCCATAAAATCAGTAGAATGAAAACATTATCTTAACTTCACATCCAGAGTCTAAGGTCTGTGAATAAAAAAATCCTTAGAAAAAAATATCTGCTAGGGAAACATGCCATTTTAATTTCACAAAACAATCTAGCACTTCCTCAAAGTTCATTATAATGGAATTTTACATGTATATCCAATTTCAAAAGAAAAACACTACTACATGAGAAAACGTATTAAACTATACTTCCTAGCAATTCTGAAACAATTTTATAGCTTACCTTGTATTGATCGTTGGGACCCAATTTGTTCCAGGGTTCTGGGTTATTCTTCCTATCCCAACTAAAAGAAACAATTATTAACTACTATAGTAATAAAACACTATTTAAAATAGTTTTCTATTTCCTAAGGAGCTAATATTTTGAATAGATCTCATTTTCTATTAGATTGAGTATGATGTGGTTTTCAGTAGAGTTGAAACAGAGATAGACTCTATTTAGCAATCCCATGTAGTTAATTAGAAAAAAGAGTTGAACAGAGAGCCTCCTGGGCAGTGTATTTGTCCTTATCCCTGTCACAGGAAACTTTAAACTTGGTTTTTGGGATGCCTAGGTGGCTCAGTCTGTTAAGCGCTGACTTCAGCTCAGGTCATGATCTCGTGGTTTGTAGGTTCAAGCACGGCATCCAGCTTTGTGCTGACAGCTCAGAGCCTGGAACCTGCTTCTCATTCTGCCTCTCTCTCTCTCTCTGCTCCCTCTTCTGCTCATTCTCTCTCAAAAATAAATAAAAACATTAAAAACTATAAAGAAAATTCATTTGGCTTTCCCTAAAGAAGTGATATATAGAAAAGTACAGAATAACAATACATCAATCTTTTTGTTGCATGTTGGTTCTTTAACTTCAAAAGGAAACATTCCTTATTGAGGAAAAGCAGACAAAAAACATTTACATGCATCAGCAACTCTGATTAAGTATTTTATAAAAATAGTTATCTCAATTCTCACAAGAATTCTCCAAATAATTACGGATGGCAAAAATGAGATTCAAAGACATTTAGACAATTTTATGACCCAGGAAAAGAAAATGACAACAGGATTTGAACTTCCTATAGAAGCCTATAAAACAGACTCTTTCTACTACTTGATTTTGCCTCCCTAAAGACTGTGGCTCCCAAACCAGCTTAATAAACCATCAAAGTTCCACTAAACGTTTTTAAGCACTTACCTGACATCTGGATTGAACAATGCCAGGCGCAAGACATATAGTGCTGCTCCAGTACCTCCCGCTCCAATAAATATGAAGAGGGGGATCAACTAGAACCAAACACAAAATAGGCGAGAATTAATGGCCAGCTTCAAATACCTAGATACTGATAAAAGAAAGGCTAGAGTTAATTCCTACACAATGATTCTCGGGTCTCAAACTGGTATTTTTCTACCTTGTTTTAAAATCTTAATAAAGGTAGACCTTAAATTGAAGTACGATTTCTTTTAACTGTGTTCAAAAGAAAGAAAGGTAATTTCCAAAAGACGTGAAGAGGGTTCTGGTTTAATGTGGAAAAAAATTAGATTCAAATTTTTAAATTTCCAGGAACATATGTCAAGTCTTCTCCACCTCTCTTAATATTTATACACGTTCTCATTCAATTTCCCAGCTTCCTTTATCTCGAGGCTTGTAAAACAACTTCTTGGCCTGCCTTGATATAGGGGTTATGAAAAACATAAGTTCTGTGAAATAAATAGACCAAATATAAACATACCTATGACAAACATCGGTTACAGGCATAAATCTCTGAAGACATATTACCACCATGCTTAATTTGTAGTTAGGTAATGGGTTTAAAATAAAGACTGAGAAACTGGGTTTTAGGACCAAAGCACGTTGATGTGCTGCGGAAAAATTACACAAAAAAGAACAACTCTGATTCACCTCTGCGCTACCAAGCTCCCCCCAAATCTCAAGACGTCAAGCAAACTGAGAAGTCCAAGACTACAGACATTTGTATTTGCTACAAGGCCTGGTGGTGCAGTGCCGTAAAGGGTCTTTAAGAGACAGCATAACAAACAGGAATCCTGACCTGCTGATCTCTAACCCACACGACGCACCACTACCCCGGGGTAGGACCAACTTACAAGAAGGTGCAACCACCCGACTGTTCCAACATTCACTGGCTTATTTTCCTCCAAGGTATCCCTCACCTTCCGCCTGCCAGCCCAAACCCCTCAATGCATGGCGTGGAAGGTCAGAACTCAAGGGCTTGGGACAACTAGGAGAATATCACAAGTGAGCCAAGGTCCAGCCCCGAAGAACGGTTAATGATTGTGAATGAGGAAGTCCCCAGGTAACTGAGGCAGTCACAGCTGGACACAGGATGGACAAGTAAAAACACTGCAAAACGGGTCACGAACTTACGCTCGGATGCTTTTTGGCCTGACCGAAGATCTGGCGTAACATGGCTGCAGCAGAGGCCTCGACTCCGGGACAAGAAAAGATCAAAACTGCAAGGCCCGGCACTAAGCAGTCCCTACACCAAGCATGAACGGACGTCCAAAGTCACCCAGAACCTCCTACCTAAGGACCCCTGGCTCGGAGGACAGCTTGCGGCAAGAGCGCCCGGATGCAGCTGTCCTTAACAGTGCCTGCTTTTATCCAGCACCTCAAGCATCCGCACTGACCTGGAAAGACCCTTAGCGTTCCAGTCCCAAGCGCAACAGTCTCGTTCCTGTCGTATATATGCTTCTAGCTGGTAAAATTTTGCGTCGAAACTAGAACACTTTGATTGACTAAACAGGCACTTTCTCGGGAAAACACTCGTTGAGACATGGGGTGGGCGGGGTCTTCTTGGGTCCGCGAGTTGAGGCCCTTGGGGCGCGCGTGCTTGGCGCGCGCCTGCGAGTCCTGACGGGCGCTGAGGGAGCTGAGCGGCGCCTGTGGCTGCTGGGTGTCAGGCGCTGGGAGGGCAGGTCGAGTCTCTTGCTGCTAAGGTCAGCGACTGCGGTTTAAAAAGACTGCAGCTGCTTCCTGTCTTAGATTGTCGCTTACGGGCAGAAGTTAAGAGCTAGTAAATGGCTTAAAGATGGCAATAGTCCTGTCAACGTAATCTCTAGATCCCCAGGTCCTGGCCCTCGATTTAATGTTAGGTGCCATGCCACTGTACATTCTCTCTAGACTCGAAATTAATTTTTAAAATGTTTTCAGTGGTCGTGTTCCTACACATAGTTTTTCCAGTACTCTAACACAATTTTCATTTATCTGTTGTGTGTGTTCCTTTTTGGTTTTTGGGTTTTTTTACATCTGAAAGTCAGGGGTCTCTGGGGACAGTGTGAACCCTTTCCAATCTCCTGCGTAAAGAATCAAATCACAAGTGTTTGGGACTGGGAAGAAAGACTAGGAAAGGGCTTCTCTGAAAAAGCAACGTCAGGCTTAAAGAGAAGCAAACACGTGAAAACGGATGATGCCGCTGTACAAAATAGTGATAAGTGTGACAGCCTGAAACTTGAAATACTCTGAGGAAGTGTGGGAGGTGTGGCGTGGTAGGAACTTGAAGAGGGAGAGCAAGGTGGGAGTCAGATCTGCTGCACCAGTACATTAAGGGTTTTACGCTGAGACCATTAGAAAGTTATGCAAAAAAAAAAAAAAAAAAAAAAAAAAAAAAAAAAGTTGCTTTAGTTTTCAATGATTGCTTTGTCTATGAAGAATGGATTAGAGGAGATAGCATGAAAGGGGAGGGACTGGTCCAGGGCCACTGTAGTAGTCCTTGTGAGATAATAGTAGCTTTGACCGGTGTGGGAAATATGATGAAGAAAGGATTCTAGAGATATTTAAGAGGTAGCACCAACAGAACTTGGTGATTGGTTGAATATGGGGAAATGGGGAGAAGCAGCTCAGGATAATTTCAGAAGTTCAGTTTTGACCAGCTGTTTGGATGTTGATGCCAGTTATTGAGAAACAATAGTGTCAATAGAGTTATTGAGAAACAATAGAGAATGATGGATAAGTATTTATGTAAAATACAAGTAGATTTCTGTAGGGCAGAAAAGTGATCTAGACTACACAAATATATTTAGGGCTCAGTTTATTCGTGGGAAATGACACCGTATGACTGAATGAGATTGCTTAGGGAGCGAAGTAGCAGGTAACAAAGGGGACAAAGGACATGGAGCTGAGGAATTCCAACATGCAATGTTGGGTAGAGGAAATAAGGCCAACAAGGTGGACAAGAAAAAAGATAAATTGTGATTAAGATGATAGGTTAGGAAGCTTAGGAAGACTGCTGTTTCGTCCATTCATTCAGTAAATCTTATAATAAGTACCTACTCAGCACCAGGCAGTTTTCTAATCTGGGAGAAAGCACTGAATGAGAACATTGTTTTGTCCTAAAGGAGATTACATGGAAGTTGGAAAGAAAAACCATACAATTAAGATAATTTTAGATAGTGATAAACCAATAAAATATAGTAATAAGAGGGGCACTTACATGGTTCACTTGGTTGAGCATCTAACTCTCGATCCCAACTCAGGTCTTGATCCTAGGGTCATGAATTCAAGCCCCACGTTGCATGGAGCCTACTTAAGTATATATATATTATATAAATATATATATATGAGATATATATATATTTATATAATATATGTTGTATAAAATATTAAGTGTATATAATACTAAGTATGAATTCATATTAAGTATGTATATAAAAAGTATGAATTCATATTAAGTGTTAATTCAAGCCCCATGTTACATGGAGCCTACTTATATATATTTATTTATTTATTATATAAATACTAAATTATATAAGATATTAAGTATATATAATATTAAGTATGAATTCATATTAAGTATGAATTCAAGCCCCATGTTGCATGGAGCCTACTTAAATATATATAATATAAATATTAAATTATATAAAAAGTATATTTATACTTATATGTTATAGTATTTTACTTATATTTTAAAATATAAGATAAGGGAGAAAGACATGCAGGACTGGAGGAAAGAATGTTACTTTAGTGAGAAAAGACAAGGGAGGTCCCTCTGAAGAGGTAAAATCTGAGCTGAAACTTAAATAAGGAGGTAACCTGGTGATGATATGGGTGAAGAATGTTCCAATTGTCAAAGGCAATGGTTTTGAGATTAAAAAACAAAACAAAACCCAAGGCCAATGTGGCTGATCCATATAAAAGGAGAAAAGAAAATGAGATGAGAGAGGTTGTAAAGGACTCTCACATTGACTTTATAGACTGTGGTGAGGAATGTGGCTATATTTTTAAAAATCGGCACAAAAATCATGGAAAATATTTAAAAGTAAACACAGAAACCTAACAGCAATAAGTGTAGGTGGGCTTTCAGCAAAGAATTGGAAGGAGGAAAATTTCTTCTTGCAATATTTTATTTTTAATGATAAGTGATAATAAGTAAATAGGTATACATGAATACCACTGTTAATAAGAAAGTAAAATCTTGTGACTCACTTTTTTGTCATTAATCCAGTTTTAGAGGTAACAAAAATATAGGTAGACAAGTGATGCCTTTGGAAATTTTAACAAAGCAAGGTTGCAAAATATAAATTTCATTAAATATTAACCAGAATGTCAAAGTATAAAAGTTTGAATTATGCATATTAAAGTTAGAGGAAAGAGTCTGTGGCCTATATTTTAATCAGGGATTGGAAGAATAGAAGAGACAATCAAGGAAAAGAATCCATAGTGGAGGATACATATTATAAAAATACATTTTAGCTTTAGAAGTAGTTTTGGTATGTGTGGTAGATTTTATTCTATACAAATACCTGTTGCCTCTCCCTGGAAGAGGTATCACTCACTTGCCTCAGTGTCACGCTTGATAGGATGACTTCCTTTATTAGCAAATGGAATGCATAACATGTAAGCTGTGTCATGCACAAGCAGAAGCTTTAAGAGCCGAAATCTGCCATGTTCTTTCTTTTCTCTCTGCCACAAGATCTACAGTGTTCTAGATAGAAGCTCAGGTGTTAGGGTGAAAATTACTTGGAGCAGATCACTTCTCGGCCTTTTGGCTAAGATCAAGTGAAAATTACTTGGAGCAGAGACATTGCCGACATAAAATGAACATATATTGAGAATAAGAAATAAGACTTTATGGCTGCAAGTCACTAGATTTGAGAGTAGTTTTTTTACTGCAGCCTGACTTAACCTACTCTAATAAAGAATTTGGCGCTGAAAATGAGGTGGCACTGAAATGAGGTGGCACTGAAAGTGAGTATATATATATATAGTATATACTATACTATATATAGTAATATAATAAAAATCCTAAAATATGTGGCATTGGATTCAGGTGACAGCAACAGGTAACAAGGTAACTGTTACCAGAGACTGGAAGTATGGCAATTTAAGTTATACAGTGCTAGAACATTTGATGAAATTGTTCTCAATTGGAAGGCAGTTAATGACCCTCATAAACTCCGATTTCAGTGAAATGGCAGGCAAAGGATATGTTAGCCACATGTGCCAGGTACTATTGGCAACAGTTTACAAGCAAGTACAATAAAGAGATGGGCTCAGAAAATAATCGGTGGGTTTGCAAGCTGCAGTGACAAGGAATGGAGCATCTAGAAATCTAGAGACTTGTAGAGGTAGAGGATATAGCTGATATTATCTCTACCTGTATAAGAGACTAATGTTTAGCCAAAAAGATCAGTTAAAATCTCAAGATAATGACCCAATCAGGAGTATAGCCATCACACCCTTATTAAAACATCTCAATAAATTAAAGTGTCTCAGTATATCCTCTCAACTGAACAATTTGAAGGTCTGGACAAAGAGATAAGGGTGTAGCTCTCTCACTAAAGCCTGACAGGATCAAGGTGACTGAAATTAAGTTTAGAAAAAGAAGGAGGTATGACTAAAAAAATTTGTGACTATGGGCACTGGTGGATGGAGTTGGTTGGAATCAAATAAAAGTAGTCTAAATAATGCTAAAAGAACCATCACCTGTAGATTAAAGACTCTGACTTTGATTTAGTTTTGTGAATAATTTTAAAATACAAAAAAGTATAAATACTAGTTGTCTAAATTAAATGTAAGTTATACTGTGAATAGCTCTAAAAAAGTCTAAGCAGTATATCAATAGCACCCTCCAAAAAGTTATTTTTCTTGCCTAGTTTCTCTGAAAATTCGAGCCTAGAAAATTCTGGAAGGTATAGTGATTGTGTGTTGTTATTAATGTGTGACAGTAAAGAAATAGCTTCTTTAGAGAGGAATAATTTGGTAAGTGAGCCGTGGAATATGATTATATTAATGCAAATTGAAGGCAGAATCTTATATTTTTTTACTCTGCTTGCATTTAGGCATTTAATTATTTTTCTACCAGATAAGTTGACAACTGTGGTTGTTTTTCTGATAACGCAAATACAAATTATACCTTCTCTTGGTAATGAAGATTTTGTAGCTATCCTTAATCTAAAAATAAATATGTTCTTCCACTAGTATTATGGTTACTTAGCATAAGCTGTATTTAATTATAAAATTTCTATTAGAAAAATGAAAACATTTTGGTTTATGAAAGTTTACTTCCACTGTTATGAATCTCATAGCTTCACATACTGTCATTAGTTTAAATTAAATACCTGAAGAACTTTATGTACAAAATTCAATGAATACTAAAAAGTAAAGAAACTCGAACAGTTTAAAACTGGTATGTATTTTTACTGAAACCTTATGGTTAAATAATATTTTAGGAAAACTGCATATTTAAAATTTTTGGAAAATTATACCATACACCTAGATCTTCACACTAGAAATTATTTAGAATAGCTATGTTGTATTCTTCTGTGTTTTTATTTATTATCTCTCTGAAATTTCTATCTTTTCTATGAATCCATTTATTCATTCATTTTTTTCAATGTTTATTTATCTTGAGAGAGAGAGCATGCGCATGCACAAGCAGGGGAGGTGCAGAGAGAGAGGGAGAGAAAGAATCCCAAGCAGGCTCTGCACAGTCAGCACAAAGCCCCACGCAGGTCTCAAACCCATGAACTGTGAGATCGTGACCTGAGACAAAATAAACAGTCAATGCTTAACCTACTGAGCCACCCAGGGGCCCCATGATTTATTCATTTATTAAACATGTATTAAGTGCCCAGTATGTATTGTTCCTCATGCTGAGTGGTTAGGATAAGAAGAACACTGCTGTCCTTCAGCATCTTCAAGTCTAGTGGAGCTAGGGGTATAATTATTACAAAGCTCTATGATATGTGCTATAATAGACACTGATAGATGACTTAGGTTACTGGGTATATAGTGTCCTAACCAAGATCAAGAATATACATTCATCTTTGGAAATGTTAAGTTTAGGATGCCTATGAAATATCCAACTAGAGATACTCTGAAGGCTGGCAGAAACATCTCTCTTCAGCTCAAGAGAGCGGTTTGGTCTAAAGGTAAACTTCAAAAGGAAAGGAGATATAAGTGAGTTATTAGGAACTGATGAGCTTGTCCATGAATAATGTGTATGAAGGAAAGTGTAACAAGAAAAAAGGGTCAATGCTAAAACCCTAGAGAATGTGAACAAAATCAGGACCAGGTCAGGAGAGAGGAGTCAGGACAGAAAAGTTAGATCAAGTCAGTCAGGGTTTAGCCAGAGAAACATAACTTCTAGGAAATACACATATATAATAAGGAATTTATTATAAGCAATAAGACATCATACAGTGTCTTACTGTAGTCTGAAATCAACAGGGGAGGCAGGAGAGGAGGAACATGAAGTGTAGAAGCAAAGATACATTAGAACCTGTGGGGATGGGTGGAACCCATGAGGACATAGGGACCCTGTTTCTAGAGCCCTTTGTCACAGGATTAGATATAAACCTAGTTCAAGAATATGGAAACTGAAGGAGGAATTTGACAAAGAAAGGAATAGTAAGGCAATGCCCTAGGGGAATCTCATGCATTCCAGACATACTCCTCCTTGCTCTCATTGAGCTGACTTATCCCAATTAACCCTTGCTAATCAAAATCAACCACCCAAGCTACTAGAGTAAGAGAGCTTTCTTCCCTTGAAATCATGACTTCTAGATCAGTAAAACCACAGTTTCAGAGTAATTTGTTGCAGGTAAATTGCAGGTAAGTCATAATTTTACTAGTAGATAACTAGGGAAAATAGTAAGAAAACCATGCTGTATTATCTTTCACCACTGTGCTTTAAGATCAATTCAGAGGGGGACTAAAGTGTTAACAACTCACTACTTTGGAATGTTGATAGCATTTTATACAGAGCCATCTGTAAACTAGGCTCAAGTAAGCCTTAGTTAATTGGTCATAGGGAATGCTACATACCATAGGTTCAGGTTGAGAGGGGAGTATAGAACATGGATATGCAATTTACATATTCAGGACCTGCTCAAATCCATCTGGTGGTGGTTTCCATTTGATGATGAAATGCTACTGTGCGTATTCAATCTGATAGCTTTGTTGATCAGATAAGACCCAGTTCATGATGGGTAACTGAGGTAGCATGGTAATTGGCTTCAAGCACCAACAGATCTACTAAGTTATCCATCTTAGTTGAAGAACAATTCGTGAGGCAGCCCAGACCTGTTGCAGGACCCTGCCCAAAACTAGCAACTTTTCAAGTTGTTCAGTAAATGGATCAGAGTAGCACACAGATGAGGTAAATGTTGACTCCAGGATCCAAAGAGGCACACATAGTAGAAATCATCTTTGTGATAAAAGGAACCAAATGCAGTAATCTGTTCTTCTCTTTGAAAGAGCTATCTCAGGGCACCTGGGTGGCTCAGTCGGTTAAGCATCCAACTTCGGCTCAGGTCATGACCTCATGTTTGTGAGTTCAAGCCCCGCATTGGGCTCTGTGCTGACAGCTCAGGGTCTGGAGCCTGCTTCAGATTCTGTATCTCCCTCTCTCTCTGCCCCTCCTCCGTTCATGCTCTATCTCTGTCTCAAAAATAAATAAACGTTAAAAAAAAAAAATAAACATTAAAAAAAGGCTATTTTGACATGTCCCAGACCCAGACCACTGGAACTCTAGAAATTTTACTAAGGTGGCAGAAACCTGATTTTTGGTCAGATTCACTTCCCAACATATCTGGCATATAATTATCTTACCTATGTCCTAACTAGTTACTTCTTTCTTACTCAGCCCAATCAGCATGATACCATCCATGTAATTGCCCAACATAAATTTCTGTGGAATAAAGAGATGATCAAGTACCTGTAATAGGGCTGCAGAGTTGATGTATCCATAAGGTAAGACAGTCAAGGTGTGTTACTCATCTACAGAAAGCAAACTACTTTTGTTGGTCTTTAATAACATCTATAAATATAAAAGCATTCACCAGTCCAAAATTAAGGTGCCAACAGATTTGGTCCGTAGTGAGAATGCTTTTCCCGGCTTGCAGATGGAGGCCATCCTCACTTGGCAGAGAGAGTGAGTAAGCTCTGGCCTCTCTTTTTCTTATAAGGACACTAATCCTGTCATTGGGGCTCCACCTTCATGATCTCATCTAAACCTAATTACCTCTCAAAGCCCCCATCTCCAAATACTATCACATCGGAGGGTAGGGCTTCAACATATAAACTGGGGGGAGCATACAAACATTCAGTCCATAATAGCTAGCAAACCTTCAAGGTGTAGATAATTTCTATGCTATTAAATTTGAACCATAACTTTGGAAAAGGAACCTTCCAAATTCACATTTCAAATCAAGCATTAACCTCATAATAAAACTTAATAAGAATAGTCCATCCATGTTTTCTTTAATCCCAGCCAGTCTAATTACAACAGTTTTATCCAAGAACTATAAGATCTCTCAAAATGTGGGGCTCTAGTGAAATATTATGAGTTAAAATTACTTAATTTAGAAACTGTTCATAGACTTTCACTTCCAAGATTGGCAGACTAGGTTATTCAGACAATCCAGACTATCTTTTTTCTTTTCAAAGACATTAGTGTGGAGCATTGAATAAAGTCCACTGAAAATTCATGAACACCTGAAACCTCAGAATATGAACTTGTTTGGACTTAGGGTCATTGCAGATGTAATTAGTTAAGGTCAGACTTGATTAGGATAGGCCCTAAATCCAATGACTAATTTTTTTTTTTAAGAAAAGAAGGGAAGACACAGACACACAAAGAAGTCCATGTGAAGACAGAGACAGAGATTGGAGTTATGCTACCGCAAGCCCAGGAACACCAGGAGCCACTAGGAACTGGGAGAGGCAGGGAAAGGATCTCTCCTAGAGTTCTTGGAGGAAGTGTGCCCCTGTCAACCTCGTGATTTCAGATTTCTGACCCCCAGAACAGTGAGAAAATAAATTCCTACTGTTTTAAGCCACTAATTTTAATTATTTTTATGGTAAACTTTGAAAACTAAGACAGATTTTGGTACCAGAAGTGAGTTGCCTCTGTAACAAATACCTAAAAAAAGAAGAAATGCCTTTGGAATTGGGTATGGGTAGAGGCTAAAAGAATTTTGAAGTGCATGATAGAAAAATCCTAGATTGCCTTGAAGACACAGTTGACAGAAATATGGACATCAAAGGCAATTCTGATGAGGGTTCAAATGGAAGTGAGGAGCATGGTAGAGAAGGCTTCTGTCATCTTAGAGAATACAAACAGAATATTGGTAGAAATATGTATATTAAAGGTGTTTCTGGTAACAGAGAAATGAGGAACATGTTATTGGACATTGGAGGAAAGATGGTCCTTGTTGGATATAAAGTAGAATTTGTCAATGATGAATTTGGATATTTAGCTGAGGAGATTTCCAAGTAAAGTGTTGAAGGTACAGCCTTGTTTGTCCTAGATACTTACAGTAAAACACAAGAGGAAAAGAATAAAAAAGAACTGTTAAGCAAAATGGAGATAGTGCAAGACATATACTCCATAGAGAGCATCCAAGATCCATGAAATCGAAGTCCTAGAGATGACTAGGAGATTAGGGAGAAAAAACTGGAGGTATAATAACAAAGACTGTTTCAAATCTTATATAAGATATCAAACTAAAGAGTCAAGACTCTCTTTAAGTACCATATAGAAGAAAAGAAAACCAGACCTAAATACATTGCTGATGAGAGTATAAATTGGTGCTACATTTTGAAAATCTGCTTGCCTTTTTGTACTAAAGTTGAATATTTGAATACTATGTGATACAGTAATTTCACTCTGAGATAACCCAACAGTGATGTGTGCTTATGTGCACCAAGAGACATAAAAAAGAATGCATATAGAATAATTATTTAGAATAACCTTGAACTGGAAAGAGCAAAAATATTTTTCAAGGGCAAATGAATAAGTAAATGTAGTACATTCAAGCATGTGCTTCCACACTGCAAATGAACTACAAATAGACACAACATAAATGATTCTCACACACACAAAAAATATTAGTCAAAGAAACCAGAAATAAAACAAAACATACTGTGTGAGTCCATTTATGTAAAATATAAAAACAGTATTAGACTCAGGATAATGACTAACTTTATAGGAAGTAGGCAGTATGAATTGAGGGGGCTCAAGAGAGACTTCTTTGGTCTTGGCATGGTGTTTAGAAAGGCGTTGCTTCTTGATGATCCTTTGATCTTTATTTATTTTTCACTTTTCTCTGTTATATTTTCCATTAATTTTTTTAAATGAATTGTATAGATTTAGAAACAACATGTTAGGGAATTTTCTTATGATTTGTTACTTAAAGATCTGATGGATTAAAAAAGAACAGAAGGTATTTATGCATTTTTGTTTGTTTGAAAGCTTCTCCACCTTTTGAGTTGATGACATGAAACCTGTCTCTAACTAACCTTATTTGTCTCTCTAACATCCAGTATTGTACATTTTATGATGTTGCTTCACTGATGCTGTCTTTGCCCATCTGCTCTGCTTTCTTGGGACTTGCCCCTTGTGAAACACAGCTCCTAAGACTGCCATTCATATGCACTGAAAAATAATTAAATACATTAGCTTGTCTAACAGATATGTCTAATAAATAGTTATTATAGCAAATATTGAAGTACTCACCTCTCAATTTTATCTTCATACAAAACAAATACTGATAACATTTCATAGTATCATGTTAGTTTTTTTTTTTTTTTAATAATTTATTGTCAAGTTAGCTAACATGGAATATAGTCTTGGCTTCAGGAGTAGAACCCAGTGATTCATCACTTACATATAATACCCAGTGCTCATACCTCCTCAATGCCCATCACTCATTTTCCCCATGGCCCCAAACCCCCACCCCCATCATCCCTCAGTTTGTTCACTGTATTTAAAAGTCTTTTATGGTTTGCCTCCCTCTCTGTAACTTATTTTTCCTTCCCTTCCTCTATGGTCTTCTGTTAAGTTTCTCAAATCCCATATATGAGTGAAAACATATGATATCTGTCTTTCTCTGACTTATTTCACTTAGCATAATATCCTCTTGTTCTATCCATGTTGTTGCAAATGGCAAGATTTGAATTCTTTGTCATTGCCAAGTAGTATTCCAAGGCATATATATACTACATATTCTTTATCCGTTCATCAGTTGATGGACATCAGGGCTCTTTCCATAATTTGGCTATTGTTGATAGTGCTGCTATAAACATTGGGGTGCGTGTGCCCCTTTGAAACAGCACTCCTGTATCCTTTGGATAAATACCTAGTAGTGCACTTGCTGGGTCATAGGGTAGTTCTATTTTTAATTTTTTGAGGAACTTCCATACTGTTTTCCAGAGTGGCAATTCGCATTCCAACCAACAGTACAAGAGGGTTCCCAATTCTTCTGCATCCTCACCAATATCTTTTGTTTCCTGAGTTGTTAATTTTTTGCCATTCTGACAGGTGTGAGGTGGTATCTCATTGTGGTTTTGACTTGTATTTCCCTGGTGATGAGTGATGTTCAGCATCTTTTCTTTTTCTTTTCTTAAACATTTTTATTTATTTTTGAGAGACAGAGAATGAGCAGAGGAGAGGCAGAGAGAGAGGAAGACACAGAATCTGAAGCAGGCTCCAGGCTCTGAGCTGTCAGCACAGAGCCCGACGCAGGGCTCGAACCCATCAACTGTGAGATCATGACCTGAGCTGAAGTCAGACGCTCGACCAACTGAGCCACCCACGCACCCCTTTCAGCATCTTTTCATGTGTCTGTTTGCCATCTGGATGTCTTTTTTGGAAAACTGTCTATTCATGTCTTCTGCCCATTTCTTCACTGGATTATTTGGTTTTTGGGTGTTGAGTTTGGTAAATTCTTTATAGATTGTTGATATTAACCTTTTATATGATATGTCATTTGCAAATATCTTCTCCCATTCTGTTGGTTCCCTTTTAGTTTTGTTGATTGTTTCCTTTGCTGTGCAGAAGCTTTATCTTGATGGGGTCTCAATAGTTCATTTTTGCTTTTGTTTCCCTTGCCTTCAGAGATATGTCAGGTAAGGAGTTGCTGAGGCCAAAGTCAAAGAGGTTGCTTTTTTTCTCCTCTAGAGTTTTGATGGCTTCCTATCTCACACTTAGGTCTTTCATCCATTTTGAGTTTATTTTATGTGTGATGTAAGAAAGTGGTCTGGGTTCATTCTTCTGAATATTGCTGTCCAGTTTTCCCAATCCCATTTGCTGAAGAGATGTCTTTATTCCATTGGATACTCTTTGCTGCTTTGTTGAAGATTAGTTGGCCATATATTTGTGGGTCCATTTCTGGGTTCTCTATTCTATTGCATTGATCTGAGTGTCTGGTTTTATGTCAATACCGTAGTGTCTTGATGACTACAGCTTTGTAGTACAGGCTAAGGTCCGGAATTGTGATGCCTCCAGCTTTGGTTTTCTTTTTCAACATTACTTTGGCTATTCGGGGTCTTTTGTGGCTCCATACATATTTTAGGATTGTTTGTTCTAGCTCTGTGAGGAATGCTGGTGCTATTTTGATTGGGATTGCATTGAATGCATAGATTTCTTTGTGTAGTATCAATATTTTAACAATATTTGTTCTTCCGATCTATGAGCATGGAATTTTTTTCCATGTCTTTGTGGAAAATGCAACCAGTTTCTGTACATTGATTTTATATCCTGCAACTTTGCTGAATTCATGTTATCAGTTCTAGCAGTCTTTGGTGGAGTCGTTCAGGTTTTTCGTGTGGAATATCATGTCAGCAAAAAGTGAAAATTTGACTTCTTTGCAAATTTGGATGCCTTTTATTTCATTTTGTTGTCTGATTTCTGGGGCCTAGGACTTCCAACACTGTTAAACAACAGTGGTGAGAGTGGACATCCCTGTCGTGTTCCTGATCTCAGGGGGAAAGCTCTCAGTTTTTTTCCCATTGAGGATGACATTAGGGATGGGTCTTTCATATATGGCTTTTATGATGTTAAGGTGTGTTCCTTCTACCCCAACTTTCTTGAGGGTTTTTATCAAGAAAGGATGCTGTATTTTGTCAGCAGTGACAGAATCATATGGTTCCTATCCTTTCTTCTATTATGTGATATATCACGATTGATTTGCGAATATTGAGCCAGCTCCGCAGCCCAGGAATGAATCCCACTTGATCATGGTGAATAATTCTTTTAATATACTGTTGCATTTGATTTGCTAGTATCTTGTTGAGAATTTTTGCAGCCATGTTCATCAGGGATATTGGCCTGTAATTCTCCTTTTTAGTGGGGTCTTTGGTTTGGGAATCAAGGTAATGCTGGCTTCATAGAATGAGTCTGGAAACTTTCCTTCTGTTTCTATTTTTTGGAATAGCTTGAGAAGAATAGGTATTAACTCTGTTTTAAATGTCTGGTAGAATTCCCCTGGGAAGCCATCTGGCCTAGGACTCTTATTTTTTGGGAGATTTTTGATAACTGATTCAAGTTCTTCGCTGGTTATCTGTTCAAATTTTCTATTTTTTCCCTTTTGAGGTTTAGTAGTGTGTGGGTGTCTAGGAATATGTCCATTTCTTCCAGATTGTTCAGTTTGTTGGCATAAAACTTTTCATAGTATTCTCTAATAATTGTTTTATTTTGGTGGTGTTGGTTATGATCTCTGATCTTTCATTCATTATTTTATCTATCTGGGTCCTCTCTCTCTCTCTCTCTCTCTCTCTTTTTTTTTTTTTTTTTTTTGAGAAGCCTGGCTAGGGGGTTATCAATTTTGTTTATTCTTTTTCAAAAAAAATTAGCTCTTAGATTCATTGATCTGTTCTACTGGGTTTTTGTTTTGTTTTGTTTTTGTTTTTGTTTTGGATTCTATATTGTTTAAATAAACAATCTTTATGCTCTAATCTTTATTATTTTTGTTCTTCTGCTGGCTTTGGGCTTTTTTTTTTTTTTTTTTTTTTTTTTTGCTACTGCTTTTCTAGTTCCTTTAAATATGAGGTTAGGTTCTGTATTTGACACCTTTCTTGCTTCTTGAGATAGGCCCGGATAGCAATGTATTTTCCTCTTATGTCTGCCTTTGCAGCATCCTATGGGGTTTGGATTGTCGTGTTTTCATTTTCATTTGTTTCCATATATTTTTTAATTTCTTCTTTAATTTCCTGGCTCACCCATTCATTCTTTAACAGATGTTGTTTAACCTTTATGTATTTGGGCTTTCCAAATTTTTTCTTGTAGTTGATTTCAAGTTTCATAGCATTGTGATCTGAAAATATGCATGGTATGATCTCAATCCTTTTATATTTGTGTGTTTTTTAAATTTACATCCAAGTTAGTTAGCATATAGTGCAATAATGATTTCAGGTCTGGAATCCAGTGATTCATCCCCTACATATAACTCCCACTACTCGTCCCAACGAGTGTCTTCCTTAATGACCCTTGCCCATTTAGCCCATCCCACAATCCTTTTATGTTTGTTGAGGGCTGTTTTGTGACCCAGTATTTGATGTATTTTGGAGAATGTTCCATGTGCACTCAAGAAGAATGTGTATTCTGCTGCTTTTGGATGAAAAGTTCTGAATATATCTGCTAAGTCCATCTGGTCCAATGTGTCATTCAGAGCCATTGTTTCCTTATTGATTTTCTGCCTAGATTATCTATCCATTGTTTAAATGAAGTATTAAATCCCCTATAATCACTGTACTATTATCTATACATATATTTATGTTTGTTATTAATTGACTTATATTTTGGGGTATTTCCACTGGGGGCATAGACATTTACAATCATTACCTCTTCTTGATGGATAGACCCCTTAATTATGATATAATGCCCTTCTTCATCTCTTGTTACAGTTTTGTTCTGGAATCTAGTTTGTCTGATATAAGTATGGCTACTCTGGCTTTCTTTTGACATCCAGTAGCGTGATAGATGGTTCTCCATCCCCTCACTTTCAATCTGCAGGTGTCCTCAGGTATAAAATGAGTCTCTCATAGGCAGAATATAGATGGATCTTTTTTTTTTTTTCAGTCCATTCTGATACCCTATATCTTTTGATTGGGGCATTTAATCCGTTTACATTCAGAGTGATTATTGAAACATATGGATTTAGTGTCTTGTGTTATCTGTAGGTTTCATGCTTGTGGTGATGTCTCTGGTCCTTTGTAGTCTTTGCTGCTTTCCACTCACGGAGTCCCTCTTAGGATCTTCTGTAGGGATGGTTTGGTGGTCATGAACTCCTTTAGTTTTTGTTTGTCTGGGATAGCCTTTATCTCTCCTTCTATTCTGAATGACAGCCTTGCTGGATAAAGGATTCTTGGCTGCATATTTTTCCTATTCAGCACATTGAATATTTCCTGCCACTCTCTTCTGGCCTGCCAAATTTCAGTGGACAGGTCTGCTACTACCCTTATGTATCTAACCTTGTAGTTTATGGCCTGTTTGTCCCTAGTTGCTTTTAGAATTCTCTTTATCTTTGTATTTTGCCAGTTCCCCTATGATATGTCATGGTGTCAACTTGTTTTTATTGATTTTGAAGGGAGTTCTCTATGCCTCCTGGACTTGGATATCTGTTTCCTTCCCCAGGTTAGGGAAGTTCTCAGCTATAATTTGTTCAGATAAACTTTCTGCTGCTTTCTCTCCCTCTTCTTCTTCTTCTGGAACTCCTTTGATATGGATATTATTTTGTTTCATTGAATCACTTTGGTCTCTAATTCTCTCCTCATTGTCTAGTAATTTCTTTTCCCTCTTTTTTTTCGGCTTCATCATTTCCCATAATTTTATCTTCTATTTCACCTATTGTCTCCTCTGCTTCTTCTATCCTTGCTGTCACTGCATCTAGTTTATTTTGCACCTCACTTACAACATTTCTGAATTCGTGACTGTTTCTTAGGTCCTTGTTCTCTGCAGCAATAGGTTCTCTGCTGTCTTCTATGCTTTTTTCAAGCACAGATTTTGTCTTATGATTATTATTCTAAATTCTTGTTCAGACATATTGCTTATATCTTTTTTGAGCAATTCTCTGGCTGTCATTTCTTCCTGGAATTTTTTTTGAGGAGAATTCTTCCATTTCATCATTTTGGCTAGGTTTCTGTCCTTTATGTGTTTTAATAGCTTGTTATGTGTCCTGCACCTGTGAGTACTACTATATTAAAAAGAGATCATACACTGTCCAGGGCTTGGCACTTCAGGAAGTACTTTTGGAGTGTGTTGCATGCACTCTGTTGTTGCGTCTTTAGCTGTTCTATCCCACTGCTCATAGTGGTGTGTTGCAGACTTTGAGTTTGGAGTTCTCTCTTGTCCAACAAGAGAGCAGATGCAGAATTGAATACGAGAGAGGCTAATGTCCAGGAGGAGACAAGAGCCCTGAGTAAGGGTCCTTGCTCTGTATTTATTAGGATCAGAAGGCTTTCAAACATGATGCATGTGCAGAAAGAGACAATAAAACGGTGATCATGAACTCATGTTTGTGAGAGAAAGGGGTTTTCTAAGATATGTGGTGTTAGGGGTTTGGGTCAATACAAAACAAAATTCTGGTGCTGAGCAGATGGCTGTTTACAGCAGGCACCAGGTGCTGTGTCTGTTTATCTTAACTTAGATAAGATGGATAGAGCATGCTGCCTCAGGGTCAACAAGGCACTTTTTTTTTTTTTTTTTTTAATTAGCTCCAGGCAATTTCACCCTGCTTTGGAGGTCTTTCTCACTATTTACCTTTCAGCTCTGCTGGGGGCACTTCTGCTCTGTGTTCTGTTTACCTATTCTCAGACGCTTTTATCCTGTGGAAACAGTTTCGTGCTCTTTGCTTTGTTCTATGCTGGGGGCACTTTAGCCCTGTGGCTGCTTTCTGCTCTAGCCCTGTTAACCCATTGGTGCAAGCTTGGGAATTCCTAAACTTATTCCCCACAGTGGTGGATTTTTTGGACCTTCTACCAGGTGTGCTTTGATTTGCTCCTTGAAGAAACCATACAAAACCACAGGGCAGTTGTCTGTTGGTGCCTGGAACTAGAGGCTGTGCTGGTCTGAGAGGCTGTTTGGTTCAGTCAGTGTCAGTCTCACTCCATAGATAAGCAGTTACCAGGCATGGAGGGGCATGGTTTGGTATAAGTGTGTCCCACCTCCACTGAGGGCTGCTGTCCTGTTCCCTGAAACCCCACCATGTTTGTGACAGGGAGAAAAATGGTGACACCTCAATCTCTCCTCCCCAGACCTGGTGTCTCAAACCATGCTGTTCAGGTAGCACTCACAGTGTAGTGCCAGCAGGCAGCTTGCCCTGTTCCAGTCTCCCGTGCCTCTTCGGCACTGGGCTAGGATTCAAAACCTGATGTCTTAAAGGATTCTGCTCCATGACCTGGTTCTGGGGTATTGCCACTCTGCCCAGATGACAAAGGGCCTCTGGCTGGTGCTTAGAGAGTCTTTTGTCCTTGGAGTATACCCTCTTCCCACAGTACTCAAGGGAGGGGACTGTTTTCTCCCAGGGTGCCCCTGAGATCACCACGGCATACCTGTGCTGGGTCCCCTTCCCCACCGCGGGCACCTGCACATGGCCCACTCCAGTCCACAGAAAATTGCACACCCCTGAAAACTCCGATCTTTATCTCCTAAGGCTGTTTGCAAAGTAGAAACTGGCTCTCTCCATATTTTTTGTTCCCTAGTCCATGGTCTGAAGAGTTTTTTCTCTTGTCCAAATAAAATACTACAGTTCCACAGCTTCTCTTTCTCTTCCTCTTGTCTCTCCACAGACGGGGTCCCCTCCCATCCGTGCCCAGAACCACCAGTTTTATCTCTCCCAATTCACGAACACGCACCTCTGTCCCGCCAAGCTGTCTGTTTCGACCTGTGGAGATTTTTCTGCCACTCCGCAGCCTGCATTCCCGGGCGTTCTAAGTGTTCTGGCCTCAATACAGCTGTGTTTGAGGGAGGAGGGAAATTGTGGTTCCCTTACTTCTCTGCCATCTTAACTCCTGGTGTCATGTGAGTTTAAAAAAAAAGCTATGTTACTATGTGAATGAACCATGAAAACACTGCTTGATAAAATAATCCAGACACATGAGATAACACATTTTTTATTCCATTTATATGAAATACCTAGAATAGGCAAATCCATAGAGACATAAAGTAAATTGGTGATTGTGAAGACTAGGAGTAGGGGAGATGAGGAGTAACTACTATTGGGTATGAGGTTTCTTTGTGGAGTAATGTAAATGTTCTAGAATTATATAGTGGTGGATGGTTGTACAACTTTTGAATATGCTAAAAATTGCTGAATTTTACACCAGAAAGGGTGAGTTTTATGGGGTGTGAATTATATCTCAATAAAGCTGTTATAAAAACTCAGCCCTGAGCTAAGTGCCTTTTTTAAAAAAGGTAATCTTGTTATATCTAGAAAGATGACTGACTGGCTGGGGTACAAAGATAAGCTGATAGTTTATTTTCATGGTACTCTTTTGTGCATTTAAAATTTTTTTACTGTGCCTACATACTATCTGTGAAAATTAACTTAAAATATTTTTACTATTATGTATTCATTAAATATGTAGAAAGTTTTTATTCATGTAATACTATAGTAGATCCATGCTGCCTAAATTCTTAAAGAAAATCCTGTGGTCAGTATGTTTGAAAAGAATGATTATCAATGAACCCTTTTACAAAACATAAAATGATCTTAGAATTTCCCAGACCTTCAAAGTTGCAGTTGGGAATTCTGATTTGAATCTGATTCCTATTCCTTTGTCTATATTCTCTCCTTTCTCTATGAGAACATTAAGAATTCTCCTGAAGTTCAGAAATTTAAGCACAATCTTTTCTTCATCAATATTGCTTCCTCTTGAATATCTCTGAAAATATTAATTATGGCAAAATAAAATGATCCATGGGCTTTCTGGGATCATAAATGACAGCTAGCTTCTGGCTTCTTCTGGCTACAACCCAGCTCAGTATTTCTTATTTACATCTTAGCATTCTATCATAACAAATACTTTTTACCAAATGCTGGCCTTCAACTGGCACCTTATTCCATGTGATTACATGTGGTAATATAAGTAACTCTTTTACCATGCATGCCTGGGAATACTGATGTCTTATTTTCCACTGGTAATAAAATCATCACTGTTGGGGTGCCTGGGTGACTCAGTTAAGTGTCCACTCTTGATTTTGGCTCAGGTCATGATAGGGTCGTGGGATCAAGCCCCACATTGAGCTTTGCACTGACTGTGCAGAGTTGGCTTGGGATTCTGTCTCTCCCTATCACACATTCTCACTCTGCCCGTCCCACGGTCATATGCATGTGCTTTCTCTGTCTCTCAAAATAAATAAATACACATTTTAAAAAAATTATCACTGTCTTTTGACCCACACCACATCAAATAATAAACCTTAGATTCCCATTTTGAGGTTTTATTTCTTTCTTTTCTGAACATCTTAAGATTTTAGTAGAGGAAATAGAAACCAGTCTAGGTATGTTACTCTGAAACGAAATTTGGTGCATACAAAATCATTTGAAAGCCTGGAAGAATGAAAGTCAGGGATCCAATGAGACTTTTAGTTTGAAGGTCATACAATTGTAGCTGTGATGTAGAAGTGAGAAAATGAGTGCAATTATTGCCACTAACCTTTTTCCAGAACTGCTGCTCCACTGTAAGTTTATCCCTTTGAAGCTGGTGAGTAGATTCTGCCAGAATGTGAATGAAGCTTGTTTTGGTGCTTCTACAGCTAACAGAAGATGGCCTCTGCCTCCCTTTTACCTTCTAAATCTCATAATGTATGTAGGAGCCCTGATATTTCTGAATTACAGAATTGTTTTAAAGGTTTTTAAAAGTTCCTCTCATGTTGTTAGATTTAATATTAATATTTTATATTTTAATACTTATACTTTTTTAAGTATAATACTTTTATACTTAAATACTTTAATACTTAATTAATCTTGTTTGCTCATATGTCTGTATACATAGATTGCATGGTATTGGTAGCCAGAATTTATATACCTTGCCTAAATAAGAAGCCCTGTTCACCTGGAAAATAGATAATGGATACAAGTTCTGTTTATAGATGTCTTTGCTCTTATGATTATAGTGGGTGGGAAGAAGTTTGGTGGTACAGGGAAGGTGCATGTGAATGAGTAGGCTGTCCTTTATGGTTTATTAGTAGTTTATAATGCTAAATTTTTCCATTTCTTTTGGCAGTTGATAGTGGACTCACTATCTTTCTTTCTCTTATAAACCTGGTACCCATTCTGAAAATTTCTGGAGTCAGACTTCCTGCTTAATAGAACTGAACTTGAACTTTTATTCTGGAGAGAAACATTGTTTTCAGCTTCTCTGGAAACAGGATCGTTGTGTGGTTTTTTCCTTTTAGTGAATTATCCAACCGGTTGTCCAAGTCTTAGCCCTCTTCAAAGGCCTCATTATCTCTCATCTGAGGGTTATACAGACACTTTTAAGGAAAATCTCACTTCAGTAACTCCTTTCTTTCACCTGGGAAAAATTATTAGCTCCTTAGTTTGGTGAATTTTGTTGGCAATCAGAGCCTACCTTCCCATAACTGTCAAAATCCCTTGATAACCCTCAAAAGTTTGTGACACTCCTCCTGGGTTTACAACAATACTATGGTTTAATGGACTTATTTCTATTTTTATGTTTATTCTGTGATTTCAGTGAAATTTGGGGAGGGTACAAAGGCAATTCACATGTTCAACTACCTTTTGTGAATCAGATCTATTATCCTTAGATTTATAACAAACAGTTTTGTATTTTCCTGGCTTCTTAACAAAACAATCAGGGTCAATAACCTCTTCCAAACCAAATAAGACAATTCAATTTTTGTTTTCATTTTTCTTATTTTACACTCCCCACACACCAATTTCTTTACCATCAATTCTCTTGGGTTTGGTTATAATCTTTTAGAATTATGACTCTTCTGGTTACCTATTCTTGCTTAATACTTGTATTAAATTCCACAATTTCAATGTCAATAATTATTAATATTTAATTACAACTTTTATTTTCCTTTTATTTTACATCATTATTTGCATTACATGTCATCCTAGTTCTTGGATTTTTATTTATTTATTTTTTTACCATTTTTTTGCAGTAATTTTGGAAATAGAGTCCTTTGTCATCGGCTTCTCAACACCATTTAACTAGAGTAGTTATTATTATCATCTCCAGATTCTAAATGAAGAATCAGAGGCTTGGGGTGCCTGGCGGGCTTAGTTGTTTGAGTGCCTAACTCTTGATTTCAGCTCAGGTCATGATCCTAGGGTCATGGGATCGAGCCCCCTGCATTGGGCTCCATGCTGAGTGTGGAGCCTGCTTAAGATTCTCTCTCTCCCTCTACTCCTCTCCCCTGCTCATGCTCTGTCTCTCTCTCAAATAAATTAATAAGAAAGAAAGAAAGAAAGAAAGAAAGAAAGAAAGAAAGAAAGAAAGAAAGAGAAACAAACAAAGAATCGGAGGCATTCCTTGGTGGCTCATTCAGGTAAGCATCCAACTTTGGCCCAGGTCATGATCTCACTGTTCGTGAGTAAGAGCCCTGCGTTGGGCTCTGTGCTGACAGATCAGAGCCTGGAGCCTGTTTTGGACTCTGTGCCTCCCTTTCTCTCTCTGCCCCTCCCTTCCTTGCTCTCTGTCTCTCTGTGTCTCTCTCTCTCTCTCTCAAAAATAAACACTAAAAAAATAAAAAAATAATTAAAAAAAGAAAGAATTAGAAGTTCAAAGAGATCAAGTTGACTTTTTAAAGGTAACACAGAAATTCAGTGGCAAAGCTTGGACTGAAATTCAGGTCTCCATATTTGGTGTTTGCTGTCTTTTGTTTTCCTGTTTGTTCCTCTTTCATATAGAAAGTGTCACATAACACTTTGCTGCTTACTTCACCACCTTTTGTAGGAGTAGTTTGAAGGACCATATTTACATATAAATCTGCTTTATATAATTATTGTTGATGGCACTTATACAGTCATGTTCAGCTTGATTAGTTCAAGATCATTGTGAACATTAAGAATATGTTTTGACAAAATGCTACATTAAGGCTGTCTGTGATTGTAACTATTATGAAATAATTATTCTTATAATATGCATACTAATGCATGAATATCTCGAATTGAACATAGAACAAAACGAAAAACATGATGGATTATGTAACACAGGTATTTTAACAAGATGGCATATCATGTGAAGATTCAAATTTGTTAGAGTTAAGGCCAACAGTAATTTACAATGTGTGCCTTTAAGACATAGAGAAAAATATTATAGATGTTAATATAGCAGCTCATAAACAATAAAGATTCTTTATGTACAAAAAAATAATAGCAAAGCAATATCCCTTGTGAACATAATACAAAAATACTCAACAAAATACTAGCAAAACTGAATCCAGTAACATATACACCATGACTAAATGGAATTTATGCCAGTAATGTAAGGTTGGTTCCACATATGAAAATCAATCAATGTACTATGCCATACTGATAAAATTACAAAAGTACAAAAAACACATGATTGTTTCAATAGATACAGAGAAAGCATTAAAAAAACTCAAAACTCTTTCAAAATGAAAACAATCAGTAAACTAGTAACAGAAAAGAAGTTCTTCCATGTGATAAAGGGCATCTATGAAAACCCACAGCTAACATCAGACTCAATAGTGAAAGACTAAAAGCTTTCTTCTTAAGATCAAGAACAAGACACAGAAGTGCACTCTCACTAATTAAAAAAAATTTTTTTTGATGTTTATTTTTGAGAGAGAGAGAGAGACAGACAGAGCCTGAGCAGGGGAGGGGTAGAGACAGAGGGAGACACAGAATCTGAAGTAGGCTCCAGGCTCTGAGTTGTCAGCACAGAGCCCGATGCAGGGCTCAAACCTATGAACCGTGAGATCATGACCTGAGCTGAAGTCAGACGCTTAACTGACTGAACCACCCAGGTGCCCCACACCCTCACTACCTTTATTCAACAGTGTACTGGAGGTTCTATTCAGCCCTAAAATTAGGCAAGAAAAAAAAGAAGACATGAAAAGAAGAAATAATTTATTTCATGTAATTTCCTGGAAGTTGCACATACCTTTTCTGCTAGCATCCCATTGGCAGAACTTAATTATGTAACCACATATAACTTTGAGAAAGTTAGGTAATGTAGTATCTATTCTTGAAAAACTTGTGTCTGGTCAAAATTTGGGGCTTTTATTTTTGAAGAAAGGTTAATAGGTATTGGAAAACAAGTAACAGTTTCTTTCACATTTATTAAATGCAAATCAAAAAAGCAATTTGCTATTTAAATTTTTTTTCTTTCTCTGTTTCTCTCCTTTTCTTCCTTGTCTTTTTTTTTTTTTTCTTTTATCACATGGGTTGCACAGGTTAAAAAGATTGCTAATTTAAGTGCAATGTGGGAGAACCTGGGTGGCTCAGTTGGTTAAGCATCCAACTCTTGATTTTGGCTCAGGTCATGATCTCATGGTTCATGAGATGTAGCCCCAAGTTGGGCTCTGTGCTGACAGCATGAAGCTTGCTTGGACTTCTCTGTCTCTCTTTCTCTCTCTCTCTGCCCCTCCCCTGCTCAAGCTCCCCACTCCCAAATAAATAAATAAACTTAAAAAATAAAGTAGTATGGTCCTCTGGGTGGGATCTTGGAACAAAAGAGGACATTAGTAGTAACGCTAGTAAAATCCAAATACATTTTGCAGTTTAATTAATAACACTGTACTAATGTTAATTTCTTAGTTTTATAGATATATAACATGGTGATGCAAGATGTTGACATTAGTGGAAACAGGATGAGAAGTATACACAAACTCAGTATTATTGTTGCATTCTTTCATAAATCTAAAATTACTTAAAAATAAAAAGTTAGGGGTGCCTGGGTGGCTCAGTCGGTTAAGCGTCCAACTTTGGCTCAGGTCATGATCTCACAGTTCATGAGTTCGAGCCCCATCTTGGGCTCTGTGCTGACAGCTCAGAGCCTGGAGCCTGCTTCAGATTCTGTGTCTCCCTTTCTTTCTGCCCCTCCCCTCCTCAAGCTCTGTCTCTCTCTCTCTCTCTCTCTCTCTCTCTCTCTCTCAAAATAAAACATTTAAAAAAACTAAAATAAAAAGTGAAAAAAAAAGATTGCTAATACTCAATTGTCAGGGGTTTGGAAAGAATTCTTATGCACTCCTGGTGGTAATATATATTACAGCCTGTTTTTAGAGAGCAATTAAGCATTGTTTATTAAATATGAATGTGTTTATATTTTTTTATTCAGAAAATCTATTTCTATCAGCAGTGCACGGTGGCAAGATGGTGATGCACATTTCCAAGAAGAGGAAGTCTATGGCAGATGGCATCTTTAAAGCTGAACTGAATGAGTTTCTCACTCAGGAGCTGGCTGAACATGGCTACTCTGGGGTTGAGGTCTGAGTTACATTAACCAGGACAGAAATCATGGTCTTGGCCATCAGGACTCAGAGTGTTTCTGGTGAGAAGTGCTGGTGGATCTGGGAATTGACCCCTTGGTTCAGAAGAGGTTTGATTTCCCTGAGGGCAGTGTAGAGCTTTATGCTGAAAAGGTGGCCGCAAGAGATCTGTGTCCCAGTGTCCAGGCAGTCTCTGCTTCACACATTACTAGGAGGCCTTGCTGTGCAGAGGGCCTGCTATGGTGTGCTGTGGTTCATCATGAAGACTGGGGCCAAAGGCTGTGAGGTCGTAGTGTCTGGGACACTTGAAGGACATAGGGCTAAATCCATGATGTTTGTGGATGGCCTAATGATTCACAGTGGGGATCCTGTTAACTACTACATTGACACTGCTGTGTACTATGTGCTGCTCAGACAGGGTGTACTGGGTATCAAAGTGAAGTTCATGATTCCTTGGGACCCAGATGGTGAGATTGGCCCTAAGAAGCTGGCCCTAAGGAGCCCCTGCCTGATCATGTGAGCATTGTAGAACCCAAAGATGAGATACTGCCTACCACCCGCGTCTCAGAACAAAAGGGTGGGAGGCCAGAAAGGCCTGCCATGCTGCAGACAGTACCCACAGCATAACAAGGTTTCCTTGGCAGGTGGATCTGGAATCTGGATTTTGCTCTGTAAAGACCTTTAATAAAATCTTTGAAAAAGAAAAAAAAAACAAAACGACAATCTATTTCTTGGAATTCCTCTTATAGAAACTTGAATGCTAGCTTTTGGAGTGTCTTTCCCTTCTTAGATAATTCGGCATAATTCCTCACAATGAATCTAGGAGGTTGTTAGAGTGGAATGTTTGGTTTTCTAACTTCAGAGTTAAAACAATCCTTATTTTTTTATAAAGTAACTTATTATAAAATAAACATTTATTTATTTATTTATTTATTTATTTATTTATTTAGAGAGCATGCAACTACAAGTGAGGGAGAGGCAGAGAGAGAGGGAGAGAGGAAGAGAGAGAGAGAGAGAGAGAGAGAGAGAGAGAGAGAGAGAGTCCTAAGCAGGCTCCAAGCTGTCAGCATAGAGCCCGATGCAGGGCTCAATATCATGAACCTTGAGACATGACCTGAGCTGAAACCTAGAGTCAGACACTTAACTGACTGAGCCATCCAGGCACCTCCGTATGGTTGATGTTTGAAGTAGAATGGAAATTAAGTTCCCAGAGTAGAGCTGGTTAAATAATTAAAGTTCCTAGGCTTTTAACTCGAGGAGTAACAGGTCTGAAGGCCAATGGGGAATATGAAGGATACAATGCTACCTCTGGATCTGGAGAACATGAAGTGTGGGAGGTTGAGTGGCCTCCAGCTGAGAGGGCTGCAGGGTTATTTCCCATTTTAGACAAGGAAGTGCATAAATGATCCTTGAAAAGGAAGAGGGATTACTTTGTAGGTTTTAAAATTTTCGAATTTAGTTTGTAAAGCACTGTGGAAACATTTGAGGGGGCACATAGCCGTGGTAGTTTGGGGCAGGGCACTAGAGATTCTTAGAGATTGGAGAAGTTTACACTTTTAGCGGGGATGAGCAACACAGAAAGATGAGGTTGCAATATAATTTGTACAACTACTGTTATGGTGGAATGTCCTGGGGTATTAGAAGTAGTCCAGCTTTTGGTAAATTTAACTAGCCATGCTTTCCTAGCCCTCACATTTGCGTATGACTTTTCTTTGGTCTGGAACACCTCCATCTCCTTTTCTCCCTTTCTCAGGCCAGTTCAGGCTATGTTTGGATCTATAACTTACTCCAGGAAGCCTTCCCTGAGTGCTTTCTCTCCTTTTAGCATGTGTACTTTTTCCCTGGTAGCCTTTCTCACCATACACAGCGAGTTAAGTTCTGGAAGAGAAAAGACAATCGTCTTGTAGAAGGTCCAGCCCCTATGTAATCATACCGTAAATTACACGTCTTTATAGTGAATACTATTTTTTTTCAAGTTTAATATTATAAAATTCAATTCCAGTTTACAAAATAATTCAACATGTTTCTTTAAAGAGTAAGTTCCACTACTAATGATTTGACTCCTACACATTTGCTTCCCCATGTTACAAACACTGCCACTCCATGTTTATGTGTGGAATAAACTAATGAACTGAATTTCATCCAAATCTTTCTCTGCCCTTGATATATAACCTTTGAAAAATATTAATACTATTCAGATTCTAACATTTTAGTATCATTTAAAAAGTATTTAACCTGTATGTAATATGGCATTTGAAACTGTTGAAGAAATACCAAATCCGTTTGTACATGTTGAGCTGTTCTTATGGGTTTAAAAATTCGTCTCAAAAAATAAATTCCCTAGGCAGATGCAAGGCATTATGTCACGTTCATATGGACACACATCCCTAGGTAATACATGATATACTTGTGAAATGGAATATTTCCCGCTAGATGTATTCTTTCTCTTAGTAAAATTAAACTATTTATGTGAAAATAACTGTCCACAGTACACTCGTTGTAATATTAATATAACTAAATCAATGCTTCTCCCCCCTTGTTACATTTGTGATTTTCAAGGCAGCAAAGTCTAATACAATTCTCACACCTCACTTCCCTCTTAGGGAAAATAAAATTTTCTCAAGTTCCAAGATATTTAAAGCGATGCAATTTACAGAAGCAGTAGGTAGAGTGTGGCTCTCGGTATTATTTACGTTTCTTTAGTAGTAACTTAAGTTAGCAACGTCTCTTTTTACGTCCAGTGTACTCTGAGTAACTCCTTACACGACAAAAGCCAGAAACAAAAATTGCCTCCCAAGGATTTGGGCTGGGGGGTGAAACCTCAGGGATTTGTGTGGGAAGAGCCGCGCAGGGTCCGGGAGGGCTCTCGGCTCCCTCTCGTCACTACTCGGCTCGTCTCGGTTTCCTCTCGGTTCTTGCTCGGCTCTGTTCGGCCCCTCCTCCCACGGGGCGGGGGGTTGGGGAGGGAGAGCGAGAGATAGAGAGAGGCAAGGAGAGCGGCGGCAAGTTCGGCGCATGCGTTCACGTCTGTGGCTGCTTTTAGGGCCGTGCTTTGCCGTGTATTTTCACTTCCTTCTCTTGAGAGCTGTATCCGGGTCGTTGCTTTCTCTATTGTCTCAGGCAAACGGCCTCGGACTTTGCGAATTCTGGGTCTTTTGTTGCATCTGGTGCAGGCTAATAAAGTTTTTCTTTCTTTTCTTTTATTTTTTTTCTAACAGTTTTGACGGAGGAAATTTACTGCCCGGGGCTGCTGGGGCCTGAGGGCGCCTCTGACAGGGGAGCCGTGGGAAGGGGCGCGAGCTGCAGGGGCCGGTTCGGCGAGGACTAGGGGGCGGGGTGGGGGGCGGGAGGGGACCGGGGCCGCTCTAGAGGCGCCCGGGTCCGGTGGCTGCACCGATTTTAAGTAGCATCTTTCGGATTTGTTGCCGCGGTATCAGTCCCGACCTCGGCGCTGCCTGGGCTCTCGAAGCCTCTCCCTAGGTCTCCTCCAAACGACCACCTCACGGATTCCTTAGTAAGTGTGTCGGAGGCCTCCGGCGGGAGAAAGGTGCATTTCAGCCCTTCTAGAAGTCAGGGCCTGTGGGAGCAGGGTGGGGGTGGCAGATTCCTGCGGGAAACTGGACCTTTTTTGGACCTTCCACGTACACGGGAATGAACAAGGCTTCTTTTATTACCTGGGCTTTGCGGTTTCTTTGTATTGACTGTTACCATATCTAAGTGAGGGATTACGAACAAGTGGCAGAAACATAACAATGTGCAAGAGGGTCAGCTTCGCTTTTGGCCGGCCTGGGTTCGCCTTTGCCGTACCCCAGGCTGGAGCTGTAGGTGTTGCTGCCCAGCCCTCCCCAGCCCGCGTACCCACCGCGGGCTTCTTACACCATTTGCTGAGAACTGAATTAGACAAAGATTCCCTGCACGAGGTCATCTGTGTCTTCCCTCAGCATCACAGGTGTCTTCTGTCCTTGGTGTGATTATTAATGACGATGTAATGCTTTTCTCTTAACAGTGGATCGCAGCTCCAAGAGGAGGCAGGTGAAGCCTTTGGCAGCTTCTCTGCTAGAAGCTCTCGATTATGATAGTTCAGATGACAGTGATTTTAAAGTTGGAGATGCCTCAGGTAAATGTTTCCTTCTCTCTTCCCTTTTCTCAGCTTCCTGGAATTGGGCTTATTTTCAGAGCCTATTAAAAATCGGTTTTGATTTAAGTGCCAATTTAAAGTTAAAGCACATAAACTTCATTTATTTTGTCCATGTGATTTCCCTAAGGTTCTTTTACTAGAACCTGCCGTTGCTTCTGTTTATGTTGATACTCAGATAATTAGCAGGCAGAAAAAAACTTATTCCATTGATTCGAAAGCATTTTCTCTACTCTTTACTCAAAAATGTATTTATGCTTATTTTTTGGATAGAGGGGAAAAAAATCGAGAAGTATTGCGAAATCAATAAATACCCTGGGAGTATCGTGAGCCATATACAGCCCATGAGCAGGGTTCTTTTCAAATCACTTGACACCCTCTGAGGGGAGTTTTGCTGTTTGTCTGTTAGCTCCCTTACCAGAATAAAATTAGCCAGTGTGAAAAGTTGTACGTCGTGGTAGGTGTTGGACCTTGTGGATTGGGCCTTCCAAACAACTCTGAAGTATAAAGATACATATTTGCTCATTATACTTTGTGATTCTAAAAACAGTAAACTTTTTAAAAAGGTCATATATTCACATACTAAATGGAAAACAGAAAAATATGGTTTTCCATGGTATCTTCTGTTTATTGTGCTTCATGTATATAGTTTTAATTGCAGGAATCTGAGAAATGCATACAAATTGTGTTTATTTTATGTGAAAAATACTAATACACACGAACAATAAAAATTATTTTAAATCTGTCCCCTTATATTGGAGATTTAAATAAAATGAGAAGTTAAAGCCTTTTCAATTTCATTCCTTTAGTACTTTTAATATATTCTTCCGGAGAGCTTTCTATACTTAGTCCTTTCTCTCTCCTTTCCTCTGGTTTTTCTTTTTCTTTTTTCTCCTGCTCGGGATGGTAGGAGATGAAATTAGGTTGTGTTGTGTTTCTGATATTACTTTCAATAGCATCAGCAAGGAGAATTTGCATTGTTATTTACTGAGAACATTTTATTTCCATAATCTCATTTAACTTTTATAATAACTTAATGAAGGAGATACTATTTTACAGAAAACAGGCCTGAATTCAAAGAACTTGCATGAGGTCACTTAGGCCATAATGGATATATTTTGACTCCAAAATTTAATAATCTTTTCACTGCTTTGATCCTAAAAGTAAATAGATGTGATTTTAAACTGAAGCTACCTGGATGTTATGACTAATTGAGGTCACTCCCAACAATCAAAAATTAAGTTTATCTTGCCTTTTAATCTTTGCTTCTCAGCTACTTTCTTTCTCATTTAGTCAATTCACTGATGTTTGGTCCTTCCAAAGAAGGGGAAAAAAAGGGACGGGAGGTAAAATCCAAAACTATTTATGTTCTCTTGGTGAGAACCTTGGTAGATAAGAATATTTTTGGTTAGAGTGTAGTTTTGGTCAAGGTTGTTAACTGTGACAACAGCCGTTGGGTCTCAGAAGTTATGAGTTATTTGAACACCAATTATGAAAAAACTCTAAAGCCAAATCTTTAAGTGTTCCATAATTGTTTCTGTGACAATAAATCCTCACTTGGTAGGTTTTTTTGTTTTATTGAGATGTAGTCATTTCAGGTATCACTATCACTTGTCTTTACAAAGGTTAAAACAATCTAATGATACAAACTACTTTCTCAAGATAATTTTTGGTATCAAGCTAAGTATAGATTCCTGATCTTGTAAATCTTTTTTTTTTTTTTTTTTAACGTTTTTATTTATTTTTGAGACAGGGAGAGACAGAGCATGAACAGGGGAGGGTCAGAGAGAGGGAAACACAGAATATGAAGCAGGCTCCAGGCTCTAAGCTGTCAGCACAGAGCCCGACGCGGGGCTAGAACTCACAGACCGCAAGATCATGACCTGAACCAAAGTCGGCCGCCTAACTGACTGAGCCACCCAGGCACCCCTGATCTTGTAAATCTTAATCAGAGTTGATGGGAATTATCACTTATGTGTGAAAAATGGGAGGATGAGTTGTTAGGCTGATAATTTTTTTAAAAATCTCTTAAAAACACTAAAAATATATACACATTCTGTTCCCTCTTGTATCATACCTAGTCTGTTCTATTTGTGATTTACTTCTTTGGCCCCTGTGCAGTTCTTATGCTATTGTAAAGGAGATTATAGTAGAAAATGATTTTGTTTAAAGTGGTTAATAGCAATTGAATCTTATTTTCCATTTTTGGTTAAGGTGCATTCGTGTCCCCCATAGCTGAGGTGGTGGCTTACTCTAGATTACTAGTGTTTCCTGTTTGTATCCTTTCTTTGCCTGAGGTAGTTGAACTCTTACAAGAAATAAGACATAGATTCTTCGTTGGTTTTCAGTCGTGTTAGAGTTGTGGGATCCCAATCCTATGTATGAGTAGATGAAACTGAGGTGGAGAAATAGCTTACCATCTGTCTGGTCAAAGCTTTTAAAAGCAATGTCTAGAAATGACTTGGTGAATGAACTACTGACTCCCTTAGAACTTAATATTAAAATGATTAGATTGGTTGGCCTCCATTTTTATTAATGGGATTCTGTGCATCAATTTCTTTTGCTCTTCATTTTGAATTCAGAAATTCTGGCTAAAAAACTTCATATTTCTGTTTGGCTTTGAGAATATAGACAATTCTGAAAGATTATATTCAATACCTTTGCAGGTAAACATAATTTTATTCATGTAGTTCTCAGTGATAAAATACAAAAAGGTAAATATTGATCAAAAAATGACCTACCAGTAAGATTGGCAAGTAATGTTAATGGCCATAAGTCCTTTAGAAAAGTACAAACTGAAAATAGATCATCTTTTGTTTTTTCTTTAATGTGAAATTAGAGCTGAATTTCTTTTTCTTAAATACTTTGTTTTTAAGTAATCTATACATCCAACATGGGGCTCAAACTCACGACCCCAAGATCAAGAGTCACATTAGAGCTAAATTTCTCATTTTTGGTTGAGGGCAGTCAGTAAATAAATTGTAAAATTAATAAGTTTTAAAACATTAGAATTATGGTGATAACCACCAGAAGAACCATATGTAGACATGTTAAACTGAACCACATAAAATTACCATTTTAGATTATTGGCAGTTTTATCATTTAACCTAGTTAGACTGGTTATATTTGAGACTTGATCCTAGGATTGGGGTTAGGAGAGATTACATTTAGTAATCTGATGTATAAGTGGAATGTTTTTGAAGATGAGTGCTTGTATTCCTTCTAAATAAAACAAAATAGCAGTGTTGTTTCCACTAACACACTGGCCAAGGTAGGATGATTAACTTTAGATCTTGGGCCATAGTTAGTTTAGTTAGGACAAATTGCCAGAAAATAATTTACCTGAAGGGTCAGGCTGCTACTTTGCTTTGGTAGTATTTTGCACTTAATCTAATTTAGGCTAATTGGTCAAGATATGTATATTGATCTTTAGTTTTGTTTAAAAGCACTTTGCTGGATATTATGGTGATTTCACAAAGAAGAGTGATGATATTAGAATAATTAAATTAGTAAAATAACAATGCAAGGCATGATTGATTACTTGTGTAGTTTAAGTCAAGGAAATAGGACTACTTTATCTAGAACAATTCATTGAGGAGATGAGTTGAACTAGAAACTGAAGGAGAAGCAGCCTAGGTGAGGGAAACCTTAAATATTAGAAGTGTGGAGCCTGGAAAATGTCCAGGGGATTGGGGATCTGGATTGAGTAAAAGAATAAAAGAGATGTGCTTGGGAAAATATAATGAGGTTAAATTGAGGCTTTATATTGCTGGACTAGGGTTTCTCAATCTTGGCAGTATTAGCATTTTTGTTACATAACTCTTTGTAATGGAGGCTTGTCATGTTTATTGTAGGATGTTTAGCAGCATCTGTTTTCTACTTACTAAATGCCTGTAGTATCTCTTCTTCCTTCCACCGCCATGAGCACCCCTGTCTGTCATGGTGACTATTCATCCATTGCCTCTAGTCATTGCCAAATGTTCTCTGAGGGACAGAATTCAAATTGTTCTTACTTGAGAACCACTGGTCTAAATTTACCCAAAAAATGTTAAATGACACAGATAATGAATAGAAGAGGAGTTGTGTTGGTTGACTAGTTGACTTTTTAAGAAGGATGTACAGGATTAGTCAAAAATGGCTTCAAGGAGATAACTGAATAACCTGTAGACTGGTGATCTGTCTATTCTGTATTGTGTATATTTATAAATGCTAATCGCTATTGCATTAGATCAATGAAGGGAATAGTTAATTAAGGTTGATGAACAAAGATGATTCTTTACATGGCAAAGCTAAAATAAAACTGAGTCAAATCATACCAATTTTATTGTTTAATATTTATCATGGGGAGAACTTAAGCATTGAATATTGTGAAAGAATTCTTGAAAGTTGTTTTTTAAAATCTGTGTCTGTAAAAAATTGCTTAACTGTCAAATAGCTATTGTTTCAAGAGAGTTTGCTATGTTGTGTATTTGAGAAAGGTTACTTTTTACTTAACTGAATAGAAAAGAGGGATTTCAATTTTAAAGCTTTTTTCCTAAAAAAAAAAATAAATTTATTGAAGAGTTAGAATTGCTTCTAATGCTAAGTATCTGACTTACGTGATGTATCTGACTTATTTCTCTAGTCTATTATTACCTTTAAAAAAAAAAGATGTAAGAGTGATGGATTTGGAACTTGACAGAGTCATTGTTTGAATTTGTAATAATAGGAAATTTTTCTTTGCAGCCTACAAAAATATAATTATAGACAAAGACTCTGATTTTCTCATTGTTATTTTTGTCAAGCTATGTTTGTAACTAAATATTGTTTATCTCCATCCCTCAAGTGCATATGTACCAAAAAGAAGTGATGACTAATCATATGTGAAGAAGTTATTTTTCAGAAATCAAAGAAAGATAAAATTTGATATAATCCTGATGCCTGCAGTTGGAGTATGAATAATGTATTGTATTTGGAGAATGAAGGGTTGGGTAAGCTACTAGGTTTTGGATTTGTGGAAAAATTTCAGATTCATCTAATATGTTAACATATGTAAAGCATTTAAATCTTTTTTCAAATTGCTTTCTATTCAGACATGATTATAAAACAAAAAGAGAATCAAAGAGTATCAATTTCCCTATACATTTAAAAATAAATGATTGGCATTGGGAACAACAACAACCAAAACAAAATCATAAAAATTTTTAACATTTTGTAAAATTTACCAAGCAATAACAAAGTTGGATTGGTCTCAGCTTTTTTTTTTTTTTTTAATTTTTTAATGTTTGTTTATTTATAAACATTATTTTTAATATTTATTTGTCTACCAGAGGTAGACAGAGTGAGAGCAGGGGAGGGGCAGAGAAAGAGGAAGACACAGAATCTGAAGCAGGCTCCAGGCTCTGAGCTGTCAGCACAGAGCCCAACGTGGGGCTTGAACTCATGAAGGGTGAGATCCTGACCTGAGCTGAAGTCAGATGCTTAACTGACTGAGCCAACCAGCTGCCCCTAGATTGGTCTCAGTTTTGATTAGGTACCCACGTTTGTGCCCCAGTTAATCTTACTTTTGTTAACTGTTGTTGTTTTTATTGGTAAAAATTATTAGGAATGCTTTTTAGGTATTTCTAAAAAGTATCTCTGTTAATGGGGGCCATCTCTCTTAATTATGGCATTGCTTGCAAGATGTTCCAATTTTCTGTAGTCAGTATGCACAAAGACTCTTTTTTGACTTAGAAGTGTTTAGTTAATTCTGCTTATTATTTATTAGATCCTTATTTAAAAATATCTAGAAATTATTTTACCATAAGTAGTGTTTCATGGTAGGTTGGGTTTAATTATGAGTGGTGTTAAAAAAAAAATCACAATTTTCTTAACAATTTGCAGAACTGCTGGACTGAAAACAAGTTACCTAGTTGTGGGTGATATTCTTTATTTTTGAAATTCAGGAAGCTCACAAATCCAAAAATGTTTCTTAAGTTTGGTACACACTTGTTTCATGGTAAAACCTAATTGGAACTGATAGTTTATTTGTAGTGTTGCCTTATTGTACTTATCATACTTTTTAATGCAGATACGTGTTTCATTATAGGATAGTGCCACAGACCTCACTGGAGATTTTAGTGTAATATATTGTGTATACACCATGTTACCCTTCTAAAATCTGAAAAAAGTCAAAATTTTGAAAGACATCTGGCTCCAAAAGTTTCACCTAAGGGATTGTTTACCTACATGGTACTGCCATTGTGTTCTATGTAAGATTATTTAGAGAGGTTCCTCCCCCCACCTGCAACAGTTTTGAATAAGTGTTGGGTTCCTGCATGGTCATCTTGAGATTGACAATTATTTTGTAGGGTCAGCCAGTGTCTATTGTATGTTAGTCTTTATTTTTTATGTGATTTAACTTGCAGGATTTTTTTAATCAATCATTTGTAAAGTATTCCTAGGATATTTTAGATACTTGATACTAATTACAACTTTCTTTCTTTTAATGCCCAGTTAATTATAGTGGCTAAGGCTGGTTAACAGAAATTAAAATGGTGTGGAAACATAGACTTTTTTCCACCATTTTTATTACCCTTTTCTTGGTTATATGCTCAAAAAATTTATCACTCTACAGATTTTACTGATGGTGTTGACCATGACCTGATTATGACTGGTTGTTTCTTATTTCTTCCTGTTCCTTTCCTTTTTTCTCCTTTCCTTTATTTTAGATTTTTATTAATTTGATTAGGTATAAAGAGGATTTGAAGGTTACTGGGTAGTGTTGGTCTAAGACAGCCTGGCCTGCCCTCGTCAGGAGTGGAAGAAACTTGCCAGAAAGCTTGAAGTCCTGCATGAATTCTTTAATATTCTCAGCCTATCTTTCTAGTGACTACTGTGGTTGCTCATTTCCAAGATAGATTCTCTTTTTAAATAATTATTAATTTCTTTCATTCTGGGGCTATTGTAGTTACTGCCTAGAATTTTCGAAAGTTTAGGTGGCTCTTACTGATAGGAAAGGTATCCTAATAAGCAGGAAAATTGATAACAGCTCTTGCAACTTCTATTAACTGTGCTAGTGCTATTGTCTCTTTTCACCTGTGAACTTGGTACTCATAAAATTGACTGATATGTTAGGGATGTTGACGGTCATAAATACCTGTGCTCATTTTTGCTGGGTAAAGAGTGAAATAAATGAAACCAAGTTTTTTGGGCCAGATTTTTCTTGTTCTGAATGTGACTCAACACTTGTAGGTTCATACAGTTTATGAAAGGAAGATGGAAGAGAAGAAGAATTTGATCTGTATTATATAATTAAGTTAAAATTAAGTGCCCAATTTAAAAAGAAACACCTTTACTTTTAGGGGAAAAAAACTGTTTCTAGGGTACCAAATATAGCATGAGCTATATGACACAAAATAGTGCTCTGCTTTTTAAAGCATGTTTTAATTTAGAGTTACATATATTCATCTTCATTAGTGCTATATTGAATTAAAACCATTATACCAACTTCATTGATTTATTTAATCAGGTTGGGAATGTCTACCATTCTTTGACTTAACTTTGTTTATATTGTTTTGCAAGTTGCTCACAAATTTTGGTGGTTTCATTTGTGTCAGCGTTGTGTGTGTGTGTGTGTATGTATATACATATGTGTGGTTTTTTTTTCTCATATTTTCAACAGATTCTGAAGGGAGTGGTAATGGAAGTGAAGATCCTTCAAAGGACAGTGGAGAAGGTTCCTGTAGTGATTCTGAAGAAAATATTTTAGAAGAAGAACTGAATGAAGATATTAAAGTAAAAGAAGAACAACTTAAAAATTCTGCAGAGGAAGAAATACTGTCCTCAGAAAAACAGTTAATTAAAATGGAAAAGAAGGAGGAAGAAGAGAATGGAGAAAGACCTAGAAAGAAAAAGGAGAAAGAGAAAGACAAGGAAAAAGAGAAGGAGAAAGAAAAAGAGAAAGAGAAGGAAAGAGAGGAGAAAGAAAAAGCGACAGTATCTGATAATGTGGCTGCTTCTGCTGCTTCTACCACACCAGCCACAAGTCCTCCTGCTGTTAACACATCTCCATCAGTCCCCACTACAACAACCACTACAGAGGAACAAGTCAGTGAGCCAAAAAAGTGGAACCTTCGTCGAAATCGACCGCTTTTGGATTTTGTATCCATGGAAGAGCTGAATGATATGGATGACTATGACAGTGAAGATGACAATGATTGGCGACCTACTGTAGTAAAGAGAAAGGGAAGATCTGCATCTCAGAAAGAAGGAAGTGATGGAGACAATGAGGATGATGAAGATGAGGGAAGTGGAAGTGATGAGGATGATAATGATGAAGGCAATGATGAAGATCACAGCAGCCCTGCCAGTGAAGGGGGTTGCAAGAAGAAGAAGAGTAAAGTTCTTAGCAGAAACAGTGCTGATGATGAGGAACTGACCAATGATAGCCTGACACTATCTCAAAGCAAGAGTAATGAGGTAGATCAACCCAATTTTTATGATATCTGTCTGTCTGGGGAAAAGGGAATTCTTCTCTAAACCATTCTGCTCGTTATATTAAGTAGCTTCCTTGAAATCCTATTTATAGACAGCTGTGGGAGTGAATGAGCACCTTAACTGTAACATTTATTCATTTGGTCAGCCAGCCTTTATTGAGTATCTACTATTTGTCACCGTCCTCAAGGAGCTCAGAATCACCGTCCTCAAGGAGCTTGCAGTCTATATAGAGAAATATTTTTATACCCATAGACTAGGGAAATGGTAGTTTTCCTTTCCCCTTTCTATTCTCTCATCCCATTGTTCATAGGACTGCTGAACGGTGCTCAGTGAATTATGGAAACAAAGGTCACCTTTATTTCAACTTAGTTATATCCTGTATCCACATGAAAATTTAGACTTCTAGAATACTCTAGAGTAGGACAACAAACAGCTTAATGATTGCCTCAGACTTTTAGAGACTCACTTTAAGGTTACTCCCTTTACCAGTTGTAACACTCATCATCTGAATAGTCACCAAGTCTTTGCTTTAGATGTAGGGAGTATATGTATACGTATATTTAGTGAATAAGTTCTGTCTGCAAAGAAATGAAAAAGAAAAATCAAACATTCCTGTCATAAAACAAACATTTCTGTTATAAAACTACAGTAATGACTCCTTCCACTTGAAGTTCTACTACCGAAAGTTAGGTTTATCCATTGGGCCCAAGATGCAACATTCAAGACTCTTCAGTCAAACACATCTATGTCTCTTTGTCTGTGTGTTTATGTATATGTTTTTCTTCAAAAGAAAGATTGAGTTGTCGTCTTACATGTAGATGTACCTGTTACATCAACATGTAGAACTATAATTAAGTCTGTCATTTCTGTTAATGTGTTTATTGTCATGAAAATTCACTTCTTTAGCAAGCACTTTTTTTTTTTTTTCTTCATATCATTGAAATAGGGTAAACTGGTAGGGAGAATTTCCTTGTATACTTTATTCTTTTACATTACTTCTACTTAAAAGTTTTTCGTAGCAGTGATTACCTATTTTAAGTAAGTTTCATTTAAAAACTTGGTAATTTTTCTTACCAGAATACTAAGTAACAGGCTCTGAGTGGGTTTTATGCTGGTAGTGATGAAATAGTTTATATTTTAAATTATAAACATTGGCAAACTTCTAGGTTATCCACTTTCATGTGAAGAATGTTGCCTGCCTCCAGTGCTATCCTAATTCTTATATTTAGGTAATGGAAAATTGTCATTTGGAATATGATATTTACAATGCTATAGCACAAACAGTTCCATATTTCCAGTGCCAATTTAGGGAAATAGAAATATGGAAAATTCAGTCGTTCAGATTTGATTTAGGCTTTATCCAGTGTATTTTTTGATTTGATTTGATTTAGGCTTTACCCAGTTTGTTTTATAGTATTTAGTACTCAGTCTCTCTCAAGTTAGTAAGTTTACCTTTGGCAGCATCACTTTCTTACTTCATTTTTATTAGTCTGACGTTCACAAAAGTAGGCTGGCTCACGACAGAGGCAGAGTTAGATTTATGGTAAGGTGTGGAAAATACCAGCATATGTTGAGAAATTTGCCACATAGGATGTACACATTATCTACTTGTTAATAATCTGCAATACATAACATATTGCTTAAGAGGTTGTAGACTGTCCTTTATGGTACATTGGAAGGCCACATGTGCTATTTTAGGTTTTGTTTTTTTTTTCCTACCAGGAGAGACTTTAAATAATGGGACTTTATATATTTAGATTAAGTCCCAAAGAAATGAGATTCCAGAGTATTTCTTGGAAATGTGCCTCAATAAAATTGTCAAGAAGTTGCTTATAGTAGCTAAATTAATTTCTCTTGTGTTAATTTATGTTAATTTTCCTTTTGCTCTACCCCCTGCAGAGATGTAGAAGAACTGATAGAAAGTTAGTTTTCCCTTGATAATATTCTACCTGAAAGCTTGGTGACTATTTTTCCCCAAGACTCTTCAGTAATTTTTGATAATTCTATTTCTATTTAAATGTTACTCAAGTTAGATAAAAAAAAATTAATAAAAACTAATCAATGGAGATTATTATTTTATATTTCTGAATTTCATGTTTATGTGCTCTTGATTTTGTAAAAATGACTAAAGGTAATTCTTTGCCTATGGCCACTGTTTGTATCTTAATCTTCCTGGTTATTTTAGGTAGTGATACCTTGGCAAGTATCTATTAGTTAATACATATATATTTGATTATATTCAGAAGTTTAATTTTTCTCTGCTTTTAAGTATTCAAATATTACTTTGTAGTAGAGATATATTTAGTTTATAAGCAGCAAACTTTCTTAGCTGCTATGTTAAGTACTTTTGTAGGGGATTGATGTTGGACATCCTGTAAATGATGCCCAGAAACTTTAATAATTTTAAAGTTTTTTTTAGGGGAATTTGATTTGGGGGGGGGGGGCTGGGGACCTTTTATAACTACTGACTCTTCTTTTTAATGTTTATTTATTTATTTTGAGAGAGAGAGTGCGAGCAGAGAGGGGCAGAGAGAGAGGGAGAGTGAGAATCCTGAGCAGACTCTGCACTCTGGGCACAGAGCCTGCCCTGGGGCTTGATCTCATGAAACAGGAGATCACGACTGAGCTGAAGCCAAAGAGTCGGGTGCTTAACCGACTGAGTCACCCCTGTGCCCCTTACTATTGACTCTAAAAGCCTTAACATGCCTTTGCCATAGGCCTTGAAATACTCTAGAACAGTGGTTTTCAAACTGTTTTTTGTCTCAGAACCCCTTTATGCTCTTAGAAAATCATTGAGGACCCCATTGTAGGTTATATATGTTATTTACCATTTCAAATTAAAACTCAGAAATTTCAAAAAATAAGACATGCAGAAGCACACCAGTTGTCAGATCGATGACCCTATCCCATGTTATGTAGTTCTGGAAGACTACATTATATAACCATGAGAGAAAGTGAAAAAGGCAAATAACTTTCGTATTGTTATGAAAATAACCTTTCTCTTCTGGACCCTATGAAACAGAATTCCACAGACCACACTTTGAGAACTAATGTTTTACACCTGGGCATTTGGTAAACCTGCAATTTTACATATGGGCACTTGCCTTTGCCTGTAACATGACATTTTTGAACTTAGCGTGGTTTAAATAATCCCCTTGGAATATGGTTATATGTCTTCAGACTTTTATCTTGATGCTTTTGAGATTAATTTATATTATGTTGCTTTTTGGTTTTCTGAAGTAAATCTTGGTGATGGGTGTGTAGCATTTTCAGAGAATGGTTCCCATTTTTAGGACTTTGAAGTGAGAGCTTCGGTTGAGAATTAATATTTGATAGAAAATCATATCATATTTCAATAGAAATTTTCAGGTGAAAGTTTTTTGGTTTCTTTTTATAAAATACTCTTATGTTAAATGGATTAGATTAGATGTTAAATGGATGTGAAGAAATGGCAATTGTCATCTGACTTTGGTAATTAAAAATTTTGCCAAAATTTATAAAGAGCTTCTTCTATTTGGGGCTTCTGACTTATTAAATATTAAGTGCCTTTTTACACATTTCAATATAAAGCAAACTGCTTTAAAACCTAAAAAGACAGTTTGTAATATTGTATTTTATTTGAGATTCTTGAGGATTTAACTTCCTTAAAAAACTTAGGGGAAGACCTATTGCTCAAACTCTTTGGTATACTATTTTTTTTTCTCATCTTGAGAACAAGTGGATTCTTTTAATTCTAGTTTTACATGAAGTGTGCTGGAATTCCCTTAAAAAAATTTTTTTTAACATTTATTTATTTTTGAAAGACAGAGACAGAGCACAAGCAGGGGAGGGGCAGAGAGAGAGGGAGACACAGAATCTGAAGCAGGCTCCAGGCTCTGAGCCATCAGCACAGAGCCTGACGCAGCACTCAAACCCACAAACCGTGAGATCATGACCTGAGCCAAAGTCGAATGCTTAACTGACTGAGCCACCCAGGTGCCCCTGGAATTCCCTTATATTAAACACATAAAATTAGATAGAATTTATCTTGTATATATTATTTATAAGCATCTATGTGGAATACATATATAAATGAACACTAAACATATTTTAGAACCCATCGAGAACATTGGGCAGTATTACCATTTTAGGTGTAAATTTTAAATCCCAAGGGTAAATGAAATAATTTACTATAAATAGTCATTGAATTATTACTACAGTGCCCCATTCTTAATTACCATTAGATTCCATTATTCTATAATATTAAAGTTATATCCTAGGTGATACTCTTGTGCCATTCCAAACCTACTTTCCCAATTACTATTTTTATGTAAAAATCATATTTTCAAAAGATATATTTTTTGGTAAAAACTTGAGCCTAACTATTTTGTCCAGAAACTTGAAAAATGATACACATCTTCAGAAGTATGCCAATAAAAATTGATACTAAATTTGCTTTTTATTTGATCACAAGTGTTCTCAACCCATGTTTGATGTATTAACGACAACGTGGAGCATAATTTTTGAAGAGAACGTGTTGCTTAGATTTTCCCACTGAAACATTATCTGTCAATCATTTGGTAGGGCTCCAGTTCCCCTTCATTACTCTTCTCTTTGCAATACATTTCTGGTAAGAGTCTCAAATGATGGGGGTCAGGGGGCCAGAAATACCAGTTAATTTTGATTTCTCTGCCTCTAAATGATAATATGTGTGGAGAGAATTTGGTATAGATACACAATTGAAACATTTACTTTTTTTTTTTTTTTTTTTCTGAGCAAAATGGAAAAATAGGAAAATAATGGAATTAGAGCTACCTATTAGTGCTAATTTACTTGTTTCCCACATGGGTAGACCTTTTTTCAAGGGCTCATTAGTTGTTGTAATTCCACCAGAGAAGTATTGGCAGCACCAATACTGTCAATCATCAAACTCTGGTTTCTGGTTATTGTCTAGATCTTTTTCTCGTCTATGATTTTTTTAACCTAGATGTGGTATTTTGGGGAAAAAGTCTTTTTTGGACACCATAGGAAAATATTTAAAGTAGCAGTGCTCACTGAAGCTTACAACATTTTGGGGGATTCCAAGGAAGATTCCTCAGTATAATAAATGGTCAGCTCATATTCCTCTTCTTGAACCACCTATAAGAAATAGGAAAGGAGAATGAGAATGAACACTTATTGAGTACCTCGTATGTCTTGGGAACATTGTTACCATACAGTTATCTTGCTAATTTTCACAACAATTTCATCAGGTAGGTATTATTTTTGTGATACCACTTTACAGATAAGAAAACTACAGCTTCGAGGTTCAACAGTTATTAAGTAGGAACTGAGAATGAAAGCCAAGAACATTGGGCTTTAAGTCAAATGCTGTTACATTGGAAGCGTGGCTGATGGAGCGAGAATCTGGGTAGATTTTTGTTTTTTTCAATGTACCAACCTACTATAAAACGTGAGTTTTCTTTTTAGGAAGTATTTCCTACTCATGTCCAAAGCCCTCAAACTGCTTTGGCTTTGTAACAAGGAGGAACAAAATACACAGTTTTCTTAAGTTTATTTATTTTGAGACAGAAAGAGAGAGAGGGAAAGAGAGTGAGCTTGAGTAAGGGGCAGAGGCAGCGAGCAAGGAGATAGAGCATCCCAAGCAGAGATGTGGGGTTTGAACTCATGAAACCATGAGGTCGTGACCTGAGCAGAAACCAGGAGTTGGATGCTCAATCGACAAGTGCCCCCAATTTTAAAGTAGTAAGATTCTCAAGAGAAGTGACACTGCCTCCTTGTTGACTTTTCCTTCATTTCTGATTTGTTTTACAGATCAGTTGCAATTTAGATGTATAACACAGAATTGAAAAAAAATGTTATTGTGACATTGAAGTATCATACAAATGTCATTTACAATTGCTATGAAATGATGACTGTAAATGTTATCTGTGGTTATTGGTTTAAAGGAATATGAAAAAACATGGTTAGGTTTTTAAAATACATAGACTCAAGTGCTGTCTTATACAATGTCCAATCTGGTGATATATGATAAGAATCATTGTCTTGTTAACCATTTAAAGTTTAAATCTGTAATGCAGTTTAAATTAGACAGGTAAACTCTTCTTCTTTAATTTTATCTTTATATTTATTATGTCTTCCTCCTTTTATATTATAATTAGCTCCATATCTTTGTTAGTTTACACTAGATCTTTCTTGACACGACCCTACTAGAGTACTCTCACTCTTTAGCAACTAGACAATCTGGATCCTTTTTAGATAGTTTTCTGTCTCTGTATACACAGATATGTCTATGCAGGCTCTCTTGGATCTGTCATCCAGTAATTTGATGACCCTGGAACTTCTGAATTCCTCCGCAGTTAAGGAGTATAGAGTCTGTAACTATGCCATCACATACATATTTGCTTATATGTTATCTTGAATTGATTTTTTTTCCTGTTTAACATATGTGTGTCTTGTCTCCCTTAAGGTAAGAGTATAAGCTTCCAAAGTATAGGAACACTGTGTTATATTTTTTAAACCCATTGTACGGTTAATAATTACATGTGAGTTAATTTTTCCTTTCTCCTAGTTTAAGGGGTCAGACTATAATCTGGAATGGTAAAGCAGATGAAGAGTTGCATGCTTGCTTTTTCATTTCTTAAAGGAGAGAGAATATGGGACTTGTAGAGAAAATGAAAAATTAGAGGGTGCTTTGAGGGTCATTTGACAAAGAGATGGGTTTTCAAGTGTAATATGCTTTGAAATTACTAAAAGAATGGAGAATGCAGCATAATTTTAGAAATCCATAAAATAACTTTAAGTGGGAATTTTATTTATTGAAATTATCTTTTAATTTAAACGTGATTTTTCTGATATATTTTAATATTAGGACTCGCTGATTCTTGAGAAGAGTCAAAACTGGAGTTCTCAAAAAATGGACCACATTCTGATTTGCTGTGTTTGTCTTGGAGATAATAGCGAGGATGCTGATGAAATAATTCAGTGTGACAATTGTGGCATTACGGTCCATGAAGGTAATTTTGTTTTGTTTTGTCTCCTTGTCGAAACAGCTAATTGACACTGAATTTAAATGAGTAAAATCAGGTCTTTTGCATTTGTACTGTTCTAAAGTTCTTCTACAGTCTTTCATGGTGTTTCAATTGAAGCGACATCTCAAATCCTCAATGTATGAGGGTGTTATTTTTCAGATTATGTTAATTTAAAAATGTGTTTTTAAATGATTGAAATAGAAATATTATATGGAAATCATAACATTTATTTGAAGGTTAGTGTTACAATATTTTCATTCATGGCATTTATTTCTAGTTTTTACATGAAATTTAGATACAGAAAAAAAGTCTGTTTAAATACAGGAAAAAGTCTAGTATGTTAGTCTGGGAGAATGTTATTTAACATTCTGGGATGCCTGGGTGGCTCAGTCGGTTAAGCGTCCGACTTCAGCTCAGGTCACGATCTCAAGGTTTGTGAGTTCGAGCCCCGCGTCAGGCTCTGGGCTGATGGCTCAGAGCCTGGAGTCTGCTTCCGATTCTGTGTCTCCCTCTCTCTCTGCCCCTCCCCCATTCATGCTCTGTCTCTCTGTCTCAAAAATAAATAAACATTAAAAAAAAAAATTAAAAAAAATAAAAAGTTACATTCTAAGTCTAGTGATACATAGTTTCTTCTTTCCTGGTTATAATTTTCAATTTTAAACCAGTATTTATAGAGATTGTCTTTTTTTTTTTTTTAAGTTTATTTATTTTGAGAGAGAGAGGGCGAGAGCACGAGCAGGTGAGGGGCAGAGAGCGGGGGAAAGAGAGAACCCCAAGCAGCCAAGCAGGCTCCCCACTGTAGCACAGAGCCCAGTGCAGGGTTCAGTCTCAAGAACTGTGAGGTCCTGACCTGAACTGAGATCAAGAGTCCCCAGGCACCTCTAGAGATTATTTTTTAAGATCTGAGCTAAGAGTGACTAGCTATAATATATTGAGAATATTTTTGCCCATTTTATTTTTGAACCTTTTTCATTAATGTATTTTTTCACTTATTTTTTTTTTATTTTGACATAATTTCTGACTTACAGAAAAGTTATGAGTACTACAAAGAATTCCTATATATTCTTCACTCAGATTTCCCACATGGTAATATTTTGCTATTTTATCTTCTGTCCTGTAGCAATTTTGTTTTGAACTCTAGGAGGATAAACCGTGGACATAATGTCCCCTTCTACCCCTAAATACCTCAGTGTGTACTTCTTAACAAGAGCATTTTCTTACCATATAATTATAACCATGTAATTATCGAAGTCAGGAACTCAGCATTGATTGAACTCTATGTAATCTACTGACTGTATTCATATTTTGCCAGTCATCCCAATAATGTCAGTTAGAGCAAAATAAAATCTAGGATTATGCATTGCATTCAATCATTATGCCTATTTGGTCATCTTTAATCTAGAACATTTTTGAGTCCTTGTGTTTCCTGCCATTGGCATTTTTGAAGACAGGCCAGTTCTTCTATAGAATGTCCTTAATACTATTTTTTTTTTATCTTTTCTTATGGTTAGATTCAGGTGACATGCTTTTGGCAAGAATGCCACAGGAGTTGTGTTCTCATTGTATCATATTAAGAAGCATAGAATATTTATTTTTCCAGTTATTGGTGATGTTACTTTGATCAATTGGTTGAGACAGTGTCTTCCAAGTTTCTCTGTGGTAAAGTTATTTCGTCTTGTCAGCTGATTTTTTTCTATTGGGCCATGACAACCACAGAGCAGTTTTTCTGTGGCCTTGCCTTTACCTGCTCTTTTGATATTACAGCCCTCCTCCCAAATAGTTCTGGTATTCGTCTGGGCCTATGGGACCTGCAGGGTCTGTGCTTCTGTGGCCAGTTCTCTTGCCTTCATATGAAGCTTCCCTTCCTTGCTGCCAAGTCTCAACTATGGAAATGTTTCCTATTACTATTACTCATTCACTTATTTTTTTAATAATGTTTATTGAGTATCTTCTATATGCTTGCATTCTATAGGTTTTAGGCATGTTATATAAACATTGAAGTTTAATGTCTAGTAAGAGAGACAGGCAATGAAGAACTAAAAAATAAATATATATCAGGTGGTAGTCTGGACTATGGACAAAAATAAAGCAGGACAAGGAGTATTGGAAATGCTGTGGATGGGGGTGGTTAACGGGCAGGTGGAAGTTTGCGTTTACAAAAGGTGAAATGGAAAATCCTCTCTGATAAGGTGATATTTGAGCAGTGACCTGAAGGATGTAAGGAAGCAAGTCATGCAACTATTTGGGAAAAGAGCGCCCTAGAAAGAAGCAGTAGCAAGTGTAAAGATCTTGAAGTGGGAACATGGTTGGAGTGTTTATATAATGGCAGGAACTAAGTGAACAAGCTTGCGAGTGGTGGAGGTAGAGATGGAATTAAACCAGGTGAGGCCTTGCAGGTCATAGATTTTATTTTATTTTTTAATTTTATTTTATTAAAAAAAATTTTTTTAACATTTATTTATTCTTGAGACAGGGTGTGAGTAGGGGAGGGGCAGAGAGAGAGAGGGAGACAGAGAAGCCGGAGCAGGGTCCAGACTTTGAGCTGTCAGCACAGAGCCCGATGAAGTGCTCGAACTCATGAACCATGAGATCATGACCTGAGCGAAAGTTGGACGTTCAACTGACTGAGCCATCCAGGCGCTCCTTATTTTATTTTATTTTATTTTAAATGTTTACAGTTTATTTTTTTATTTTGAGAGAGAGAGAGAGAGTGTGCGCGCACAAGTGAGCAAGGGGCAGACAGAGGGAGAGAGAGAATCCCATGAGGGGCAGAGAGGGACAGAGATGGAGAGAGAGAAGCAGGGCTGACGCAGTGCGGGGCTCATGCTCACCTGATGTGGGCTTTAACTCACAAACTGTGAGATGGTGACTTGAGCCGAAGTCCAATGCTTAACCGATTGAGCCATCCAGGCACCCCATAGATTTTAGATTTGACTGTGATGGATGTGGGGAGACCTAAGTGAATTTTGGGCAGAGGATTAATATGATTTGATTTATGTTTTGGAAGGATCACTCTGATCATTGGGTTGGGAGTAGACTGAAGTGGGTCTAAATTGGGAATCAGGGAGACCATTGCGATGATGCAAGAGAGGAATCGGTTTTGAGGTAGATAGTAAAAATTTGGTTTTAAACTGTCTGGAGTTTAGGTAAGATGTTGGGACCAGAGATAAAAATTTGGGACTCATCAGCCTGTAGATCTTATTTAAAGCTGTGAGACTGGATATGCTATCTGGGGAGTAGTAAAGTGGTTCTAGCACTTCAGAGGAGATGGGGAAGACATGGCCAATGGGATAGGAGAAGAACCAGGAGTACTGTCACAGAAGCTATGTAAGGGAAATGTTTCAAACAGAGAAAGTGAGTAACTATCAGATTCTGGTTTTAGAGTCAGATGAAGACTATGTCCTGTGGCAAATTATCCTAATGCAATGGTAGACTCCCAAGTATATTGCCAGACAAGCCACCTCAAAGGTTGTGGGAGAAAAGGTTTATGGACAAAATGCTTATATTACATGGTTGGTTGGTTGGTTGGTTGGTTGGTTGATTTATTTATTTATTTATTTATTTATTACTTTGAAGCTTATTTATTTTGAGAGAGTGTATGAATGGGGAAGGGGCAGGGGCGGGTGGGAATCCCAAGCAGGTTCCATGCTGTCAGCACAGAGCCCAACATGGGGCTTGATCCCATTAATTATGAGACTGTGACCTGAGCTGAAATCAAGACGCTCAACTGACTGAGCCACCCAACTGCGCTTTACGTGGTTTATTAAATAAATATAAAATACATGAAGAGAAGCAAGGGGAAAAAAATGTGATTAGTTAACACACTTATGATAGAGTACAAGTTGGTGGAAGGATCACCTGAATCTTACGGTACACAGAGTTTGTATTGTATGTCCTGGCTCTCTCTGCCTTTTCAGCTCGAGAGCCCACATAGATGGTACCCTGGGCCAAAGTCACACTCTCTTAGATCCAGGGACAAGTATGCCTGGTTATAGCTTTAGTTCTGCAGTTAACCTACAAAATAGCCATGGGCTTTGTGTTTTTAGGCTGTGGACACATGGAGTCAGAATGGTGTCACTGACCGGTGGCCATACTAAGGCCTCATGTATATTGTGTTCATGTCTCATGTGTATTTAGTATATCCTGATTCTTCTTTGTCTTCTCTATACTTAGTAACTAGGTGCCTCAAGAATGTTAAATGTTTCTTGGTCTTTTTGTCCTTTTCTGTCAGTGTGTATGCACATGCTTTACTTTGTACATGTAAGTTTATATCTCATTTTGTTTTTCTGTAGCAGAAATGAATATTCTCAAGCAGAACAAAAACAGCATGGTAATCAAGAGTTTACCATTGAATTTAGTCACATGAGCATCAGTGGTTATCTTGATTCAAGAGAGTTCAAGTGGGGATAGAAGAAGGAAAGTGATTAAATGCAATTCCTATGATGACTTTTTATATAAAGAGAAGCAGCAAGATGGGATCTTTGCTAAAAGGGTTATGGAGTTTGAGGGAGGGTTTGTTTCTTCTTATTTTAGATGATGTGTTAGTTATGTATTTTGTAACAAATTATCCCACAATATATCAGTTTAAAACGACAAACATTTTTTACTTCACACAGTTTCTAATGGTCAAGAATCTGGGCGTGGTTAGTTGGGTGATTCCGGTTTAGGGTCTCTCATGAAGTTGTAGTCAAAGCTGTTGGCCTAGGCTTTAGCCATTTCAAAGCTTGACTGAGGCTGGAGGACTGCTTCTAAGCTTGTTTAACTAGTTTTTGGTAGGCTTCCATTCTCTGGTGGCTCTTGAATGGAGACCTCAGTTCTTCACTGTGTGGGCCTGAGTATCCTCATGACAGGACATTTTTCTTCAGAATGAGTGATCAGAGAGAAAGAGATAGAAGCAATTATATGAGAGAGTTAGTGTCTTTTGTAACCTAATTTTAGAAATAAATACTATAATTTCTACATATTGTTCAGCAGACCAGCCCTAGTTAACTTTAAATGTAGGAGGGCACCTTCTAAAATTGTTAATATAAAGGGCACTGATCATTGGGACCATCCTAGAGGCTGTGTACCACAGATGCAGAGATTATATAACATGTTAGTGTGCTATACTAACATGGAAGTGACCAGTGGAAAAGGAGAGTTGATGATCATTTAAGGAGAGAAAAGGAAGGAGTTGCTGGAGCAAGGTTTTTGAGTATAAGGCTAGAGGGGATAGGATCCAACACCAAGTGGAGAGACTGAGTAAATATGAGTAGCCAGAGTAACTGGAGGGAGACGATATATGGATACAGATTACGTAGGTTGTTAGATGTGGTGGTTAGAGCTGTGGAACTTATTTTTTGAATGCTTCTTGTTTTCTCAGTGAAATGGGAAGCAGAGTCATTAGCAGAAGAGTAGAGGTGAGGGAGGTGTGGGAGATTTGGGAAGAGAGGTTGGTATAAAATAGTTATTTGGAAGAATGAAATGGACTAGGGAAATGTTTACATAATACTATATGTTTGTGTGTGTGTGTGTATACGTATGTGTATGTATTACCTGTATATTTTATTGCCAGAAAGCTATAAAGTGTGTGTGTGTGTGTGTGTGTGTGTATGTATGTATGTGTATTACGTGTATATTTTATTGCCAGAAAGCTATAAAGGACCACTTGTGATTAGTGGTCATGAATATAAACAGACTAGTTCAACATGGTTGTGTGTATGTCTGTTTTGTTTTCTTCCTTTTTTTTTTTTTTTTCCCCTCCCAGCATGTTCAGATTCCTTGGAGCAGGTACAGAATAGGTGACTATCAAAAGCAGCTGCTGTGCGGCTGATGTGTTTGTTGTATTCATCACCACTGTTGATCACAAATATGTTACCACTGCTTATATCCATAAATCTCATTGCTGATGTGTGATGCAGGCATGACCACTCCTGTTAATGTTGTTGATTTCTCACCATGCCGAAAGCACTATCTCTACTTCATAGGTCATCGGTTTGACCATGGATATATTTTCTAAGGCTAGCACAGTGGTTTTAAGAAATTGAATTGGTTCCTAACGTTGAAAAACTGGGATATTTATTTCACACGTTTTGGATTTCAAACTTCTCTTAAAGTGCTGGCAGCAGTATTTCCTCTGAGGGCAACAGTCTGCTAGAGTTGAATAGGGCTGCCTCCTGCTGGTGAAGCCTAGTTTGTCTCACCATAATCCTTTCCCAGATCACTTACTCATTTTTGTCAGTTGCTTTTTCTCTGGAGGTATTTGAATGTATATAGTTCCCCATCTGTTTTGAGGGTGCTGTCTCTTGGTGCGGGTGCACAGACTGCTGAGGCCTTGTGGTCTCAAGGTTGCACAGCTATAATAGTAAAGCAATTACTCTTCTAAAGCTCCTGCCTTTGGGACTCAAGCCTGAGTCCACTGGGGACCAGTACTATGTACTACCTCTATGTTCTGTTGTCTTTGATTCAGACTTAATGCACCTTGGATTCTTAGTATGAGTTCTTACCCAGTAGATTCATTGTGCAAACAAATGTAGATTTCTGGAAGGGCACCCCATTAGTACCCTTGACATGCTTAGAGTTGTATTAAAGGTTCATAATGGGACCTGTCCTTCAGGTTGAATAGCCTCTTTTATGTCAAATGTACCTTATTTTAAGGTAGTTCTGATTTTTTAAAAATAGCCAAAAACTCTTTCTGAGACAGGGCAGACAAAGATGATCAAGATGAGTGGTAATTCCATTTAGGTCAAAGCAAGTTGTGTCTGTAAAGTCATGTAGCATATTTTCCTGCATAATTCATTTAACCAGCTCTAATGGCAGTTCAAGTTCCAAATGTTCTTAAGTATTTGCTAATGATTGCTCGTTTTTCTTCTAAGACTGAGTCATTAGAATTGGTGACCTATTTTTGTTATGGAAGAAGGAAAAAGAGAAGACAGGAAAGGGAAATTAATGCTCTTGAGTGTGAAGCTTTGTAAGTGTTTTGAGAGGTAGCTAATATGTAGAATAAATAAATAAGAAAGACAATAAATGGGGAAATTGAATAATTTTCTACCTCTTTAGGTGAATATGTTGTGGTATTATTGCTTTGTTGGTAGTTTTGTGAATTTTGTGAACTTCAGATAAATTCAAAGTTAAGGTGCAAATTATAAATCATAGGTAAAACATAATTCTTGAGAGGTTTTTTTTTTTTAAATTATGTTACAACTTTTCCCCTCTAGTGTAATTTCCCATTTCCTTTGTTAATGTTGGAGATTGTGTTGTATAATTGTGATTATATTATTCCCTCTTTTTTTTTTTTTCCCCCTTGCTTTCTTACTAGAGTTAGAACTAATAGCTTGAAACATTTCTAGTTTTGGTAATTTTACATTATGTTTTGGCTCAGGGGACAAGTGTGATTAAACATTCATGTATTTTTCGTAGACATGAATTAAAGTGATGGTTAATATATTCTAATACAATTCTTATAGGGTGTTTGTCAGTAAACATATCAAACATGGTACTTGGGTCCTTTTTTTTTTTTTTTTAAGAGTATAGCTCTTTTCTTTTTTTTAATGTTTATTTTTTAGAGAGAGTGTGTGAGCAGGGGAAGGACAGAGTGACAGGGAGACAGAATCTGAAGCAGGCTGCAGGCTCTGAGCTGTCAGCACAGAGCCTGATGCGGCACTTGAACCCACAAATTGTGAGATCATGACCTGAGCCAAAGTTGGATGCTTAACCAAGTCACCCAGGCACCCCTATACTTTGATCCTTTTTAAGTTGATTTCCTATAGGTTATTTGTGTTTGTCTAGTCTAAAAAATTCCTTTACCAGGTAGTATTGAGTAGTATGTTTGAGAAAGGGTTGTTTTGATATGGATATACTCCTCAGTCTCCGTTTAAGTTATTTTTGGTAATACTTAGGTAGTATTAGAAATAAATTATATTGATTAATAGAGCTATGAAGAATTTTTCATCATCACTAGTTTTACATCAGTGGAGTCTACTAATAGAAAAATAAAAATAAAACAAAAACCTTGCTTAATAATCTTTGGTTTGATTTTATCTTCTGGGAAGGAGTAATGATGATAATTCTCAGTCTAATAATATTCATCTTGGTCAACATATATCTTCTGGACCCTTTTTGGGTCATTACACTGTTGTTAGCCCATGTTAATTAGACCCTGAGTTGAAAAAATAAGTCATGACTTGTGACTTGATCCAGATAATTTAGATTTTTTTGTTTTTTTGTCTCTTTCTAGGTGTACCATGTTCTTATTTCATTTTAATTTTGTCTTCCCCTGAAATGGAGTTAGCAGCCTCTTAGAAGTGTCAGTTCTTCACTTATCCTAATAGGAACTTTCATGACTGCTGAATTATTTTCATTTTCAAGGTCTTTCTCCCTGTATAACAATTCTTGCTGTATTTAAAGTTAATAAGTTTTAAAAATGTTCTGCAACTCCTAGTATTTAAATTAAAATGTCACTCTTACCTATTTCAGTAGTTTTTTAAAGCTTTGCTACTCAAAGTATGGTTCATGGATCCACAGCATTAAGCAGTAGCATCTGTGTAACCTGGGAGCTTGTTAGAAATGCAGACTCACAGGTCCCTTCTAAATTAGAATCTGTATTTTGACAAGATCCCAGGATGTTTCATATACACATGAAAACATTAGTTCCATTGATAATACAGAGAAGTAGCTCTGCAATGATTACCAGGGTATCTAAACTTTAAAATTTTCAGGGCTACCCTTTGGGCATATTTAGCACCAGTTTATTGAGAAGGCTAAAAGAACGCAATCCCAGGTTGCCTCCAAGGTCTTCATTTTTTGTGAGTCTTTGTAATAGTCCCTATAGCAAGCAAATAGTCATCTGGGAGCCATCTTCTTTGGGCTATGCATATGCCTCCCCCCACCCCCCCGCCCCCATTTATTGTTACTTTCAGTTCAGATGCAGTCTGCCAAGGAGAGTCATTTTTACCATAAGCAATATTTCCAAGTAACACAATTGATACTCTACTCTTTATCAGGTTCCCAGACTAACAAAGGTAGAAACTTAACCACAAGTCAACAGGGGAAAGGGTTAATGGAATCACTTGGGATCCTACCAGTTCTCTCTACTAAGGACTAAGAGAGACAAAGGGCTTTAATGCATGAGTCCCTCCAGGACCTGCCTTCTGTTGACTGTAGCAATATCTATTATGTACATACACCACTGAAAGTATTGAAAGTACTCTTTTGTGTACCCCCACTTCCCCAGTACTAGACTTCCCTGTTGCTGTCTTTGAGTCATAGGTCCCATCAACATTTCTATCTCTCTAGTATTGCTTTTTTTTGCCACCTAGAGAGGATTGAAGGGAGAGATTTGGTGAGCACAGCTTTCTCTATGGTGTTGATGTAAACATTAACTACCATTTAAATAAATTTATTTAAATATTAAATATTCTGTAAATATTTATTTTTTTAATTTAAAAAAATTTTTTTAATGTTTATTTATTTTTGAGGACAGAGAGAGACAGAGCTTGAGCAGGGGAGAGGCAGAAAGAGAGGGAGGCACAGAATCCCTGAAGCAGGCTCCAGGCTCTGAGCTGTCAGCACAGAGCCCAACGTGGGGCTCAAACTCAAGAACTGTGAGATCATGACCTGAGCTGAAGTCGGACGCTTAACCTACTGAGACACCCAGGTGCCCCGATTCTATAAATATTTAAATGTTAAGACTTTGTGCTAGGAAACTAGAGGATGTACCAGATATAGTCTCTGCTGTTTATATATAATAGAGGAAAGAAAACATGTAAAATAAGAGTGAAGAATACAGTTTTATAAATGAATTATAGATTCTGTGCTATGGGTGTATTGAGTGCAACATACCTTATTGGTAAATCTTTGTGAGTTGTGAGTCAGTTGCATGTGTTCTTTTTGTGACTGAACTCAAGAGGTTTGTTGCTTGGGGTGCATCAAATTGAACACAACCCGAGGAAGGGTTGAAAGCATTGTTATTGTTACAAGTAAGGAAACAGGAAGACAGCTCTCTAAGTACTGTCTCCCATGGGGTTAGTACAGGAAGCTTTTATTTAGCATATTAGGGAGTACTGTAGGGAACTTACATAGGTGCTTCTGTTTCAATTGTACATGCTTAACATGTCGACATGCTAGTGCATACATCATGTGTTCAAAAAATGGCAGAAAGCTCCGCCCATAGGAGGAGATTTTAGTATAACAGTGAGCGAAGGGTAACTTTAAGGTTACTTCAGGAGGCTTCGGTGCAGGTCCTCAGCACTGAGGAGCAGTCAGGTGAGACACACCTAGCAAGGGGCTATCAGGTGAAACACCTAGTTAGGTATCTCCTTGGCTGGAACTGTTGGTTCTGTAGACCGAAACACTCTCCTTCCCTGCTTTTGTCCCTTCTCCTTCCCTCTTTCTTTATAGCTTTCAGCTCTCTTATTTGAGTAATTCCTGTTGCATCCTATCATTTTGATATGCAAAGGATAGGCTGCTGATCCTTGCACTAAAGTATATATTTCTGAATATATTGCATTTAGCTTATTGCTTTTTATTTTTATGAAATTTTAAGGTATTTATGAATTTTACCACATTTTATACTATTAAATTCATTTATGGACTGTTAATGCAAATTTTTCTTTGCATTTAGAAATCAGTTTTACATGGCTCCTTGCTTTTCAGCATTATGCTACTTTTCATTAAAATAAGCTCATCAAAGCAGAGATTACTTTGTATTCGTATAGACAAGTTATATTTCTTGTGAAAAATGTTTTTAGGACCATCATTAACCTTGTTTATTTTTAGAAATGAGTGTTAGACAATTTAGAGATATTTTATGTACATATAGTTTTTATTATTTAAAAATTCTTTTAACGTTTATTTATTTTTGAGAGAGAGAGAGAGACAGACACAGCAGGGGAGGGGCAGAGAGAGAGAGGGAGACACAGAATCTGAAGTAGGCTCTAGGCTATGTGCGACCAGCACAGAGCCTGACGCAGGGGATCAGACTCATGAGCTGTGAGATCGTGACCTGAGCTGAAGTTGGACTGAGCTCAACCGACTGAGCCATCCAGGCACCCCTCTTTTTTATTTATTTTTTTTTAAAGAAAATGTGAAGTAAAACCTTGATGAATTTGTGGTTGTTTATCCTGTGGTAAAGAATCATGGCAAATACTTTTTGTTCTATTTGTTGCCAGCTACATGAATTAGGGATAATATGTTGTTTGGAGATAGAGTCTTGAATGATTGAAGCCATTTTACCTATATAAGGATTGGAATCTGAAAATATCTTGCTAACAAGTACCTGTGTTTTTTATGTAGTCAGATTCTAAATCTCCTATATGTTTTCTGTTTCTCCTGTGGTTGTGACTGATATTTGGGTGGTGTACAAAATACATATTAATGCTTTTTAGAATAGAGATAATCTGTTTAGTTATCTGATGTTCTTTCCAGTGGTCTCAGATTTCATTGTGGAAAAGAATCACCTGAGGTGCTTGTTTAAAACAGATTTCTGGTTTCTACTCCTAGAGACTCTGATATAATAGGCCTGGGGTGGGACTCTATTATCTACAGTTTTAAAAGGTAACCTCAGGATTCTCCTGCAGGAGGTGGGGACGATCATCCTTTGAATGATATTGGTTTAGAAGGAAGTAAAATTTGAGAGAGAAGGAGAATGCATAGTTGGATGTCATGCTGGAGTTTACTATAGCTGCAGGTGTAGGTCATGGCAAGGAGCCAGGGCATTGTAGAATAAAATATACTTTCTCATATAAGGCAGGTAACAGACTCACCAAGAGATTTTTAGAAATTTAGGCTTTTTATTTATTTATAGAAATGGTTGGGAGCAAGCATAGAGAGGAAGAGATAACGAAACTCTGAAAACAAAAAATAATGGTGTCTAAGCCAGTAGAAGGTTGAGACTCGAGGCAGATGGGAGCTAGGGTGTTAACTTCTAAACAGATGTGCCTCTTCTTGCTCCAGCTCTCCTACTGTCTTCAGGGCTAATTTTTCGGAAATGCCTATCTGTTCATATTATTCCGTTTAAAATCATTTTGTCCCATTAGAATAAAGTTCACACTCACAGCAGGACTCTTTTAGATTCCATAACCTGCCAATTTGAATGACTTGCCTTTCCAATATTAGGGGGCTTTCACATATGCTCTACCCTCTACCCAGATTCCTTATGTTCTATAAATACAACCTAAATGTAGAGGTGTTAAATGAGTGTTACTGTCTTATGTTACTAGGAGATTTGAAAAATTATTTTTATTAAAATATTTCTTATTAAATATAAGTAACATATAAATATGTACAGAAATTGCAAACATAGAAGTACATAAAGTAAAAACAGTGAACTACTGTTCTTCATCTGAATTTTGCTTCTCTTTGCATAGGAAATCACTAATTAATTTGGTCTGTATTCACACCAATCCCTCCCTGGTAGTCTAACTCCCCTACAGGTGCTATTCATTTAACTTTGTTATATTACATAAATACATTTTCATTGTAGAACATATCAGTATAAATGAACATCTTCCATACCACATAGAGATAAACATACTTAAAACTTTGGCGTGTATTCTTCCAGACTTTTCTTGCTTTCTCATGTGCATACAGGTAAACACATTAAAAAAAAAATTTAATGGGGGGGTACCGGGGTGGCTCCGTTGGTTAAGCATCTGACTTCAGCTCAGGTCATGATCTCCAGTTAATGAGTTCGAGCCCCATGTCAGGCTCTGTGCTGACAGCTCAGAGCCTGGAGCCTCTTGGGATTGGATTCTCCCTCTCTCTGCCCCTTCCCCCGCTCATGCTCTGTCTCTCTCAAAAATAAATAAACGTTAAATTTCTTTTCTTTAATTTAATGGCCAGTAATATGCAAACTCTTCTTGTGACCTCTATACCTCTGTTACCACTGTGGTACTGTCCTACTCCCCATCCAAGATCCATTCATGTTTATGCGTTGCTTTTTGTGTCTTAGTCTCTTTTAATCTAAAACACATTTTAGAGTCATTCATGACCATGTGTTGAAGAATCTAAGCCATTTTTTAGAATAACTTGTAGAATTTCCCTCAACCTGGATTTGTCTTTTTTTGTTTTTTTGGTTTTTTTCCCCCTCATGATTAGATTCAGTTTAAACATTTTTTGGTAAGAATACTATGTTGATGATGTTTACCACCACATGAAAAGAACTATGATGCCAATTTGATGGTAGTTAAGGTGATGTCAACTAGAACTCTCCATTTTAAAACCATTTGTTTTTCTTTTGGTAATTAATCAGTAATCTGTGGCATAACAAGTTGGAGACTATTAATATCCTTTTCTCCAGTAATCTTTTGCATAGTGGCATATGAGTTCTTGCCAGAATCATTTATTATGTATGTAGCTGCAAGATGGGGTTTTTAATTTTGTCATTCCTCTGCGTTTATTAGGCAGCATTTGTTTTGTAGAGAATTTCTTCTCCCATTTTTCCTTTTCAGTATTACTATGTTCTCATTGTCTATTACCAGATTGTGCTTTCTGATGGTTAAATTGTCCAGATTTGACCAGTGGGAATCCCTTCACTCAGGCTCCAGTGTATATATGTGAATACACATATCACTTATGCATTTGCTTGGCTCTGTCTCTATCTAAATAAATGGTACAAATACCGTGGACTTTTTTTCCCCTGTGACTTGTCTTATTTCACTTATTTGTTAATCTGTTAATATTGAGATTCTTTTCATGTGAGTACATATGGATACATTATTCTTTTTAATGTACGTAGTTATAGAACTGTTCAACGATGTCTTTATTTTTCTTTTTGTGTCTAGTTTTTTACTTATATTTAGTACTAACAAGTATGTGTCATACATATTCATGTAATAATTTCTGTGGGATAGATTCCTAGAAGTGAAATTGTTGAATCAAAAGATAAGTATGTTTTGGGGCTCCTGGGTGGCTCAGTCAGTTAAGCATCCGACTTCGGCTCAGGTCATGATCTCGTGGTTTGTGAGTTCAAGCCCCACGTTGGGCTCTGTGCTGAGAGCTCAGAGCCTGGAGCCTGCTTTGGATTCTGTGTCTCCTTCTCTCTCTGCCTCTCCCCCACTTGTGCTCTGTCTCTGTCTCTGAAAAATAAATAAATGTAAACAAACAAAAAAGATAAGTATGTTTTAACTTTTAAAAAGAATTGCCAGAATGACCTTCAAAAACTGTACTTATTTATATTCTTAACAATAGTGTACAAACTACTTGATAACACTACATATTAGTAAATTTTATTTTAATCTTTTGGAGACTTTCATTTTATTAAAATATGCACTCACCTTATTATGAGTGAGGTTTGGTATCTTGTCATTTGCATTTTATTTTCTGTTACTTGCTGTACATTTCCTTTGTCATTTCTTAATAGGTTCTACTTGTCTTTTTCTCATTGATTTACTGGAATTTGTTTTAATGTTAATCCTTTGTCTTGTATGTGTTGCTAATATTTTTGATTCTTGTAAATATTTTTTCCACCCTTTCCTGTGCTTGTTAACTTTGTGGTATTTTTCAATGTTAGAATGTTCATTTTTATACAGTTATAGCTATAAATCTCTCTGTACTACTTTTTAAGTTCCAGAATGAATTTTTATATAAAATTAATCCAGGGAAAGGGAAATTTTCTGAAGTATAATGGAAAGCTAGTGTTGCTGGGTTTTTTGTTTGTTTTAAATTCAGGTGCCTAAGTGACAAACTTCTATATTATAATTCAGCCATGGATTTTTTTTTTTCTTAAACATCTCATGGTTTAAACAGAAATTTCCTGAATGTTTCATTTTTGAGAAAACTGTCCATCCTGATATAATACACAGATAGTAAATAAAATGTAGAACAGAGAGAAGAAACGTTTCTAATAGTCCTAATATCCAGACAACCATAGGTTAGTGTTTTGGTATAGTTCCTTTATCTTTTCTTCTAATTTTTCCTCTTTTTATTTTTCGTCTTTTTAATATACTTATTCTTAAGCATAATTAAGAGAAGTGTTTAAGTCGAGATTTTGCTATAAGACAGTACTTGAAATATTGCTTATAAAATGTATAACTGTCTGATTACTTTTCAGAGTACTCTCTTCATCCAAATATAGATGAAGCTCTTTTCTTTTTGAAATCGAAGAGTTCCAACTTGTCATTTAGTATAAACACCTTTGTGACAAGATCTTATAACTGACTTGTAATAGTAGGGTACCCCTGAGTGTAATGTCAGTTATCCTGATACACTGATTGTACTGTGTGTGAAGAAAACTGTCACATATGTGTCATATAGTATGTGATAGAGCATTAGGTAATGCACTTGGCAGCAGTTACCTTAGGCTTAGCTGATGCATTAAATGAGATACGGTCTACTAAGAGATATTTTCCCCCTGTTCATTTTCAGTCTGTTGTCTTTTAACTAGCCCTAGACCATTTGTATTTCTTAGTATATGCAAAAATATATCTTGTGAATGTTTATTGGGTGGTAAAGTACGTTCAAGTTATAACCACTTGAACTTTATAAGTCAGCAAGAGCTGTGGTTCTTTTATGTTTTGTCATAGGTATCACACATCTTTTCTCAAATAATAGTATTACTTAAAATTTTTTTTTCTTTTAATAAAAATCTGAGGTCTTAGTGATAGGATGTTAAGAACGGAAAAAATGTTTTAAAATTTTAAATGACAACTTTTGGGTTCCTATTTTTTTTCTTTCCATACTGAGAGATAATTAGGAGAGATATTATTGAATACATATTGCAGATCAGTTTAACTCAGTCTCAGAGATGTGGTTTATCCAAAGTTACATAGTTGGAAGTTGGAAGACTGCAGGTCTTCTGCTCCCCTGGGAAAAGTTGAATGGAAAAAAAATCCACTGGATTATCCATACCCTTGTATAAATCAGAACAATTGTAGACACATTTATATTAGTTTTCCTTAAATACAATCTGTGTAGGTTTCATGTGTTGCTCAGAGGTTGATCCTAATTAGATGGCCATAGAAACATGTTTTCAAATTCTGAATGTCCAAACATTTGAAAACATGAAAAAACTATATGAAATAGGTTTTATATGTCTATTAATTTTAAGTGTTTACCCAAATGAAAAAAATTCTCTGCACTTTTGCATCTTCTACTCAGAATTACATAGGTAGAATTACATAGGTAGAATTACATGTTTTATGGTAGTTTCTATTCTGTTTTGTATAGAAGAAAGAAAAAGATCTTAAAATGTGTTTAGTCATTGGGGCACCTGGGTGGCTTAGTTAAGTATCTGACTCTTGATTTCTGTGGCTCAGGTCATGATCTCATGGTTCCTGAGATTGAAGCCCTGCCTTGGGATTTTCTCTCTGCCCCTGCCCTGTTTGTGTGCGCACACCTACATGCGTTCCCCCTACTCCCCTCTCTCTTTCTCAAAATAAATAAACTTCTAAAAAATGGATTTAGTCATTAATTAAAATGGTTAAGAGTGGACATAACATGTTAGAACTTTGGTCAGTAAACCCAATAGGCATGGCAGAGAAATACTGGAAAAGTGGCAGGTGAAGAACTCTATAAATCTCACAATCTTATTGAAGCTGAAGAAGAAGTACGCACCTGCTGGTTGATGTTTGAACTTACATAGTACCAGTCTTCTAGGTTACGGAACAGGAATTGCCAAGGAGAATCCTTCAAAAATCATTCTTGAGGTTGTTAGTAAGTAGGTGGCTTAATCTCTGTGCAAATTTTTGTTATGTGTGTAGAATATTCTTTAAAAAATAGAATTGAAATTTTCTGTGTTCTAATCACAGAAATTTTCTGTGATTTACCTTGATTTTGGTGAATGAAATGAATAAAATAGATAGCCCCTTGGGGGCTTTGTTATTTTGGTAATTGCCTACTTTGTGTGAATACAGATGAAAGAATTTACTTCAAAGGAACATTATTTTATAAAGAAAATAGATTCTTTCCTTGTAGTATTGTATAACCCTTTGAAAAAGCAGATTATTTTTTATTTTGTTTTTGAGTTTGCTTTGAATACAATATTTTGTTTACTGTTGCCTTTATTGAAAAATTTTATTTTATTGGTGACAGTCAATAATAACTGCTCTCAAGAAGAAAATTATATTTCCTTTTCATTTTAGGGTTTGCCATCTAAAAAATGTGTATCTAAACAGAAGTGAAGATGATTATTACCAACCACAATTTAATGATATTAAATTAATGAGTTTTTATTTCTTGGCTAATCTTATGTACTGTAGTCTGGGTCCTTAGAAATCTTTTCTTTGGCATTCTTTTGCACAATTTTCAGATCATGTTAAGGTCCTGGTTAACATGATTAACCTTATGGTTAAGGAACCATAAGGTTCTGCCTTTATGCCTTTGAATAGCATAAAGGTGACAATTAATGGCATCTGCTTGAGGCAGCTTATATAAGTCATAGTTGTAAACCAACTTTTTAGTTTTCTGCCTACCAGCCTATTTTAATTATAATCTATATTCAGTTTTTAGCATTGTGTAAAATACTTACATATGACTATTGACTTATTAATGACATCTAGTAAATTAATGACATCTAGTAAATTATTTTCTTTTTATATCCATATTTTTTCCTTTTTAAAATTTAAATATTAAATACAGTGCAGTATTGGTTTCAGGAGTAGATGAAATTATTTTCTATTTGTGTATAGTTCTTTCTGGGTGATTTAATTCAGTATTTATATAGTTATTTATTTTAATTAGCTATCTTTGGTATTTGTGAGAAGATACTCTCTAGTTTAGGCTCCTATTGTCTATTTAGTGTGTAACCAGGTGAGATAATCACATCTTACACTGCATGCATATAAACTTACCTGTGTGCTAAGTCTTGAGTCTTTTGACAGACGATCATTGCGTATATATGCTTCTCATAGTGGTTTTGTTTTGTTTTGTTGTGTGTATGTTTTTGTTTTTGTTTGTTTTTTGTTTTTTTAGTTTATTGGAGGTCACTTTGGATGCCCCTTAAAATTTGGCACTTAGACTACCTTCTTAGAATAAACCTGGCTAGAGATCTTTGAGTGGTTGATAATTTGGCTATCTGTATAGAAGCAACCTATCTAGAAGAGGTAATAAATGTGTCTTAGGAGATTGGAGAAATACCCAAGCTTAAAGATGACCAGGGCATACATCAGGCCTAGAATGAAGTTGTAATTTATTACCATTTGTGCATTAATTTTTTTTCTCTTAAGGATATTTTATCATAAGCATAGTGTTTTTCTTTCTAGAAGAAGAGAAATTAGATAACATGAAGTGTTGTGTCAGGTATCATTTAGGGAAAAGAAAACTATTTAGGAGTCATGACTATTGTAGTCACCAGTGCTCTTTATTATAAATCATCAAGAGGTTGAATGGCTTTTTATAGTCTGGGTGAAATTATCTCTTAACTTTTCAGTTGCCCTTCATTGGATTCCATATTTATCAGTATTCTGTTCATGCCAATACATCTTCTTGGTATTTTTATACTGATAAAGAATTATTCATGACAATGGATGTGACATCTCTTTCTTTCTTTCTTTCTTTCTTTCTTTCTTTCTTTCTTTCTTTCTTTCTTTCTTTCTTTCTTTCATGTTTACTTATTTTTGAAAGAGAGAGAGAGAGACAGCGCAAGCAGGGGAGGGGCAGAGAGAGAGGGAGATATAGAATCTGAAGCCAGCTCCAGGCTCTGAGCTGTCCGCACAGAGCCTTATGCGGGGCTTGAACTCACGAACTGTGAGATCATGACCTGAGCCAAAGTCAGACAACTTAACCAACTGAGCCACCCAGGCACCCCGTGACATCACTTTCTAGTGAGTTTGGTTGGTTTGTCAGGAAATAACAGCCTGATTAACACAGAGTTCATTGATAAAATTGAGTTTTAGGAATTTTAATGAGAACCTGATCTTAACCAAAATGTTAACAGTGGTGTTGTGCCTGAATTTCCTGTTGGCTTACAGGTTTGACATCTAATCTACTATTTTTGTTCTTAATGTTTATTTTACTGCTTATTTTTTTAAACATTATTTTAATGTTTTTTTGTTCTGCCCCTTCCCCACTTGTGGGGCAGAGATAGAGGATCTGAAGTGGGACCTGTGCTGACAGCAGAGAGTCTGATATAGGGCTCAAATTCACAAACCGTGAGATCATGACCTAAGCTGAAGTCAGATGCTTAACTGACTGAGCCACCCAGATGCCCCTCTGATCTACTCTTTTTAAGTTCAATATTAAGATTGATCTTTTTGATTTTATAAAAAGTTTAGCCAGATCTAGAAGCCCACATAGTAACTTTAGTATATGTGCTGCTGAAGCAAGTAACCCACATAGTAACTTTAAATATAATTTATAATTGCAGGCATGTATATTTGCATTGATAAAGAAACTTTTTGCTTTTAATAATTGAAAGATAGTTGAAGTATAACATGACCTAATATAAAATGTAGAGACCTATGTTAACTAATCTTGTTTGTTTGGTATGCTTATGAGGATCTTTAAAAATTTTTATCACATTTTCTGCTTAAATAATTTAACTTCTCTCAGATTATTAAGTTAAACAGAAAAAGAGTAATTTCTCGTTTTCATTAATTTGAATTATGAATAAATTTTTACAGAAGATAGAATTGTAAGTGCTTAAAAAAGATGAACTATCTTCTAGAGCTAGAAGTTGGCTCAGCTATGAATGGAACCCAGCTTGTCTGACTCTAGTCCGAGCTATTCAAATTGTTCTATAGCCTTAATTTATGTCTGTGTGGGTTTCTGTCTTATTTTCCTTTTATTAATACTTTGTGTTTATGGTTATATGGGTTTTTGTTTTAACTGCCATCTCCAAAGTTCATTAGAGGCTTCTTTGATTGTATGTTTGTTTTGCATGAACATGGTCTTATATAAATTTAAGTGTCCATTACAAAGGGAGCACAATAAATATTTGTTAATCAATAGTTCCTAGATGTAATCTGATTTCTTTTTAATGAAAACTTCTATTTTTACGTAATTTTGTAAATTAAAAATTTTTTTAAAAGAACTGTGTATTTTTCTACTTCTGTAATGCTTTTTCAGTAGATCTAAAACTCTTTCAAAAGGTTGTTTCCTTGTGCATACTATGGTAGGTGAAAAGTATTTTTATAAAATTTCACTTATGTGTTTTGACTTTAATATCATTTTTATAAACCATTAGTTTTTCAGAATTTTTTCCACTTTTTGTTTTGTGATTTTATAAATTATTTAATCATACCTTTTTTTTTTTTTTTTTAGGTTGCTATGGAGTTGACGGAGAGAGTGACTCAATTATGAGTTCAGCTTCTGAAAACTCCACTGAACCTTGGTTTTGTGATGCCTGTAAATGTGGTGTTTCCCCTAGCTGTGAACTATGTCCCAATCAGGATGGAATTTTCAAGGAGACAGATGCTGGAAGGTTGTTGTCATAATTCTGATGGGTTAATGTGTCTGCTTTGTAATGTGTCTTCTTCTATTTATAATTTTTTCAGTTACACACTTAGATTTGATTGTGTCTTTATATATATATATATATATTTTTTTTTTTTTTTTTTTTTTTTTTTTTTTTGGCATAGAGTAAATGGGTAGTAGGCTACACATCAGGGGAAGGAGGAGAAAAGGCCATTTTTTGATTATCTGTATTTGCTTTTATGCGCATAGTTGTATTTAATCCCAGTAATGACTCTATGATGAGATAGGGGCTAAAGTTTTCCATATTATAGGTATAATACCGGAGGCTCAGATCATTAAGTAATTTTAATTTGATCAAGGCCACAGGCTGATGAACAGTCAAATTTGAACCCAGATCTATCTGACTTAATGAGTATATCAGGAGACAGAACCCATACAGTGATTTTAAAAGGGAAAGTTTAATTTACAGAATTATTAAGCTATGATAAAGAGTAACTATGATAGAGGCTCCTGGGTGGCTCAGTTGGTTGTGTCTGACTTCAGCTCAGTTCAGTATCTCATGATTCGTGAGTTCGAGCCCTGCATCGGGCTCTGTCTGTGCTGACAGCTCAGAGCCTGGAGACTGCTTCAGATTCTGTGTCTCCGTCTCTCTCTGTCCCTCCCCTGCTCTCACTCTGTCTCTCTCTTTCAAAAGTAAATAAAAACATTTTTAAAAATTAAAAAGAAATGTAATTATAATATAAAAGAACTCTAAAGGATATCCTAAGGCCGAGGGAGAGTAACCAGGGAATGACCGACCTAGAAGACCCCACCACAGACTGGGGTTCAGACTTTGTTGGAGAAGGTGTAGTTGCAACCTACTAGAGGGAAGAGATGTTTGCTGGTTTGCTTGGGCCAGAACTGGTCTTTAGTTCTTGGCAAGTGGGTGTCTAGGCACAGGTTGCAGAGGGAGCTGGGGCAATGGTGGGATGTCTGTAGTGTGTGGTGTCTGTGTTAAAAGAGCCACAGAAAAATTGTCTCCAGTCTTGGCCTGTGAGGTCACAGAGAGTAGGTGTATGTGGCTGAGGCAGAGCACTGGCAGATGTCCTTCTTCATCCCTGGTGAGAAATAACTTCCTCCTGCAGTGCTGTCTACAACTTCTCCTAAGACAGCTTAATATCATGCTAACTGTGAAGGAGAAATGCTAAAGGGATTTTGTCCATTGTTTCATATTTAGCAGATATTTACAGGTGGAGAATATCATGCTCACTGTGAAGGAGAAATGCTAAAGGGATTTTGTCCATTGTTTAATATTTAGCAGATATTTACAGGTGGACTTGGAGGTGAGAGGCAGTAAATTGATAACTAGCACAAAGACCTATGTTCTTTTCACTATGTTCACACTCATCTTTATTATTAAATTTGAGAGATTGTTGTCATAATAGTGTTGACATTTCCCATGATTTTGGTTTTTGCCCGAGAGACTACCATCTGGAATAGATGATTAAAATTTTATTTTATGGATCACTGCCTATCCCCCCTTCCCCAATATAAGAGGAGTACTAAAATATATTGTTTTTTATTTTGTGATATAATGTTATTTCAACATTTTTTTAAAAACATGTTTAATATTCGGATGGGAACAAGATAACCTATACAGATTTTCAGAATGGTTTGCCATATTTTAATGTTGAAAAGGATAGGATATACATTTTATCCCAAAATAAAGGATAGCCTTTAAAATTTAATACATATTACTTTAGTAAAGTAAAAAATAGTTTTCTTATTTTTCAAACTGAGTTAGTGGAAGCCCGTGAGAAATGTTGCCGTATAAGATTGTTGGGACAACATAGAATCTACCATGGAATCTTGGAGAACCCTGGGTGTTGATGTCTGGGAAAAATGGCTAAAAATCTTACCTCTTCTTCCTTATTGCCCATCCAAGAAGATAAAATCTTTAGTCTGTATCATTGACATGGGCATTATTTCACATTTGCACTGACTTGGACCAGAATTAGGGAGTTTACAGCATTAGAAGTATGTGCTTTCAAGTTGGACTGCCTATATTTGGATTCTGGTCTTTCCTTACCAACTGTGATTATAGACATGTGATAAAGCCTTTTTAAACCTCCATTTCCTTAGCCCTTTTGAGAGAATTAAATGAGGTGATTCCTATAAACAGTACAGTTTCTGGAACATAAGTGGTTAATAAATGTCTCCTTATTTCTACTCCTGCTTCCACTGCTGCTACTAGTGCTTTATTACTACCAATATTGTTCTACTTTCTTAAGGTAATCATAGAGTACCAGCTGCATAAATTACTTGTGGTAACTATTTCGTTCCAAGAGTTGAAATTTTTGGTGATAAATTGTGGTGAATAAGTAGGGCAACTTTGGAAAACAGTTTGCTTTTAGGGAAGAGAATTTGTTTTACCTCTTTTCTTGTTCATAATTTGAAAGTTCTATTGGAAAACTATAAAGTACTTGTCTTGTCATGCTATTATAATCCACAAAATAGCTTGTAAAGTTTTTTCTATATGGAGAAAAGATAGGCCTCTTTAATTAGATTTACTGAGAAATATTTGCACTGACTGCTATGGGTCTTACCTATGTAGACACTACCTTGATGGTATGGCCTGGCAAAAGTTCCATTGTAGTATTTGAACATTTTATTTGCATTGATACCCACACTTACCTGTAGGCTATGGTGGAAATTATAGGTCTTGATACAGTTTGATGGATACTGTTGAAGCTTGATATGCTTTGATTCAAGGCAAAAAAATAGCCAAGAAGATTTGATCAAAGCCATATAGTATTCTAGTTTCAAATGGAAAATGGGAGGAAAGAAAGAACAATATATGGAAAGAATGAAAGAAGTTTTGAAATTGACTTCTATCACATGGGCTTTTTTTCACCCTTTGTTTCTGATGGGAGCTGCAAGTTCTACATAGGAAATGATGTGATCTAATGTAAGAAAACCATGAGTACATTTTTGTCATTAAATTTTTATTCCATTCCTTAGGAAGAGTATTTTACTCTAAGTGGTCTGATTATGGGAAATAATAGACTCTAATAACTTAGAGATAGCATGCACAACACTATGCTGAAAGCACTTCACATTACATAATTGTAACTTCTAAACTGCCTCTGTGGTGCTCTGTTTCTAGCAGTGACTTAGTAATTGATTAATGAGTGAATAAATGGAATGAAAATGACAATGAAAGTGGATTTATTTTACGTATTGTAAAAGCACTACAAACACGTGTTTCAAAATCAAATTTGATTGATTAAAATAGTTCCCATTCTGGGATGCCTGGGTGGCTCAGTCGGTTGAGTGTCTGACTTTGGCTCAGGTCATGATCTCACAGTTAGATTCCTGAGTGCGAGCCGTATATCAGGCTCACTGCTGTCAGCAGCACTTTGAATCCTCTGTCCCTCTGCCCCTCCCCCACTTGCGCTGTCTCAAAAATCAGATATTTTAAAAATAAAATCGTTCGCATTCTGAGTGAGCCTTTGATAAGTATCTGGTTAGTTTTCTTTATTAAAATATGTGAATTTAAAAGAATTTATTAATAGTTTCTATGCTATGACAATTTTGACTCTCTGTTTTTTCGTGGCTTTATGTGGTGCTTGTTTTTTATTCCTTTCCCCAATCAACATCTGTCATCATAGCTCCAAGCAAAATGGATGTTAAAGTAACAAGACTATTCTTTTTGATTTTTCAATTTGTATTAATTATAGAGTTCTAAAGTTTGTGCAGTTAAACAAATGAACAAAAAAATATTTACAACAGGTATTACAAAGGATGGAAATTGTCTCAGCTGTTTGATGGGTGTTTTAATAAAGACCCAAGTTGGCATCCTCACATGAGTGATTTGGGGAAATGATACACTTGTGTGCCAATCACACTGAAATGGCAGTTTTGTAGTACTTGCATGGCTTGTACTAAAACATTTTCAGAAGGTCAGTAGGAAGCAAGCAGCCAGCTGTTGGGTTTATCAAAGATAAACTCCTGCAGAGTACAGTGGCATTTAATACACCAGTGGAGCATGAAAAAACTGTGCAAATTAAATTGAGAAAGCAGCTGCTTGTTGAAGATGTGTATCTTTATATTGAACTCCGCGGGATGCATTTGGGAGGTTGAATTAAAACAGTCTATCAAGAAAATCTCAAAATCTTGGAATTTCTTCTCAATAAAAAAGATAATTTTTAAAGATTCGTAACTATTTTCCCCAGGACCTCTATAAAATGATTCTTAGTCATCTTCTTTTAAAACTTACAGTGTGTCACAAAACACAACCATGTGGCAATGATAGCCTCTCAAACTGTGATAAAGCAGAATTTATTGTTAATATAGTCACAAGGTGAAGACAGATTTGCCATCTCATTTTTACCTTCTTTCTTAAAGAAGTGATATAGATCTGTTTAAAAATTTAAAACCATTGATCCCATATATTGTATGGTTGTAAGTAAACAAAGGGTTCCTAAAATGCACTTTTAGTGCAGCTTTTAAAAAAGAATTAGAATCAACTCCCCATTCTGTGTACTGCAGCTTTTTCATGTACTAAAACTTTGAGCATTCTTTGTTTAGTGTTGCAGCATCATTCAGACTTAAGAAAAAATGTATGTGGGGCATGTAAGTTTAAGTACAAAGGTTGAATGGTGAGCAGATTAGTTGAATGAGATAGGACTTCCTTATATAACTGTTCTCTACAGTCTTCTAGCAATCAGTTTTAACCTGGGAAGAAAGAAAGGATGACCACCAAAAATTGTTTTATTTATTTTTTTAAAGTTTATTTATTTTGAGAGAGAGAGAGAGAGAGCACACGAGCAGGTGAGAGGCAGAGAGAAAGGGAAAGAAAGGATCCCAAGCAGGCTCCCTGCTGCCAGCACAGAGTCTGATGTGGGGTTTGAACTCAAAAACCATGAGATCATGACCTGAGTCAGAATCAAGAGTCGGACTCTTAACTGACTGAGTCACCCAGGCGCACCCCACCCCCCACCCAAATTTTAAATTGTTCTGATGGCCTCTCCAACAGCTTTTAGAAAAAAGTAACAAGAAAGAGCAATTTTACTTACTACAGAATTACTTCACAGTTCTTAAATTAGGATCCTTCTCAGAGAGCTTAAAATAATGAATGTGAATCTTCCCATGAGTAAGAAAATGACGTTTCATTTGTATAGTGGTTTTGTGCAAATATTTAAGAATAACAGGTAAGTGCAAAGTGCAGTGAATTTAAGTGAAAGGCAATTATAGTTGTTAATTCTTAGCTTGGGCTAAGCTGCTAGAAAAGTAGTGCTTATTGAGTTGTGCTTATTCCATATTCTTCAGTTGTGGGAGATTGTAAAGGTCTGACCATAGAATTCTTTCAGTAGTTACTTGTGATGGCACACATGTGTTTTATGTTTATTTTCCTTGTGGGCATTTTATGAAAGTTTGATAGCAAAATCATATTTTTCTCTCCTTATAGATGGGTTCATATTGTCTGTGCCCTGTATGTTCCTGGAGTAGCCTTTGGAGATATTGACAAATTACGACCAGTAACACTGACAGAAATGAACTATTCCAAATATGGTGCCAAGGTGAGGCAAAGTGTTTTTGATTGTCTAAAAGAGAAAAATTTGTTATATGACTTTTTACTGATATCGTTGTTCACTACAGAAATGCTTATTAGTAATGATACTATTTGTAGAACATTTAGCCCTAAATCATTTATTATTGTTAGTAATTTTCCCAGAAAGCCAGTAATTTATAAATTCTTCCATGTATTCTTAATTTAGAGTTACCTATGGGGTAAAATGATAATTGATACTACTTCTATTTTTGTAGTATTTAGTATACTCCCTAGTCCACATGAGTTCTCAGATCAGTAAGATCAAATACAAACCTAATTTCTGACTTTATTTTTGAAGTGAAATTTACCAAAATTATGAAAAGAGGAAAAGGGACACCTATTATTTTACTCAGGTTTCAAGGACTTTTTTTTTTTTTTTTAAATGACTGCATAGCCTGCCTTGCAAATCATTCTCAGCCTCAATAATTTATAAATTGGTTTTTATTGATTGAGCTTTAGGATTATAAGTGATAAAAATACACTTACTGGGGCACCTGGGTGGCTCAGTCGGTCAAGCCTCTGGCTTTGGCTCAGGTCATGATCTCACCTTCTGTGAGTTCGAGCTCTGAGTCGGGCTCTGTGCTGACAGTTCAGAACCTGGAGCTTCGGATTCTGTGTCTCCCTCTCTCTCTCTGCCCCTCCCCTACTCACACTCTGTCTCTCTCTGTCTCTCAAAAAATAAAAACAACAAACAAAAAATACACTTATTAATTTAAACTTAGGTATATAATTATTATAGACATCCCTGGAATACTAGAACCAATTAGGCACTGATACTTTCTCTTCCATTACTGTCCCTTGGGAAATTGGGAAGGAAGACTGTGATAGTGTCAGTAATACATTAAGGTGGGTGGGAAACTTAAAGGTTTTTGGAAAATTCTGATGGTGAAAATTCAAAAATTTGACAGCTTCTGCTGCTATATGTAGAATATTCTCCTCAGGCTCTAACCATAGCCCCCATCCCTCACCCTCCAGCCTCACTCCATTACTCTTGTGCTTTAGTTTGGGTAATTTCTATTGAATGCAGCTTTTTTCTCCAGAATTAGTTAAAGACCCCAGGGAGAAAAGCAGGCCCAAGCAGTGAACTTACTTTCCTGGTCCTCAGGTAATTCTGTACTATCTTGTTATCTTTCTAATGCCTTAAGCTATAGTTAAAAAAAAAAAAAAAATTTGTTCACATTTTCTAGTTTCTAGCAGGATTAATACCTACCTAGTATTACCTAGTCCACCATTATTGGAAGTGAAAGTTTTTGCTTTTTGAGATCAGGTTCAGAATTCACAGGCACAGAGCCTAGAAGGGACTGGCTTAAGTAATTTTCATTAGGCACACATTATTATCATAATTACAAATCTAGAAGCAATGAAAAAAAACAAGAACCAGATATTACTTCATATAACTGAAACCAGCAATGACCTCTGAACTGAAAAAGAGAATCATTAAATATATAATCGTCAGCTGATTTTTCATTATCACCTTCTTTTGTTTTGAAGTATGATTAGAAAGTAGAGTAAAAAAATTATGTATTCTCTAGCTTATTGGTACAGTCAGTGATGTGAATTATAACTGGGACAGTTCTTCTAGACCACATTATCTATCCATTTCCTAATCCTGGTTACTTTCTCCCCTGTGTTCTCAGTTGCTTAGCATAGTTCTCCTAGCATTTTAAATGATTCAGGCAATTGAAGAAGATTCCCATTTCTTTGTTAGATTGTTCTATAGTCTTTATAAGACTTTTTGTCAGGAAATTTTTTCTTGTATTCACTCTGAAATCCCTTCAATTTCATCGTATTACATTAAATTAGTTTGGGAACTTGTTAAGTACTTTGGATCTGTTTGTGCTGTTGACATTATTGAAATAATTTAATTTCTCCATTTCTCTCTCTTCCATCTTCTCTCCTTCTGTCTCATTCTTTGTCTCTTTTTTGGTCTCATGTTTACATTACTATTTGCTGATACATCCTACCATATGCCTCCTACTGTTACTAGAAAAAAAAAAAATCCTTAACCAAGCAGTAGAGTGTCAGGATTTGGGTATATTTTCACATCTATACCCAGATTCCTATTCTTGCTGTTTTCATTCATTGCTGATGTATCAGTTGGGTGCTGTCTACCTGCTAGGTAGTTACTTACTGTTACAGTATTAAAATGATATTTTTAGTGTCTACTGAAACTTTTTAATTTTCCTCTATATATGTTTCCCTTATATTTAATTTACTTAGAATATATTTACTAAACAGTTCTTCTTTAAGTGTCTACTGGCAATCTGTCACAGTTTAGCAGGTTTTTTTTTTTAAACGAAGATTCCTATCATTAGAGTAGTTTATATTTTAAGACTAGATTTCTTTTTCTCTCTCTGTGGTATAGATAGTGAAAAGGATAAAAAAATAAATTTGGGGAGGATTGGGGGAAATTTCATTTGTTGAAACTTTCAGTTTTACAGTTCTTCCCTTTGTATTCAGAAAGGATTTAACTAGTTGGCTACATTGTGTATCACAACCAATTTCATCAGATTGTTTACATAAGATTACTTTTTAATTCTCTGAAAGATATTTTAAAAATGATTTCTTTGGTTCCAGTACCTAGATTTTTTTTGGCGAATTTCTCTGGCTTCTTACTTATTTTCTTTCATTTTCCAAGCAGTATTATGTTGTTCAAGTCATTATAGCTTCATGGTTAAGAACAATGACTTTTAGATTACTCTGGTTTGAAGACTGACTTGACAGTTATTTTTTTGTGTTATTCTGAGCAGATTTCTTAACCTGTCTTCAGTTTTCTCATGTGTAAAATGGAGGTAATACGTCTTTCATATGTTAGTGTGGAATAGTGGATCAAATGGCTACATATGTTAATATATGTAAAGTGTTTAGAATAGTGGCTAGCACATAGTAAATCCTTATAATTATTATTATTATTATTATTAGTGTCATCATTATTGTATCAGTGGAATTTTGGTTCATTAGAATTCTAGAGAGAATTTTTTCATATAAACTCTTTTCTTGCCCACAGTTATTGTTTTATTGATATGCTATTGATTCACTATTTGTATTTTATGGACGCTTTGTATGAGAATGCAGTCTTGTTTTAGAGATATTTTTATTCTGAGAGTTTTCCTGTTATTCCATTCTAGGAATGTAGCTTCTGTGAAGACCCTCGTTTTGCTAGAACTGGAGTTTGCATTAGCTGTGATGCAGGGATGTGCAGAGCCTATTTCCATGTGACCTGTGCCCAGAAGGAAGGTCTGCTTTCAGAGGCAGCAGCAGAAGAGGTAGGTTTATTTAAAACCATCATTGGTGAATATGTTCATAAGATGTCTCATAACTCTATTATGTCCTACAATAGGTGTGCATGATAGAAGAAATTAACAAGCGTATTTTTAAAGTCTTTGCTTAGATCACTGGTCTAAAATTTCAAGAGTAAACAATATATGAGTTTTTTAGTCTTAAAGCTAGTTAGACATTTGGAAAACATGTTAAACTTTTTATAGCGAGATCTGACAGGTAAAATGAAACATAATCCAAGTTGTTTTAAAGCATTAATATGTCAGCATTTTTTATAGGAGGATCTGAAATTATGTTTGGATAACTTTGCTCTGTTTCTTTAAATAAAATCATTACCCTTTCTTCAATATCTGTATTTCTATCTCTTTGCAAGTGTTTTTAATCTTATAATTTTCCTTCCAGGTTTATTAGTTTTAGATTAGACAGTTTTTTTTCAAAGCACATTTTGGGGACTCCTTAATCTTCTTTCAAGAGGTTTGTGAGGTTGAAACTATTTTTGTAACAATATGAAAACAGTATATACATTTTTTACTCTTAATTATCTCATGAGCAACAGTGGAGATTTTCAGAGATTATATGATGTATAACAATATAACATACTGAATGTGGAAATAGTTTTGAGAATCCAGCCATCTTTAATAAAGTGAGCTATCTAGACATTAAAGAGATTTGAAAATATAAAACAGTGCCACCCTTCTCACTGAGTTTGTGTATACGTAAATTATAGTATTTTTAATAAAAGTGTTATTCATCTTAACTTGTAATGGATTATTGTTATTTTAAAACGAATAAATGTTTTAAAATTTTGTTTTTTAATTTCTAATGGGGACTATCTATAAAATAACTCACATAGGTCTCTTTGAGGTCTTCAATAATTTTGAAGACTGTTAAGGAGTCCTGAGACTGAGTTTTGTTGATTTCTTTAAGTTCTTGTGTTAGATAGGTATTTGAGTATTTGCTTGGTAATTCTTATTATCTGTTCATGGTGGGTCTGTGGTATACCTATAAACCTTTGGTTGTGTTCCTTCTTTTACTGGATAAATTTTCAGTGTTACATAAAAAATATATATATATTTATATTGGGTCTTTATCTTTTCCCATTTATTTTGTAGACAAGAAACAAGTAAAAAAGATAATGTAATGAAAATTTGTTGAGCAGATTTTGAGGGGTATATATTTTTTTACATTTTTTTAATGTTTATTCATTTTTGAGAGAGAGCACAAGCAGGGGAAGGGCAGAGAGAGAGGGAGACACAGAATCCAAAGCAAGCTCCAGGCTCTGATTTGTCAGCACAGAGCCTGGTGCAGGACTCGAACTCACAAACCGTGAGATCATGACCTGAGCTGAAGTTGGACGCTTAACTGACTGAGCCACCCAGGAGCCCCGAGGGATATATTTTATGAATAAATGAATTCTATAGCAGTTATGTGTTGGATACGTGTTTTTGTACCAGGCTTTGATTCTTATGAATTGTACTTTAATTGATGAAGGGTACTGGATAAATTTTGAGCATTTTTACAGCTCTTAGGAAGACATAGAAGCATAATTAATTATATAATAAGGTTATGTGGATTAGTATTGACTACACTCTAGATGGTGGGCAGCAGTGCAGAGGGGCAGTACAAGTAAGACTTAGAAGATGAGATAAATCCCAAGTGAATACCCAGATCATGGAGTCTGTAGGGTAGGGTATTACTGTACTTATGGAAAACTTTGAGCTTTGCAATCAGGAAGACTCCTTTATAGCCATTTCTTTTAGAACTTTTTGAGAGCTTTACCTGTCATACTATGGCAGTTTGGGTTCCTTTATATAGTTGCCATTCAACATTTTGGGGGGAGGGTAGACAGTGGCTAACAAAAATGTGTAAAGTAGCCGCATGATGGGACAGTGGAATGTAAGGGGGTCTATAGTGATTTAGAGCATACATCCCTGTATCTAAAGGCATGCACATGGAAATGAAACAAACGAAACACAATATTACATTAAATAAATAGTTTGCATCTGTGGTCTGCATGTCTCTGTCTCTAATCTCATCTGGGGAAATTTACAGGGGAAATTGAAATAAATCAGGATGTAGAAACAGGACCTGAGGCTTTTCCTTTGCCTTGCTGCCTCCCTTGATTGATTAGGTAGGAATTCTGGATGCTAGAATAACAAAATGTGACTTTTCTCCACATTTGCTTCCTTGTTAGGTGTACTTTTTTGTGGGGAATGATTTAAATATATTTACATGTGTTTCTGGTGTCTTCTTATAAACACTTATAGAATTGGAAAATTATAAAGATTTCTGAACAGTGTTTTAAAACCCAAGAATCAGTATCAATAAGATTTGCTCTTGGCAGTAATCATTCTGTTAAAGGAAGTTCTTGGCTATTATACTTCTGTAGACTAAGATTCATGTAATATAATAGCATATTTAATTAAAAGACAAATTTTAAAGTAAAACAAATCTACTGTTTGTGGGCATATCTTCTGTTTCAATTTTATATGACATTCGAGAAAGCTCCCCCCCCCCGCCCCTTTTACAGATTGGTTTCTTAAGTGGGATTTCTTCTTAATGGCTGTTTTATATAGGCAGTAAAACCAAGGTGGAAAAAGAGAGTAAGTACCCTAGTTTCATCTAGTGACATCATATGCCTTACTATATTCTAAAGACTTTTTGTAGCCTTCTGACAGTACTTTTTATCTCAGTGGTGAGGATCCATTTAAAGTTTCTATTCTCTTCTTTTTCTTTCTCTCTCCCTCCCTCCCTCCCTCCCCCCCTCCCCCGCCCCTCTCTCTCTCTCTCTCTCTCTCTTTCTTTCTTTCTTTTAGAGAGAGAGAGGGTAGCGGCAAGTGGGGGAGAGGGGCAAAGGGAGAGAGAGAATCCCAAGTAGGCTCCATGCTGTCAGCACAGAGGCCAACATGGAGTACAATCCCACATCTCTGGGATTGTGACCTAAGCCCAAATCGAGAGTTGGACGCTCAATTGACTGAGCCACCCAGGTGCCCGAAAGTGTCTATTCTTTCTGATCTGCTTTGTGAGAATTCCAAATTATTTAGAATATTCAAACCATGTTATGATATAATGTATTTATTATTAAAATCGAACAATAGCACAGATTCAGTTATGCTGACAGAAATTTGTTTCACACCATAGTTTCCCTTAAAGTTACTTATATTTCATGTAAACCATATGGTAGTTTCTTCTGTGATAAAGTATAATTTTGGTATTGTTCGTACCGTTACCATGTAGAAAGTTCTCATTGAAACAATGGAAATAGAGTATAGATTTTTATTGATTTTTTTTTTTTTCCCCATAACCTTTGACTTAATGGACTGAAATCATTCATGCATTAAATTTCAGTGGCTCAAATTGTGTCCGGGCTTTTTGTACTTCTAAATTCTGTGATGTTATCCACCGTACTATATTGTGACATTTGTGGATATCACACTACAGAATTGCCTCATACACTTTTTTTATGTTAAGGATACCTCATATTTATTGTTCTTGTTATTATATTCCTTTCTGTTCTTTCTCATTTGTTTCTTTTTTTTAGTGTCATCATTTCTCTTTGGGTTGTAAAATCTCACCTTACTAAGAGACCCTTCTAACATAACTTGGATAAAAACTATATATGGAGAGCTTATCTTTATTTCTTCTCCTTGGGACAGACCTAAAGAATGAACTCCCAGTTATTTTTTTGGCAATCACAATGCAGATTACTTGTTTTGGCTAAATATTTACAAATTATTTTTGTTTTTGATAGAGTAAATTTTTTTTTGGTACTCTACTCTTTTTGAATAAAAATAGACCCTTTAGGTTAGTATCCTGAGAGATGGCTATGAGAGAGCTATGTTTTCTGTTTGAGATTTTAAAGTTGTATAAAGAGTTAAAGGTGATACCTAATGTGTTCAATTGACAGTAAATAGAAGTAAAAAGAAGTCTGGCCTTCTTAATCCATTTTTGTCTTGGGTAGAATCTGGCCATGCATTGCTAGCCAGTTAAAAATGTTCCACTTATCTGTGTTGGCTAGTCCTGTATTTTCTGGATGTATTTTTTGTAATATTAATCTATGTATACATAACTTTAATATTTAATGATGGCTTTTACCTACGATTATGAAAATTCTATTTGTTTTAAACAGTGCTTGCTTATTTTTTTAGGTACACAAGTTTAACTAAATACAATACCTAAGATTTTATTTCAGTGTTTTTAAATCTACAAGGCCCTTTAAAGAAAAAAATAGTTGTTAATTTGAAGTTGATATACAGGATTAAGTTTCAAAAGCAGCAATTTTTATCATTGTGTATAAAAGTTACTTTTGTAATTTATTTTAGAAATAACCAACAACATAGGAGAATCTTCAAAAAGCAAATATTATCTCTTGTGTTAGGTTGTTTATGACCCTTTGAAGTGAAAATATTCACTCCTCCCTTCTGTTTTTTTTTTTTTTTTTTTTTTTTTGGTATAGGATATAGCAGATCCATTTTTTGCTTATTGTAAGCAACATGCAGATAGGTTAGACAGAAAATGGAAGAGAAAAAACTACTTGGCTCTACAATCCTATTGTAAAATGTCTTTGCAAGAAAGGGAGAAGCAACTGTCACCAGAAGCACAGGTATGGGATTCATGCCAAAACTCATGTTTTTTTCTTTCAAGGTTATGGATTTCACATCTCATGTGTGTGTGCCAATGACATGTGAAATGTAATTATGAAGTTTGGTTAGTTACCTAGGAAGTAGATTGTCATTAAGGTAGTGAGTGTAGTTTGTAGCTGAATATGTTACTCCTTAGTCAACTGAGAAGCCTTTTATAAAGCACGTTTCCAAATACATTGAAAAATGTGGCTTAGAGAAGTTATTCTATCAGTGCAGTATGTTGACCATATCTTTTTTTCAGTCTGTTTTAGTGTTTGCTTATGTAAAAGATTTGATCAGTTTGCCCATCTTTTAAAATGTATTTCTATGTAAATTAAGTGAATTTATAGACTTTTGCAGGTATTGAGAAAAGGAACTTCAGTTCAGTCAAATTAGTTTCTGACAACTCGGATCATAGACTAGGACCTGGATTCGTTACTGGGGTAGACCTTTTATTGTAATCCAAGAATATTATCTTAAGAACTGTGGATAGATACAATTTGCCTTGATACAGGAAATTCTGGTTGTCTTTACTATCCTAAACATACAAGTAGAAATCATAAGGAATATGTTACATTTTAATATCTTTTAAAATGTATATGCTTTTCTTTTATAGGCAAGAATCAATGCCCGGCTTCAGCAATATCGTGCCAAAGCAGAACTAGCTCGATCCACCAGACCCCAGGCCTGGGTTCCAAGGGAAAAATTGCCCAGACCACTCACTAGCAGTGCTTCAGCCATTCGTAAACTGATGCGGAAAGCAGAGCTAATGGGAATCAGTACAGATATCTTCCCAGTGGACAATTCAGATACTAGTTCTAGTGTGGATGGAAGGAGAAAGCATAAACAACCTGCTCTCACTGCTGATTTTGTGAATTATTACTTTGGTCAGTATACACACTGATACATTCACATTTTCAATGAGAACAATTTGCTATTGGAAATATTTGATACACTGTCAGTTTTTAAAAGTGTATTAGCCATACTACATTACATATATTAAGTAAAAAGCATGTTTATTTATTTATTTAAAAAATTGTTTTTGACATTTATTTATTTTTGAAAGAGAGACAGAACGTGAGCAGGGGAGGGGCAGAGAGAGAGGGAGACACAGAATCTGAAGCAGACTCCAGGCTTTGAGCTGGAGCCCCACAGAGCCTGATGCGGGGCTCGAACTCACAACCTGTGAGATCATGACCTGAGCCAAAGTCGGACACTTAACTGACTGAGCCACCCAGGCGCCCCAAAAGCATGTTAATTTTTCTATTAAGTTGTGGGTTGTTGTAAAATGCTGAGTTCATGTATTTGTAAATAGGGTTAAAAATGTTGCAAACAATGTATGATTATCCATATGATCATCTTTATGGCTAGCTTCTTCCTTTGTGTGTTTTATACATCAGCTTTTATTTTCTAATAAGTAAAATTGCATATTTAATTTAAATAGAGAGAAATATGCGCATGATTCAAATTCAGGAAAATATGGCTGAACAAAAGAATATAAAGGATAAATTAGAGAATGAACAGGAAAAACTCCATGTGGAATATAATAAGGTAAGTCGGCTACAAAACAACATAATATGATCTGTTGTTGATGTCATTTGCGATATTAGAGCTTTCTGTGTATGTCCCATTTTGAAAATTTTCTGGAATCTTTAGACCTTTCCCTACAATTCCTACTCTTATTGAATGTATTATCAGCACTAACACTAAGCACCTCCTATGTGCCAGGTACAATCTTGAGCATGTTACATTTATTAACTCATTTAATTTTCATTTCTGTTTTATAATGTGAGTTGTAATTATTGCTCCCATTTTCAGAGGAGAAAATTGAATCCTAAAGAGGTGAAGTAATTTGCCCAGACTCACATAGATAGTCAAGTCATAGAGTTGGGGTTTGAGGCCAGCCTGACTCCTTCTTTCTAACTAGTATACTGTAGAGCCTCACTTTCTAAGTTTGTAGAAAACAATGAAACTTACTTTTAAATTATTGTTTTTGTCTTGAATTTGTAATGTTACTTTTGATTTAAGAAAAATACCTACCAATCTAAATTTCCATTCTGCCTCTTCATTGTAATGATGAGGGAGATCAAAAGAATGTAAAAGCAAGGTGTGGCCAAAATGTTAGGTAATAAGTCACATGAGCATATAAAACCTATATTGACTTACTGTCATGTTATTTTAAGTGATAAAAAATTAATAAGAGGTAAGTTTCCAATATCAGCCATCTGTAGTGAAAAGAGTACTGGGATTAGATTCAGAAGATCTGGGGATTCTTGCTAGTTCTATGATCTTGGCCAAGTCACAGACAGCATATAATCCTTAATTTTCTTATTGGGAAAATGGTGGAAATGCATCTTGGTAGACTTTTAAGGATTAATTAGCAGAATGTGTATGAAATATCTAGAAAACTGTAACCGAATGATAAATATAGGTATTATTATTGTCAGTAAAAATGCTAATATAAAACAAAATGCTTACATTTTAGTAGTGTTGCTGATTAAGTAATTGGATAGCCTCATCTCTCGGTACTGTGGCTTAAATATATTAAAAATATGGACTATAAAAAATATGGACTATAAGTATATTCTTGGACACTTGTTGATAAATTATTTAAATTTTCCCATGGATTACTACATATTTTATTGGCATACTAATTTTGATTATTTATGTTGTAGCTGTGTGAATCTTTAGAAGAACTACAAAACCTGAATGGAAAACTTCGAAGCGAAGGGCAAGGAATATGGGCCTTACTAGGCAGAATCACAGGGCAGGTTAGTTTCTTTCCAATTGCTATCTCCTTCTGTTCTCATTCTTTATATTATTTTCAGAGATCAGACTTCTGATACAACTTTCCTAACTAAAAAATTCTGTTTGATTAGGGCCAACTAATCCTCTGGGATAATGATAATGCCTGAAATATATCTAGAGAATTGGAAGCTGCCTACTGAGAACCTGTAGCTTAATTTGCTTGTTTTAACAGCTATCTTGTTTGCAGAACTTTTTCATTTGCTCTGATTGTCATTTGTGGTGAAGCTAAGATGTGAAGCATGAATTCGCTCCTACCACATTCTTCTTATGTGTAATTTAGCAGTTTTAGAGTCCTTGCCACATTTTTTTCTATCTTGTTCTTATGTTATATTTAGTCCCCTCTCCCCCACCTTTTTTTTTTTTTTTGACATAAAATTTAAAAGGCAAACTGAAGAGATTCGTTTTTATGTTAATCTGGTTTTGAGCTATGTAAGAGATGGGTTTTGAAACTTGAGAGTCTAAAGTGTGGTTTTTCCCGTTAAGTAGATATCATTGTAGTAATGAAAAAATTTACTTTATCCTTGAGCATATCTAGCCTATTAAAGTTCTTGGTGTTAAAAAAGAAGAATCATTGCCAAATAGATTTCTTTGAATGCTTTTTTTAGTACTGTGTATAATTCATAAATTAAGGATTCATTCAAATAATCTGTTATATTTTAGAAGGAGATGGAGACTCCCTGTGGTACTGTGAAAGTAGTCTTATTTGTGAAGGAGTTTATCAAAGAAGAGATATTTTTCATTGTACTTGTTTCAGAAGTTTACAAAGGGTCAATTTATCATACAATTTGTGTAGACTTAATATTTTAGAAAATAATACATATCGGTATGTGTTGTGCTCTGCTAGCTTTCAAGATGCTTCTTTTGTGAACAGGATGTATGCGGCTTATATTACAATGAATAACATAATTTAAGAGGTGAGAAGGAGCAGTCACCTATGGAGAATTGACCTTTCTTCCTATTGATAGGTTGTTGATGGATTTGGGGAAGATTATGGTGCTTTATGTTTTATATTTAGAGAAGTTAATGTTGAGTGCAAGACTATTATTTATTTGCCAAGCTAGCATTATGTTTTGGCTTGATTTACAAGATTGTCTCATAAGAATCTTCTATTTAGTGTAAAGCATTATGTACCATAAAAGAGCATTGTCATTTATTAAATTACTTTTAACAGAAGTTCACAAATTTCCTTGTGCAAATGTAAAATACACAGAAGAAGTAGAATTCATTTGTACCACTCGCATGACACTTTTTTCCAGTTGGTTGAACAGATGTCGGCCCACCAGGCCACCGAGAAATGACTTTGATAGATGGTTGCTGTCTCAGAAGCCAGCATACTACAGATTAGTAGAAACCCAAAAAGAATCTCATTCACTTTATGGAGAGTTTGGTCCAATAAGATAATTTTTCTAATTAACCTATGGAGCACCGTGTAGCTGGGATGTTGAGGAAAATAAACGGCTTCAATATTCTTTTTGTCAAGTGTATTGTGTGTGGTTTTTTAAAGCTCTTAAATGCTTGTCCTTGTCTTTCACTTTTTAAAGCTAAAGTAGAAGTTTAATTTTCATAATGTTTTAGTGTTTCACTGAAAAAGGATGAGAGTATGTAATTATAGATTTTTAATGAGAGTAACTGTGAGACAGAAACTCATTTTAATTCTTTTTGCTGGTGTAATAGCTGGTAAGACATTTCTCCCTCACAATTCTAGCATATTTAGTTGACTTGAGTGGCAAATAGAGGAGAATGTTGCTTTATATTTTTTCTTTAAAACAAAATAAACTGCATTTGTTCAAATCAATAGAAGTTGAACATACCGGCAATTTTGCGGGCACCCAAGGAGAGAAAACCCAGTAAAAAAGAAGGAGGCACACAAAAGACTTCTATTCTTCCTGCAGTACTTTATAGGCAAGTAATAAAATGATAACAGATTAATATTGTGTGTTTTTAAACTCATACTTTTAGTAACAAGATGCTTCAAATATTTGTGAATGGATTATGTCCGTATTAGAATTTATGTTAAATGCATTTGAAATTCATTTTATCAATACCTTTATCAAAGATGGTTTAGGTTGAATGAGAGAAGAGATTTTTGCTCCTCTTTTAATGATAAGATTAATGACTTGTATCCTTTAAATAAGTGGAGATATATGTCCAAAAGTTGCATGGAAATGAACAATCCATTGTCTTGGGGGAATTGGAAAGTGACTTTAAATAATGTAGATGATCATTTTCTTAAATAATTAAAATAATCTATTATTTAATGGGCATTTATATTTTATTTTACTTTAATGAGTTTTAGAGCTTTGCATGTGTTTTTAGGTAGTGATGGGTATCATATACAATCTGAATTACTGCCTTTGTACAGTGGTGGATAATGAAGATAAGTTCTAGATTTGAATCTGTCTATATTTTTTTATATGCTCAGTTGTAATAATTTTATTTCTAGAAGTGCTTTTGTTATTTACTTTTTTGTCTCTATCGTAATTTTGCATAGCCAAGACTTCTTGGCTCAATCTAGCTTTTCCAAACAAAATTGGTTCGTTTGGAACCACCATGCATATCACAGTGCTTCTCACTTGTCAGTACAGTTCATTTTTGTTTCAGAATGTATTGTAAATGATTTTCCTTTTTCACTTGAGTAGCATTGAGAACCAAGTACTGGTTGTCGTTGTTGCGTGTATGTGACCCTTTTTCTCTAGGATAATTTAAAACTTCAAAAATCATTTTTATTTCTTACATGGATGGGTAGCTGTTAGAGATTCTCAACAACTTTTTCTTCACACTTTATGTTCCCAATATAAAAAAACAGAGATATTCCAGTCATGGTGCCTGTGCTCTCAGGAGTAGTTAAGTTGATGTTTTGCACAAGAAAAGTTGGATTCCTTGAAAAGAAACAAAAATCCAAATAACAGTAACAACAATGCAAAATTCCCCATTCCTCACAAAAATATCAATTGGTGTACTTTTAAGACTCAAAGTCTGATTTTGAAGAGACTTATTTAGAAATGTAGCTTATTTACATGTTGAAGATTCATTGAAAGGCTTATAATTAATGTTAAAATAAACAATTTTGTTTGTAAATTAACTTCTGTAGTTTGAGAGAAGTAGAAAATTGTAAAATCTTTTTGTTTAATAGTTATGTTTCTAGAGAAAAGTTGAGCTAATATTAAATGTTTTAAGTGATAACTAAATTGAGGTAGCTGTGATGTTGAGAATACTATCTTCTTCTTTTTTTTTTTTTTTTAAGTTTTTTTATTTACTTAGAACAAGCAAGGGAAGGGCAGAGAGAGGGAGACAGTGAATCCCAAGCAGGCTTTGTGCTGTCATCCCAGAGCCCGATGCAGGGCTTGATCTCACAAACTGTGAGATCATGACCAGAGTTGAAATCAAGAGTCAGACACTTAACCAAGAGCCAGCCAGGCATCCTGAGAATACTGTCTTATATATGCCTCTCTCTGAAAAGTTTGACTCCAGAATAATAATTATACTAGATCCAGCTATTTTTCTGTAGTCTCAAATATTTAGAACTAATAATTATTGATGTTACAAAGAGGCACATTTGAAGAAAAAAAACACTTGATTTTAACAGAAGAAACATTAATCCCAAGGTGAAATTTTAAAATTTAAAAAAATGTGCTATAAATAGCTGTTTCACTAAAATAATTATTATTCTAATCGTTTATTTGCTGCCTTTATTCAAAGTTGTGGAATTTGTAAGAAGAACCATGATCAGCATCTTCTTTTATTGTGTGATACCTGTAAACTCCATTACCACCTTGGGTGTCTGGATCCCCCTCTTACAAGGATGCCAAGGAAGACCAAAAACAGTTACTGGTAAGTAAAATGAAAGAGATTTTAATGGTAGAACTGGTTTGCTCTCTGTTTCAATAGTATAAGATGAAGTGTTATGTCCTATTTCATAATGAAGTTTTTAGCACATTTTTAATTGATATTTTAATATTTTTCCAACTTTGTTGAAGTATTAATGACAATTAAAAATTATATTTAAGATATACAACTTAATGATTTGATATACTTACACATTGTAAAATAATCACCAGCATCAGACGAATTAACATATCTGTCACTTCACATTAGTTCCCATTTTCTATTTTGTGGTGAGAACACTTCAGACATAAATATTTATTATAATATTATATGAATAAATCTGTAATAGTTTTTTTGAGAAATGAATTTTAAGTTAATTGAGGCTGTTGTGATATCTTATCAATAGTTAAGGCATAAATTCTGTCTCAGGTGTTTTAATTCTCTTTATTATAAGAATTTCTCTAATGCTTTTTGTTTTGAAATTGAATGAATTTATCAGGAACTTGCCTCCATATTCATGCTTTTATTTGTAATTAAATTAGTTTCACCCAAGGTTTTACTTGTGGTATTTGTCATTTATGTTAGTTCTGTTTAAGTTTAACCATTCTTTGCAAATCTAGAAACATTTGACATACGTTTCTAAGGTGTTTTTTTTTTTTATTAACTTAGGTATATTGCATAACTACAGATGTTTTATAAAAGCTTATGTATGATGAATTGTATCCTTTCCTTAATTCTAGTTCAAGGGAGAGAGATATGCTCAAATTTTAATAGGCTGATTCTATATAGGAAAAATATAGGACATGGAAAACTTTGGAATAAACATCAGTATTCTGTTTAGACAAATTACCTTTCTACTTTTAGAAAAGAGTAAACCCCAGGTTCTTAAATGATAATCTATATAAAAAGTCATGTGTTTGTGAAACACATTAAGCATGTTTTTTGACTTCATTGTTTCATCTCATAAAGCAATCTCTGTTTATTTTATTAGGAAGCTTCTATTGTTTCACCATTTTCACAGGATTGCTTTTTCATAGTGTTCTTTTATCAGTTTGTCTTGAGAGAGTCCTACTAGTCTGCCCTTTTCGAGTATAGTGGAGTTTATGTATATACTTCTTGATATGTGCTTTTGAAACCAGAGTTTACTAAGAAAATGCTGTAGCTTATTAGAATGCCAGCAGTGGTAATAAGCATCCTAGGTGGGTGTTTCTAAATTGAAAGCCAGTTTGGTAGTCTCCAGGGCCAGGGTGCTTTGATATGGAGAGATGCAGTTCTCTACTTAAATGAGATTATGAACTTTTCTAATATTGCTCTGCTTGCAGAGTTCTGGTTTCCAGTGTGTAAGTTTCTGGAAGAACTTCAGATGAAAATGCATTGGTTGCCTCGGATGTTTTAGTGAAAGTTCTCCCCAAAAGACCTAAAAGTACTTAGGGTCCTATGCATTGGTTGCAGTGTTTTAAAGTAAAAGTAGAAGCTAATATTGGAACAAAGTGAAGTCTTCAATATCTTCTAGTTTCCAGTTATCAGATTTCCTTTGGCCTCTGTAATCAACTTAGTTTTGCTGAGCAATTAATTGAGTGTATTGGTTTTGGAGTAAATTTTATAGAATTATATTTTTCTTTAGTGTATCTCAAATGTGAGAGGCACTTTTTTCTTTTTAACATTTGCAGTTTATTTTTGAAGTTATATGAAAGATAATAAACATTAAAACAGTTTCACTTCCTAAATATTTTATTATTACCTATGGTCTTTACCTAAGTCTATTGTATATGTGTGGTAGAAAAACTGTAATGGTGTGCTACTATGCATCTTTCCCCCATTCTGCATTCTCTGATGCCTTTTTGGTACTTGGATATTGGCTATGGTTAGGAGTATTTGTACTGCAGAAATTGACAAATGCTACAAATTATCACTTTTTTTCCATAGAGAGCTAGGTGTTAGATATTTACTAACACACCACTAATCCTAACCCCTGCTTTGTTTCTGTTTAGTTCTTCTCAGTCTTTTTCTTAGGAAAAGAGGTTCTAGAAAGGTCCTTTCCTCTTAGGGAAAGGGTTCCTGGACCTTTATCTCATGACTGGGCCTGTTACTGGCTTAAATTTCTACAAAGCCTACTGGTATACATTTCTGAATGTCACCAATCACTGCTTTTGCTGTCTTTATGCTGTGTGCACTTGGTAACTCCCTTTCTGGTATGCCCCTTTATGTTCACTGCTAGCTAGAATTACTATGCAATCTTTCCTTCTCAAATACTGTGTTCGGCATGATAGACTAAGCACCTGCTGTCTTAGCTTTTCTCTCCTCCCAGTATCAGCACTGCTTTTGGAAGATACTAGTTTGAGATCTAGATGCTTTCTGTTTGGTCCACACCACAATAGTTGATTGGTTATGCTGGACTGATTTAAGACATGTAACAGGAAAGAAGAAATGGATAAAGATGCAGAAGTAATTATTGGTGGAGAGTAGGGAAGTTGAATAAGTTCACATTAGACAGGCTCTGACTTTTCAGTGAAATAGAAGTAGTCTGTGGAGAGGTAAAGGACCTGGGGTGGTGATGGGAACTTAAGAAGACAGGGGATAGTTTCCAACAGTTACTGTGGGAAAAAAAAAATAGATAAACGACCTGCTGAGGCCATATATATACATATATATATATGTGTGTGTGTGTGTATATATATATATACATACATATGTATATGTATATATATATATACACACACACACACATATATATATGCATATGTATGTATATATGTGTTTATGTGTATGTGTTTGTGTATATATATATATAGTATATAGTGAACAGGAATGTTTAGTGAATTAGTTTAGTAAGTTTGGTTAATTGCTTTTTCTCCAGTGATGCTCAGCTGTCCAGGAGCAGGAGAGGAGAGAAACCCAGGAACTTCTAAGGTTGGATTAGGGGTGGACAAATCAGATGAAGAGTGCTTGGTGGATGGGGAATTTGGCAGGTGATAGACTAGTGAAAGTATACTGTTTGGATTTACTTCTAGTGTTAGAAATCTATTTTGTCTTGCTTTGAGTTTATGTTATCTTGGTATGTTTCTTTTTAAATATATGATCTTGTATACTGCCTTACATTCTTCTAAGACAAGCGTAATACTGTATAAATTAGTAAGGGTTTGATTTAGTACAATAGCTCAAATAATAAGTAATTCTTTTAATTTTAGAGTAATCTATGTTTCCACCACCCACCTGATCAGAATTTGTCTTGCTTTTTCTAATTAAAGAATATTCTGGGGGCGCCTCGGTAGCAATTGGTTAAGTGTTTGTCTCTTAGTTTAAGTTCAGGTCATGGTCTCATGGTTTCTGAGTTTGAGGCCTGTGTTGGGCTCCATGCTGGCAGTGGAGAACCTGCTTGGGATTCTCTCTCTGTCTCTCTCTCTCTCTCCCTCCCTCCCTCCCTCTCCCTCTCTGCTCCTCCCCTGCCCCCACCCTCATTCACTCTCTCTTTCTCAAAATAAAAAGGAATATTCTGAAGGGTATTATTTGACAATTAGATAATTGAGTAATATTTATTATATCCTTTTATTCTTTGGATATACTTTTGTTTATTCTCTTAAGATAAAAGAAAATCTATAGCAAAAACCCTTCAGTGAAGAATTTACGGAAGGTTTCTTCCCCTGTTTTTCATAATTTATCCTCCCTTTCTTCCATTAACTCTTTTCCTTTTTTATTGAGAGATAATTGACATAAAATATTGGATTAGTTTTAGGTGTACATATTGTGAAATGATTACCACAGTAAGTTAGCATCCATTCCTATACATAGTGACTTTTTTTTTTTTGTCTTTATGATAAGGACTTTTAAGATCTACTCTCTTGGTAACTTTAAAATACACAATACAGTATTAGTAACTCTAGTCATCATGTTGTATGTTACATCTCCAGGACTTATTTATGTTTTAATTGGGATTTTATACCTTTTGACCACCTTTACCCCTTTAGCACCCACCTCCTGGCCTCTGGCAACCACCAATCTGTATTCTTTATTTATGAGTTTAAAAAACTCATAAATATGGAGTTTAAAAAAATACTCCATATATAAGTGAGATCATACAATATTTGCTTTTGACTTATTTAGCATAATTCCCTCAAGGTCCATATATGCTGTTGCGAATGGCTAGGATTTTCTTCTTTTTTATGGCTGAATAATATTCCATTATATATATCTCTCTCCCACAGTTTATTTTATCCATTCACTCATCAATAGACACAGGGTGTTTCCATATTTTTGCTATTATAAATAATGATACATGAACATTGGAATATAGATATTTTTCAAGGTAGTGATTTTCCCTTGGTTGTATACTGAGAATTGGACTTGCTGGATCATATAGGCATTCTATTTTTAATTTTTTGAAGAACCTCCATACTATTTTTCATAGTGTCTGCACCAGTATACTTCCCTGCTAACAGTGTCTGAGCGTCCCCTTTTTTCCACACTTATTATTTCTTATCTTTTTGATGACAGTTGTGCTAACAGAGTTGATGTGATAGTTCATTGTGGTTTAGGCACCAGTGAAAATTTTCCTCTAAAAAGAGGAGAAAATATGGGAAAAGGCTTAGAGATGAGGGAAGAAACAAATTGTGGTATGGAATCTTTGAAGACCGAAGGAAGTAAGTTGTAAAGGCAAAAAAAAAAAAAAAAAAAAAAAAAAAAGGCAAAACATGAATTATGTATAATATTTGAGGAATAAAGTATCATTGCATTTATTAAATTTAATGACTCATAAAATCCTTTTTTCTCTGATGTATGCAAATAAGTTTTTCTATAAATTGAATTAGTCTTCTTCCTTGTCTTAGCATTAATGAATGAAATATTTTTTCTTTGGTAGTTAAAAATTTTTAACCCCCCTTCTGAACATAAGTTGCAATGTATGGTGTAGGAGATGAAGAAGATACAGCAAATGAGAAAATCTCTTGGCATTTCATTTCAGTATGAAGGTTGTTCTTTTCTATAAATTCCTGACATGAACTTTTATTACTTTAAAATTCCTTTTTAATTAATTCAATATTTGATTACCTAAGATTATTTTTAATATTTTGCATGGGAATTATAAATTACAGGATTCTCTAACCCTTGGTAGAATATATTAAGTAAAAATACAGAGGATTAAATATATAGGATAGCAGCTTAGTGGGTTATTACAAGAAGCCAGGTATGTGTTTTGACATTATGAAAGATAATTATGACTTTACCCCTAAATAGTACTTAATAACATTGAATTGGACAGGCCTTGGCTTTATCCTAGATCATTATTTCTTAGGACCTTTTGTACTGATTAGTGTGGCAAATATGCTTTTTCATATCTTAAAGGATACATAAAAGAGACTTTAGTATTTAATACATTGTTGGAAAAATTTCAAGTAGTGTGTCCATCTATGTGACTCTATACTGTAACTATCGTGTCAGTTGTTTTGAAAAGAAATAGATAAATTTCTTCATTGGTGGTTACATTTTGTTTTGATTTTCTGCGTTGTTCAATGTTTTGTGGAGTTCAGGGAATAATGGTACTACTGTCAGAAGGCTCTAATGCAAGTTTTTTTGTTACTTAAATGTATTACTTTTGGTGAGGATGAGAAATGACCATGAGAAGTTAGAGAATGTTCTCACAAGGGTTATAGTTACAAAATGAGAAACAAAAGGGAAAAAAACTCAATTAAAAAAACAACAACAATGATTTGTCCTAAAAAAGGGACTTGTTTCTATACCCCAGAAATTCATGTATATTAAAAATGAATTGGAACTGTCTGAGAAAATTTGGCTACATTTCACATCAACTGGTAGAAATGATCACTTAAGGTTATAATCTGTAAATACAAGGAACTGGCCCTTTTCTGTGATATAACTTGATATCTTTCTATAGGCATTTCTGTTTTAATGTTTGTTGTATTTGTTACTATTTACTAATGGTATTTAACGTTTGTGGGGTTTTCACAATTTAGGACTGCCAATAGATTATTTCAAAATATATTAATTATTTCAGTTAGGAGATATGTTTAGGTGTTTAGTTCTCATACCAGTCTTTGATCTTTTAATCTTTCAAGAGGGACAAAACAGGAACAATTTAGTGTATTACATTTTATTTGTATTTTAATTTTGATGGTAATCTGTGAATTCAAGGAATAAAGTGCTTGGAATAGACATAAAAATTTTTAAGTAACACATGATAAATTATTTCCTTGTTTTTTCCTTATTGGTCAACTTTTTTAGTGTTAAAATGTTGCTTGTCAATTTTGGTTAAATGGGAACTTTTAGATACTAAAATCAATGCCTTCAATATAAATTTGTATTTTGGCAATTAATGTATATGTCTTCATAACACATGGTATATTGCATTTAACTCTTACTGGAGTTCAAAGTTTAAAGCTGTTACTTATAAAAAATAAATATTCGTTTGGTAATGTTTACTTTATTAATGAGCGAAAGGTGTGAATTTTGACTTCACATGGCAAGAAATCTTCGAAAATACTTGGTAAGAGAAATCTAAGATGCATTCAGAGGTATTGGTGTAAACTGAGGATATTGATATAAACTAAGAGTACTGATACATAAACTAAATATCAAACATAATTTTATCTTATAACCATATTTATAAAGATAACTATAAATTAGACTTTGAAAGAAATACTTCCTGATCATTCTTTTAAATTTGAAGAAAATATTTGGAAACTATTTTACTTTTAACAGCTTCTTATATGTTTTTAAATGGGTTTTTATAATGGGGAATATCAAGATTTTCAACATTTTGTAGACTTGCTGTCCAAGTGTCCAAATGTTAGCCACTAGCCACATGTAACAACTTGAATTTAAATTGATTAAAATCAAAATTAAAAAAATCAGATCCTCAGTCACATTAGCCACATACAAGTACCCAGTAGCTATATATGTCTAGTGGCTATTGTACTGGATAGTGCAGTTATAGAGAATTCTAACATCATATAAAGTTCTACTGAACAGCACTGATATAGACTGAAGTTTCAGGGTTAATTATATTTTAGTGTAACTAATGTTTTTTCAAATATTTTATTGTAGCAAAATACATATAACATGAAACTTACCATCTTAATCATTTCTAAGTGTAAAAATTAAAAGTCTACATATTAAACAGCAGCTCCCTATTCCTCCCTCACCTCCATCCCCTGGCAAGCACCATTCTACTTTCAGTTTCTGTGATTTTAACTACTGTCATAAGTACCTCATGTAAGTGGAAATCATACAGTATTTTTCATTGTGATTAGCTTATTTCAGTTAGAGTAAGGTCTTCAAGTTCATCGATACTGTAGCATATTGCAGAATGCTCTTTGTTGTTAAAGCTGAATGGTAGTCCATGATATCTGTACCACATTTTCCTTATCCATTTATCAGTAGTTACTAGGGTTACTCCTACAGCTACTCCTACAGTGAATAATGCTTCTATGAACATGGGTGTACAGATGTCTCTTTGAGACTGGATTATATGGTAATTCTCCTTTTAATTTTTTGAGGAACCACCATACTGCTTTCCAAAGCAGATACACCATCAGCAGCAGTACCATCAGCAGGGTATAAGTGTTCCAATTTCTCTATATCCTTGCCAGCACTTAATATTTCTGTTTTGATAATAGCCATCCTATTGGATGTGAGGTGGTATCTCATTATAGTTTTGATTTTCATTTCCGTAATGATTAGTAATGTTTAGCTCCTTTTCCTGTGCTTGTTGGTCATTTGTGTATATTTGTATATCTAATTTAAATCCTTCTTGGGGCGCCTGGGTGGCTCAGTCGGTTGAGCAGCCGACTTCGGCTCAGGTCATGATCTCGCGGTCTGTGAGTTCGAGCCCCGCGTCGGGCTCTGTGCTGACAGCTCGGAGCCTGGAGCCTGTTTCAGATTCTGTGTCTCCTTCTCTCTCTGACCCTCCCCCATTCATGCTCTGTCTCTCTCTGTCCCAAAAATAAATAAAACTTAAAAAAAAAAAATTAAATCCTTCTTTAACATGCACGTGGACTTCAAAAACAGGTATAATGTTAGCTTTTAGGGTATTAATTTTTTTAATGTATTCATCTCTTACATTACGTAAAAAATGAAATTACAAACTATTGTTATAATACCAGCTTTTATAATTGATCATGCATTAACCTTTATTGAGATCTTTATTTTTCCATAATAGCTCTGAGTTGCTGTCTAGTGTCCTTTTTTGTTTTCTTTTTTCTTTTTCTTTTTACTCTGCAGGGCTCTCTTGAGCATTTCTTGTAGGACAGGTCTGGTGATAACAAACTCCCCCAGCTTTCGTTTGTCTAGGACTGTCTTAATTTCTCTCACTCTTTTGAAGGACAGTTTTGCTGGACATAGGATTCTTGGTTGACAGGGTTTTTTGTTTTTTTTTTTTCTTTTTTCTTTTAGCATTTTGAATATATTAATCCACTGCCTTCTGGCCTCCAAAATTTCTGATGAGAGATCTGCTTATAATCTTACTGAGGTTCCTTTATATGTGATGATTCTGAATTTCTGTCTTTATACTTTCAAGATTTTCTTTGGGTCTTTTTCTTTGGAAATACTGATTATAATATGTCTTGGTGTGGGATTCTTTGAGTTTATCTTCCTTGGTATTTGCTGAGCTTCTTGGATGTTTATATTAACATCTTTCATCGAACTTTGGGAAGTTTTCAGTCATTATTCAGATATTCTCCCTGTCCTTTTTCTCCTTCTGAGCCTTCCACAGTGCAGATGTTGGTCCATTTGTTGATGTCCCACATGCCTCTTAAGATCTGTTTGCTTTTCTTCAAGTTTTTTTTTTCCTTTTTGTTCCTCAGACTTTGTAATTTCCATTGTTCGTTCTTTCAAGTTTGCTGCTCAAGTCTGTCCTTCTATTTTTTTTTTCATTTTTATTTTATTTTTTTCCATTTTTTGAAAATTTAAATTTTAGTTAACATACTGTGCCATATTGGTTTCAGGAGTAGAATTCAGTGAGTCATCACTTACATACAACACCCAGTGCTCATCGCAAGTTCCTGACTTAGTATCCATCACCCATCTAGCCTATCTCCCACTCACCTCCTTCTGTCAACCCAGTTTGTTATCTATCAAGAGTCTCTTGTGGTTTGTTTCCATCTCTTCTCTCCCCCACCCCTTCCGATACGTTCATCTGTTTTGTTTCTCAATTCCACACCTGAGTGAAATCATATGGTATTTGTCTTTCCATGGGTGACTTATTTCACTGAGCATAATATATTCTAGCTTCATGTCATTGCAAATGGCAAGATTTCATTCTTTTTGATGGCTAATATTTCATTGTATATATATGTGTGTGTGTGTGTGTGTGTATACACATATATATAATATTCCCTTATATGTGTATATATTCCATATATGTTTGTGTGTATACACACACACCACATCTTTATCCACTCATCAATTGATAGACATTTGGGCTCTCTGCATAGTTTGGCAATTGTTGATAAATGCTGATATAAACATTCAGGTGCATGTACCCCTTCGAATCTGTATTTTTGTATCCCACACTGGTGGCTGCACCAGTTTGTATTCCCGCCAGCAGTGCAAGAGGGTTCCCCTTTCTCTGCATCCTCACCACCACCTGTTGTTTATTGTGTTGTTAATTTTAGCCATTCTTACAGGTGTAAGGTGATATCACACTGTGGTTTTGATTTGTATTTCCCTGATGATGAGTGATGTTGAGCATCTTTTCAAGTGTCTGTTAGCCATCTGGATGTCTTCTTTGGAAAAATGACTATGCATGTCTTCTGTCCATTTCTTCACTGGATTATTTGTTTTTTGGGTGTTGAGTTTGATCAGTTATTTACAGATTTTGGATCCTAACCCTTTACCTGATATGACATTTGCAAGTATCTTCTCCCATTCCGTCAGTTGCCTTTTAGGTTTGCTGATTGTTTCCTTCACTGTGCAGAAGCTTTTTCTCTTGATGAGGTCCCAATAGTTCATTTTTGCTTATGTTTCGCTTGCCTTTGGCGACATGTCTAGTAAGAAGTTGCTACAGCTGAGGCTGAAGAGGTTTCTGCTGGTGTTCTTCTCTAGGATTTTGGTGGTTTCCTATCTCACATTTAGGTCTTTCATGCATTTTGAATTTATTTTTGTGTATGGTGTAAGAAAATGGTCCAGTTTTCCCAACACCATTTGTTGTAGAGACTGTCTTTTTTTCCATTGCATATTCTTTCCTGCTTTGTCAAATATTAGTTGACCATGTAGTTGTGGGTCCATTTCTGGGTTTTCTGTTCTGTTCCATTGATCTGTGTCTGTTTTTGTGCTAGTACTATACTGTCTTTGCAATAGCTTTGTAATACAGCTTGAAATCTGGATTTGTGATGCCTCCAGTTTTAATTTTCTTTTTCAGGATTGCTTTGACTCTTTGGAGTCTTTTTTGGTTTCATACAGATTTTAAGATTGTTTGCTCTAGCTCTGTGAAAAATGCTGGTGGTAGTTTGATAGGAATTGCATTAAATGTGTAGATTACTTTGGGTAGTGTAGACATTTTAACAATGCTTTTTCTTCTAGTTCATGAACATGAAATGCTTTTCCATTTCTTTGTGTCCTCTTCAATTTATTTTAAAATTGTTCTATAATTTTCAGAGTATAAATCTTTTACCTTGTTAATTTATTCCTAGGTATCTTATTGTGTCTGGTGCAATTGCAAATGGGATCGATTCCTTGATTTTTTTTTTTTTTTCTGCTGCATCATTATTGGCATACAGAAATGCAACAGATATCTGCACATTGATTTTATATCCTGAGATGTTGCTGAATTCATGTGTTGGTTATAGCAATGTTTTGGTAGAATCTTTTGGGTTTTCTCCATAGAGTGTCATGTTGTCTGTGAAGAGTGAATTTTGACTTCTTTCTTGCTGATTTGGATACATTTTCTTTTTGTTGTCTGATTGCTGAGGCTAAGACTTCCAATACTGTGTTAAATAGTAATGGTGAGAGTGGACATCTGTGTCTTATTTCTGACTGTAGGAGAAAGGTTCTCAGTTTTTCCCCATTGAGGATGATATTAGCTATGGGTCTTTTGTATATGGCTTTTATCGTGTTGAGGTATGTTCCATTTATCCAAACTTTATGGACGTTTTTATTAAGAATGGATGCTTTATTTTGTCAGATGCTTTTTCTGCATCTATTGACAGGATCTTATAGTTTTCATCCTTCCTTTTATTAATGTGGTGTATCACAGTGATTAATTTGTGGATATTGAACCACCCCAGCAGCCCAGGAATAAATCCCACTTGATCATGGTGAATAATTCTTTTCATGTACTGTTGATTTTGATTTGCTAATACATTCATGTTCATCAGGGATATTGGCCTGTAATTCTTTTTAGCGGGGTCTTTGTCCAGTTTGGGAATCGAAGTAATGCTGGCCTCATAGATTGAGTTTGGAAGTTACCCTTCTATTTCTATTTTTTAGAACAGTTTGAGAAGAATAGGTATTAACCATGCTTTAAATGTTTGGTAGAGGGGCGCCTGGGTGGCTCAGTCGGTTGAGCATCCGACTTCGGCTCAGATCATGATCTCATGGTCTGTGAGTTTGAGCCCTGCATCGGGCTCTGTGCTGACAGCTCAGAGCTTGGAACCTGCTTCAGATTCTGTGTGTCTATCTCTCTCTGTCCCTCCCTTGCTCATGCTCTGTCTCTCTCTATGTCAAAAATAAATAAACAATAAAAAAAAATATTTGGTAGAATTTCCCCGGGAAGCCATCTGGCCTAGGACTCTTGTTTGTTGGGAGATTTTTGATTACTGATTCAATTTCTTTGCTGGTTATGGGCCTATTCAAATTTCTATTCTTTCTGCTTTAGTTTTGGTAGTTTGTGAATTTCTAGGAATTTTTCCATTTCTTCCAGATTGCCTATTTTGTTAAAATGTAATTTTTCATGGTATTCTCTTATGATCATTTGTACTTCTTTGGTGTTGGTTGTGATCTCTCCTCTTTCATTTGTGATTTTATTTATTTGAGTCCTTTCTCTTTTTGATAAGTCTGGGTAGGGGTTTATCAATTTTGTTAACTCTTTCAGAGAACCAGCTTTTGGTTTTGTTGATCTTTTCTACTGTTTTGTTTGTTTTTATATATTTTATTTCTGCTCTAATCTTTATTATCTCCCTTCTGCTGACTTTAGGCTTTATTTGCTGTTTTCTAGCTCCTTTAGGTGTGAGGATAGGTTGTGTAGTTGGAAATCTGCCTTTTTTTTTTTTTTTAAGTAAAGTTTATTTATTTTGAGAGAGAGAACATGTAAACAGGGGAGGGGCCGAGAGAGAGGGAGAGAGAATCCTACGCAGGCTCTGTGCTGTCCATAAGGAGCCCAATGCAGGTCTCATTCTCACGACCTGAGCTGGAATCAAAAGTCAGACTCTTAACTATCTGTGCCATCTATGTGCCCCTGGAAATCTACCCTTGTAATCCTTTTAGTAAATTTTCCATTTCAGTTATTATACTTTTCATCTACAGAATTTCTTTTTCATTTATTTTTAGGCTTTCTGTCTCTTTATTGATATTTCTATTTTGTTAATAAATTGTTTCTTGTCTTTTCCCACAATCTCTGTTAGTTAATTGAACATTTAAAGAATAATTCTTTGTCTTGTAGATCTGCCATCAGGTTTTCTGGGACAGTTTCTGTTAAATTTTTTTTCTCTTTTAATGGACCATACTTTCCTTTTCCTATTTCTTGTGGGGTTTTTGTCAAAAACTGGACATTTGAGTTTAATAATGTAATAACTTCAGAAATGAGATTTTCTCCATTCCCAGCATTTGCTGTTTTGTTAGTTTTTGTTTGTTTGTTGTTTTTATTATAGTGTGCTATCTCTCTGCTAAGGATCAGACTGAGGTATAAACTTGCAGTCTTCTCATATGTTTTCTAAGCCTTTCCCTGGGCAAGGGTGGCCACTTTCTAATTTTTCTTGTATATGCACTTATGTTTTGAATGTCTATATCTTTAATGTCTGGCTCCCAAAAGAGGACAAAGAGAAAAATGAAGGTGGAAATAAATGACAATGGTCTTTTAAGTACTGGAAGTCATTTCAGGCCAAGTGGGGGGTCACATATAGCAGGGTTCTTACACAGAGAAACAGAACTCTGAGGTTCCTCTTTCTAGGAAGCAGCTTTATTTGTGCCACCTGGACTCAGCGGGTTAAGATCCCAAAAAGGCTGAGTCCCGAGTGCAGCAGGGTATAGCCTTTTATGCAACTTCTACTTCTTTGTCTCCCATATATGGTGACACATATAGTCTGATTGGACACATTTCAAGTTACAGAGTCGTGTCAGAGCTATACATACCTGTATAGGAGTTGATTGGGTCACATTGCCTTCCTTTGTTCTGAGAAGCCTCCACTATATTCTTTAGGGAGGGTCCTTACCACACACCTACCTCTTTGTACTTCTGTGATCAGAAGCAGTAATTCCCAATCAGAGTATGGATTCCCAATATTTGGAGGACATGGTTTGTTTTGGCTATCCTGGTTCTTACTGACTGTATGTAAGCCACTGCAGGAATATGTGCACAACTGCCTGCCATGTGACTTGGTTGGAGGTTGGGTAGTGTTGACTGCTGAGAAATGAAATTAACAGAAATTAATGGTGATTTACCTGTGCTAGCCTTTCCCTGGAATTTACAAGCCTTCAGTAGAATCCAGAGTTCTAAAATAATTGTATTAAACAAAATCTGCCAGTGCATTTTTTTTCTAGGTGGAGAGACACATTTCTGTTGCTTTGGATTGTGCCACCAGTGCTGAAATCTCTTACATGGGTTTACTTAAACATGTAGCATTATTGCATGTGTTCTTATGATACTTACAGAGTACATGGAATTGCTTTATACATTTACTATTGACATTCTTATAGGAGTGTATGTACCTCTCTGTATGTAGTCATTGTATACCCTGTGGTCACACATACTCGTATATAGTTTCATATATTCTTCACATCTACCTGAATTTTGTATTAATAGAAACCATAGCTAACACTAGAAGATAAAAATAAACGTATGAACTTACATTTTTTTCTTTATATAGGCAGTGTTCAGAATGTGACCAGGCAGGGAGCAGTGACATGGAAGCAGACATGGCCATGGAAACCTTACCAGATGGTACCAAACGATCAAGAAGGCAGATTAAGGAACCAGTGAAATTTGTTCCACAGGACATGCCCCCAGAACCCAAGAAGATTCCAATAAGAAATACGGTAAGTTTTTCCCTGTTTATCATAATCATCACAAACTTCTGAGGGCAAAATTCTGAGGCCAGTTTGTTGTTTTACATTATGAAATATACCATACATAACTGAGAATTTATGCTTTATATATTCAACTTAAAGCATAATAATAATGAATACCCACTGTATCCACTGACCTGCTTCAAAAATAAACAGTAACAAAGCCTGATGTCCCCTGTGAATCCCTTGGTAATTTCATTCTTACCTGGCTAGCACAGAGATCACCTCCTTCCTCAACTTTATATTTCTCATTCTTTTCTTTTTTTTTTAGTAATGACTTTCCAAATGTGTGTATTTGTAAATAATACATAGTTTTGCAGTTTTTAAATTTTGTATGAATGGAGTCAGGCTTTTCCTTTTGGTATTTGTTAATTTGACCAGTTTTTTTTTTGTTTTTAAGTTTATTATTTTGAGAGAGAGAGCTTGAGCAGGGGAGAGGAAGAGAGAGAGGGGGAGAAAGAATCTGAAGCAGGCTCTGTGCTGTCAGCACAGAGCCCAATGAGGGGCTTGAACTAACGAACCATGAGCTCATGACCCGAGCAGAAATCAAGAGTCAGATGCTCAACCAACTGAGCCTCCCAGGTGTCCCTAGCCAAATTTTGTTGATGTGATTCATAAATACTGATCTGTGTAGTTACAGTTCATTTATTTTTACTAATGTGTAGTATTTTTTATTAAAACAATAGATCATATGTTTTGTTCTTTAGATTGGCAGTTTTGTTTCCATCTTTTTTCTTTTGTAAACAACTCTGTTTTGAATATTTTTGTAAATGTCTCCTGCAGCATGCTAACAAGGAGTTAGGATATATACCAAGGTGTTCATTTGCTTAGTTATCGGATATGTGCGTCTTCAGTTTTGCTAGTTAATTCCACTGTGTTTTAAACCAGTTTATATTCATAGCAATGAATAATCTTACTATTGTTCCCTAAACTTATTTTGTGCAATATTTTAATGCTTTCCAATGCAATACATGTAAAATAGCATATCATTTTATTTTGTATTTGTCTCAATACTAATGACTTTGAGTATCTATGTATTTTATCTATTAGGAAATGTAAATGCAAGTCTTCTCCGATTTTTCTATGAGGTTGTTAGTCTATTTCTCATCACAAAATTTTTGAGATTAGAGTTTAAACAATTTCTTCCAGAAAGTATTTATATTTGTTATTACCAGGTGCCGGTGAGGTGTACTAACCTAAGACCATTTTATTATTTTATTTATTTTTAAATGTTTGTTTATTATTTATTTTAAGAGAGAGAAAGAGAGTTAGTGGGGAGAGGGGCAGAGAGATAGGAGAGAGAAAATCCCAAGTATGCTCCATGCTGTCAGTGCAGAGCCCATCATGGGGCTCAGTCTCATGAACTCTGAGATCATGACCTGAGCCAAAATCAAGAGTCAGCTGCTTAACTGACTGAGCCACCCATGCACCCCTAACCTAAGACCATTTTAAATAAGTTTGGTGTGTGTGTCTTTTTCCATTATGTAAATAGTGTCAATTTCTGCCCCAATCCAGTGAAGGCTGGCTTGCAGTTATGAATTCCTGGGGAGACATTTTTTACTTTCTTACTCTGGACCAAGGCAGACACTTTTGAAAAATCTGCCTCCTCCTGAAGGAGATGTAGATTTTTTTTTTTTTTTTTTTTTTTTTAAGTAGGCTTTATGCCCAGCACAGAGTCTAGTGGCCGGGCTTGAGCTCACGACCCTGAGATCAAGACCTGAGCTGAGGCATCCCAAGATGTAGCTATTTTTAGGGTTAGTTGTCATCCTTTGTTTTGTTACCTGTTTAGTTGTAGAGAGTTTTTTCTTTTTTCCTTAAAGTAACAGCTTTCTTTAATTTCTTTAATTTTCTTTAATCTGTAATAACACATTTAATCTAATCATAAGAGAAGTTACTTTGAGTATTTCAGTTTGTGTTATGAGCTTATTTGAAATTGAGGAAACAGATGTGGAAATTGTCTCCCAGATAATTTAAATAGTTGTTTTTCAATGCTCTAAATTAATCAACTTGAAATTGTTTTATTTATAATTCCCATTAGTTTAAAACAATTTTTTTTGGCCTCACAAATATATTTTGTTTACAAATAAACTAGAGAGAATTTTCCTTCAAGCCTGCTCACTTCTTCCTTCCTTCCTTCTTCCTTTCTTTCTCTTTCTTTCATTCTTTCTTTTTTAAAATTTTTTTAATGTTTATTTTTTTTAAAGAGAGAGAGCACGAGTGGGGCAGAGGTAGAGAGAGAGGGAGACACAGAATCTGAAGGAGGCTCCAGGCTCTGAGCTGTCAGCACAGAGCCCGACACAGGGCCCAAACCCACAAACTGTGAGATCATTACCTGAGCCGAAGTCAGATACTTAACCGACAGAGCCACCCAGGCGCCCTAAGCCTGCTCATTTCTAATACATTTTCTGTAACTTCAATGCCAATAACTTCAATGTGGCTATTAAGATATTCGAGTAAAGCATGTGTCTGTGTTTGCAAAGATTATCCTTTTAAGAAACATCGTTTTCTTTACTGTTTAAAGAAATCTTTAGGACCAGTGTTATCATCTTTAACCAGAGACGGACATTTTGTACATATTATAGTGATATTTTTGTGTCCATAGTTTAGTATTATTTCAGATAAAAGAGGATCATATTTTCTTTTAGTTTACTTGTTCTTACAGCCTGGAATTATAAGGAAGCTTTTGAATTTTCTAATTTATTCCAATTCCTTTTACTGTATTATTTGTCTCTTGTTTTCTTGTGTAAAAGTCTTAGTCTTCTTGTAGATGTGTGTGGGTAAAACACAAGAAAGGATTCTATGGCCAGTAATTTTAGGAAATACAGTATGATTACTTTCTTTCTTGGGGGAATTCAAATGTATACTCAAGGTCTGAGAAACACTACTGTTTAGAATAATGATTACTTTAACTTTTTCCTGACCTATTTTATCAAAGAGCACTTTTTTCAAGACCATTTTTTATTGTATCATATAGTGCTGAGTGGTACCAGCTTTGGAAATGATGTTCTAGAGGCCACGAATTACTTGCATAAAGGTCATCTGTGGGGTGTTTGTTGGAATGTAGGTTTTGGACTCATCCAAGAACTAATAACTTAGAATTAGGGGTTGGTTTAAGCAGACTTTTTAGGTTTTATTCTTATGCAGACTGAAGTTAGAAAATAACTATCTGGATAATGTTTATCATTATTACTCTTATTTTTTGCTTCCTTCTTCCCTTCCTTCCCCCCCCCGATTAATCCATACAGCAATTCAGAAAATCTTTGATGAGGTTATTCTATTGGTCAAGTACCTGATCGAGGAATGTAAGAATGAGAGATGCAGAGGAGAGTGATTCAGTCATCTTGATTTTGATCTTACCATTTAGGCTGAGTTCCTATTGTTACTTTAACTTTTTATCCTATCAGTTCTGTTTCAAAGATATATTAACATTTTAATTAGACGGTATGGTTAAAAATGAGGCAGCTTACTTTCTTTTCTTAGCACACTGTTAATTATGGGAATCTAGGTATCTAACTGCCAGCTCATTTGTATGTATAACCAAGTATCTTTCACAGTAAATAACTGATTTATCTCTCCTTTTAATTTTTCAATTCTTGTTCCTAGTATTTTTCTACTTATACTTTTTATTTTGGTACATGTATTACTACACTTATTAGCCACCCAGGTGCCCCATATTGAACTTCCTATTACAGAGGTATTGTGATATTGAACAAATTACCTAATCCTTACCTGAGTTCCCCAGCTGGGCTGCTGTATGAATTTCCTATAGGTGCTATAACAATTACCATGATTTTGGTGGCTTAAAATAACACAGATGTATTATCTTACAGTTCTAGAGGCCAGAAGTCTCCAGTCAGTTTTATTAGGCTAAAGTCAAGGTGTTGACAGGACTGGTCTTTTAGAGGTTGTTAGGGATTATCCATTTCCTTGCCTTTTCTAGCTTCTAGAGGCCACCTATATTCCTTGGCTCAAGCCTCTTCTCACACCACTTTTACCTCATTTCCAAACTCACATATGCTTCCTCTCTGATCTTCTATTTCCCTCTTATAAGAACCTCTGTGATTCAGGCCCACCTGAATTCATCTCAAAATCCTTGGCTAAATTACATATACAAAGTCTCTTTTTGTTATCAAGTATCATTTACAAGTTCCGAGGATTAGGATATGGATATTGTGGAGACCAGTATTCAGCCTATTACAGTTGCTTTGAAAATTAAATTAGATAATTTACATAAAGTACCCATCATGATGTCTGGGACATATTAACATCAACTTATGTTCATTTTCTTCTTCCTCCCTCCTCATCCTATTAACTAGGTTGTGTGATTTTGATTAAGATACCTGGGCCTTTGCTGCCCCATCTGTAAAACTAGATATAATATGCATAAGGTTCTCAGTAACAAAATCTATTGAGGGGGTGCCTGAGTGGTTCAGTCAGTTAAGTGTCTGACTTCTGCTCAGGTTGTGATTAGTGATTCATGAATTGGAGACCCGCATCAGGCTCTTTGCTGGCAGCTTGGAGCCTGGAGCCTGCTTTGGATTCTGTCTCTCCCTCTCTGTCTGACCCTCCCCTGCTTGTGCTTGTCTCTGTCTCTCTCTCTCTCTCAAAAATAAATAAACATTAAAAAAATTTTTAAAAATATTTCTTTTGTTAGTTTTAATTTTTCCTGCCATTATTGATCAAAGTGTACTTCATTTCACAGTAGTCATATTACTCTATCAAAATTTTGAGGAAGATTTACCTTTGTGACATAGGGAATTCATGACATATGTCCTAGGCCTTAATTTCTCATTTCAAAATAATGTATCACTTAATAAAACTATTAAAATGATCATTTGTTTTACAACTTTGATTTGTTCTACAACTTTCTACCATTTCTGTTAAGCATATGTTCCCTTGGGCTATAGTGCTAGCATAATTTTTAGAAAAATAGTTTGGATTATTTCATGCTAGTAAAAGTGAATTTTCTAGTTTCAAAAGTCTTTTTTGTGGGATATGTGAATTAATATTCGGTTAGAGTAATTTTGTTTTTAAAAATTCAGTCTTTATAATTAGGCATACAGCACTTTAATTTTTTATTTTTTTTGAAGGACTGTCTCTGTAGAGTTGTCCAAGAACCATCAAAAGTATAAAATGAGGGGCGCCTGGGTGGCTTGGTCGGTTAAGCGTCCAACTCTTGATTTTAGCTCAGGTCATGATTGCAGAGTTGTGGGATTGAGCCCCATGTCAGCCTCTGCACTGAGCATGGAGCCTGCCTAAATTTCTCTCTCTCCCTCTGCCCCTCTCCCTCCTCTCATGCTCTTTCTCTCTCAAAACAAACAAACAAACAAACAAACACATATGTATCTATGTGTATATATGTATATATATGTGTGTGTGTATGTATATACATAGACATATATGCATACAGGATCATGGCTGCCATAGATTGAAGTCCTATTTTGATGAACAACTTTTCTTACCTCTGCTATTACTTTCTCACTTCGTATACTTTATATCTTTACATTTAAAAGTAACATTCTTGTGGTAGTAAAGGAGCAAAAGAAGGAAAGAAGGGAACATGTTGGCATATTTGAGCAAATTCTTGTATGTTGCTACTATTAACTTCTGTTTAGCCATAATGCCAGTAAACCCAACCAGTTTATTATTTTTTATTTCTTCCTACTATTTGACCATTGGATATTTTACTTCATTACTTTTTGCAAAGGACAGTAAATCAGAAGAGGACATGAGGGATTAGTTTACCTTTATCTAAGATTGTTTAATTAGTAGTAAAACCTAACATTTATTGAGTATGCCTCATATGCAGACACTGTACTAATTCTCCAGCCTACTCCCTCTTATAAAAAATAAGTTCGTATTTGAGTATTATAACACCTATTTCACTCAAAATAAAAGTGAGACACAGAAAGCTTGAGTAACCTACCTGTGATCTTATAGATAGTAAGCAGAATAAGACTTGAACTCAGATAGTTTGAATTAAGAACCTGTGTTTTTTCTTTTAAGGTTTGTAGAAGAGATTTAGAGGTTTAGTTGAGGTACAAATGGAGTCGTCAAACATTTGGCTTTTGGTAGTGTCATTGGAAATATGGTGCTCTAAGGCAGGCATATATCCAATTACTAATTTGTGTACCTGAGCTTATTCACATTAGATATGAGATGCGGGGGCACCGGCGTGTCAGTTAAGCGTCCAACTCTTGATTTTGTCTCAGGTCATGAACTCATGGTTCGTGAGTTTGAGCCCCCTGTCAGCCTCTGAACTATCAGTGCAGGATTTTCTCTCTCTCCCTCTGCTCCTCCCCTGCTCTTGCTCACATGCACACATACTCTATCTCTCAAGAATAAGTTAACTAAAAAAATATGAGATTCAACACTTCTTTGCACTTTGAGCTGAGTGTGAATTCCAACCCCCCCCCCCCAAGCTTATATGAGCATTGGCATCACTGTGCTTAATCACAGTGCAATAGTATAGAAGTTAATAAACTGTTTGAAGGTTATTCTACCTTGAGGAAATTGATATTAAAAAAAAAGAAAAAATTAGAAGCAGCAAATCTCTAAGTACACTGGCAGCATGTGTATATATTGGCTGCCAGTATATGTTTATTTTGCTCTTCTGTGTTGGTCTGCTTGTTTCCCTCTAAATTGTAAATACTATGAAACTTGCTGTAGAAAAAAAGTATATACTTTGATATTGGCAGTGAAGATAGAGAAGTACACAATGGTCTTTTTGCCTAACTAGATACTCCAAATCCACCTAAAACATTTGGTTTATTGCATCTTAGCTTTTTTGATTAAGCAACAGATATCTTTTGGATTTGTTCATTTGGTTGATCAGTGTTAAGAGAGATGGGCCCATGGACTCAATTTTTGTGCTCCACTGCCTGCTTTGTGCCGAACAAGGCTGCTATTAGAAGAATGGCATCCACTCTTTACTGCTGACAGGAAGTTTCCATTTATCATAGCCAGAGAGTGCAATGGGTAATAGACCACTTTGGCAAGGCTTAATATATTTTTATTATTTAGATACTGAGGAAAGTCATTTTTCATTTTATTCTACTCTGATTTCCTTAATAAAGATTTATAGAAATATGAACGAATACAGCATATTTTGAGACAGTAGATCTCAAATAAGATCTGTATCTCAATAAGATACAGATGCTTTTTGGGGCACCTAGGTGGCTCATTCAGTTAAGTCTCCGCCTCTTGGTTTCAGCTCAGGTCATGATCTCATGGTTCATGAGTTTGAGCCCAGCATCGGACTCTGTGCTGCTGGTGCAGAGCCTGCTTGGGATTTTCTCTGTCTGTCCCTCCCCTGCTTGTACTCTCTTTCTCTCAAAATAAATAAATAAACTTAAAACATATATATATAGATGTATGTAGTCCCAGTGTCACTGTTACTTTCCTAATTTATTTTTCTATCCAAAGATGTTAAAAGATTATCCAGAAAAGTTACTTGAAAAAAATGATAGCACTAGAAATTTGGTGTTTAAAAATGATGGGTTAAAAGAGCTATTTTTAAGTGTAAGAATGAAATCATATTACATTTTCAGAAAATACTTCTATACAAACATAGACATTTTCTCTGATTGATATTTTCATGTTATCTTGTATTGTTAGGGTATCATTATTTTTAAACATTTATTCTGAATGTTAGAATTATTTTTAAATTGAATGTTAGCTGTGAAAGTAATATGTTAATACTTTTTGTTAAAAGAAATTCAAAATTATAAAGTCTCCTTTGATTTTCCTCCCAACATTACCCTCCCCCAGTCTAATTCACATGCCTTGAATTTGCCTTTATTACAAGGGTACATATTTTGAACTTTGATTTTCTGACATTTCTTTTGGTGTATCTGTCAAAAAAAGGAAAGGGTGATCAGTGAGTCATATGGAAAAGTAATCTGGGCATAGTTCAAGTAACATGGAACTATTAAAGTATTAATAAGTAAAAGAAGAATGATCTGGTTTTAGAAAATCAGAATGAGAAGCGTTGAAAAGCATTTTTTTATTTACCCATTACTTGTGATTTACTTTGTATTTTATATTAATTGTAATTACTGTACTAACGAAGTAGTTACTAATGTCATTGCCATTTTACAATTTAGAAACTGAGGCAAAGATGTCAAGTAACTTGCAGAAGGACATACAGCTTCTAAATGATAGAGCCGGGAATCGGATAGCTCCTGAGCCCATATTTTTAAGTATTCATTGTGCTGCCTTTCTGGGTAGGATTGTTCCTGGCACTTGTCCTAAGGCCAGAATCACAGGCTTCTCATGATTTCAGCAGCTTAGTGACTAAGGGTTTGATCAAGAAAACGGAATTCACTCTGTGGGGAATTAGGGGGTTATACCACTGCTGGTATATCTGGGGCTGTAGATGTCAAGAAATCTGTCACCACTGGTCAGAGGAGTTCTGTCAAACATCAGAGAAATTGTCAGTGAAATATTTATCTTGAAGCTCCGAGTCCTGTAGTTGCTGACACCAGGTCAGAGACTTTGACAGTGAAGATCTTAGCCCTAAGAATACTGTTGGGTAGGTGAAAAATGAGGATTTGTGGGGAAGTCTGCAAAGCCTGCCAGGACTATGACTTGGGAGCAAATGGAAAGGAATATATGGCTGCACAACATGTGAAAAAGCCAGGCATTCGACTCCCATGACCTCCTGAGTAAAATGGTCTTCACTTAAATGTTTCAAATCTGTGGTCACTAACATGGAACCATAGACAGAAGCGTGTGGGGGAAGACTATGGGAAATGTGGTTTCCAGCCTTAAACAGAGTAAGGTGATGGTGGTGGTGATGGAGGTGTGTGTCAGATTAACCAAAGACAATCTAGCGTACTAACCAACTGCGGTTTTTAAAAGTGCCTAATGTAGTACTTGGCAGTGTTAGGTGATCTAAAAAGTGACATTTCCAGACTCCTTTACCCTCACTCCCTTTTCTTTGCTCTTTGAAGACTGATAATATTTCATCTGTTTTCTTCCAGCTCTGAGCATTGTGCAGAGCATGCAATAAGTTCTTGATAAGATGATTAAAATAATCACTAACAGCATAAATACAGACAGTGACTTAAAGAATTATAAATACCAAAAGGATAACTTCAGTGTAGGTCAAAGAAGTTGAACCTGGAATTTTTACAGACTCAGCAGTGTTTTAAAATAGAGAGAGGGTTAACTGCTTCCCTGACTTGCTGAATGTCCAGCTGAGCCCTCACAATGTTTGCCATTCATTTATGTCACAGGTTTTTAGTCACAGGTTTTTTCTTTCCTTTTTTCTTTCTCTTTTCTCCCTCTTTTTTTTTTCTTTTTAGTTAATTAAAAGGAAGGAACATGGGTGAAGTAGAGAACCTTAAAAAAAGTTTCTTGTGATAGATGTTAGGTCAGCCTCTGTTAACCCAGTGAGTTTCTTCCACTGTTCTTCTATTTATAGAAGCTACACAAATGTGTAAAGGGCTTTTCACAAAGATTTCAGCAGAGAGCTCCTTTTATTTAAATTACATTAAGCAATTCTTTTCTGTAGAATTCCTACAATTTGTACCATCTGTTGCCAGTGTCTATTTCAGAAGTCTGCTTTTATGCAGTTTTTTAGGGTTGAGCCTATGCTTTTAATATATATATTCAGTACATAGGGTAATATTACTTTATAAAATAGTAACTTTCACATGTCTAATTATACAATCTGGAGAAAACTAGTAGTTTTCACTGCTGCATTGATAGCCAGTAATAATAATTGGGAATTTTTTTATGTATGTTTCATTATAGGAATGAAAATATTTAGTCTCTGGGACTGGAATCTCATTTCATAATATAATTTAGCTTCTTTTGTACTGGGAGAATGCTTTTCTTCTCCTGCATGAAAACCTTCTTATAGGACAGTGAATTAATTTATATACCTAAGCCAATTTTAAATGTAAAATGCTGATACTTCACATATAGTGTTTTTCTTTGATTCCTGTATTTGGTGAAAAAAAAATGAATTTCTTAAATGTTATGTGGTTTTAATCTTTCAACTATGAATTTTTATTACAGTACCTCCTTTTCACTAGTTTCAGGTAATATCTTCTTTCTTCTGCCTTTCAAGGTTGTTTGTCATTGAGCCAAAACAACTTTGTAATCCTATTGACCTTGTAGTTGCTGTTTTACTGATCTGTGATTCATTCACTATCTAGTATCATATAGTGTGTTTTATGATTTTATAGTATTCTAGTTTTAAGAGTTAATCATTTTGTTTTTCACACCTTTGAGATCCCAGTAATTCTGTAGTTCTTTCATCTACTTTGATTTGTTCATTTTCAGCTTTATCTCATATCGCTTAGATAAGGGTAGATTGTAACTTCTGATGGATGCAACACAATCTCTAACCTCAGTTATTTGATCTTTAGCTATGTTGTCCTCTTTTGTAAACCTTCAGAGTCCAGTAAAGAGAAGACAGTATTTCAAGATAAACTTTTGCTTATAATATATAGGAACTCAAATTTATGTTGTATTTCCTTTGTAATAGTCAAAGCTGTAAGTAGTTATCTTTTTTTGTGAGTGCTTTAGTCATATTTACTTCAGAGTTTAATAGTTCTCCGTCTTAAGCAATAAAAATTGGCTGTGTGGGAATCCAGGTCTTTTCATACTCTCTAGTCTTTATTTGTGGTTCCTAGTCCTACTAATGAACAATGACCAGGTTAATTTTTTTTCAACATGTATCTCTTGAGAAACTACTAATGTAAGGCACTTGCCAACAAATCCTGAGTAGAACACCAAAATGAAGACATGGTCTATTACATCAAGGAGGTATACTGATAAAAAGGTGGCCCTGAAATAAATGTAATTTAACTAGGGAATACAGGGAATTTAGTGTAAAAATTTAGGTATCATTATACCTATAGCTGTCTTTCTTACAATATGTTTTGTTTTTGTTTTTTACATGTTTATTTATTTATTTTGAGAGAGAGAGCCTGAGTGTGAGGCGGGAAGGAGCAGAGGGGAGGGAGGGAGAGAGAGAATCCCAAGTGGGCTCCACGGTGACATGGAGCTTGATCCCGTGGTCTGTGAGATCATGAGATCATGACCTGAGCTGAAATCAAGAGTTCCAAGGTCAATGACTGAGCCAACCAGACACCCCACAACATGTTTTTATAATAGCCAATTTGATAGCAAAAGCCTCTTGCATTACGAACTGGACAAAATTTTAGAGAAGTTAATTAGATCAAATCCTAATAATTTAGTTTTAATACAGATTCATTTATCACTTAAGATTATTAATTATTAATGAGTGTTGCACATTTTCAGCAAAAATGTTAATATATCCACTATTTTATTTTTTTAGATAAATAGGTACAGATTTTTTTTTTAGGAAACTTCATTTCTCTTCTAATTATTTCTGTGCTAAGGAAATTCTGATGTATTGATTGATTTAAGAATTTTTAAAATTTAAATAGCTCCTCTGTTTATTCAATTAGAAATACCTTGTTTATGGATATGACTTATAATTATGCTTTAGAAAGTAACTATCCATTTAAAATATAATCATATTTTCCTCTCTAGACTTTTTTTTTTTTTTTTTTTTTTTTTTTTTGGTAGCATCATCCCCTTTAAAAAGTAGAGGATGGTAGGGGTGCCTGGGTGGCTTGGTCTGTTAAATGTCATTGCTGTCAACGCAGAGCCTGCTTCAGATCCTCTGTGTCCCTCTCTCTCTGTTCCTCCGTCTGTCTCTTTTTCTCTCTCTCAAAAATAAATAAGATGGTATAAAAATCAAATTCTTGAGTGTTTTAGATAACATCAAAACCTGTAAGATAGCATAATGTGGGGTGGAAAGTACCTGGACTGGCACATAGTAGATTTGAATTGTAGTTCATACTCCACCAATAACCCTTTGTGTGGCCTTGGAGAAGTACTTCAATTTATACCTTGTTGTACTCAGTATCCTCATTTATAAAATATGTTAAATAATCTGCAGTCTTTTCTACAACTTTTCTACAACTAAAATTCACATTTGCATTTATTATTTTATCCTTAACACTGTTTAATTGATTAGAGAGTTAAAGTACATTGATATTCAAAGAATCTAGGGAAGGTAGTACTTTGTAATTAGGCTTCATGACATGTAATAAAAGTTGTTGTATTTTTAAAGACCATATTTATTGTTATTTTTTTTAATTTTCCCTTTCTGGAAATTACCTTTATTATAATTATTGGTTGTCTTTATGAATGCTTCCAGGAGACACTTTTCAACAAATGGGCCATGAGATGTGTCTGTTGACTTGCTTCCAAGATTTTATGTTTTTGAAATTTTCCTTTTGCTCTATTTTCAAAGTGACATTTGATTGTTTTACCTAGCCAATTTTATACTGACTTCTTTATGATAGTAACATCCCAAAGATAAAATATTGTTTAACAATAATAGAAACATGCTTTCTCACTTTATGAACACTTTTTACCCTATTGCTGTTATAAGGCTGAGTAGGCAGGGTGAGGCAGACACTGAAGGAAACAATACACTGACTATCCCACTGATGAATTAAATTTTAAGGATTCTCATTCATTTAGTTTATTTTTAAAGGAAGGCATGAATAGAGTTTTAAAAATGACTTCCTTTGCCTTCCATTGTTTTTCAATTTATTTAGTTTCTTTGAATCTAAAAGCAACTCTTGCTACAATCTTCCACTTCTTTGTAAAATCCTTTTTTTTTTTTAACATTTATTTATTTTTGAGAGACAGAGACACAGAGTGATGGGGGATGGGCAGAGAGAGAGGGAGACACATAATCTGAAGCAGGCTCCAGGCTCTGAGCAAACTGTCAGCACAGAGCCCAACACGGGGTTCTAACCCACAATCTGTGAGATCATGACCAGAGCCGAAGTCGGATGCTCATCTGACTGAGCCACCCAGGCGCCCAAAATATTTCTAATGCACAATATGTGCATTATTTGGTCAGCCATATCAAATAAAAAAAAAATCTTGGATTTTTCCTCTGGAGCCCTTTCTCCTCCAGCTCTCATCTGAGTTTGTTTTTCAGTGTCATCCTTGGACTTTGTTTCATCATCATGGGACTTCCTTTTAACCTCCCATAGGTAGAATATTTTGTTGTTTGCATTAAAAAAACTTTTTTTTCTATTTATTCCCTTATTTTGATGGGGCAACTTCTTCAATAACTTAGTAAAGGTTAGTGAGAAGTAAATTTTTGAGATCTTACATACTTGAAAATTAAAAAAAAAAACTACACTTCAATAGTAATATGGCTGTGCATAAAATATTACATTTTAAAAAAAAAATTTTTTTTTAACGTTTATTTATTTTTGAGACAGAGAAAGAGCATGAACGGGGGAGGGGCAGAGAGAGAGGGAGACACAGAATCGGAAGCAGGCTCCAGGCTCTGAGCCATCAGCCCAGAGCCCGATGCGGGGCTCGAACTCACGGACCTTGAGATCGCGACCTTAGCTGAAGTCGGACGCTTAACCGACTGAGCCACCCAGGCGCCCCTACATTTTTTTAAAAAAAAAAAAGGTATCACTTGACTGACTCCTGGCTATAAGTATTGCTTTCTGCTTTTGTAACTCTTTTTTTTCCCCCCCTGTCTTGTATCTCCCCGGCTTTTTTATCTTTTTCCATTGTATTCAGTGGTATGATTCAGTATCTTCTTTGGTATGGTATATTTTTATTCATTTCTGGGAGCTCACTGAACCCTTTCTGTTTAAAATACTCATGTATTTTAGTTCTGAGAAATGAATTTTTATTATTTCTTTGGTAATTTTTATCCTTCTCTTTTTCTATTTTCTTTTTCTGGAACTTCCACTAATTGTATTTTAGTGCTCCTAGATTGGATCTCTGATTTTTTTTTTTTAATCATAATATTCATTTCTTTCTTTTTTTCTTTTAAATTTCTGGGAGATTTTCTCAACTTTATATTCCAACTGTTTTACTAAATTTCTGATTTGGGATGTGTATGTACCTTCATTGTTCCTTTTCTTTTAATAACAGATGTTCTTATTTCATGATGGCAAAAACTTCTTTTATCTCTTTAGGAATATTTATTGTAATTACTTTTCAGTTTTCTTTTGTATCCTTCATTGTCTTTGTTTCCTCTGGGATCCTTATTTCTGTTTGTGTTTGTCTCTTTCATGTTGAAGCTTTCAGATGCCTGGGGATCCTTTGATGTCCATATATGTGTGTGTGTGTGTGTATATATATATATATATATATATATATATATATGGTAATTAAATTTAAGCCGTTTTCCCTATAGCTGTGATTTTATGATCTGGGGACGTATTCTTTGAGAACACCTTAAATGTCAGTATCTGTAGATGTTTTCTACATCAGTTCAGTAGAACTATTCTCTTATCTCTTAACTGGTAGGTATAATTTTAACTGCCAGACTCCTGGACAGGTAAGGAAAAAAGGGCTAAAGGTCTCACAGTTCAGAAACAGAATTCCATTTAAACCTTCTGGTTTCTGTTTTGCTGTCTCACTGTTCGCTGCTCTGTGCCTGATAATCCATTGTCCTGAGTCTGTTTAGTTTTTTTTCTCCAGAGGATATGCCCCCTGTGTCTGGTGGGAGAGGAGTAATCTCTTGACAGCATAGGGAGGGAGTGAAATCCCTTATACCTTTATGTTGCTGAATTTTAAACCAAAGTAGCATTTTATTTCTTATCTATATAGTTTGTGTGATTGTTACTTACTTCAGGATTTTGTTTTTTAAGTGTTACTTGTATTTTTTTCAAATAGTCATTGTTAATGCCTCATCTCCATCTATAGGATGATAGCTTTAATAAATGTGTTTGTGTATACATTTGATTTCTAGTGTGGTAAGTGGAATAATGGCCCTCCAAAAATGTCCACGTCCTAATCCTCAGACCTTGTAAATATGTTCCCTTACATAGCAAAGGAACTTTGCAGGTATGATTAAATTTAGTTATGGATCTGGAGATAGGAAGATTAACCAGGGTTATCCATGTGATCCCAGTCTAAATCACATAAGTACTTAAAAGGCGTAAATGATGTAGAGTCAGTAGATGAATTTTGTAGTGCTTAATTAGTTTTTTCAACCTTGATGGCTATTGAAATGATTTTGAAAGGCATTTTTGCTTTATTTAGATGTAAGTTAAATATAAAATCATTTAAGCAGTAATGGAAAATTGGTTCATTATTCTTTAAAGTTTGCTACAATTAAAAATGATCAACTTATGGCTGATTTTTTTTATAACTTTTATTGAGCTGTAATTCACATACCATACAATTCATTCATTTAATGTTGTAATTTAGTGGTTTTTGGTAAATTCATGGAATTGTCCAGCCATTACCACAATTAATTTTAGAACTTTTTTTTTTAATGTTTATATTTATTTTTGAGAGAGAGAGAGAGAGAGAGAGAGCAAGCTGGGGAGGGGCAGAGAGAGAGGGAGACACAGAATCCAAAGCAGGCTCCAGGCTCTGAGCTGTCAGCACAGAGCCCAACGCGGGGCTCGAACTTGTGAACTGCGAGATCATGACCTGGGCTGAAGTCAGACACTGAACTGACTGAGCCACCCAGGCGCCCCTAATTTTAGAACGTTTTTATTGCTCTACTCCTCCCCGCACCCCCATTCCCACCAAAATTCCTATACCCATTACCAGTGACGCTATTCTCCATTCTCCTAGCCACACGCCCTGGGCAACTCCTAATCTACTTTCTGTCACTGTATATTTACCTATTTTGGACATTCCTTATAAAGGGAATAATATGTGGTGTTTTATGACAGCATTTTTTTCACCTACCATAATATTTTAGGACTTACTCATGTTACGGTATGTATGATACTTCATTTCTTACGATTTTTGTGTAATATTCCATTATATGGATATACTGGATTTTTAAATTTATCTATTCATCTGTTACTTGATGGATATATGTGGGTTTGTTTTGTTTTTCACTTTTTGGCTGTTATAAATCATACTGCTATGAATATTCACATACAGGCCTTGTTGTGAATGTGAGATTTCACTTATCTTAGTTGTATTGCTAGGAGTGGAATTGCTGGGTCCTAGGATAACTCTGATCTGAACATTTGAGAAACTGCTTTTAAACTGGCCATACTCTTTTCTGTTCTCACCAGCAGTGTATGAGGACCCTAGTTTTGTTTTTTTTTTTTAACATACTTAACATTTATTTGTGTCCTTATATAGTCATCCTAGTGGGCGTGAAGTGGTATCTCATGGTTTTGATTTGCATTCTTTGCTGGCTAATGACACTAATGATATTTTAAAAAGAAAAGAATGATGCAGCACCTTTTCCCTCTCTTTTATCTGTGCTATGTAACATGGCTAAAATGATGTTTCTAGTTGGACTCTTAAGCAAATGAAAAATGACTGAGATTACACATCTGTTGTACAGCTTTAAATAATCTATTATTGCCCTCATCCCTAATTTTAGTTCATATGAGCTAAGAAAGCAAAATCCAATGTGATATTATAGTCAAATTCCAGAAGGATACTCTGAGGAATAATTGAAGATTATTCCCATAGCACTGTTTTCTTTTACTGTCCTTATCACAATTGTAATTAAGTTTGTTTTTATGTTATTAGTTTAATAAATGGACAGAGACCCTTTATATAATAGAGATCTGGCAACTTATTTTTAAATATTTAAACTTTTGTTACTTGAATGCTAGGATAAGTTCAGACAGTAAAACTGGTACCAACAACAATTAGAATTATCTTACTATGAAAACGTGCTTCCTTGTTCTTGGGTATAGTTGAAGCTATATGACTATCAGGGATATTTATGAAGAGTTTTCCAAATGGGTACAGAGATGGGATTATATGAAATAATACTGGATTTTAATTTTAAGATGTATGTGAAATAATCATGATTAAATCCTAATTCCTTTGACCTCACTATGTCATGGGTCCTTTTTAACATTCCTAGTCCAATAGCCATTTTTTTGTCACAATTATACAGTGTCCTAGTTACCCACATACCTCTTGCCTTCACTTAAAATTCCAATATCTTAGTTGGATACTATGTTTAATCATTTTAGTAATGCTTTTGCTACCATCCTTGATATTTTTCATCCTTTTGCCAGTCTGAATGAATTCTTTCCTTTTCCATTCCTGCCTGAGAGTTGCCAGTTACATTTTTTTTTTTTGAGAATTTTTTGTTGTTAGGCATTTTTTTTAACCCATCTTTTTTTTTTTTTCCCCTGTCCCCATCTTTAAGGTGAATGTAGAGTTTTATATTATATTAACTGTATTAAAAAGTACTTACTCTAAATTCAGGAACAATTTTGATTATAGTTGAGATTTTGAAAGATCTGAGCAAGATCTGTAGACTAGTGGACCTGAAATCCCAAGAGAATAGGAGCTGTCCTGGCAACTACTTTAGGTGTATTATCTACTTCTACAGGGTTTGGTTCACACCGGGTACTTACAGAGTATTTCACAAATGAATTTTTTCCATCTTTCAAAATAGCTATGCACCTGAAGCTAGTGTACTTTGGAAGAGTCTTTTTTTTTCTAGTCCTTTATTGGTTAGAAGGGAATTAGTCCGTTTCTCCTTATATATTAATTGTATTTCATTGGTGAAACTATGTAATTACTCAAAGGCTGCCTGGGCTACTTTTGTGTAAGTACCTTGTTATGTAGACATTTTCTCTGCATTATTTTTTTATGTGGAAACTTTTCATTTGCTTTTAGACAAGGTAATTGCTTTTGAAGAAAATATAAATTAGCTTACCTATGTCCCTTTTGAAGTTAGTTTAAAATTGATGTTTGTACTTTTTTGGCATATTTTCTTATAACTTTAATGTAACTTGAAAGCATTCAGATTTTCTTTTCATTTTCTCTATACTTTATATTATCTAGTGACTTTTCATCTTTTTATACAAGTGCCAAAGGACTTATTGGGACCTATCTTCTCATAGTCTTTTACACACATGCATCATTTTCTACTCTCTTTGAAGTTGTCTCATCATTTTTTCCTATCTCATACATTTTATTTTGTTTTATAGATCTCCTTTTTTGGAAAATAAATGCATTAAAAAGTCCAAGTACTTTTTAGCAACTTTGACTAAAAGCATATTGTTTTTCAGGGGGCACCTTTTGTTATAGATCATTATTTTGAAAAAAAAAAAAAAAAAAACTTAAGCACCTGGTTAAACTGTTTTCCATCTAACTTAAAGTCTGAAGTCAATAGCCTGTTTCAAGTGGCATTCTTCATTCGAGAGATAATCAAATATCCTAGAGTGTTCTTTCATTACATTTGTTTTTAAACTAATTTTACACATGCAAAATAGTAGCCTATTTAACAACGTTAGAACCTATATCCTAAGAATTTGAAAAACCAGAATATGTTTTTTTGTCTGTTTATATCTCTGTGTGTGTGTGTGTGTGTGTGTGTGTGTGTGTGTGTGTAATTCTTGATGCTAATTTAAGTGGAAACAGAAACATGTGGACTCAGCCCTATTGAAATGACTAAAGATTACTGTGCATTGTGTCTTAACTTACTTGTCATCTTTATACTTTTTAAATTAAATTATTACAGTTCTGGAAATAAAGGGTTATGTATTGAGGCTTTAGATATCAGAGATTGAGTCTCTTATTAGACTTAAAGTGACCTCTGAAGTACTAAACAGATTGTATAGCCTCTGTTTGTTAAAGATCCTTAGAAAAAACCCTGGCAGAAAGTTTTGTGTTGAACTGACTGTATGTAACTCACTTTGGCTTACTTGGAAGGGATCTACTATGGGTATCCTTAGCTCAGATAATCTATTCAGAGCCCAAAGACTCATGCTGTGCTTTTTTTTTTTTGCCTGTTGGAAATCTGTAATTTTTATTTACTTCCTGGAATGTAGAATAACAACAAAGAATAGTCAGAGCTTCAGGAGTTTACTTATTTTGAATATACCACCATTCATGAGAACGATTTTACAGATCCTTATTTATTAATTTGTACAATGTATAATTTGTTTTCTACTTTTAATTAGGCGTGTGGTTATTTTAATTTATAGTGTTAAGAAAAATCAGTCATAGTTTCATTCTACATATTTTCCTAACCCCATTAAAATTAAATTAGATAAAAATAAACTCCATAGCCAACTGACAAGAAGGGGGAAAACTCACTTTTGGTGATCACCATTCCATCTGTTATGTGCCAGTAGCCAGTAGAAACAGATGGTGCTTGTTGATACGTATATAGTTTTTATTTTATTTTGAATATCATATGAGCTTTAATAAGTAATTGTTTTCAATATATTGTTTTATGACTGGAAAACATATACTTATTTTTTAAGGAATTTTGTTACATAAATTTATTTTGAAAAATTAAAAAAATTATATTGAACGATTTTGTACAACTGCCACACAGTTGCTGGCATTGATTCCTCAGCATAAATCCGAATTTTAGCTTAACAGGTTTTCAAGGTTTGACCTGATTGTCCTAATTAACATTGAATTTAGAATTTTGTTCACGAATAACCATTTTCTCTTTTTATGTAGAAATTACACAGGGAGGCATTCCTTATGTTTCTTCTAACCACATATAGCTAGTTTATTAATTGTGAAAAAAAGATACATGTTAAATTTAGAGAAAACACACAAATGAATATGTGAAACCCATCTTAGTGATATCAAAGATGTTGAGGTACTGTCTGTTAGTTTGAAATTTAGTTCATTTGTCAAATGAATCATTCTAACCTTGTGAAAATCATCATGAATGTAGCTTCATTGTAAATTAAAATAACCCCAGTGCTAAAGAATTAATTAAAATTTGTTGCATGTTTTCTAGTCCAAATGTTAGTGAAATTACTGAAACATTTAATTATATCTTTCGGATGAATAAACTATTAAAATGATGCTTGGTAGGTAAAAATACTTTATTCCTTTTTAACTTAGATACATTGTCTGTAATACCATGGCACACTCTCTTTGTGGATATTTTTTCACCTTCTGTTTTCAATGTACTGGGGCGCCTGGGTGGCTCAGTCAGTTGAGCATCCAGCTTCAGCTCAGGTCATGATCTCATGGTTTGTGAGTTTGAGCCCCGCGTCAGGCTCTGTGCTGACAGCTCAGAGCCTGGAGCTTGTTTCAGATTCTGTGTCTCCCTCTCTTTCTGCTCCTCCCCTGCTTGTGCGCTCGCTCTCTCTCTCTCTCTCTCTCTCTCAAAATTAATAAACATTAAAAAAAAAAATGAAAAAATGTACCAGAGGCAGATAAAGAGCTAGGTAGATGTGATCTATGCAACTCAGATTGTCATTGTTCCCTAGGTAATAATAAAATTCTAACAAAATAACAACACAGAAAAAAAAACAGAAATATGTCAAGATTTGGAGTGAGGTTCAAAGAAAAAAATTTGCAATTGAACCCTCTATCATTGGGAATTCTAGATAATGTATCTGTGTTAAGTTCTAAAGCATATACTTTTTAAATAAAATTCTTCCTTCTTCCACATGCTGTTTTCACCCTGCATATTATTATTATTATTATTATTATTATTATGCTTCTAAAATAACATCAGCCTCAATGTATATATATCATGAAATGACCACCCAGTTATGAATATTTCTATATATCTAAGATAGAGCAAGCTTTTGGATAATTGAAATTTGTTGCATGAGTTAAACATGTTTTTGTTATTCCTTTTTGCATCATTTCTCCCTTTTTAACTCTTACCCATACATTTTCTGATTCTTTCAGGGACACCATGTTTAAGATATCTTATCTGTTGCGATTGTAGGCAGTTATGAATTGTCATTATTACAGTGGCTGCCACTTCATTAAAACTAGGAAAAGAAAACTCTTTCCTTCTCTATCTGCTCCTATCCCATGTGTACATGCATGCGTTATCTCCCTCAAAATAAATAAATATTAAAAAAAAAACCTAGGGGGCAAAAAACAATTTCCAGTATTTCCCTAGTTGGAGGACTTGGTATTGCAAAAAACTGTGTTTGGATTAATTTTTTTTTAATATTACTGGTGTGATAAATGTCAAAAAAAGAAGATTGCTGTACTTTACTTTGGTACTGGATTCTATTAGTCATTGTACTGTATAGAATGCCAAGTTGGGTAGATTATAGTGTCATTTTAAGGTATTGAAGTCTCCTCTTCATTGGAAGGAAGTTTCTACTTGTTTCAAAATACAAGAATTTTTCCTTTAGGCATCACACTGTTATAATTTATTTAAGTATTCAAGTGTAAATAAGAGATTTGCTTTCTTGTAATAATTTTACTCATTTCTACTTGGGATTATACTATTAACCTTGGATTGCCATGCAAGAAAAATTACTGAATTAAGAGTTGATGTACCTGAGTTTGAAGTTTGCCTTTGTCAGTTATCAGCTGTGTAATCATCAAGTCACTTCTTTGGACTGCTTTTTCAGAGCTCTAAGATGCTATAATTTCATCTTGTTTATAACACTTCTTTTTTTTTCCTGGCTGGAAATTTTTTATGTTACTTGTGTTTTGTTATTTAAAATTACCACAGGAATACATCAAAGATTACCATTTGGTAATAAGTATACTTAATTTAAAATGACTCTTTTGGGTAATTATAAATATATTCATTTTAAAAATAGCACTTTGCAGTGCCTGGGTGTCTCAGTCCATTAAGCATTTGACTTCAACTCAGGTCATGATCTCATTGTTCCTGAGTTCTAGCCCCTCGTCTGGCTCTGTGCTGACAGCTTGGAACATGGAGCCTGCTTTGGATTCTGTGTTTCCCTCTCTCTCTCTATGCCCACCCCTGACTTATGCACACATGTGCGTGTGCGCACTCCCTCTCTCTTTCTTTCTCCCCCCCCCCCCGTCAGAAATAAGTAAATAAACATTTTAAAAAATAGCACTTTAAAAAAATAGCCTGGGTGGAATCTGACTCTTGATTCCTGGTTAGGTCGTGATCTCATGGTTCGTGGGATCGAGCCCTGTATCGGGCGCTGCGCTGGAAGTGCGGAGCCTGCTTGGGATTCTGTCTCTCCCTCTCTCTGATGCGCTCTCTCTCTCTCTCTCTCTCTCTCAAAACAATTAAATAAACTTGAAAAAAATAGCACTTTCATAAGACATATACATGGTTAAATAAGAAATTTATTGAGAAATACAACTATGCCATTGTGTGATGGTATCACCTCTTGGCTTTATGCCTTATGATATTAATTACAGTGTGGGTATGTAAAACTTGCAATTGATGCAATCGTATGAGAGGTTTAAGGATTTAAAGTATTAATCAGAAATGTTAAATTATTGTATATCTTCAAAAGAATTGCAAACATGAACTTAGGACATTCACATATATATTTCAAAAATTAATTCAATGGTTAGATAATTTAAAAACCTGGTAGTAGTTGACTTCTATGCAAAAAAAGAACCCCAATTACTGGTAGCAGTTTACTACTACATAAAGAAACAAACTGAATTGCTACTTCATTACCTAAAGATGAGTTGAATGAAGAAAAATAGGGGAATGTGTGAAGGCCTTTTGGGGATTCTTAGATGTTATGGGACTCAAATGAGTAATTTCAATATTTCCCCTTTGATATTGGTTATTTGGATCACCTTATTGAAATGACCTTATTGCATAAATTATGCAAATTAAAAATAGATCAGTAGAGAAGGGAACAGTAATTTATCCTTTTTGTCAGTTGTTTTATCATTTGTATTATCTAGTATAATTATGAGTTTCAATCTACCCACTTATTTGATTAAAACAAATTTATTGAGCTTTAATGTAGTACATGTTGTATTATTTTTAATTAAATCAAGAAAGATGAATAGGACAAGGCTTTTACCAGTTTTGTGATGAATTGTGTCAGAGGACAGAAATTAAAGCATAAAGAACAGGAATGTCACAGAAAGGAAAGATGAATATGTAAAGAGCTAGCTTCAAGGTTATAGGTGAAACCTGGATAAGTGTCAGTATTAAGGACTCTTCATACTGATGTTCTCAAACTTTAATGTGTGTATAATTTGCTTGCGGATCTTGTTAAAGGGCAGACTCTAATTCAGTATGTCGAAGTGAGCATGAGCTTCTACATTTCTGGCAAGCTCCCAGGGGATGCCAGCATTTATGGGCCATGACTGATATTTTGAGGAGCAAGGCTCAGTACTGTTTTTTGGAAGTAAGAATGAATATATGTAGGTCCTACTCTTAATTATTTTATCTATCTTAAATTTTTTTATCCATGCATTATTCAACCACTGTTTATTTAGTGCTTACTTAGTACCAGATACTTTGCTTCCTGTGTACCAGAGTTACAAAGGTGAATAATTCATTGACTCTGGCAGTAAATTCAGTCAGTAACTTCAAAGATTTTTTTCTTTTTTTGTGTATATGTGTGGAGAAAATATATTTTTGTGTGTTTTCGTTTTTCTTTTTTTTTAAATTTTATTTAAATCCAAGTTGGTTAACATATAGCCTAATACTAGTTTCAGAATAGAATTCAGAATAGAATTTAATGATTCATCACTTACATACAACACCCAGTGTTCATGGCAGCAAGTGCCCTCCTTAATGTGTAGGGCCTGCATTTAAAGCCTTTTCCTGGATATAATCTTTTTCTAACTTATTCCATAATGTAATTAGAACATCCTGATTAGCAGTACATATAGTTTATAAATTTACTTCCTTTGAATGACTAATTTAGTCAATGCTTGGTTATCTAGGGGTAGATTAAACAGTATGCAATTGGCAATGTTATTAAATGACAGTGGACTCAGTTTTATGAAGAATTGAAATGAGAGTAATTTAGGAAGACATCAATGTATTGGACATCATTTCTGTTTAGAATTATTGGTACCTGTTCTAATTTGGGAATGTTCCTTGATCTCAACAGTCAGGCAAAATAATTTGTGGGAATGGTGCCTCCATTCTCTTTTAGTCTCTCTAAAGAGCTGTGGTCTGAACATGGGGATTACACATCTACAGGAGGCTGTCCTATGTGAATAAAGATTTTTAACATATTGGCTGCAAATACCATTGTATTTATATTACTTTTTTATTAAAAAAATTTTTAATGTTTATTTTTGAGAGAGAGTGTGAGCAGGGAAGGAGCAGAGAGACAGACACAGAATCCGAAGCAGGCTCCAGGCGCTGAGCTGGCGGCATAGAGCCCGATAATGGGCTTGAACTCATGACCTGTGAGATCATGACCTGAGCCAAAGTCAGACACTTAACCGACTGAGCCACCCAGGCACCCCATATATTATTTTTGAACATGTAGAGGTCATCTTTGTAATAGTAAATATGTTGTGAAATAATTGATGTAAACTTTCAACTAAATTCGTTTAAAGTAAGTAATTTATACCATGTTTTATTTCACCTAGGATTTGGGGACATCTGAGATCTTTTACTCCCACTTTTTTTATGACAGTTAGAAATTCTTTATATTATACAAACATGTATGTACACACATGAGAATACTAGAAGTAGGAGGAGTCCAGGTGTAGCATCTCAGCTATAGAAGCATATAAGTTATGAAAATTGAAATGCTCTAGATAAATCATAATTGTGTGACATGTATAAAGTGTTGAAAAAAATCATTCTGATTTTGGAGAACTTATTTTTCCTATCAGAAAGTTGTGTAATTTAAAAGTAAAGAACTTGTAAAGTACATTTAATGTGTTATGTTTTTATCTCTCATAGATAAATTGTTAACAAAATATTGCTAGAGGAATACAGTATTAATTAGAAATACTAATTTTCCAAGTCCTTAACTTAAGCAGTAACATTTAACAGAGAGTATTTTTTTATTATTATTAATTAAACATTAGATATTTCTGTGGCATCTTTTTTTTCTTAGAGAACCAGAGGACGAAAACGAAGCTTCATTCCTGAGGAAGAAAAACATGAGGTTGGAATAAGTTAAGCATTTTTTACACAGTCTAAACTTTGAAAAACTTTCTTGCTTAAATTATTTCTTTTTTCCTCATATCCAGATTTTGTTTTATGTTTTGTTTTGTTTTGTTTTCTCTTGTATGGCAGGAAAGAATTCCTAGAGAGAGAAGGCAAAGGCAGTCTGTGTTACAAAAGAAGCCTAAGGCTGAAGATTTGCGAACTGAATGTGCAACTTGCAAGGGAACTGGAGACAATGAAAATCTTGTCAGGTAAATGGGATGCTGAGACTTTGTCTTCAGGGCATTAAGGTTCCATCTTCATCATTTTCTCATCACAGATATAATGGGGGAAAAATCACAGTATAGGGCTTTCTTAAAATCTTATTTAGTGGAAACTGTAGTTCAGAAACATTTCATTCTCTTACTAACCTGCCACACATGGTTATTTTCTGGATTGAGATGTAATTAAGAGTTCAAAATCTGGATTTTGAACACAAGAAACAATTTTCTCTTGACAAGAGCACTGTATATAGAGGCCACGAAAACAATTTGATTTAAACACTTAATACTAAGATTATTACTTTATCTCATAAAATAGCAAAATTACTAAGTTGTTACATATTATAAAAGTTGAAATTTATTAGTAATAATGTTAAGACCAACACTTGTTTATTGACAAGAGCTTCAATAGCACTTCCTTACCATTTATCAAAATGAATGTGTTAAATGCTTCTCTCTTATGAAATAAAGAAAAGTGAAAAGATGGCCTAGGTAGATTTTGTTTTTTGTTTTGTTTTCTTCTTTGTTTCTTTGTTTTGATTTGGTACTTTTTTTTTTTTTTTTGTATCAGACATAATGCTAATCAGGAATCTCAGCTGATGTTGCACAGTGGCTATTCCTGAGGGTGCAGAGACTGTTAATTTTAACCTTTTGTTTCTTTTGTTGAGATGAAGAAATTTATTTAAAACCCTAGGTGAGATGGAGGAGTAGGTGGCACGAAAGGAAACCTCATTTAAAAGAGGTATCATTCTTTCAAAGTACAGTAACAAAGAGTCTTTTGGTATGTTAAGGGAACCCTTTCTGATTTCTTTTAAAAATTGTTTTTTGATAAAACACTATGAAATTAACTGAGGGCATAGAAATTAAGTGTTTCAAAAAGAAAAAGGTGTTGAAACATATATTAGTCCTATTAAATGATTTTAAATATTTGCTTCCAAAATGATGTCATTTGTCATTAAAAATCAAATTTCTGTTTGTTTTCATTCCTCAAAAACATGCAGTTTTAAATTTTATGAGTTTTTTTTTTTTATTCTATCATTAAAGAAGATAAGGAGAAAATAAAAATTCCAGTGAAGAAATGCAAAGTGCTTCAACAAAGTTAAGAAGGTCTATCATATTTGGTCAGTAATTTTTGAAGTAGTACATGTAAGATGTCATGAGCACTCTCCTGAAGATGAAACTCATTTAAATTTAGGGTAGAGTAGTTCCTGTATCAGAAGATACACATGAATAATTCTGACCACAATATAATTTTCTGATTTATGTGAATAAAGAAATCCCAAGCATAAGCATAACATGATGGAGTGCGTAAAACTGTAAAAATAAATAAAAGGAAAAAAAATCCCATAAAACAGTCTTATATAATGAATAAAAATTCAGTCTAGAGGAATTCCTCTTGGGGTTGAGGGTTGTATTGTTGGATATAATCAATTTGAAACAATAGTTTAAAACATAGAGAGCTGGTTATTCTGTTTTTAATTATTTGAACCTATGTCAATATCAACCCTCTTATTTATTTTTTTCAAGATAGTTGATTCATGACATTTTTGCTGTAGGACCTATACATTTTTACAGGTTTCTATTTATTTTATTTGCTTGGTCATGTGTTTGAAAGAACCTAGGCTATATGTTCAGTTTTTAGTTTAAAAACCACTTTATAGCAAGAGCAAGTCCAACACATCATATCATAGTTGTCATAAAAAAAAGTAGGCACCATCTTCCTTCATTTATAGCTGAAATTTTTAAAATAGTATTAGGCTTTCCTATCACTTATTTAATTAGTTTCTCCTATAAAATTTCCTTTCCTAATTGCATTATTATAACTTGCCAGAGTCTGGGATTTGGTGGAAAGTCTCCTGGAAGGTAAAGATATTTTTGTTACTCTAGAAATAATGAATATACAAAGTCTTCTTCCTTGATTTTGCCTTGTTAAGAAGATAACATCACAGTTTTTCTGCAAAGGTTTTAAAGAGGTAATGAAGAGGGAATTAAATGTTTTATAAATATTATATAGTAATGTTTTTGAGGACAAAATAAGCTGGATATAAAGCAGTGCCATAAAATGTTTTATGGTTATAATGTGAATCTTCTGTAAAAAAGAAATACATATTCAATTTAAGCACTGTTGCTCTTGAGTTAAAGAAGAATTTTATTTTATGTAGAATTTCATGTGTTTTTTAAAAAGATAATCGTATAAGCTATTATCTGCCATTTCCCTTAACATCTCTTTTATTTTGTAATTGGCACCATTATTGTTTGCAAATCATTCCCACAAAGGTTCACACTTTTATGATTAAGTTGCGTATTAAATATTGTGTACACATGCTATTTTTTAACTTTAATTTTAAGACATTTTAAATGAAACTTTATTTTTCCCAAAGATATATTTCAGTGCTTAGTCAGAGATACATTAAACTTATTATGTCTGTTAGGTTCTCTTATAAAATTAAACTTCTTGGGTAGTAATTTAATTAATAGTCTTTTGCTGAATATATTTTCTCAAGTTCCTTTGAACTAATGTATATGACTCACTAGAACCTGCTGTTTAGCAGCTTTGATTTTGAAACCACACTTCTCTATGTAATTCAGGCTATATAAAAAATTCTTTCTTAATTATTTTCTTGCTTTTTCAGTTATTGTATATGTGTATATGTGAATTTACATGTGGAATTTTTTAATATCATTGGAAATTGAGTTCAGTTAATCAGTTAACTGTAATATTAGTTTCCAACTGTTATTTTCAGTTTGCCTCTAAGTTTTTCTCAGGTCTTTGACAATTTACCATTTCTGTGTCTCAGTTTTTTCCCTCTATTGTACATGATCAAAATTATACTCTTTTCCATTAGGGACTTATATAAATAACTACTGAGTGATCCTATTTTTTCCATATAAAATAGTAGGATAGTGGTATTATTTAGTAATACAAAGGATACATATATGCAGGCTCTGAAATAAGGGTTCCAGTTGGTAAATATGTTGCGGTAATAATACATGCTTATTTTTTGCTTTTCAGAAAATGTGCACGTCCTGTTTTTGTATCTAATTATTTCTAGAATATGGGGGATAGAAAACTTGAATTTGTTGAAACATGTTCTCTAAAATAATTAGACTGAACTATTTGCACTAGACATGAAGAATCTGAAAATGATCAAAGTCTTAAAGAGAAGGATGGTTTATAGTATCTTACAAATTTTTTAAAAATACTGCTTCCTTTTTGCCATTTGCTTTTAACATTTAATTAAAAATTATGTGGGAAGTTTCCAATTAAAATGTATTTTTTTTTATGCTACTGAGGGCTAAGACCAAAATGAAATTCTGTTTTGAAATTGTGAAGTGTTTTTAGGCATTTATCTCTTTGTAATGGATGTTCTTTGTTCTAGGTAGTTATGGCCCACGCAGTGATCTAGTATTTGTTTTTGTTTCCACATTTCTGGCACATTTAATACTCAGTAAATGCTTGGTAAATGAATGACTACTTCATAATAACTAATGACTGATTATTCTTTGCTGAATTAATTAAAAAAATGTATACTGTTACAATTTATTCCTAGAACAAATTCGTCATTAAATAGAAGTATTTGGTGAAAATATTTAAAAGCCTTAATAAAGGAGGATTGCTTTTATGTCATTAAAGAATAGGGGATTATTTGTTTCTGTGTATTAGGGAAGGAAATAGGAACTACAGACTTGAGATTAGTTAGTTGATGCATCAGTGTAATAATAGAAATGAAGTGATCCCTCTTCTTGATCATATTTGACTTGCAAAAGATAGATCTTTAGATATAGGTGGGCCTTTCTTTAAGTCTTCATTAAACTATCAAATTAAGAATAAGACCAAATTTTTAGACCTCAAATTTTACTTTAACTGTGCAAACTCAGTGTGACACATTTTATTACTTAATGGGAGATAGGAGAGAGGAAAAAGGTTTCTAAAACTAAGAACCCTAGAATCCATTGTCGCCTTGAATAGCATCTTTAATTTTATCTCGTATTGTTGCTGTTACTCAGACACATTGAGTGTAGGAAATGATCTATGAAGCTATTTCACTTTTATAGCTATGTCCACACTATTAAACGCTTATTACTATATTCTCCTTGAGTATATGGCAAATTACATAGATATTTAACCATTTTAGTTATGAGATGAGGATGTCTGTTTGGTCTCTTAACAATATTATTAGCACTTTTATTTAGTTCCCATTTTAAACATCTGGATTCTGAGTGTTCCCCCCGAAACTAAATTTAATTGTATCATAAGCTGTTGGAACACCAGCAAGAATTTATATTTATCAGATTTGTATTTCAAATATTAGTCTTTGATTACTCAGATGTTTTTAAATTACCTGTTTTGTTCTAACATAGATGGAGGCTTATTAGATTGCCTGTGTCATAGTTGAGAAGGTGTTTTCTCGTAGAGATTTTATTAGACTGGAGAGTAAAGCTAAGATTAGTTACAACTTCACTTACTATATTCATAGGACATCGGTTTGCTGAAAATGGATTGTTTTAAATTACTTAAAAAAATGAAACCTGGTGTTATTTTTTAAGAACAGTTGAGATTACAGCTGATAGATTTCTTTTTTTTTTTTTTTTTTTTTTTTTTTTTTTTCAACGTTTTTTTTTATTTATTTTTGGGACAGAGAGAGACAGAGCATGAACGGGGGAGGGGCAGAGAGAGAGGGAGACACAGAATCGGAAACAGGCTCCAGGCTCTGAGCCATCAGCCCAGAGCCTGACGCGGGGCTCGAACTCACGGACCGCGAGATCGTGACCTGGCTGAAGTCGGACGCTTAACCGACTGCGCCACCCAGGCGCCCCGAGATTTCTTAAAACAAATAGCATGTATTATTTTATTTTGATTACATACTTGTTAGTTTATTATTTCTTGTGCAATTTATCACATAATAATTCTTAATGATAAAATTTGCATACTCATGTAGGAGTTTCATGATTGTAAGTGATGGTGTAAATATATATTATTTGGATACTTATGAATTAAAACTTAGAAACAACTACAAGTTTTAAAATGATTTGTGTCTTCTAATTTCAAATGTATTAAACACAGACATTCCTGTACAAAGACATTTCTGTACAAACTTCTGTTTTTATTCTTTGCCTCTATCAGCAATTACAAGGATAAGTTTTAGGTTTTTGTTTTACTTGTTTTGTATTCCTGAGTCAGTGGTTAGTACCATTGAATTACTGTATTCTAAAGGACTATTTCTAAAACTTGGATTTTAATATTTCTTTCAGTTATATGTGGTAAAATGTATCCTCTCGTGTCACCCTGACAGCTGACAGCCTTTGTGTTATACCGCTTTCTTCAAGTTTGGCTGTTACTCTCTCTGGTATATATTTAACTTGGCTTTTCACTCTTGAAAGTATAACCATCTTGAAGGCATAGTCTCTGTTTCACTTACCCTCATAAACCTTTATGTTCTCGCTCCAAGTTACTGAACACCAACCCCCACCCTCACCAACCATGATGGTTAGTGGCTGACACACTTCATAGGAAGTTGTGTTATGGAATCATTGCCAGGATATTAAATCTGACTAATTGTTATGTTAGATTTAATATAAAAGACAAAGAGCAGCATACAAAGATTTCTCAGAAGACATACGGACTTCCTGTACTCTTGGCTTGAAGAAATAATGCTGCCTAACTCCTTTAACAGGGTTCACATCAAAAGAGAAGAAAGTCTGGCATTCTAAATCCAAACTGATGAAGCTTTAGGAATTAAATGTAAACAAGGAACATAATTATGAACTCTTTGAACCTTTATTTTCTTAGATATTTAACTGTTCTTTTATTTTTATATATAATTTTAATAACGATTATAGCAACAGTTGCTTTTGAAGGAAATTCTGATATTAGTGAATAATATCTAATACTGAAGCAAGATTAAAATTCAGTAAAATTAGAACACCTATTTTTGTCACTTTCTGGAGTGTTTAACATAATTACATCTTTATTTTGAGAAATACTAATAAATCTCCATTTTGTTTAGTACACAGTTGATTTTAACTTTTGATGTCTTTTACAAAGGTATTGCTTTATGAGATCATCTTTAGTAATGAAAGCTTAATTTATTCTTGAAAACATGGTGGTTTAATTGTGTTAACTTTTAAAAAGCTACTTAATTGGATAAGCTTAATACTACACATAAAACTCTATAAGAATGCAAATAGTTAATACATGAATAATACTAGAATGTATAAAGAATTCAGTCTGATTATTGATTAACAAAGATGTTTTTCTTTCCTTTATTATCAAAGATAAGTAGGAAAAAAGGGAGCATATATATTGCAATTATTTAAAGTTTTAAAATATATTATCCTTTATGATATATTTTTAAAAGTAGATATTTTTTGAATTTGAATGTAGACAACAGAAAATTAAAAGTTAAAAAAGTGGCTCTACCTAAATAGAAACTTAATCATACATGTTTTGTTTCAGTGTTTTAAAATCTAGACTATGTCAACTACATAGACAAACAACAATTTAATGTCCCTAAAATTGTGAATTCTGAAGTAATAATGAAATGATCAAACAAGCTTAAACAGTTTCATGGAAATATTGTGTCCATATTAAAATTTATTTAAAAGTGTCATGTCCGTTAGTTCTCTGTTTGCTTGAGTTTAGAATATATAGGAAGACGTTCCATAATTGCTAACCCAAACAACTACGATATGTGAATTTAGTAAGTTTGTGTGTGTGTGTGTGTGTGTGTGTGTGTGTGTATGGTCTGTTACATACAATGGAATGCATAAATGTTAAGTGAATAAATTGATGACTTTTAACAAAAGCATGTACTCCTATAACCCCCCCATTTCTAATACGATCTGGAACATTTTCATCACTTCCAAAAATTGTGCTGTTTTCCAGTCAGTCATTCTTTCCAAAGGCACCTACTTTTCTATTTTTCAAACTTATGTTACTTTTTCTTTTCCTCTTGTAGAATTTCATATGAATTACATGTTAATTTTTATTTGATATCAGCTGTTTCTAATGGGTATGTGAAGGAATCCCACTGTGGTTTTAATTTGTATTATTCTGATATATATTGATATATAGGGATGTTGATAGGCAAGTCAGTTAATCTCTGTGGATCTCTGTTTTCTTATTTTAGGAGAAGAATTTAGGCTATATCATATCTGAGGTCTAACACACTAGCTCCGATAATCAAAAATTATATGATATTCCAAGTCCCCAAGTCCATACTGCTTATTTGTTTACATTCTCTCACAAGCCCTCCATGGAAACGCATTCTGTCAGTAACATTTCTCTCTAGGCTACTCTGTATGTAGAATGTAATTATGTTTTCTTCAGTCTCAAAAAAAAAAAAAAATCTCTTAGAGTGAAAGCTGTTTTCATGTTGTGGTGTCTCATTTACCTAAATAGGAGGGGAAAGTAATTTAATTCACAACTCCATCTTTCATTGATAAATAGCAAATACTTCTTTTCTTTTTAAAAAATAAATATACTGAGATCCAGTGTTCGAACTGCAAAATCAGCCATTATAAGTGTAGAGCATAATAATGACTTTTACTACATTTGTTAAGTGATTTGCTATCACTAAAATCCAGTTTTACAATATTTCCATCACCTCAAAAACTTCTATGCCTGTTTACTGTCAAACCTAGTTTCCACCTTCAGCCTTAGGCAACCTCTGCCAACATTTCCCTACCAGTTCCTCATAGCCTATTTACTTTCCTGTCCTGCTCTTTTCATCTTAATATTGCCATTATACATATTTCTTGTTACAGATTTTTTTAAAATTTTTTTTCCTAAAGGCAACAAAGATTCTTTTTCTGATCCAAGCTTTAGTCAGTCTCCTGAACCTCCTCCTAGGCTCATCTGTGCACTTCTTTGTAAAACACAGGTTTAGCAAGAACTCTGCTAAGTCACTTTTATTTTTTAATCTTTAACATTAGTTTTTATTTTTGTAATGTTTTTCTCATACAAATAATTTTTACCTCTCAGTTAATCTCACCTTTTCACTCAATTTCAGGTATTGTCCTGAATTTCTGGCCTCCAAGATCTCTTAATTTTAATGCTGTTTTAATCCTGTTGTGGTTTTTTTTGTTTAATTTTTTTATTGAAGTATAATTAGCATATAGTGTTATTATATTAGTTTCAGCTGTGTAATATAATGATTTAACAATTCTATAAATTACTCAGTGTTCATCACAGTAAGTATACTGTTAATCCTCTTTATCTGTTTCACTTATCCCTCCACCCACCCCCCCTTTGGCAGCCACCAGTTTGTTCTCTATATTTAAGAATCTGCTTTTTTATTTGCCCTTTTTTCTTTGTCTGATCATTTGTTTTGTTTCTTAAACTCCATGCATGAATGAAATCGTACTCTACTTGTCTTTCTCTGACTAACTTATTTCACTTAACACAGTATCCTCTGGCTCCATCCAGTTTGTTCCAAATGTCAAGATCTCATTCTTTTTTATGGCTGAGTACTAATCCAATGTATGTGCACACACATACACACCATCTCTTCTTTATCCATTCATTTGTCAGTAGACACTTAAATACTTGACTTGCTTCCACATCTTGTCTATTGCAAATGATGCTGCCGTAAATATAGGGGAGGATATATCTTTGAATTCATGTTTTTGTTTTCTTTGGGTAAATAGTGGTGGAATTATTGGATAATATTGTTTTTAATTTTTTGAGGAACCTCCATGTTGTTTTCCAGGGTGGCTGCACCAGTTTGCATTCCCACCAACAGGGCAAGAGGATTCCTTTTCTTCTACATTCTTGTAACACTTGTTTCCTTGGTTTTTGATTTTAGCCTTTCTGACAGGTGTGAGGTGACACCTCATTGTAGTTTTTTTTTAAATTATTTTTTAAACATTCATTCATTTTTGAGAGACATAGAGAGACAGAGCATGAATGGGGGAAGGGCAGAGAGAGAGACACACACACACAGAATTCAAAGCAAGATCCAGACTCTGAGCTGTCAGCACAGAGCCCGACATGGGGCTTGAATTCACTAACCGCAAGATCATGACCCAAGCCAAAGTCGGATGCTTAACTGACTGAGCCACCCAGGCACCCCTCATTGTAGTTTTCATTAGCATTTTGCTGATGATGAGTGATGTTGAACATCTTTTCATGTGTCTGTCAGTCACGTGGATGTATTCTTTGGAGAAACGTCTGTTGATGTCTTGTGCCCATTTTTTGATTGGATTTTTTTGGTGTGTTAACTTTTATTTGCCTTATGCTTTTGTTGATAGTTTCCTTTACTGTAGAAAAGCCCTTTTTTTTTTTTTTTTTTTTTTTTTTTTTTTTTTTTTTTTTGTGCAGTCCCAAGTAGTTAAATTTTGCTTTTGTTTCTCTTGCCTGAGGAGACATACCTAGAAAAATGTTGCTAAGGCTGACGTAAAAGAAACTACTCCCAATGTTTTTATCTAGGAGTTTTATGGTTTCAGGTCTCATATTTAGCTCTTTAATCCATATTAAGTTTATTTTTGTGCATAGTGTAAGAAAATGGTCTAGTTTTCAGTTTTGTTTTATACGTAGCTGTCCAGTTTTTCCCAGCACCATTTGTTGAAAAGCCTATCTTTTCTCCATTGTATATTCTCATCTCTTTTTGTTGTGGTTTAACTACCCAGTTATGCTTGGGTTTATATCTGTTCTCTATTCTGTTCCATCGATCTATGTGTCTGTTTTTGTGCCAGTACTATATTGTTATGGTTACAGCTTTGTGGTATAATTTGTAATCTGGAATTGTGGTACTCCCAGCTTTGTTTTTCTGTCTCAGGATTGCTTTGGCTCTTCAGGGTCTTTGGTGGTTCCATACAAATTTTAGGATTGTTTGTTCTAGTCCTGTGACAAATGTTGGTATTTTGATAGTGATTGCATTAAATCTGTAGATTGTTTTGGGTAGATTGCTTTATGAACATTTAAATAATGTTGGTTCTTCCAATTCATGGGCATGGAATATCTTTTCATTTGTGTCATCTTCAATTTCTTTCATGGATTTTTTTTCCATTAATTACTTTTCATTCATTTGTTTTTATTTTTTTTTATTTAAAATTTTTTTTCATTTACATCCAAGTTATTATAGCATATACTGCATCATTGATTTCAGGGGTAGATTCCTTAATGCTCCTTACCCATTTAGCTCATTCCCCCTCCCACAACCCCTCCAGTAACCTTCTGTTTGTTCTCCATATTTAAGAGTCTCTGATGTTTTGTCCCCCTCCCTGGTTTTATATTATTTTTGCTTCCCTTCCCTTGTGTTCATCTGTTGTGGATCTTAAAGTCCTCATATGAGTGAAGTCATATGATAGTTGTCTTTCTCCTACTAATTTTGCTTAGCATAGTACCCTCTAGTTCCACCCATGTAGTTGCAAATGGCAAGATTTCATTCTTTTTGATTGTTGAATAATATGCCATTGTGTGTGTGTATATGTGTATGTGTGTGTATGTATATATATACACACACACACATATATATACACGTATATATACGTATACACACACATATATATATACGTATATATATATATGTATATATATACACATATATATGTATATATGTGTATATATATACATATATATATATACGTATATATATACATATATATATATATATATATATATATATATATATATACGTATATATATATAAAACTTCTTTATCCATTCATCCATTGATGGACATTTGGGCTCCTTCCATACATTGGCTTAGTTGATAGTGCTGCTATAAACATTGGGGTGCATGTGCCCCTTCAAAACAGCATACCTGTATCCCTTGGATAAATACCTAGTAGTGCAATTGCTGGACCGTAGGGGTAGCCCTATTTTTAATTTTTTGAGGAACCTCCATACTGTCTTCCAGAGTGACTGCACCAGTTTGCATTCCCACCAGCAGTGCAAAAGAGATCCCTTTTCTCCGCATCCTCGCCAACATCTCTTGTTGCCTGAGTTGTTTATTTTAGCCATTCTGACTAGTGTGAGGTGGTATCTCTTTGTGGTTTTGATTTGCATTTCCCTGATGATGAGTGATGTTGAGCATTTTTTCATGTGTCTGTTTGCCTTCTGGATGTCTTCTTTGGAAAAATGTGTATTCATGTCTTTTGCCCATTTTTCACTGGATTATTTGTTTTTTGGGTGTTGAGTTTGATAAGTTCTTTATAGATTTTGGATACTACCCCTTTATCTGATATGTCATTTGCAAATATCTTCTCCCATTCCGTTGGTTGCCTTTTAGTTTTGCTGATTGTTTCCTTCACTGTGCAGAAGCTTTTTATTTTGATGAGGTCCCAATAGTTCATTTTTGCTTCTGTTTCCCTTGCCTCTGGAGACATGTTGAGTAAGAAGTTGCTGTGGCCAAGATCAAAGAGGTTTTTGCCTGCTTTCTCCTCAAGGATTTTGATGGCTTCCTCTCTTACATTTAGGTCTTTAATCCATTTTTGAGTTTATTTTTGTGTATGGTGTAAGAAAGTGGTCCAGGTTCATTCTTCTGCATGTTGATGTCGTTTTCCTAGCACCACTTGCTGAAGAGACTGTCTTTATTCCGTTGGATATTCTTTCCTGCTTTGTCAAAGATTAGTTGGCCATACGTTTGTGGGTCCATTTCAGGGTTCTCTATTCTGTTCCATTGACCTGAGTGTCTGTTCTTGTACCAGTACCATACTGCCTTGATGGTTACAGCTTTGTAGTATAGCTTGAAGTTCGGGATTGTGATGCCTCCAGCTTGGGTTTTCTTTTTCAAGATCGCTTTGGCTATTCAGGGTCTTTTCTGGTTCCGTACACATTTTAGAATTGTTTGTTCTAGCTCTGTGAAGAATGCTGGTGTTATTTTGATAGGGATTACATTGAATAGGTAGAGTGCTTTGGATAGTATTGACATTTTAACAATATTTGTTCTTCCTATCCAGGAGCATGGAATCTTTTTCCATTTTTTTGTGTCTTCTTCTGTTTCTTTCATAAGCTTTCTATAGTTTTAAGTGTATAGATTTTTCACGTCTTTGGTTATATTTATTCCTAGGTATTTTATGTTTTTTTGTGCAACTGTAAATGGGATCGATTCCTTGATTTCTCTTTGTCGCTTCATTGTTGTTTTATAGGAATGCACGCGATTTCTGTGCGTTGATTTTATATCCTGCAACTTTGCTGAATTCATGAGTCAGTTCTAGCAGTTTTTTGGTGGAATCTTTTGGGTTTTCCATATAGAGTATCCTGTCATCTGCAAAGAGTTCAAGTTTGACCTCCTCCTGGCTCATTTGGATGCTTTTTATTTCTTTGTGTTGTCTGATTGTTGAGGCTAAGACTTCCAATACTATGTTGAGTAACAGTGGTGTGAGTGGACATCCCTGTCTTTTTCCTGACCTTAGCGGGAAAGCTCTCCATTTTTCCGCATTGAGGATGATGTTAGCGTTGGGTCTTTCGTATATGGCTTTTATGATCTCAAGGCATGATCCTTCTATCCCTACTTTCTTGAGGGTTTTTATCAAGAAAGGGTGCTGTATTTGGTCAAATGCTTTCTCTGCATCTATTGAAAGGATCATGTGGTTCTTGTCCTTTCTTTTTTTTTTATTTTTTTTTTATTTTTATTTTTTTATTTTTTAATATATGAAATTTACTGTCAAATTGGTTTCCATACAACACCCAGTGCTCATCCCAAAAGGTGCCCTCCTCAATACCCATCACCCACCCTGCCCTCCCTCCCACCCCCCATCAACCCTCAGTTTGTTCTCAGTTTTTAACAGTCTCTTATGCTTTGGCTCTCTCCCACTCTAACCTCTTTTTTTTTTTTTTTTTTCTTTCCTTCCCCTCCCCCATGGGTTTCTGTTATGTTTCTCAGGATCCACATAAGAGTGAAACCATATGGTATCTGTCTTTCTCTGTATGGCTTGTCCTTTCTTTTATTGATGTGATGAGTCACATTGATTGTTTTGTGGATCATTGATGTTTTATATACCTCCTTGGTTAAGTTTATTCCTAGGGACTTTATTATTTTATATCCTAGATATTCCTATTATTTACAATTCCGAGGTGCAATTGTAAATGGGATTATTTGTTAATTTATCTTTCTGCTACTTCATTATTAGTGTAAGGAAATTCAACTGATTTTTGCTTATTAATTTTGTATCTTATGAGTTTACTGAAATCATTTGTCAGTTCTAGTAGTTTTTTGGTTGAGTCTTTCTGCAAACAGTGCAAGTTTTACTTTTTCCTTACCAATTTGGATGCTTTTTATTTCTTTTGTTGTTGTTGTTTGATTACTGTGAGTAGAACTTCCAGTACTATGTTGAAGAAGTGGCAAGAGTAGACATTCTTGTTCTGTTCCTGATCTTAGAGGAAAAGCTGTCAGGTTTTCACCACTTAGTATGATGTTGGCTCTGAGTTTTTCATATCATGGCCTTTATTATACTGAGATATGTTTCCTCTAAACCTGCTTTATTGAGGGTTTTTGTCATGGATATGTGTTGTACCTTGTCAAATGCCTTTTCTGCATCTTTGCGATGCTCATGTTTTTTATCCTTTTTTCTTGTTCATGTGATCTATCACATTGATTTGAAAATATTGAACCATCCTTTTATTCCTGAAATTAATCCCACTTTATCCTGATGATTGATTTTTTTAAATGTATTGTTGAATTCTGTTTGCTAATATTTAGGTGATGATTTTTATATCATCACAGATATGGCCTATAGTTTTTTGTTGTTGTCTTTTTCTGGTTTGGTATTAATACTGGCCTCATAGAATGAATTTGGAAGTTTTTCTTCCTCCTCTATATTTTTGGAATAGTTTGAGAAGAGTAAATATTACCTCTTCTTTAAATGTTTGTTAGAATTCACCTGTGAAGCTATCTGGTCCTGTACTTTAGCTTGTTGGGAGTTTTTTTGTTTTTGTTTTTGTTTTTGTTTTTTTTATTAGTGATTCAATTTCATTGCTAATAATCGATTTGTTCAAATTTTTTATTTCTTCCTGATTCAGTTTTGGAAGATTATGTTTCTAGGAATTTATCCATTTCTTCTAGGTTATTGAATTTGTTGGCATATAATTTTTCATAATATTCTCTTATAATCCCCTTGTTTCTGTGATGTAGTTGATCTTTTCAAAGAAACAGCTTCTGGTTTCATTTATCTGTTATGTTCTTTTGGTCTCTATTTCATTTATTTCTGCTCTAATCTTTATTATTTCCTTCCTTCTGTTGGCTTTGGGCTTTGTTCTTTTTCTAGCTCTTATAGGTGTTAGATTATTTATCCTGCTAAGTCAGCTCAGCTAGAATCCCCTGCCCTTGATATCTGATCATCCTAGATATCTGCTCTGGTTCCTCACCTTCCACTTTCCCCCAGGTAATGTCTGACCACCTGGGCTATCTTCAGCAACAGTCCTCTTGGGTTGGTTTAGCCAGAATTTCTCCTTATCTTTGATGTTTCCCTTAGTAATTTTCCACCCACTAACCCCCACCCTTTTCCTTGGCCATAAATTCCCACTTGGCAATGCTGTATTCAGGGCTGAGTTGCTTCTTTCCTACTGTAAGATCACATTGCAAGTGGTCCTAATACCTATTGTGATGGTCCCAAGTGTGATTGGATATTTTTTTTTTTTTAGCAGAGGAACTTCTAATTAGATATACTAAAAGGGGTCTTGAAATGTGAAAACATCCCATTTTATTTCCTCTTCAACTCAATATTTTCTTTTAAGTTTTTTTTTGTTTTTTTTTTTGTTTTTTTTTTAAACTTCATTTTTTTTTTTTTTTAACGTTTATTTATTTTTGAGACAGAGAGAGACAGAGCAGGGGAGAGATGAACGGGGGAGGGGCAGAGAGAGAGGGAGACACAGAATCGGAAGCAGGCTCCAGGCTCTGAGCCATCAGCCCAGAGCCTGACGTGGGGCTCGAACTCACGGACTCACAGACCGTGAGATCGTCACCTGAGCTGAAGTCGGACGCTTAACTGACTGAGCCACCCAGGCGCCCCCTTTTAAGTTTTTTTTTTAAGTTTATTTATTTTGAGAGAGAGAGGTAGCAGGACAAGGGCAGAGAGAGAGAGGGAGGCAGAGAATTCCAAGCAGGCTCCACACTGTCAGTGCAGGAGCCCGATGTAGGGCTCAAACTCCCAAACCACGAGATCATGACCTGAGCTGAAGTCAGACAGTTAATTGACTTAGCCACCCAGGTGCCCCTCGATATTTTTAAACATTGGATATTTTTAAAAGAAGCCCACTAGATTTATGTAAAAAGCCTAAATTTTATTAAATTTTATTATCTCATATCAGGAGACAGTATTATGTAACATGATTAGTTTGAGGATTTATAGCTACTCAGTTGAGTTTGAAACCTGTTTCTGTGAGTTAGCACTGCCCTTATCTTTCTTGTGCCTTAGTTTCCTTACCTGTAAAATAGCAATAATCAATAGTGCTTACCCCTTAGGTTGTTGGAGGATTAAATGAGATCAGTGCAAATATAGGGGTTGGCTAAATGGTTAGGGAATTGTAAATGTTCTGCATATGCCAACAACAACAACTGTAATAAGACACTTATGTACCAGGTACCATACATATTTAATCATTTAATGCTCATCCTATGAGCTAAGGAGTGTTATTATCTCCATTGAATTGAAGAGGAAACCATGATATAGAGGACTTAAGTAAATTCCCAGAAGTTGCATAGAGTAGAAAGTATTGGAGCTGATATTCAGATTCAGGCTGTCAGGCTCTAGCGTCTGTACTGTTAACCCTATATATTCTTAGCATAATTTGCATTTCAGCTCCCTGGTTAGATGAAACTTGCCTTTGATAAATGTATTTGTTGTAGGCTAAATGGTGACAGCCCTTTAGGATGATTTGATATTGTGTTTATTTTATAGTTTACATGATATTCTTTGAGACTTCAGTGCTATAATCTTCATTCTTCTAACCATGCTATTTGAGTTTCTTTGATATGAAGATCTCTTAAAATGTACTACTTTTTCCTTTTTAATTTTAGATGTTATTGAATTATTCTTTATTTATGTTTTATACTGAATGAGGATCATAGCACTAATAATGGATCTAACCTTTGACGATGTTTGTCTCTGTGATGTTTGTTTTTAAAGAAATATACCTTCGCATTTTTAGGGGGCAAGATTACATTCTTTTCAGATATTTTAAGAAATGTTAATATCTAAAAGGTATATGACTATAATATGTTCACATAATATTTATGTTGTGTATGTACATATAAAATATATTAAAATACATACAACTTTAATGCCATATATATTAATTGAAGGTTGCTGTTTGTTAAAATCTGTGATGCCATCTATGTGTTTACTTTTTGATTATTGGTAATTTTAATTGTGGTCATCTATTTACTAAATGCTTTTGAACCCCCTTTGTCTTGTCTTAAAGAACAACACACATCAATGCTATGCTGCAATTGTAGATTAAGGAAATTTCTGAATATACAGCACAATGATGTGAAATTTTAAGAGAGGTGTATTTGTATTAACCACCAGTTGTGCAAAAAAAGAAAAAATTACAAGCATAGTATCTTTGCATCTTGTCAATTGTATTTGTAGAACAGATACATGTTACATATTATAGGCCTCTTGATTGTTATCTGAGGGTTATTTGGAGAGGAGGGATCATGTAAATAGTGGAATACAAGATAATAGACAAAGATTGTGGTCCTTTGAAATTTAGTTAGCTTAACAAATAAGACATTATCATTTTAGAATATTCATGAAATAAATGTTAATTTTTTTTTTTAGTTGAGAATTTGAGTCTTACTTCAGGATACATGAAACTTAGACTTAAATCTAAGAAATATACAGCTTAAGAATTACATAACTGTAGGGAAATCTTGCTCATATTTTAAAATGTGTGTATACATGCATGTGCACGTGTATTTTAGTTAGCTGTAGGCTATTTGAACAGAAATGATTATACATTTCTGTTTTATTATTAAGGACAGAAAGGGAAACTATTAAACTTCCTTTTCCCTCATTCATCTTATTCACACATTCTCTGTAATGTGCGTCATTAGTATAACTTTAATATTCCAGTTAATAGTGTTGACATATATGGAGAGACTGTTAATAAGGAAAGTAAGGATGATAATTTTTCTGCTTATTAACAGAAGAAAATCTCTCTTTTTGAGAGCGGTAGTACATTTAATATTTAATTTAATAGACTCAAAAAGTGAGCCTCACTTGAAAACTTAATTAATCAGCCAGGAAAAATGGTAGGGAGGGCATAGAGCTAAAATTGAGAGGTTAGAATCTGAGGTAAGGCTTTGCCAGCAAGAGGCTGTGTCACCATCAGGAATGAAGATAACTTCTTTGGGAACTAGTTGTCTCATTCATAAAATGAGTGGTGTACTAGATCAATTTGAAAATCCCCTTTAATTTTCATTCTGTGATTTTATAATAGTGTAGCAATGAAGACAAAATTCAGAAATTAAAGTTGTTTGGGTGTATGGAATTCTGAATAATTTACAGCATAAAACTTTCACCAACAGTGGTATTTTTAATTGTATTATTAGCCTGTAATATTTTTCTGATTTTAAATTGAGTTATACATTGTATAGATAGTAGCCTACCAAAATATGTGAGTTATTATAAAGCAGATACTTTTCAGTTTTCAGGTTTGTGAGAAATGGCTTATAGTAGAAATGTTTTCTTTTAATCTGGAAGCTTTTTTCTTACTAATTTTCTAAGGTAAAATATTCTAGGTTGAACTTTTAAGTAGGCTAAATTACATTATGGATAAAAATGACATGTTATTGGGGCACCTGGCTCAGTTGGTTAAGTGTCCGACTCTTAGTTTCAGCTTAGCTCATGATCTCATGGTTCATGAGTTTGAGTCCCACTTTGGGCTCTGCGCTGGCAGCAGGGAGCCTGCTTGGGATTCTCTCTCTCTCTCTCTCTCTCTCTCTCTCTCTCTCTCTCTCTCTCTCTCTCTCTCTCTCTCTCCCCCCCCCCCTTGTCTCTCTCCCTTTCTCTCTGCTCCTCCCCTGCTCTTCCTCTCTCAAAATAAACATTTAACAATAAAAGTTATAAACATTTAACATTTAAAATAAACATTTAACAATAAATGTTATAAACATTTAAAAATAAACAGTAAACAAATAAACATTTTTTTTAATGACATGTTGTCTAGGTAAATGTAGCAGTTTTCGTATTTACTCTAACTTTGTATCTCCTAATTGTTTTATAGGTATGTTATATAATTTCATTTTAATTAAAATTTTTCTTTTAATTCTTAATTCATTTTAATCCTTTTTGTGAACAGTTTCAAGGAGCAAATTATACTTTTTCTCAACTGGAATGAATTAGGATTATCAATTTCTGAATTAGCTCTTCCTACTGCAATATACTTAATGGGATTTAAACCTAAATATATCTATATACAGCAAGCTCCCCTTTAAAAGAAGCTTCCTCTAATTCTGGTCTCACTTTTTAGACTGATCTCAGGTATTATTAAGAAAAAATACAATCAAGAATTAAGTTGACATTGTGAGATGACTTGGTAGCTGACTTTTACCATTCTACATAAACAGCACAGTTATTCTAAATCACTGTATCACTTTCAGCCAGATAACCACTAAAATCACTGCAGTGTGGTTTCCTGAAAATGCCATAATCCTTCAAATGCCACATTAAACTGAGAGAGAAAACCATCAGTAGTGCCTGCACAGTTATGTAGAAGGATGAGCCATGAACCAAGTGAAAAGATGTTCTGGAAGAACAGTAACCTTTCTCTTGATGTGTGCATTTCCCATTACATTTTTGACACAAAATGTTGCAAAATGATTTAATGGTGGCATTTTGTTTTGCTGACTCCTTTTTTTCATTAAAAGAAACCAGTTAGGACAGAAATGTAGGGGAAGGGTGACCAAGCACTGAATTCTATTATAGAAGTCTGTTTTCAAAATAAATTAAAAAAAGATTTTAGGAGCATGGCTTTTCCCTCTTTACATTGTATGTAAACTGTGATATACAAATCATTTAGTTCTATCATATCTGCAAAAGGATGGCTTATTTATTCTTTAAAGTTAATTTCTTTTCTCATTGTGCTCTTCCTCTTCTTTTTTCTTCCTAGTAACCCTTAAACATCTATGACCTGTCAGTAAATCAGGAAAGCTTTACTTAATAAATGCATACATCTCGCTTATTACATGTAACCCAGAAAGTGTCCTTTGTATTATCACTTTGGATGTATATTAGTAGAGCTGATCATACAGGGGAACAAAGTGTGGATAGACTAAGTGGTTTAAAAGATCTCTACCTGTTAACTTTGAGAAGATACATTTCTGTTGGGAATTAAGTTATAAAGTTGGTCCACATAAAACTAGTACAAAGCTTATTCGCATCTATGAAACATGCCAAGAAAGAGAAAGTGACTTACCAAAATATAGTTTGTAAGACTTTTGCAGCATGGATTTTTGGTTTTACTGTTGATGTGGCTGTCTGGGTATGGGCTTAATCACACAATTATTTAAAAACAAACAAACAAAAACTTGAGAATCTGTTTTGCACATTACCATTTCTTAGTATCTCTGTTTTAAAAAATGCATCAAATAGTGTTTGATCAAACATTACTTTGGTTGCCCCTACTCCTGGGATTATAGGAGTATTCATAAAAAGTGCAGTATCTATTAAAGGAATGGGAATTTAATGTGAAATTTCTCAGTCAGTGTGTTTCCAATTGTTGACTTTTACATGAATGAGTAGCTCAGTAGGAGACTCATTGCTCTCTTTGAGCTTTGTAAATGAAGATAAGTTTTCTAACAAATGTTAACTCTGCTGCTTTTTCTTCCAAATGTCTCAAAATGGTAGAGTTTACATGGAGTTCATCAATTCTTTATCTTCATTTTACCTTATTTTTTTGCTAATAAGTGTAAGATTAAAAGAACACATCAGGATGGATATATATCCCCATGCTTTTAACTAAAAATGACTTAAGGGTTTTGTTAGGGATACATTTCAAGTATGCCCTACTGAACAAGTACTTTTCTTTTTCTTTCTCCCTCCTTCCCTCCCTCCCCTCCCTGTCCCTCACCCCCCCCATATCCTCCTCAGTTCCTCCCCCTCCCACCAATCCCTTACCCTCCCCCCATCTCTCTCTCTCTTTCCCACCCCACCCATACCATCATGACCAGAAAGCCACAGAAGTTTGTCATACAAAAATAATGTTTTCCCCCAAATTTTACATAATGGGAAATCTCAGTATAAGATTACCCAGTGAGATAATTGTCAAAAATGAGTGGTAGCCAGTAAAACCAATGGGGCTGTAAAAGGCTGGGTAGGTTTAAGCAAGTAAAGAAGAAAGGAACAAGGCATTCAATAGGAGAAGAGAGACTGTGGCCATAGCCAGAAGATGGAAAGTCCTTTTATGGCAGTAGGTAGTTCAAGCAGAGATCTATGGGAAATTAATTGACCTGGAACAGCACAATGTGTGGTTGTTTTTTCGGAATGTCATATTACATAAATAAGATATATAAGGACATTTTCTATAACACTGTTTTCAAACTATTACTCTTTGCAACAAATGTAGTTAAAATAACAATTATAAAACTTATAGTACAGCATTACGACTAAAAATCTATTAAACTACAAAATGTTCATAAAGAGAACAAATATACGTATACACACATACCTTGGAAAAAATAAATAAAACCATTAGTAAAACAAATCCTTTGGCATATTCAGATAGCTTTTTATTTTAAGAGAATTAATTGGATACTGGATTAGGACACATTCAACTTATTGAATTGATTTTTTAAGTACTGAAGCAGTGTATATTGTTTGTAATCATGTAGATAACAAATACAGAGAGAAATGTTATTTACTTTTTACTTACTCTAAACCCCACTCCTTAGGTGTAATATATTAAGTTTAGTGTATGATCATTTATACTTCATCTGTGTGCAAACAAAATATTCAAAACCCATTGACTAACCTCCTCACCCCCTCTAGCTTCTCTCTTCCTTTTACAGTTATGGTAGGCTTTACTCTGAAACTTGCTTTTTTTTTTAAATTTAAGAACACCAAAAAACTTTTTTCAATAAATCTAGAACTAAACCAGACTTTATATAGCTACAAAATATAATGTGGATTCAGGGTGCCAAGGTGGCTCAGTCCTTTCAGCGCCCGACATCAGCTTAGGTCATAATCTCACAGTTCATGGGTTCAATCCCCCCTGCCACCGTGCTCACAGCTCAGAGTCTGGAGCCTGAATCAGAATCTGTGTCTCCTTCTCTCTCCCTTTCCCCCATCATGCTGTCTCTGTCAAAAATAAATAATAAAACATTTTAAAAAATTAAAAAATATAATGTGGATGTGCCTTGATTTATTATAATAGTTCCCTATTGATGGTATTTTTTTTTCTATTTGATCTCTGTTCAAAGTGAGTTTGCTAGACCAAAGAATATGTTTATTAAGTATGTGTGTATGTATATATATGTATGTATATATGTATATGATGTGTGTGTGTACTTTACATTTTATAGATACAATTACTTCATTATCCAGTAGACACAAATATATGAGAATATGATCACACAGATTTTTAACAATCCAGTTGATAGAAATCGGCATTTGGTTGTATGTTGTGACTGCCTATGGGACTGAGAATTTATCACACTGATTAGCCATTAGCCATCTGGGTTTTCTCATCCATGTGTTCTCTTTCCATGTGCCTCTTTATTTATTGATGTTCTGTCCTTTTTTATTTTTATTTTTATTTTTATTTTTATTTTTTGGGAGAGAGAGAACATGTGCATATGCCACAGTTGGGGGATGGGAGCAGAGAGAAAGAGGATCTTTTTTTTTTTCAACATAATTTATTGTCAAATTGGTTTCCATACAACACCCAGTGCTCATCCCAACAGATGCCTGCCTCAATGCCCATTACCCACTTTCCCCTCCCCACACCGCCCATCAACCCTCAGTTTATTCTCAGTTTTTAAGAGTCTCTTATGGTTTGCCTTCTTCCCTCTATGTAACTTATTTTCCCCCCCTTCCCCTCCCCCCTGGTCTTTTGTTGAGTTTCTCAGGATCCACATATGAGTGAAAACATACAGTATCTGTTTTTCTCTGTATGACTTATTTCACTTAGCATAATACCCTCCAGTTCCATCCACGTTGCTGCAAATGGCCAGATTTCACTCTTTCTCATTGCCAAGTAGTATTCCATTGTATATATAAACCACATCTTCTTTATCCTTTCCTCAGGTGATGGATATTTAGGCTCTTTCCATAACTGGCTATTGTTGAAAGTGCTGCTATAAACATTGGGGTATATGTCCCCCCAATGCATCAGCACCCTGTATCCCTTGGGTAAATTCCTAGCAGTGCTATGATTGGGTCATAGGGTAGATCTATTTTTAATTTTTTGAGGAACTTCCACACCGTTTTCCGGAGTGGCTGTACCAGTTTGCATTCCCACCAACAGTGCAAGAGGGTTCCCATTTCTCCACATCTTCTACAGCATCTATAGTCTCCTAATTTGTTCATTTTAGCCACTCTGACTGGCATGAGGTGGTATCTCAGTGTGGTTTTGATTTGTATTTCCCTGATGAGGAGTGACACTGAACATCTTTTTTTTTTTTTAATTTTATTTTTTTATTTTTTAAAATTTACATCCAAATTAATTAGTGTATAATGCAACAATGATTGCAGGAGTAGATTCCTTAGTGCCCCTTACCCATTTAGCCCATCCCCCCTCCCACAAGCCCTCCCATAACCCTCAGTTTGTTCTTCATATTTATGAGTCTCTTCTGTTTTGTTCCCCTCCCTGTTTTTATATTACTTTTGTTTCCCTTCCCTTGTGTTCATTTGGTTTGTCTCTTAAAGTCCTCATATGAGTGAAGTCATATGATTTTTTGTCTTTCTCTAATTTCACTTAGCATAATACCCTCCAGTTCCACCCATGTAGTTGAAAATGTCAAGATTTCATTCTTTTTGATTGCCGAGTAATACTCCATTGTATGTATATACCACATCTTCTTTATCCATCCATCCATCCATCGATGGACATTTGTGCTCTTTCCATACTTTGGCTATTAATAGTGTTGCTGTAAACATGGGGGTGCTTGTGTCCCTCCGAAACAGCACACCTGTATCCCTTGGATAAATGCCTAGTAGTTCAATTGCTGGGCCGATGGGTAGTTTTATTTTTAGTTCTTTGAGGAACCTCCATCCTGTTTTCCAGAGTGGCTGCACCAGCTTGCATTCCCATCAACAATGCAAAAGAGATCCTCTTTCTTTGCATCCTCACCAACATCTGTTGTTGCCTGAATTGTTAATGTTAGCCATTCTGACAGGTGTAAGGTGGTATCTCATTGTGGTTTTGATTTTTATTTCCCTGATTATGAGTGATGTTGAGCATTTTTTCATGTGTCGGTTGGCCTTCTGGATGTCTTCTTTGGAGAGGTGTCTATTCATGTCTTTTGCCCATTTCTTCACTAAATTATTTGTTTTTTGGGTGTTGAGTTTGGTAAGTTCTTTGTCGATTTTGGATACTAACCCTTTATCTGATAGGTCATTTGCAAATATCTTCTCCCATTCTGTCAGTTGCCTTTTGGTTTTGCTGATTGTTTCCTTAGCTGTGCAGAAGCTTTTTATTTTGATGAGGTCCCAATAGTTCATTTTTGCTTTGGTTTCCCTTGCCTCCGGAGACGTGTTGAGTAAGAAGTTGCTGTGGCCAAGATCAAAGAGGTTTTTGCCTGCTTTCTCCTCAAGGATTTTGATGGCTTCCTCTTACATTGAGGTCTTTCATCCATTTTGAGTTTATTTTTGTGTATAGTGTAAGAAAGTGGTCCAGGTTCATTCTTCTGCATGTCACTGTCCAGTTTTCCCAGTACCACTTGCTGAAGAGACTGTCTTTATTCCATTGGATGTTCTTTCCTGCTTTGTCAAAGATTAGTTGGCCATACGTTTGTGGGTCCGTTTCAGGGTTCTCTATTCTGTTCCATTGATCTTCGTGTCTGTTTTTGTGCCAGTACCAGACTGTCTTGATGATGGCAGTTTTGTAGTATAGCTTGAAGTCTCGGTTTGTGATGCCTCCTGCTTTGGTTTTCTTTTTCAAGATCGCTTTGGCTATTTGGGGTCTTTCTGTTTCCATACAAATTTTAGGATTATTTGTTCAAGCTCTGTGAAGAATGCTGGTGTTATTTTGATAGGGATTGCATTGAATATGTAGATTGCTTTGGGTAGTATCAACATTTTAACAATATTTGTTCTTCCTATCCAGGAACATGGAATCTTTTTCCATTTTTTTTTTGTCTCCTTCAATTTCTTTCATAAGCTTTTTATAGTTTTCAGTGTATAGATTTTACACGTGTTTGATTATATTTATTCCTAGGTATTTTATGGTTTTTTCTGCAACTGTAAATGGGATCGATTCCTTGATTTCTCTTTCTGTTGCTTCATTGTTGGTGTATAGGAATGCAAGCGATTTCTGTGTGTTGATTTTATATCCTGCAACTTTGCTGAATTCATGAGTCAGTTCTAGCAGTTTTTTGGTGGAATCTTTTGGGTTTTCCATATAGAGTATCAGGTCATCTGTGAAGAGTGAAAGTTTGACTTCCTCCTGGCCGATTTGGATGCCTTTTCTTTCTTTGTGTTGTCTGATTGCAGAGGCTAAGACTTCCAATACTATGTTGAATAACAGTGGCAAGAGTGGACATCCCTGTCCTGTTCCTTACCTTAGGGGGAAAGCTCTCAGTTTTTCCCCGTTGAGGATATTAGCGTTGGGTTGTTCATATATGGCTTTTATGATCTTGAGGTATGCTCCTTCTATCCCTACTTTCTTGAGGGTTTTTATCAAGAAAGGATGCTGTATTTTGTCAAATGCTTTCTCTGCATCTATTGAGATGATCATATGGTTCGTTCTTTTATTGGTGTGATGAATCACGTTAATTGTTTTATGGATATTGAGCCAGCCCTGCATCCCAGGTATAAATCCCACTTGGTCGTGGTGAATAATTTTTTTAATGTATTGTTGGATGTGGTTGGCTAATATCTTGTTGGGGATATTTGCATCCATGTTCATCAGGGAAATTGGTCTATAGGTCTCCTTTTTAGTGGGGTCTCTGGTTTTGGAATCAAGGTAATGCTGGCTTCATAGAAAGAGTTTGGAAGTTTTCTTTCCATTTCTATTTTTTGGAACACCTTCAAGAGAATAAGTGTTAACTCTTCCTTACTGGTTATGGGTCTGTTCAAATTTTCTGTTTCTTCCTGTTTCAGTTTTGGTAGTGTATATGTTTCTAGGAATTTGTCCATTCCTTCCAGATTGCCCATTTTATTGGCATATAATTGCTCATTTTTTTAAATTTTTATTGTTTTTATTTTTGCTGTGTTGGTTTTGATCTCTTCTCTTTCATTCTTGATTTTTATTTGGGTCCTTTCCTTTTTCTTTTTGATCAAACTGGCTAGTTGTTTATCAATTTTGTTAATTATTTCACTAACCAGCTTCTGGTGTCGCTGATCTGTTCTACTGTTTTTTTTGCTTTCAATAGCATTAATTTCTGCTCTAATCTTTGTTATTACCTGTCTTCTGCTGGTTTTGGGTCTTACTTGCTGTTCTTTTTCCAGCTCCTTAAGGCGTAAGGTTAGGTTGTATATCTGAGATCTTTCTTCCTTCTTTAGGAAGGCCTGGATTGCTATATACTTTCCTCTTATGACTGCCTTTGCTGCATCCCAGAGGTTTTGGGTTGTGGTGTTCTTTTCATTGACTTCCATATACTTTTTAATTTCCTCTTTAACTTCTTGGTTAGCCTGAGCATCTTTTCATGTGCCTGTTGGCCTTCTGGATGTCTTCTTTTGAAAAGTGTCTATTCATGTCTTCTGCCCATTTCTTCACAGGATTATTTGTTTTTCAGGTGTGGAGTTTGGTGAGTTCTTTATAGATTTTGGATACTAGCCCTTTGTCTGATATGTCATTTGCAGATATCTTTTCCCATTCCATTGGTTGCCTTTTAGTTTTGTTGATTGTTTTCTTTGCAGTTTTTTATGCAGTTTTTATGCAGTTGATTGTTTTCTTTGCAGTTTTTTATGGAGATAAAAAGCTTCTGCACTGTAAAGGAGAGAAAGAGAATCTTAAGCAGTCTCCATGCCAAGTGTGGAGCCCAAACATAGGGCTTGATGTCACAACCCTGAGATCATAACCTGAGCCGAAATCAAGAGTTGGACGTTTAACCAACTGAGCCACCGAGGCACCCCATGTTTTCCCTTTTTAAAAACTGAGTTTATCACATGTCTTTGTGTAAGTTGCAAATACTTTCTTTCAGGGTTTTTTTTTGTTTATTTGTATGTATGCATTTTGTTTGCTAATGGTACTTTTTGCCAAATCAAAAATTTTGTTTGTGTATGTTGTGATATTTATGTCTGAAAAAAAAAAAACCTAAAGTGACATGTTTTTATGAAATAGCTAATACATCATACATTACTTAGGCACTGGATATTATTTTTCTTTGCCTTTTAGATGATATATGTACAGATTTGCTCAAAATATTTTTAAAGATCTGCTGAAATACTGTGCTCTTTAAGAATAATTTTTTACTTTACGTTTTGACATAAGCCTAATATAAAAATGTTATTTTTCTTTACTAGAATGCCATATTCTTCTGTTGATTTAAAAACATAATTTGTTAGCTTTCAGACTCTATTCTAAATGAAAATAAATTAAAATCTATTTAATATTTTTTTAATTAAAATTAAATTTTAAAGCATGTTGATGGTACTCATTAATGCTATAATCTTTTATAAAGTGTTTTGGACCTGGAGTAAGTTGAATATGTTTGGTGATTGATTCCCAAGGCAGAAATTATCCTTTCTGTTGAAGAAGTCACTGGTGAACGTGAATTGCTAAATTTAATGGCTTTTAAAGTTTTTAAGTACTTATTGCATTTGGTCTCTTTTCAACATATAACATTAGTGACCAACCTTTCTTCTTAAAACTTCTCGTTTTGATTATGCAGTGTTTTACTCTAGTTCTCAGTAGCAAAATAGTGGTTAAAATGGTTGAATTTTGGTACCAAGTTTTTTGGGTTCAAAAGTTCTCCGCCTATACTTACGACTTATGACTTTGAGTTGGTTTTATAATCACTGTGCCATAGTTTCTTGTAAACTGTGAATACCAGTCATTTCTATCCCACAGAATTACTGTGAGGGTTAAGTGAATGTAAATATATAGTGATTGTATACCTTCATCAACCCTATCCTGGTCTGTTGTGGTAACAAGCACCTTCATTAGTCTGGATGTTTCTAGTCTTTATCCAGTTGTCTGATGAATTTGTTCATGTTGCACTTAAATTTGTACAGAAACTTTCCATTTCTTGCAAGGTAAATCAAGTGTATAACGTGGCATATAAGGTCTTTCAAACCTGACCTTAATATTTCTAGCTACATTTCTGTGTTCACAGCTCCAGATGACATGTATTCAAAACATTGCAGACTATTTCTCCTTTCTAAAACTTGCCTGTTATTTTAATGCCATCTTCCTTTTATGTTATATTCTCTTTCCTAATATGACCTCCCGTTTTTCTCTGGAATGAGTATTTCTCACTTGTTTAGTCCTTCTCTTTCTAAATTTAGTTTCTATGTCTTGGTCAACCCATGATTCTCATTGTATAAGTACTAGATCTAAAAATTTAAAGCAAATTAGTTTTAATATTCCCAATCACAAACTCAATGCTTATCACATAGTATGTTCTTTATACATTTTTAGAGAATAACAATGGATAGTTTTTAATTAAAGTTTGGCTTTTATTTAATATTTTAAGAGTGACAGATTGTGGGAACTTGGCTTAGTTATTTTTATATACAAAACTGAAGCCTTGTTTAGATTGGGATCGTAGTTTTTGTTGTCATTTATTTTACTATAATTTGTGTACTAATTTGGTTAATTTTTTGTCATGGCTATATTGCTCTTCTATGAAAGTGTATTTTAAAATTCTTAAATGAATTTTATTATCCTTAATATTCCTGTTGTGTTTCTAAGGATAGTACCTATTTCACTGTAATCTGAATCATCTCTAATCTGAAAATAGGTGTTACTATTAGTTTTTGCTAATTTTGACTGCTTGGATAGTGTAGAGTCAGCTAAAGTTAGGTCTGATTATATCTTAATCCAATTTTAGAATATAAGAAATAAGGTTATAATTTGTTTTGTAATGTGTAACAGTCTGGGTCTCCTTTTTACTCTAATCTTAAAGAAATTTGTTAACAGGTTGAGAACTTTAATTTGGCTTCCTGGAGTAATTCCATAGCAATAGAAAACACTGCGCTGCTTTATCTTTTTTTTTTTTTTTTTCTCTTTTTTCTAGGTTTGTTTGTTTGTAGGTACTTTGATATAGTACCATATTCTTTTACTTCACTCCATTGGTTGGTTTCTAAAGAGTGTTTACCTGTGCAGTTATTTCTTTATATTTTACAAATTGTCAAATACCAGACACTATCAACTGATGCAAATAACATAGTATTTTTTTATTTTTCTGGCATTTAAAAAAATACCTTTTATAAATTAAGTATATTTAATATGTAATTCTACTGTTTCATTTTAAGGAAAAAAATTCTTTCACTGCTTAGACTGTGTTAATTACATACATATTTTTATATTTCATCATAACAATCTTTCACCTTAGAAATTATCACAAGAAGTACACAAAGAAAAGCAGCAGGATAAAAGAACATTTTTATTAGGAGAATTATCACCCCCCCCCCCCCAAACACACATATCTCCAAATAAAAACAGGTTAAACATGGTATAGGATGTGGATGATAAACTGAAGCAAATCAGGGTAACCAAAATATTATATATCTTTTATAGATTATAATTACATAGGAATGAAGAAATCTATCTTAGAACATGAGTATATACCACTAAATTTTACATACAGATAGCTAGAGATTGGAAGGGGAAAAATGAGCATGGTATTTTTTAGTATGGTAGGATTATTAATAAAACATTGAAAATTTTTTATAAAATTTTAAATAAGTTAATTACATGAATTTAATGTTAAAATAGAGCCCTATTTGACCACACATACAAAAAAGCTAATAAAGTATCAAAAACCTGGCTTTGCTCAGAAGTTACTATTTCGTAGGGCAAATATATTCAGATGAAATAAACATCAAAATTCCTCCTCAAAAAAGACTAAAGATAGGCTAAATAAGTTTTTGTACACATAGTTTTAATTAAGGAACAAAATACTAAATAGAGTGAAAGGATATGTTTACTGAGGTATAAACAATTTATACATTTGTGTGTAAGTGTATATATTTTTTAACATACCTAATCATTATAAATTAGGCCCTCAGCATTGTCTGGCAGCCCTTGCATATTTTCCTGGTCAGCTTGACCATTCATTGCTGGCAGCACCTATTTCCATTCTCCTTATGTACCTCATCTTAATACTCTTTCCTTCTTATTTCATGTTTAATCAATGACCTCATCTCCTGCTTCACATAGAAAACAAACTATCAGACAGAAATGCACAAACTTTCTGATACGTAACCTATAACTAACCTATAAATTTATGCATCTCTTCCATCACCCTTCTCTCTCCTCTTTTAATAACAGTATACTAGAAAAGGTGCTCCCTTTTCCTTCTGAAGGTAATATTTCTGCCAGTGCCCTCGAACCCATCCTCCTTGACTCAGATTATTTCCTACTTCTTTATCTTCTCAGTGACTACTTTCCTTGGCTTTCAAGACATGGCATTCTCCTAGGTTTTCTATCTCCCCAGACAGTCCTTTTATAGACTTCTGTCCTTCTGCCTTCCATGCTTATGTTACAGTTCTTTACTATTCTGTCCAATATCCTTTTTTTTTTTTTATTCTGCATAGTCCCTGGTGATCTCATCTTTCATATATCTTTGGTTTTCTTGTTAATGCTGAATTCTCTGAAAAATTTTTTCATGTTCTTTTTTTTTCTAATTGAATTATAGTTGACACATGGTGTTGCATTAGTTTCAAGTGTACATCATGGTGATTGGACAAATCTATACATTATGCTGTGCTCACCACAGACATAGCTACTACCATCTGTCAGCAAACAATGCTATTACAGTATCATTGATCATATTCCCTACATTGTACCTTTTATCCCCATGACTGGTTTATTCCATAAGTGGAAGCCTGTGTCTCCACTCTCCTTCACCCATTTTATCCATCCTCCATTCCCCACCCTTTTGGCAACCATCAGTTTGTTCTCCATATTTAAGAGGTAGTTTCTACTTCTGTTTGTTTATTCATTTGTTTTGTGTTTTAGATTCCACATAGAAGTGAAATCACAGTGTCTTTCTCTGTCATATTTCACTTGGCAGAATGCCCTGTAGGTTTGTCCATGTTGTGGCAGATGACAAGATCTCATCCTTTTGTATGACTGAGTAATACTCCATTGTGTATATAAACCACATCCATTCATCTACCAATGGACACTTGAGTTGCTTCCATACTTGGCTATTATAATAATGCTTTAATAAACATAGGGGTGCATAGATCTTTTTGAATTAGTGTTTTCATTTTCTTCAGGTATATATCCAGTAGTGAACTTACTATGTGTATAATCTGGTATTTCTATTTTTAATTAGGAATATTTGAAATTTTTAATTCTACCTAGAGTCTCTCTACTTAGTTTCTGACTGGCATAGCCAGTCACATCTCCATAGCAATCTGTCTGTACCTTATATATCTTTCTTTATTTTTCATCTTTACTTCTGCCTCATTTTGGCTTTTCTCTTGTCATGTGTGAGCTTTTGCAGATAACTTTCTAACATTTCTTCCTCCTTATCGCTTCCTTTTTCTCCAGTTAATGCATCCACAGCTCTCATTCTATATCACATAATTTAATGTTATCTATTTGCTTAATTCTTTTCAGAGCATCTCCAGCAAACTGTCTAGACCCCTGTCACTTATTCACAAGTGCCCTTTACTACAGTCATAACAAGCTATGTGGCTATTCTGATATACTGTGTTTTTGATATTTTTATTTTGTAAATTTTATTTATTTGGGGGGGAGGGGAGAGAGAGAATAGAAACGGCAGAGAGAGAGGGAGAGAGAGAGAGAGGATCCCAAGCAGGCTCTGCACTGATGGCTCAGAGCTTAATGTGGATCTTGAATTCACGAACTGTAGGATCATGACCTAAGCCAGAATCAAAGAGTTGGATGTTCAGCTAACTGAGGCACCCAGGCACCTCCTGACATACTGTTTTTAAAAATTACTCTGTACTTTTCTTCTGCCTCAAATTTTTTTCCACATAGTCTCTGCCTGATAAGTTCCAATTTACCTTTTAACATTTGCTTTAATCCTTTGTTAATCTTTTACTCTCCTCCTTCTCAAAGATTGTTTCTTACTACATTAGCAGCTTATGTAGGCCTCTGTGAAAATACTTGACATCCTGTTTTGAATCTCTCTTGAGTCTTATACTTTTGTTCACTTGACCCCCCTTATCAGACTGTAAAGTTAATGAAAAAGCTTTATTTGTATTTCTGTCTCACAAGCAAAGATAAAACTTGGCATGCTATAATCTTTCAATAATTTTTTGAATGGTGGATGGTTTGTAAAAAACCACGTGGTTAGTGTGGGTTAGGCTTAGAACCCACACCTCTTGACTTCAGTGTTCACTATCATACTGTTTCTATAGGTTCTATGTTAAGTTTTTAAAATAATTCCACTCTTTTAAAAAAAAAAAAAAAGTCTGTTATAGTGCACAGTTGTGGCTTTACAATGTCACCAGTTTCTTCTTTTAATGAATTGTGTGTACTGTTAAACACTTTTATCCTAGTGTTTTGACTGTTCATCATTTTAGTTGTCATTTTGGAGAACACAGCTGCTTTTGGATTAACTTCATTATTTAAATACTGAAATATTAAACCTTTTGCAGTGTCATGTCACCATGTGTCATTGGGTTCCACTTTTCCCTTCTATGATGGTAGCAAGTTTATGTGACATTCATTTAGTCTTATCACTTCAGTTTAATTAGGAACCAGTCCTTGATACATTTCTTGAGATTTAATCATTGCAGTCACATCTTAAATTCTGCACCCATTTTAGTAGTAGTAGTATATCCCATATATAAAATTGTTCACTTAATAAATTTCCTAGACTTTCTTGTTCTGACATTTGACTGTCTTAAGTCCCTAAAAACAATTTTTGGTAACTGTGTGATTTATTGATACTAGTCACATCATCTGTGGACACGTTTTTCAGTCTCATTAAGGCTCTTTGTGTGTTGATAAATAATTAAAATAACTTATATAAAAAAATATATAGCATAGACATATACATGTATATAATATAACATTGCTCCCTTTGTAGGTCATTGCTTGACCTGAAGTACTCTAAAGAATTACATTTCATTTTGGAGTTGTCTTCATCTTGAATTATTTTTATCAACTACAATTTTGCTTTACACTAGCTTCATTAGTAGAACTAGAATTAGAAACTAAAACACAAGTAAGTGAAATGACTTAACCAGAATTTTCAAGAGATTTATTTACTGTTAAATTTAGATTTTTCTCTTCAAAGGTCTGTATATTTTTCTAAAAGGTTCTTGTGACCTTTATTCTCTTAAATGTATTATTTTCTGAAAATTAACCTATCCATTCCAGAATTTATTATCTGTCTCCAAAACAGTACCTCTTTCATTTTATCAAGTTGGTTATTATTATATTTCCAAGTTGGTTATTATTATATTTAATTCTGTCCTAGACAAGAATTAGGTTGCTTTTTAACCATAGGGTTTTGTTTGTTGTTTTGTTGTTTTTTTATTGTAGCCTTAATGTTAGTCCTTTGGTGAATGAGAGAGGAAGAAATTTAGAAGATAAAAAAGAAATGAATTACCTGGTTTCTTCAGCTTTCCTTTCATGGATACTGTATCAGTTTAATTTTTCATGGTTTTCTTTGAACTAATTATCTGAATACTCCATGGTTTCTTAAAATGTGAAATTTAGGACCTTAGAAACAGTTATTATTTTTTTTAATGAGGTACTTAATGTATGTATGTATTCCTAAAATATTTAGGCAAGTTTGAGGAAAACATTATGGGTAAAGAGTAGAAAAAGTTAGGATGATTGAGTATTACCTTGTCACTATACTATTAAAAATATGGCCACATAATGTGACTTAGTGTAAAATTGTTTATGCATTCTGGGTGTGTATGTGATCTTTTAGTATAAAGAATACATGAAGCCAAGGATCCTAAGTGTGATTTAGTTCATGAATAGGCAGCCATTTTGAGCACTTGAGAACTGATAGATTGAACTATATGAAAGTAACTCTTTAAGTACCTTCTCTCCAAATAATAGCAAATGGAGGAGAAATTCTGCTTTGAAAGAAACTGTTAGACACTCCATATAATAGACACAGACAGCTGCACAAGGAAGATAGGCCTAGGAAAGACTAAGTCAGTGGGATTCAGTCACATCCAAGTGAAATTACATCCATCAGTAACTTTCCTTTTAAGTGACTGAAATCTTCTGGATCCAAATTTCTCTTGTCAGGTACTCATTCATGTCATTTATCAAGGAACCAAATAATTGCCTAGTTACATCAAGGACCTTGTTGTGACATGGCCTGTAAATGTAGATATTTTTTAAAAGGAAAGTTGAGTTTCATGTAGAGCATTGAGCACAGTGACCAAAGATTTCCTTGACTGTTCTTTTGAAGCTTTCATTTGTAAATAAATTATGAAATCTTTTTTTTGTCTTCATTCCTTTTTAAAATAAGAGTCCTGTGTTTTGTCTCAGATTTATTTTCTGGTCTGTTTCATATTTACTAAGGATGCTAAAATCCATTTTTTCATCCATCAAATTGTTAGACGGAGGATATATAAGAAACATAAGAACTTAGAGGATCATGGGAATATTCCTAAGAGGATAAGGGAGAAATCTTAATATAAACCAAGGTGTCATTTGAGCTGGGTTTTGAATTATGGGCAGGTTTCAGGAGATTAAGATGAGAACTAGCAAATCCTTCAAGAGAATGGATGAACATGAATAAAGACACCTGATCGCATGTGAGATCATTGGAATAAGGTATAATGTAGGTTTAAGGTAGGTGTGGCCTTAGATTCAAACTAAAGATTTTAAGAGTCCTAATGGGGATTCATTGAAGGCAAGAGATAATAGAGAGTATATAGTACTTTAGAAGATTGATATGTGATGAAGGAATGTGCAACTGGAGGTAGACAGGTTTGGGTGCTAGGAACCTTGAGTGAGGGAAAAATTGAAGGATTAGAAAGATTCAGGAGACCTAACTTCATACTAGACGTTAAAACACTATTAACCAAAACAGGGAGGCAAGGAAGAAAACAGAATGTTAAACCAAACTGACTAAGATAATTAATTGAAAAGAATGGTGATGCTAGTAACAGAAAGATGAGTGGCCATATTAATTTTTGGAGACATACAATAGATGAATGGTATCATCTGGGATTATGAGGTTTCTTTTTAGGGGTGTTGCTTTAGAAATTTCCAGAATGCATTTAAAGTTATGGGGTTATAAATATAGAGAGGAATCAGACTCTGGAAATAGATTTCATAACTGTTACAGATTTGTTCTGTACAACTCAGGTATCCAGTCCTAATTTTACTACCTTTACTTTTTTGTAAATGAGTGTGTTTCTGAATGGATACTGAAGGACTAGTAGGAAATCATGTTCTATAAGAATGGAGGAACTGAAAAAAAAAAAAAAAAGCAGGGGGAAGTGGGGGAAAGAATGGAGAAACTGAAAGAATTGGATATAGGTGTCCTTGGTTGAGCCGGGCCACAGACTTAGTCCAGAGAAGTTTACCAAGTAGGAGAGATCCTCAAGATGAGGTAGTATAGTTCTCTGTGGGATTTTTTAAAGATTTATTTTAGTGATCAAAATATTTCCATGTAAATAAAACTTATCTTTGCTTAGTTGAATGTTAGCTAGTCCACCTTAAGTTGTGAAATATTTGTAATTTGTCTCCTACCTTCTTTATTATTATTATCTTTAGCTTTCTTTCCATACCTCTTTTTTTGTGTGTGTTTCCTTCATACCAGCTCCATTTGCTCTACTTTAAGGAGAGGTGCTTAATTCTTAGGATACATTCATACTACTTGACAGGATTATTAAGCCACAGAATTTTGTTTTAGATGTTCTGGGAACATGCCTCAAAATGTGTATTTATTTATAACAAGTTCTCAATGCTGATTCTGATAGTTTGGGCATACTTTGAGAACCACTGCTTTATACCAGAAGCCCTTTTAGCTGAAGCCCTAAGATCATGGTTCTAAGCTTGCTGGGGATGCAAATCACCTTTGGAAGGAATTACCAAACAAACAGGCGAAAAGGAAAAAAAAAAAACCTCTTGGAGAATCAAAATCCGTAGTATAAATCTATGGGGTTGAAGCGTGGGCATTTGTGGTTTTACAAAGGTTCACAGGTATAAGCTACCTAACAGTACCTATGCCAGTTCTCTCTCTAGCCCTTGGATTTACCCTTTCATTATATTAAGTTCCAAGTCTTTGGGGAAATTTTTAGAAAAGTATTCATTTAGCAGATAATTATTCTATGACCCTTTGCACCAGATGCTGGACTTAGTTACGGAACTCAGAGGTGAACAACATAGGCATGATACCTCAGAGTTTAAATATCCCTGGCCTTTTTTTGCATATGCTCCCATATTTATTGATCCAAACCCAAATGAGTTGGCCTTTTTCAAGTCTTTTTACTAGAGCTGTGTTTATGTAGGGACCTCATAAGATCAAGAGCTCCATTCTCTCCTAGCTGAACCTGATCATTGACTTTTGGAGACTTAAGAGAGGAAGGGCAGTTCTCTTGGCCAAAACACAATTATAAAAAGCATTTTTTTTTATGATTTCAGTTCTTTCAAATTCATTGAAGTTTATTTTATGGCCCAGAATATGGTCTATCTTACTCTGTGTGCACTTGAAAAGAATGTATATGCATCACTTGTTGAACGGGATGTCCTATAAAAATAGGTCAATATATTTATTGTTCAGGTGTTTTTTTTAATTTTTAAAAACATTTTTAATGTTTATTTTTGAAAGAGAGACAGAATGCAAGTGGGTTAGAGGCAGGGAGAGAGTCACAGAATCTGAAGCAGACTTTAGGCTCCAAGCTGTCAGCACAGAGCCTTCTGTGGGGCTCGAACTCATGAGCTGTGAGATCATGACCTGAGCTAAAGTCGGATGCTCAACTGACTGAGCCACCCAGGTGCCCCTAATTTTTTTTAATGTTTTTATTTTTGAGAGAGAGAGTGGGGGAGAGACAGAGAGAGAGGGAAACGCAGAATCCGAAGCAGTCTCCAGGCTCTGAGCTGACTGCAGAGAGCCTGACGTGAGGCTTGAACTCATGAATGGTGAGATCATGACCTGAGCCAAAGTCAGGCACTTAACTGACTGAGCCACTTACGTGCCCCTGTTCAGGTGTTTTTATAAATATTTATTTTCTATCTACTTGTACTATTAATTACTAAGAGTATTAAAGTCTCTGACTGTAATGGTAGATTTATGTGTATCACCTTTCAGTTCTATTAGTATTTGCTTTATACATTATTTCTTCTTGACAAATTCGTCTCTTTATCAATGTAATGTCCCTTTTAATCTCTGGTAACATTCTTATTCTGAAGCTTACTTAGTCTGATGTTAGCACTCTGATAAGATTTTGATTACTGTTTACATGATGTATCTTTTATTCCTCTTTACTTCTATCTATATTTTTATGCTTAAAATAGCTTTATATTTATAATTAATTATTTTATATATTTTTAGATACATGGAGATATGTATTCCATACATATGTAGACACCCATACACACAACTGTATTTGAAGTCGATTAGATTTTGGGGCGCCTGGGTGGCTCACTTGGTTGTGTGTCTTTTGATTTCAGTTCAGGTCATGATCTCACCGTTTGTGAGCTGAAGCCCCACTTTGGGCTCTGCACTGTTTGTGCAGTGCGGAGCCTGCTTGGGAGTGTCTCTATCCCTCTCACTCTTGCCCTCCCCTGCTGATTCTCTCTCTCTCTCTCTCTCTCTCTCTCTCTCTCTGAAAATAAATAAATAAACTCAAAAATATAAATAAAAAGTCCCCAATCCAAAAAAAGGATTGGACTTCTGGTAGACAGCATATAGTTGGAACTTACTGTTTTATCCAGTTTGACAATCTTAGTCTTTTAACTGGGTTACATTGCTTAGAGTTAATATAATTATTGATATGGTTGGATTTAAATCTGCCATCTTTGTATTTTCTGTTTATTTCATCTAGTCTTTGCTATTTTTTATTCTCTCCTTCTGCTTACTTTCACATTGAGTATTTTTTATAAATTCATTTTATCTCCATTGTTGTCTTATTTAGGCCCTGTTTTAAGAATTAATATTTGCCCTAGTGTTTATAATATATATCCTTAATGTATCACTCACGTTTTTCAAATATTATTTTACTACTTCACAATTAATGTAAGAATCTTAAAATATACACTGAATGCTAGAGGCAGTTAAGGCTAGCTCATTCCTCATCTGAAAGTCTCTTCCCTTCAGATTCTCAAAGTTCTTATTTATCTCTGTTGTGTCTAACTCAAGAGACTTGTCCAATAGCATTACACTGAATAAAAATCAAGGAAGTGTGCACATTCCCAAATTTTCACATGTCTGTTTCTTCCTCTGTTTCTATCTGGCATTCTTCTTTTTCATTTTTCCTTACCCCTGAGCTATCAAAAGTGCCCGTTATGTGAAAATGCAAACTTTAACATTTAAATTTAAAGCACGTGTGTTTGTGCGTGCCTGCGTGTGTGTGTGTGTGTGTGTGTGTGTGTGTGTGTGTGTGTGTGTGTAGGGAGTATATGTGAATCTTTGTATACCTACTCAGTTTTCCTAAAACTGTTTGAAAAATAAAGTCTTATTATTAAAAAAAATTAAAGACCGGTAAGTGGAAACATGTATATTTTAAGTTTTGTTTGTTATAAAAATATACATAAAAAATTTCAAAAAGAAGAGTTTAAACTCCTATGATCTCATAGCATCTTAGTGAATTTACTTTTATTCATAGAATTATAATGATTTTGTTCCAAAAAAAGTTTTTAAATATAGCTGTGGTATATTATTTGAAAACTACAAATATCAGAATAAATTGGGAACAATTTTCCATCAAAATATTTCTTGATATCCATTCCCTCCCTTTTTCATTTTTGTGGCTTCTTTGAGATCTTTCTCAACATCTGTTTCATTGCTCTCTACCACATTATTCTGTACACCTTAGCTTCTTCAGTGTTTTCTCTTGCCTTCTTTCTGTGGTTCTTCTGATGAGACATCCATGGATTCCACTCTGTTTGCTTTGATTCAACTTTTTATTTTTTTAAATGTTTATTTATTTTTGAGAGAGAGCAAGAGAGTGCGAGTATGGGAGAGGCAGGGAGAGTCGGAGACAGGATCCTTAGCAGGCTCCACGCTGTGGGGCCAGAACTCACGAACTGTGAGATCATGATTGGAGCCAAAGTAGGACACTTAACCGACTGAGCCACCCAGGCTCCCTGGCTTTACTCATTTTTATTGCCACTGTTTAACTGCATTCTGTAGCTTTAATATATCTCAGTTCTCCAAACTTCTGGGTCTTTCTCTTGCCCAATAAAATGGCTTAATCATGAGCTGCAGTCATTGTAGAAAGCCTACCAGTATCCTCCCTAATATTCAGAGTAGGCCATGCATTCTTCTGCTTCTTTATTCTCCACTAGACCCTGCCTTTACATTATTCTCCAAATGCATTATTCCAAGGCTGTCATGAACATTTACTGAACAAATTTAGGGTAAGAGAGATGTCTTACGGCACAAGTCTAAAATTTAAAATTGAATGTTTTATATCACTGTTCTTAGAAGTTACTTGGCTATCCCTACCACCAAGAATGTTGCCTTTTTGCCTTAGACCTGGCTTTTTAAAAAGCAGTGATCAGTGATTTAAGTTAATGTTTTTGAACATAAAATGTTGCCGTGTAGTACATTATAAAAGGAACCTAAAGAGGAAATTGGAAAATAAACTGGATCTGGTGAAGGACACTTTATTATTTTTTTAAGTTTATTTATTGTTAAGAGAGAGCAAGAGTGGGAGCTGGGGAGGGGCAGAGGGAAAGGGAGAGAATCTTAAGCAGGTTCCACACTCAGCGATGGCCCAACATGGGGTTCCCATCCACAAGCCGTGAGATCATGACCTGAGCCACAATCAAGCGTTGGATGCTTAACCAACTGAGCCATTCAGGCACCCCAGTTAGTTGTTTTTTAAAAATATTTATTTATTTTGAGAGAGAGAGAAAGAACAAGCATGGGGGCAGGGCAGAGAGAGAGAGAGAGAGAGAGAGAGAGAGAGAGAGAATCCCCAGCAGGCCCATGCCATCCCAGGACCATGAGATCACCTGAGCTGATACCAAGAGTCGGATGCTTAACTGACTGAGCCACCCAGGTATCCTTTAGTTACTTTAAGAATGCTTTTCTACTAGTAAAATTTGAGAAGAGATGTTTAGTTTTCACAGTACTCCTATTTGGATAATGAAGGTAATCCAGCTGCCACTGAATTTTTCTTGTTAAGGTGTATTCTGATAAAAATTTACATTAAAAAGAAAATGTATACTCATTTGGTGATGTTGTTAGATGTGTGGAATGGCTAACATGCCTTGCACATTCAGTATTTAATATGACATTCTTTGACTTTTAAATCTATATTAATTAAAACACTAAACCCTTAAATAACTTTGTATGTTCATAAATATTTTTATGTTATATGTTATCAGTGTTTGAATTTTTTAATTTTATTTTTCTTTTAAAATTAAGTACATTGTAGACGAGTAATTGTATTTAAAGAAAACAAAAGCCTGAACATGATATATATTAATTACATAGTGAAGTGTGGTATTTCTGGAGTAAGCAATTTTAGAGTAGCAAACATCATAATTTCAAGTATATATAGCAATGAAATATTTCTCATTCACTCATCCGTTTTTCAGTAAAATTTGTTTTTGAAATGTTTTATTATTTTCCATGGCAATGTGTTAATATTTTAAGTAATCCAGAAGAGATTATCTGTTACGTATTCAATTATTTGGGAAGACTGGGACTCTAGCCACAGCTGTGCTATTAGCTAGATGCATGACTCGACTTAAGTTACCTCTGAAGTCATTTTCTTATATGTAAAGCATCAACTTTATTTTTTCTCAAATTTTGTAACTTACATAACTTGAAGAGATTCCAAAACAAATACTGTACAGTCCTGAAAAAGGTCTCAAAGTTTGTAATCCCGCCATCCATCCACCACTTAAATCATCTGCCTAGTATCACTCAGTACTAAGTGACAGGGAGAGACCTTCTGCCCCAGATAGAATTGTGTAAGTAACCCATTTCCTCTTTCTTTTTTTTTTTTAATTTTTTAATGTTTATTTATTTTTGAGAGAGAGAGACAGAGTGCGAGTAAGGGAGTGCAGAGAGAGAGGAAGACACAGAATCTGAAGCAGGTTCCAGACTCTGAGCTGTCAGCTTGGGTGCTTAATCGACTGAGCCACCCAGACACCCCTAGTAACCCATTTTCTCTTGAGGCAGGTCTGACCATTTGTAGTTTCTCTCTTCAAGTGAACTGACGTGTCTCTCCTTAATAATTTCAGTCCTTGGAGTCATACAAAACAAGCATAATCCAAGTTCTAGTATTAGAAACCATCTATATTTTCTCATTTTTTTTTATTAATCAAACATCCTGTTTTCATCTGTTCCTTCTGTAACAAGGTTTTGATTTGTATTGATTTTGTATAGTTTCAGACATATGAAATAAACATAATATAATGAATTTGAAAATAACACTGGGTATAAATTTTGGAGTTGGTAGATTTTTATATCAATGTAATAATGTATAGGAATCTCATTTTTAAAAATGTTTTAAAGATTTTTAAAAGTTTATTTGTGAGAGAGAGAGAGAGAGAGAGAGAGAGCGAGCCTGGGGGAGGGGCAGGGAGAGGGGGGTAGAGAGAGAGAAATCCCAGGCCTGATGCGAGGCTTGAAGTCCCAAACCATAATATCATGACCTGAGCTGAAATCAAGAGTTGGATACTTAACCGACTGAAATACACAGGCGCCCCGTGACTCTAATATTTTTAACATTTGTAGCTGAACCTAGAAAAATGTTATTTTAAATTCTGTATGGCTAGGATTTAATGTTCATGTTAGATGCTTACTATGTCCCAGTCTCTATTCTTTGCTCTCTAAATGTATCATCTCATTCAGTTTTTACAGTAGTCCTATGAGGTATTCACATTTCCACTTTGGAAATTAGGAAACTGAGGTACAGAGCACTAAGCATAATGAAATAGAAATTATTCCAGTTACATACTGCAATTATATAAATTATGTATTAAAATACAGTTTTTTTCCCTTCCAGTAAATACTGTTATACTGCTTGATAAATCTGCTCTTCATATTAGTTGCTGAGATTTACAGAGTGCTTTTTATGGACCACTGTGCTAGTTAGTGCTTTCCATATTTTATCTCATGTATTCCTCAGAGCAATCCCAAGAATAGATGCAGATTTTATCCATATTTTTTGAGTGAGGACTAAGAATTACTTGTCTATGATGACACAACTAGAAAGTGGTAGAATTGGGGTAGTCTTGACTCTGTAGCTTATGCTCTAATCATGAGGTATACTTCTCTCCAGACGACACTACTTTAGCATAGTTGACTTTGTTGGGTCAGAAGTAGATGCTTCCTGGCAGGCAGTTCCAACTCTTCAAGGTACTGACTGTTGATGCATGCATCAGGGAAGCCCTTTAAAAATGCTTAATTCTTTTTTTTTCCTACTTTAATTTATAGGTAAGCTTACTAGATACATGTGGAATAAATACAAAGCCACAACTTGATCTCTGATGTAGAAGACCACATAGTCAGTCTTTTGTCCTTGGAAGATAGTAGCCAAAACAAGTCACACTGCTTACTCTGTCTGTAAGGGAGATTTGGAATATTAAGTGAAATTTTAGGATAGAGAAATATTAGCAATAGCCTCTTAGTTTTTTTCTAAGTTAAATTTCAGCTTAGATTTAATTGGGGTTTAAAGCAGATTTCCATGATATCTAATGTATTTATGTTCAAATTCCTATCAGAGTTAAGTACAACATATCTTTTGGGTTGTCTGCTAGTCTCCATCATTTACACTTGGAATTAAGATTTAATTATACTTCTGTGGTAAATGATGTGGTTGCTTCCTCTTGCATTATGCTTATCTCATAGTTCTTAGCTTGCAGTCAAAGCAGTTCTCAGTATCACATTCAGAATCTGCTTAAAGCTCTTCACTTAGAGACTGAAGCACAGAGAAAAGTTAACACATGTGACTATCCAACAAGGGAATTCAGCCTTCCCTCTCTGTTTCCCTGTGACTCAACAAGGGAATTCAACTCTGTTTATTTCTCATATGTCAAGAAGTATGTTTCTCTGAAAACTGTGTTTCACATTCTTTTTTTTCTTGTACAGTTTTGTTTTTGCTTTCTTTGGAAATTATTCAGCTTGGCATGGTAGCTCTTCTCAGTAGTGCTGTATGTGTCTGTGATTGTGCCACTTTTCACTTTCTTTTTCTCAATGGAACTTAGAAGCATTAAACACATCTTTCTAGTAGTTATATATTAAAATGAAGTTTCTCTATAATGTGTGACTACTTTGGCAGTTTCATCTCAGCTACATGGGTATCTGAAAGAAATAAATAAATTTTTATGATTATCACAGTAAAAAAAAAAAAAAAAAGTTCTTCTAATCACTAAGCACCTAAAATTTCTCCAGAAAATAAAGGCACCAAGGTAGCAAATGAATACAAGTTGATAGTGAAGTAAATACAAGAAACACTAGAGAAAATTTTGAGAAATAAATGGAAATGAATAAGTTTTGAAATTTTGGCTAAAATTAGTACATTCATAATCTACCAGGTCTTTACAGTGAGGTGTATTTTCTGCCATTTTTGTTGCACATTTCACTAAAAGAGCTAGTTAGGGATACACTCTTTACAATTGTAACCAAACATTTCTAATATAGTCTTTAACAAAGGAAGGCAGTGTAGGCACAGGGGATAAGAATTGTTTGAAAATTTCCTCTCTGAGATATAGTTGAGTAGAACCAGCCTGTAGTTATTAGGTGTGCTTGTTTTCAACACAGTTGCATACAGTATGCATTCAGCATAGTTTCTCAAGCATTCAGCATAGTTTAACTGTGTTAAATTGCCATAGTTGAAGAAAATACAGCAGATTGCAATTTTTCAAAATATTTATTGATCAAATACATGTTTGCTTATGTAAATATAAACCCTCCAACATTTTTATATTTTCTTTTTTGTTTTAGTAAGATAGATTTATTTTGACAACTAAAACTGATAATAACAACAATAATAATACAAGAGGAGGCAACTCAATGTTTCAAATGATAAAATTATTTCATTTTAACTACTAAGAACCTATACAAGATCATGGCATTTAGGGTATCTGTCTCTTTGGACCAGATCATATGTTATTTGAATCTACTGTGGTATTGTTAGTATGTTTCATAAGACATAGTACAGAGCTGCTATGATCTTTAAATGTTAATATTCTTTTCTTATCACTTTACTGTGTAGATACCCTTCATGAGACCCAACTCTGCCACAGCTCATCCTCGGAGGCAATCCTGGAAACCTCTTTTATAAGTGTGATTTTAAAAATGTGGATAACACTCTCAATAGAGTACATAAAGTAAAGGAGAACAGCTATCTTATCCTTCCCATAAGCTTATCACTGCAAAAAGTTGCCTTTGCTTGTCAGGTTTGGATAGAATGTAATTGATTGGTTTGTTGCTTGGACTGACAAGGCAGTTAATTTGCCTGTGTGGATTTTTTTCTATTTTTTTCTTTTTCTACTTTTTTTTTCCTTGCACTAATCAGAAATATTTGATATGTGCATTGTTGAAAAATAGTAGATAATGTCTTGTCAGAATTGTCTTATTAAGTGATGTCTTTCCTTCTTGCTTCTTTGGCAAATGATGACATGTGGTGTTTGGACTTACTGAAGAGCTATGGAAGCCTGTGGGACTTAAATGCAATGTGCTACTACTCACTGTTGTTGTTGAACAATACCAGTAACAAGAAAGACAATGCATTCCACTAGTCTGCTATCCTGTTTAATCCAGCTTAATACATATATTCATATATGAAATGTTAACATTGGGAAACAACTATAGACTCTTATATTAAAGGTTATTTCTATTTATATTATTCAGCAAAAGTGAAAGACTTGTGAAAGCTTATGCCATTCTAGTTTTGGCTCATTAATCCTAGTGTGAAAGCACTAATATTATTAGCATGAAACTATTACAACTTCAGATTTTAACCTCATTAGTAAAATATATCTGTGTTGATCTCTAGGTATTTTTTAGTAATACCCAAATTTATTCAGTCTATTGATTTAATACAAACTTTCTGTGTTCAGTATAATTTTATTTTTCTCAACCTTAAATAAGAGGTTATGAAATAAGGAGGGAGATACAAAGCTTAATGACTATACAGCTTGCCAGCTGAAAGATCTTCATCAACATCTGTATTTTTCCAGAGATTTACAGAATTAAAATTTGATCTTCAAGTTTTAATGATCCAGTTTTAAATCAACGACAGACATACGTTGAATATTCCATCACTCCATCTTGAACTGATTTAGAAGAGACTCTTTGCTGAAATTGAAATGTACATATACATGTAATTCTCAACATGTCTCTTGGAATTTTCTGATTTATAATTGTGGTTTTGGACATCTTTTCAGGTATAGTGGCAATTAAAAATAGTTTAAACTTTAGGAATAGAGTAGGCAGTGTTATAAATAATCAAAAGCAAGTGTAAGTATAAAGTTGCTGTATGGTAGTTATCTATAGTTATAGTAAGGAACCATATTATGGATAAGATGTTTAATAAAAGTAATATGTATATAAAGTATGTATAGACTGAGATTAACTTATCAAAAGATCTTTTAATATTGGAGGAAAAATATTAATAGCCTGTAGCAAAACCAGTTGGCTTTTTTTTTTTTTTTTTAGGAATAACGAAAGACTCATTATTTATTTCTACATAAGCTTAAGAAAAAGTTGGTAATTATTACTATTGCTGACCTGCAGCTGATTATAAGAAAATGTCAGATTGCCATTTCCTTAAAAGAATATGTTAATCTTCCTGGCCCTGCTTTGTTATATGCTGAGAAATTACTAGTGGTCATTTTATTTTGGGTTTTTGAGAAATCATTAAGCCTTGTGGTTTTGGTGTTACTATTAATCAAAATCCTTTCCACTTTGGTTCTAATTATGATACTACATTATCATCATTCTCCATCTTGCAGTCTCCAGTGGTGGATATGCTATTCCATATTTGGTGCTAGCCCTAAAATCTTTGTCACACTTCACAAATACAAATCTCATTAATTCATAAGGTCCTGCAAACATGTATTTAGAGTAAGAGAACTTTTAAAGGGAGTAGAATAAAACATACTTTCCTAATAATCTCCTAAGTGCTCTCATTTTTCCACAGTTTTAAAACTCTTTTCCATGATTGGCCCAGTTGCTCTGCAAAGAAGATATTAATGTGTCTTTAAGAAAATATGCACTAAATGGTGTGTATTTCACAGACGAAAAATTTGCATGCCAGGTAGATTATGGTTATTTGTCACGTAATAGGGAAATGAAAAAAAAATACTAAAATATCAGGAGGGAAATTAAAGGACTCTGAAATACAAGAAGAATGACATAGTAGTATATAGTGGTGGTTCTCAAACTTTATAGTATATTAGAATCCCACGAAAGATTTGATAAAACACAGATTGTTGTGTTATTCCACCTACTTATTGTCCTCTTCTTCAACTTTACTCCCTCCTCCTGTCTCCCTACAGTTTCTGAGTCAGGGGGTCTGGGATGAGGCCTGAAAATTTGCATTTTTAACAAGTTCCTGAGTGATGCTGCTGGCCAGGGACACCACTTTGAGAACCATTTGTATGTAATGGTTTTTAAAAGAATCAATGTGTTGTGGTTGTCCTTGATTGATTGAGGATGGAGTTAATGTACGTAAAAGGGCCCTTAAAATTTCAGAAATATCTGTTTCTAGATAAAAGAGTTTGTGGGAGTTTCATCTACAATACATACAATGTCTTTATTTTTATAAATTCAGTAAAACAATTTTTTTTAATTTTTATGTTTTTAATTTTTAATTTTAATTATGGGGAAATCAGTACTTTAGATTACAGAAGTGAATCAAAAAACATAGCCTTTGTCCATAATTCACTGATTCCTTTGTTAAAAAAAGATTTGATATTAGAGTTATGTTTGAACATGAAAAAAAGTTTAGCCTTAACCTTTATCCATCTTAAGTTTAGAAATGATTTATGTCTCACTTCTATGCCATCATTATTCATGTATTTCTTGGTATTTTTCTGACTATACATTTACGGCATTAAAAATAGATTGCTGACTAATAAATAATGATCATTTATTACCATTATCTTATTTCCTTGTTTTTATATCCTAACTTAATGAGACCACTCTTTTTAAACAATGTTCCTTTTTTGACAAAACTTACCACTGTTGTACTTGATTCACAACATGAGAATATTTTATGAATATTTCACCAAAATTTATTCAAGGAATGTAGAAGGACTCTGTATAGCAGAGTGGAATGTAACATTTAAAAAAAAATTATTTTCTAAAATTGTTTTTGACAAGTGAAACTTGTTTAAGAGACTCAGCTTTAGGGTTGCATGGCATATGGAGATCAATTTTTTCCTACTTATCTGAGTCGGCACTTTGTAAATATACATAATGTTAAGGATTGTGATTAAAAATATTTCTGAGATGGACATGGTTTGCCAATACTTTAAAAAACGTGGCCTCTTTCTCCCAGTGCTCACTCTAAGACTTCTGCAGTCCTGCTGATAAGATTCACTGCTGTTCAGGTACATAAGATATAATGAAATTGGATGTTCACGCTGGGCTTTGTAAATAAAATGAGATTGACCCCCAGCTATTATCTCATTTATCTGATTTACATTGTAAAATCAGGATCTACACTATTGATTAGAGCATAATTAGTTAATTATGAACAGGGAAGTACAAAGTTATGTGGGGCTTGAGCACAGCAGGTTGTACTGCTGAAAAATTTCCAAGGGCATGAGCAGATGGAGATCAGTTTATTAAAGAACAAAGCAGACGTGTTTCAGGTATGGAAATGTCTAATCATTCTCTCATGCTGTGAGGAGGTACTTGACCTTAATTGTGTATTTTTCTAAGAATTCTGTATGTTTCATTTTTATTTTTTTGTTTCACTTTGAATCTTATAACCTGGCTGCTGCAGATGTAGCTAACTGAATTGATCTCATTATTTAAGCTATCATTAAATGTGAATTTGGATTTCAATAATTATCCAGATTTTTTTCCAGTTAATGTACTTCCATGTGTAAAGAATATTTTTGTCTTTCTTACCACTCATTCAGTCATTATTGCCTGTGATACAAATAGAAGTCTATAGTGGCACTAGTGAAAATATGTTGAAGATCTCTACATTAGTCTTCTATTTGCAGAATGATATAAAATACATTTTCTAATTATTTTGTTTGGAAAATGCTCATGTAGGTGGTTTGCACTAAGTTTGTTGTAAAATACATAAGGAATAAAATATACCTTTATTGATAGGAAATGTTATTCTGATATTGGAAGAATGGAGAATTTTGTCCAAGCTTATATTATTTTAAAAGTGATTTAACTCATGGGCCACAATCCTGCTTCTTCTCCATCTGTTAAAATGGGTAATTGAAATAATTGGCCACTATTCAATGAAAGAATCTATCAATCTGTTAATAGATTTATGTGGGCGTGTTAAGCTGCTAGTGAGATTTAAGTAATGTTAGTATTAAAAGATCAATTCTTTGGATCTTTCTTGTATAGAATTTTTACACAGAAATGATGAAAAGTAAGGAAACCCAACCCATCAATTCTCTCAGTATTTAGTCTGTTTTCTTTTTAAGTGAACAGATGTAATGGTATATATTTTTAGGGTCAGTATTCTACGCTCTATGATAGACATGGATCTAAATAAAACGTTCCTTGACATAACAAAATAGCTGTGAATATGGGTCAACTTGATCACAAAAAATGTACATCCCTTTTCAAGTCCCATGTTACAGATTTCTCTTCTGAAGTTTAGCTTATCCTCTGGCTATAAATTATAGGAGGCACACTTAATTGTTTTAGTTAGTTTAAAAACAGTTATTTAACATATTCTCCTAGTGAAATTATCAATTGGAAATTAAGATAGTTAAAGAAATCCTTTGGAATACTGGCTTTTAGCCTTTCTGTTGGCACAGGCAGAAATAAATCCGTTGTTTCTTTTTACTTGTATCCATATTCTCAGTAACTAGGTAAACACATGACTGTTTGTTGTATGGATCAGAGGACATATGAACATAAGTCCTTTTCTTCCTTTTCTTTGTCTAGGGTGCTATAATTAACCATATGCTAAGTAAGTATTTTAAATTCATACAGAACTATGTTTATTTCGTCACTGCATTTTGTTAAATGTGTAAAAGACCACATATATTTAGCTGCTTTATTATTTACACATCTGTGTCCTTTATGAATCTGATACCTAGGAAGTTGTATTTAATATTTGTATTAAATAATATAATTAAACAATCAGGTTTCCTTTCATCTTATAAATTGGATTCACTTTTTCCTCATCAAAATTGTAATTTTAGAATGCCCTGTAGTGTCAATGTGTATAATATTTATTAGATGTTTAAAGGATACTTCTTTAAGCATCCAGTTTGTATTTTATTAAAAGGAATTCATAGTGTTTCTTTAAAGGTTAGTTTAATATTCTCTTTTAATATTTTAAGATATTGCCTTTCTATACAGTATGTGTGCTATTGGTATATTATAATGTTTTTTTTTTATATAGACATTTGTGTTCCATAATAAAGTATATTGTGTCATATCACTATGCTTTTGTGGGTCAATGACTGCTCTTGGAAAAGATTTTAAAACATTGCATTCACTATTCTTTCTGATAAATGAAATACGTATAATGTGCTGCAATTATGTTTCCAGGTATATGTAAGAAATAGAAGTAGAAACTATAAATAACAATTTGATCAAAAACTACTTCAACTTTATTTCAGCTTTTAGGTAGAAGAATGGTTGCAGACCCTTAGGAGTTTCTGATTTTCAGTTTTTAAAAAAGATGTGAATTTGTAACATAGCTAGAATTTACTGGCTGACAAAATATGCCAGAGTTTTCATAGTGGTGTTTGTATGTGCATGAAATAAGTAATCCACTATTTTTACCATCTACATTATTCTTTGGTTTCTAGGATTCTTAGTGGTATCTCTTACATTTGTCTCTGATATATTAATTCGTACACATTCTGTTCAAGTTTACTTGTATCATTCAGGATATTTTTGTTACCAGCACATAAATCTATGGATGTCCTCAATATTCTAATGTAAAAACAACCATACTTTTTCCACATGGAAATAATTTCAGTCATTTGTAGAAAGAACTTTTATTTGCATATTTATTAACAGAGCTATTGATTTCAGGATTGATTGATTTCTCTTTGTGTTTTTTTCTCCTGGATTTTAGCAGTTCCTAAGTGTATTAACTACTCTTTTTTGCTATTTATTCTTGGGATTACAGTTTTTATTTACTGGTGAATGAGCTATAACTTGAAAGAACTTCCATATCACCCCCTAATTCTGACAAGCAAATTCTGCCTTTCCTCTGAGACCCATCACAAATACATTAGAGTTCCACAGGGAGAGTAAGTCATTCTAAAAGGTATTACTAATGAAGTAATCAGTAGAATTAGGTCATTTCCAAATGGCATATACTTCAACATTATTGTCTAACAAATCTAGCATATACAACCTTTGTTTTCCCAGTGCATTTATTCTTGAGCTGATAACCTGATTTTACAGTTAATTGGAATTAGCTATAAATGGGAACTGTATCAGTGTAGCAAACTTATTCTTAAAGTTATTAGCTGGAAATACATAGGTAACAATAAGAATCCCCTTCATCTATGCAGGTGATATAAACAAATTATTTACAAAACAACGAATTAAGATATACCTTTATATTCATCATGGTGTTTGATGTGACTTATACAATAGAAATCGTAATTTGAAGTTATGACACAGAGTTTTAAAGTAAATATGCAATAATTAGGTTATAATTTGATATGAACTAGGAAAACAGTAATACCATAACTCTCCACCTATCAAGAGCCCAGAATATTGGCAATCTGAACTCTAAGGAACATTTACCAAAACCTAAAGTGAAGCAAAAAAGACTATATAGTAAACTGAAATTGAGTCCGTGTACTTAACTCAGAAGTTCTCATTTTCATGTCTTTTTATTGTCCATTTGCATAGTCTTACTAAGGTTAAAGATCTGTTTTCTAAATCCACAACAAATTATTGTTAGGAAAATGCTTAGACAAATAGTTACAATATCAGAAAGCAGTAGCTGACACTTTTCAAGCAAATTAATACCCTGAAAACCTATGAAAGTTGAATACAAGAATTCAAATAGAACAGCAGATAGTACTCCAAACACAGTTAAACACTTAGCAGCATGTGTTACTTGTATTCATGACCCTGATAGGACAAAGATAAAGTAAATTATATTTATTTTCTTGCTGAAGTAAAGAATGTGATTCTTTTTAAATGTTCCATCAAAATGGTAGAAACAGTAGTTTTCATGTTTGAAGGAATATGGCCTCAGCTATCTAGAAGTCTCAACTTTCTCATAAATTCAGAAGTGCTCATATTCTGAAGGTTCCTGTAACTATATATAATATAATTGAAGTTTTAACTACTTAAAGGTAAATAAGTTATACTGACAAGAAAGAACATAAAATTGTGTGGGCTTGCCATTTAGTTTCTTTATGTTACATTTGATGTTCGCTATATATTCTGTTATTTTTTTCTTAATGCCAGAACAACAGGTATTTGAATACTTTGACTGCCTTTAAATGTGTTTTTGGTTTATTTATAATATTGGCATGGTATATAAAGTACTGTTATTCCTATTTGATTTCATTTTTCATGTAATTAGAATTATCATGGTAGATCATTCTTTTCGAGTCCGTGTCTTGAGTCTAAAATCAGGGTTTTGGAAAACTGCATAAATGTAAATGGTTCATAAGGAGAAAGTTTAGAGGAAAAATGGGTAAACTTACAACATATTATGTTTTAAACTTTTTTATACCTGAGTAACTTAACTAAGTTGCTAACTTTCTGAAACTTGATCTCCAAAATGGGTCTTTGGGACATTGGATTTTGTAGCGTGATTTGAAATTTTTACCTAAATGTGATTTATACGCCCCTTTATTCTGATGGTTTTTAAAAATCAATGGTTTTTCTTGGTGTGTTGTTTCTAACAATAGTTCTTTCCCCCCTTTTTTATAATAAAGGTTATTGAATAGTAATTTTTCAATTTATTGAGTAACACATGCTTTATAAAAATTTCTTCGTGGTTTCGTATTTGGATTTCTCAACATTTTAAGTTGTAAATTAGTAAGAGAGACAGTAAATAAAGAGAATCTGACAGACTGAAGAAAAGTATTTTTTTTAACTTAAAAGAACACAAAGAAAATGAGGACAAAATCCTTTCTATTAGATGTATACATCTTTGTTGTTTGTTGTTAAATTTTGGTCTTGTTATTCCAACTGATGCAAATTTTATTGTACAAAACAATGAAATAATGCAGATCTTTCTTCATTGTCAGCAGGATGAGATTGTCTGAAACGAAGAATAGGTATGATAGTTTTCTTAGATTTTGCACATTATAGGGTGGCAAAGACAGTATCAAAATATTTGTTGATAAGCTTAAGGATGTACTAGGAGGTACTCTGAAAAACCAAATGCACTGAGAGAGAGTGACAGGTAATTTTGAGAATATTTTGTATTTGAGAAAATAATACCAAATTCTTAGAATGATTTTTATTTGCTAGATTGTGTTAACATGCTATAAACATTAGAAAGTGTATTTACAATCTACTTTCACTTGGAGAAAGAGTGATAAGGTACATTGTATAGAATTGATTACAGCTTAAGTTTTTTTAAGTAATCACAATGTATTAGATTAAATTCATAATCTAGAATTATATACATCTTATATTAAATGTTTTTTAACTAATGGATAATTGATTAATTCTTGATGTTTAAAATTGAAATTGTGTTATGAACACATTTGGCTATACACATTCATTCATATGCTCTCAACATTTCTGCTATCAAAGTGTTCTGAATGATATTTATTTTGTTTTAATTTTATTGTTGTATTTTGTTTTCTCCTTAAACATAGATTTCAGCTTTAGATTGTCTTTGTCATAGACATTAATTTAATAATCTTGTGAACTAAGGGAAGAATTAACAGTGTTGAAATGTATGGTAATTTTCCATTTGTCTTTGTAAAAGATAGTTTTTAATATTATTTAGATACACCATAAATCTCTTTACCCTACAGGTGTGATGAATGCAGACTGTGCTACCATTTTGGCTGTTTGGATCCCCCTTTGAAAAAGTCTCCTAAACAAACAGGCTATGGGTGGATATGTCAGGAGTGTGATTCTTCATCTTCTAAGGTAAGGAGAAAAGTCCATAAGAAAAAGTGTTTCACTTCATTTTGATAGCCATATCATACCATCAGCTTCCTGATTTTGAAGAGAATTAGAATTATGAATAACCAACATTTTAATCTAATGTACTTCAAGACTATTTAGCCATGGTGATTTTATTGCCCTTAAATTGTGGAATAAACAGCTCTACTAAGTTATATAAATATCTTCTGAAATGTTTTAGCTGTAAATTTTGTGTATTTTCTATGTTACTGTAATATATTAAATAGTGTTCTAGTCACCAAAGAAAGTCACCCTGCGCTTATTTACCACACCTAGGGAATGGCAGGGTAATTCTGGCTTGAGTCATGAGAAATTTGTTTTGACAAATATATATTAATGTGTATAAATATGAGTCAACAGAATAACCAATAAAATCCAATTTTATTTTGTAGATAACTCATTAAGTATATTGTGAATTAATTTTTAATAACGGCTGTTTGAAAACTAAGTGAAATAAGTCAGAGAAAGACAAATACCATATGATTTCACTTACAGATGGAATTTAAGAAACAAAACAGATGATCATGGGGTGGGGGGAAGAAAAGTCTGTTCTTTGACAAAACTAGTTTTTACATAATTAGAAAGGACAATAAGGTTGTTTAGTAGTTTATCTCCAAAAATTGAAATTATATCTTTTGAATATCAATATTATAACCTTAATTTGTGGTAATCTGCAGTTTAAGATTATTGTTTCTTTAAAGTGAGTGACTAGACTCCGATACTTTGACTCGTTTGACAAAAATATTGAATATATTTGAAATAAGACATTTTGATCAGCTGCGGGTTAATCAGATTGTTCTTCCGTAAGTAGACAGTGGAAATTAGCTATCTATTGTAATATGTATATGAAGCCATCTTTCTTAAATGCCACTTAAATGCATTTGTCTCTCCTAGAGTCAATTAAAATTAATACTAAATTCCTTTTTGATTGTGGAATCAAATATATATTTCTGTACATATACATATTTTTTGGCCAAATTGTTGCCTTTAGATTCTAATTTCAAATGTTTAAGAACCTTGATAATGGCCATAGAGTGTGGTATGTGGATTCAGTCTACTAATTCATTAATAAATGATCCACTTTTAATTTGAGATCCTCCAAAGGACAAAAAGCCACTATTTTCAGAACATACCAAAATCATGAGTAATCCTAAAGGCATAATGGATATCTGTATAATTTTTGCAGTTTTACCTTTAATAATGTACAAGCTGTAGTAAAAATAAAAACAAAAATAAAATGTATTTTTTTCAATTTTAGTATATGTGCTGCCGAAGCGAGCACTAAAATGTATTTTTTTCAGTTAAAATTATTTGTTCCAGGTTACCACAGACACCATCTATAAAAAGTAATTTGTGAAAAACTACAGAAAAACATTTTATTATAGAAAAAAAAAGCTATTTAAAGGGTTTTTAAACCAAATTTATTACAAAATTTATATATTAGCATAATGATTATTGAAGTGGAATATACTCTGCATTTTATTAGTAATAACCAAGTTTTTTTGCTCAAGATTTTAAACTATACGATATCAAGAATTATTTTCCAGGCATTTTATTAAGACCCAGATTTAAGAGGTATTATATTTAATAGCAAAAGTTATATTGCATAATTTAAAAATGCTGTACAGAAATTGTGTTTAAATGGAAAAAAATAGTGATTATACTGTAGATTATAGAGAGTCGTCTTATGGAACTGTTTGTGGTATAAGATTTTTTTCTTTCTTTTTTTTTTTTTAAGTTTATTTTGAGAGAGAGAGGGAGAGCATTTGAGCAGGGGAGGGGCCAAGGAGAGGGGAGGGAGAGAGAGAATTCCAAGCAGCTCTGTGCTTCCAGCACAGAGCCCAACACGGGGTATGATCCCATGTGAGATTATGACCTGAGCCAAAATCAAAAGTCAGGTGCTCAACCCACTGAGCCACCCAGGCACTCCATAATATGATTTTTCTAATACATTTTTTGTTTGGGATTTCCTCTACTCTCAACAAGCAAATAAGGAAAGCATCTTTTAAAAAAATATTTATTGCCCTTTAAAAATACACCTTTTTGTGTACATTCTTTTAAAAAGGTTCTGTACTACTATAAATGTGTAGCATTGTATACAGTGCTTAAGGAATGGCTTAAAGTTATATAGTAACTTCATTAATGAATACTGAAAATTAAAGGGGGCTTATTTATATATATGTTAGGAGTATATCTTACATTTCTTTTTTTTAATCTTTTAAAAAACATTTTTAATGTTTATTTATTTTTGAGAGATAGAGGGAGAGTGCGAGCCAGGTAGAGGCAGAGAGAGGGAGACAGAGGATCTGAAGCAGCGACTTCGGCAAGCCCAATGTGGGGCTCTAACTCATGAGCCTTGAGATCATGACCTGAACCAAAATCAGATGCTTAACCCACTGAGCCACCCAGATGCCCCTATCATATATTTCTTAATGCAGTAGGATGCCAGTAGCCATTGAGAAGGATAAGATATTTTTATTTTTGTTTTTGTTTTCCCTCTTTATGAGACAATAGGTCTTCTACTCTGAATGGGAAATCCATTAAGAAGGCACATTGTTAGAAAACTTGCAATATATTTTCTGTATTCTGACCTCTGATTGAATACGAGATAATAAACAACCACCATCAAAATTTCATCCAAATACAGTGTCTAATCTTTGGAATGTCATAGCATTTTACTTAATAAGGTTTACAGCAGTGAAGTAGATTTTTGTCATATCAACATGACTATTGTATAGTTATGCTTTTTTTCCAATAAAAAATTAAACTTAATGTAATAGTTAAGCTGGAAACTTAATTAATATTTGTTGCTGCATCCATTCTGATTTGTTCACTGTTGAAGATGTTCATTCCTAACTAGCAGGTAGTAAATTTGTTTACATTTTTCTTAGAAAGATATTGGCTAGTTTGGGTCCAAAGAAAGCATTGATAGATAATATCATGCTTTATAATTCAGTGAATTGCTGCAGAAGCTGTTAAATTTAGAAATCAGTATGTTATTAATATCTGAGTCAAAACTAGTGTATCTGTCAAAATTAGTATCATTGTAGGGCCTAAAAGAAACCTACAGTGGAAATTAATATACTTTGCTTGTCCTTGATTTTCCTCTATTACATTTAGTGGACTATTATTTGATAGGTAATACTGTGTGTATTTGCCATGTTCATATATTTTAATGATATGAAAACTAAGATAAAAATAGTTGCTGCCAGGAGAAGGAAAGTCAATCAGTTGCTAATAAATTTACGGGGGGGGGGGGGAGTGAAGTATAAAATTCTTACAACTATAAAATGTATATCCAACTTCCTTTCTCTGTGGTAGTCAGGATTATTAAGTCCAAGGAGTCTTAACTTTTATTCTAAAAATTTGACTCCCAAGTAAGTTATTTATTTTGCTTAGAATTTTAGATAAATACAAGGTGAGGGTATATAGTTGAATACGTGCTTGAAAATACATTGCACTTTAAACATTAACTCTTAACATTGTCTCCAAATTTTGTGTAGCAGAGGAAGCAAAAATAATGCCATGTATATTCTCAGCAGCATAATATATTTATACATGACTTTGTCTCTTAAGTAATACGTTTATTGTATGGGCTTTGTGAGGGCAAAAATCTGTCACAAATCCTGCCTATTACTTTTACGGAAATTCTGCTCAAGTCTAAGAAGGTTAACCATAACATAATCCATAATTTTAAGGTTTAGCACATGATAAAATACACCTAAGTGTAGTTTCAATAATATTGATTTAATTACAATTTACCTAAAAGTAGAATGACTTTTTTTAAATTGAGAAATAATTGACACATAATTTTATATCATTTTCAGGTATGACAAGATAACCATTCAATATTTGTGTATAGAATGAGTGTTTATTCTACCTGAACCCATGAAATATGGCATGATAAGACTTTCTCTGACTTATCAACCTATTATAAACCTACTTAAGTTCATTTTAGGTTTCATGTAAAATGACTACATGGACACAGATATATACATATATGTGTGCACACACGGAAACACAAATCTACACATATACAAACACATGGAAACACATATGCACAAAACATATCTTCTCCCATAGGCTGTGCTTCAAAGACATTTGACTAAGGCAGCAGCTATCCAGCCAGTGTATTAAGTTTATATTCAGTGCAGCTAGTTCATTGCTACCTATCACCATGCCTTAGGAATTTTTTTCCCCTGCTTTTTACTATGTTGCCATAATACTAATGTTAATGAGCATTATATGCCTGGAAAAATAATGCGTTTTGTTCTTTTTTAAATTTTTTTCAATGCTTATTTATTTTTGAGGGAGAGACAGTGAGAGCCGGGGCGATGGGGGGGATCCAAAACAGGCTCTTGGCTCTGAGCTGTCAGCACACAGCCCAATGTGGGGCTCAAACTCATGAACCATGAGATCATGACCTAAGCTTAAGTCAGACACTTAACTGACTGAGCCACCCAGGGGCCTCATGTTCTTAATCATCCTCTTCACCTCTCTCTTAGTTTTCCTCCCTCTCTGTTCCATTTGTTCACCCAACCTAAATACCTGGAATCATCTTCAAGCCTTACCCATCCTTGTGCCTTACAGAAAATCATTCTCTGAGTCCTCTAAGAGAAGTTTTCTTCCTTAAATGTTTCCCCAGTGTGCTCTTTGTTCATTTCCTCCATTGTTCCTGTGTTGATTCAGTGCCTCACTTTTTCCTCATTCTTTCAGTTTCTCCTATTTTGGAAACTATCTAAATAGGTCTGCCATATTCTTCTCTTTTACCAATTCTCTTTACTAGTGGCCTCCAAAATGAAGTGTTTGTACCCTAAGAGATAGACAAGATGTCTAATTAAGTCAACTTAATTCTGTATAACATCCCATTTTAATTTGTATGTCTGTGCTTTATAATGTAAATCATATATTAATACTGTGGAACATGATATAACTTCACACAAATATATTTTGATACATATTTGAAATATTTTTAGTATGGGGGCACATCAACAAAAATGCCTGGAGACCATACTTCTATACTGGTACTAAAATCTTTCAGAAACTACATTTGTCACACCTCTGCTTTGCATTTGTGTTTTTTCATCCTCTTTCATGTCCCAAATATAACCAACAAAAACAGAAAATTAATGTTATTACCATCCAATCCTCCGTATTCAAGTCTTGCCATTTGTCTTAGAAATTTCCTTTATAGCAAAAGGATCTAGTACAGAATCATTGTTGCATTTATTTTTCATGTTTCTTTAGTCTGGACAGTCCCTTATTCTTCCCTTGATTTTCATGACCTTGCCACTTTTGAAGATTACAGGGCGGTTATTTTGTAGAATGTCTTACTTTGTATTTTTTAAATCTTTTTTATAGTTAGATTCATTTTATGCATCTTTGATAAGAAATGCCACAGATGTGATGCAGTATGCATTCTTTCAGGTGATACATGACTTCAATATGAACCATAGATGGTAATCACTTGACTAAGGAGCTGTCTGCAAGTCTCTCCCATTCTCTTCCCTTTTCTAATTAATTCATGAATTTGTCTTACCTTGAGACTATGCAAATATCCATATTATCCAAATTATCCTCATCAGACTTTCATTTTCTGTTTTATTCAGTGGAGTATATTGGTTATTCTCATTTATTTTGATCTTCAAATTGTCCCAGTTTTGGCTAATGGAAGCCATTTCAGACTGCCTTCTCCCACTTCAGCTTGGCATCTATGTCCTTTTGACATGATCCCAGCAATCTTTAAGTATTTCCTTACTAAAGATATTCCAGACTCAACTGTACTTTCCCTTTCCCTAGTCCTAGAACCAGCCATTTCTCCAAGGAGCTCCAGTTCCTTTCAGTGGAGAGTAGTATTTAGAAACCAAGATGTGGGTACTAGATGTGCTCATTGTTACTGCAGTGTCATTCCTCCTAGTTCTTCTAGACAGAGTGAAGGACTAGATGTATATGTACACATACCCGTTTCTGCCTTTATAGATACTGGAAACCATTCCAGTTTTCTCCCTTTCTATATTTCTAACTCCCTTACAGAAAACTAGTTCCCATTATTCTTAAATATTCTTATATAATTAGTCCCCTGATACAAAACTAATCTCTCATCACCCTCCACTGCCACCCAACATGGACACCTATTTTGCTTACTATAACCTAATGGGCTTTAGACTGAATTGTTCAGGAAGAAGTGAGAGAGGGAATGAGGGTGGACGTCTATATTTTTTACAAGCTCCCTAAATTATTTTAATTAGCAGTCAAGAATAAGAATCTGTTTTATGTGTTTTATGAAGTCTTCAGTTATTAAGAAAGATTCTCACCTAAAAATTAACTTTTTTAGAACTTTAAAACAAATATACACAATGCCCAAAACCCAAGTGAAATGTCAACAGACTACTTTAAAATTATGTTGTATACTTACGTATAAAATTCAAGGTAGATTAAGTACTTTTTTAGATATAGGGCACAGGTTTTTTTTTTAATGTATTTTTTTAAATTTTTAAATTTTTTAAAATACAGGGCACAATTCACTATTCAGTCTTTTCCTAGAGTGCACTTAATATAGATCTCAACAACTTCTGTTAACACACCCAAAATGAAGATCATTTATTTTGACATGGTTAAATGAACATATATAAATATTTTTTAAGAGTGCTTCATTCAAGTCATATACATCATATATTTTACAGTGACTGTGCCAGTTATGATTTTAGCTTTTCATCCTTATTTAAGCTCTGGTGAAAAGCCATGGAGTATACATGACAGGTCATTATCTGACTACTACCAGATTAACTGTCTTAGCTTGGAGAACTCCATTTGGTTCACTCTTACTTGATCTATATAGTGTAGAGCAATAATAAATTGAATTCATATGTAGAGAAATGTCATCTAAATCCCTATGAAAAATTTTCTGGAACTACAAATGCTATGCATGTCTGCTGAGGCAAGTGGTACTTTTTGATAATCATTTGTATTAGAAATCCCTGAGGAGGGAGAGTATGATTTTTTTTTTCATCTTTATTTTCCAATTTTCTACATTAAGCAACTAGAATTCTATAACTGATATAGTTGAGTAAAAACTGCATAGGTAACTATTCACTTTCAAATAAAACACTAAGTGCGAATCTTGCCCCTTTAAGAACTGAACAAGACAATCTTTCCAAGGAGTATCTTGCCACAGTACATTAAATTAGCACATGTAATTGAACCTGGTAATATTGGAAAGTGAATGTCTGATTTTATGTATAATGACAATTTATGAAAAATATAAAATTAAGGGGCACCTGCTGGCTCAGAAGGTGGAGCATGCAACTCTTGATCTTGGGGTTGTGAGTTTGAGCCCCATGTTGGGTGTTAAAGGTCTTTTAAATTTGAAGTATACAAATGACCCGTTAAAACAAATATTTTTAAAATATTTTGCTATTCATTTGACCTCTTGGATTTTATTAGGTTAAATTTTAAGTTTCTGAATTTAGCATGGTTGACAAAGAAGTCATTTTAGGTAAAACATAACACCTAACTGTTTTAATTCAGTATTCTAGCATTTGTGTGACAAGCATTAGAACTCACAACAGTGTGCTTTAGCAAGCTTTACTGAATTCTGATTGGCTTTTTTACTGATACAGGTATGTAAAAGTTTGGAGAAAAGTTGTTTATATAGTTTCTTACAGTGGAATCCCATGGAACAAATCTGGTGGTTTGTAGACTTACTAAAAGTATGAGAATTAAAACTCGTGTGGTTATCCTTGATGATAGCTGTAGTTACATATTAAACTTTAGATTACCTCTTTGCTAGTGTGGGGGATAAAACCCACAATCTTCCAGTTATCTTCTGCTTTACATCTGGGTTATGTTCAAGGTATTGCCTGAACTCTATTATATGCCTGAACTCTAGCATTTTCCGCAAAATCGTTTGTATAAATATCTTATTTAAGCCCTTAGTTTCTGAGTATTGTACTTTGAGACTAGTAACAATGATGTATGAATTCAGTAAGAAGTAATAGCCATTAAGAATTTTACTAATTACAGATGATACTATGTTTTTTTTAAAAAGTAGAGTGTATTTTTTTAAACTGAACATTTATGGGCAAACTGAACTTATTTTTTGTCATTATTGCTTGCTTAAAAAGGTTCTTTGATTGTCCTAGACATTTTCTGAAACCTATTCCTAGGTAATATTTTATCAAGTAATAATTTTAGCCAAACAAAGACTGTTTATGGTTATTCTTCATAATAGAATTGGAATCTATACTGATCTGTTTAGTTCTGTAGTAATTTCCATGGGGACTATGTAATACATGTTGAGTGTATTGGTATACTTCAATATGTCATGGTCAGGTATTCCTTAAGAATCTTTTTGTACATATGATTTCTCTCCTCCAGGTACAGTGTGTTAGTGTTTATGACATACACGTGTATGTATTTGAACTTCATATTCACAGAAAAAAAATGACTGGGACTTCTAAAACTAGACAATTCTTTCATATTAATAATTTTCAAAATTGAAACACTAAATCACTTTTTAAGTTACATTTACTACAAACTGGAAGAACCAAGCCACTTTCTAATTTAGATGGCATGTGGGCCTGATGCGTTTGCATAGCATGCTGTGGAATACCATATGTGATAAGAAACTAACTCATAACTGAGAGATAATTAATCAAAGTACAGTAGGGTGCCATACATGGGAATGCCTTTCAAAACTCACCAACTTTATACTATCCTTTAGTTTTAAAATAGTTTTTTTTTACTTTTATATTATGTTGGAGGGAAAAGTGACCTACAAAAAATCTGGTAGACTGAAGGATTTTCATTACAGATTTTAAAAAGTTAATAAGAATATTTTTACCTATTAACCCAGCATTATTAAATTTGGATTATATAATAATGTAATAATTAAGAAAGAATGTAGAATACATTAGTTATGTAAACTTGTTATTCCAGTATTTATAGATGATTTGAGGGTGAGAGATACTGTTTGCTCTAAAGAGATGGTCCTAGTTGAAAAAGGCTAGCCCGTTCTCAGACCTGTGAAGCTAAAGGAAATAATGGGGAAGGCTTAACTCCTAGCTTCAAAAAATAGAGTGAGATCTCATATTCTAATTTATTAAATATTTATTTTAATTATTTCATCATTGTATAGAATTATCTATTAAAAAGTAATCTTTCTAAGCTACATATTGTGGTGTAGGTAGTACCCTTTACCTACAACTAAGACAGACTTCTTCAGATCTAGGCTAAGAAAAACAAAAGAATAAACTCTGAAAGTTAATGGAATTGAGTTCTGAAATCAAATATATTTAAGAATTCTAATCTAGACATTCTGATAGAATCTTTACCAAGATTGATAAGATATTAGGGGTTGGAGGCATAGCCAATGTATGTTATGCCATGTTTCTTACATTTTAACATGTTCATTTTTTGACATTTCTGAAATTAGGGTGTCTGTAAGCAGTTTATATTTTTAAGTGATAATATTTTTTCTTAAAAATTTGCTATTTATGGGGTTTCTTATAATCTGAGGCATTGTTGAGTAACAAAAGAGAGTTATTTAAGGTATACAGAAAGTGAAAGTACACAATATATTGTAGAATAAAGAGCTTTATGAATTCTGAAAAGAAACAAACTGGGTTCAGATATTAATTATTTACAATGCTTGTGCAATTTATAGTTCTTTTTTTAATGTTTATTTATTTTTGAGAGAGCACATGCAGGGGAAGGGCAGAGAGAGAGGGGGACAGAGGATCCAAAGTGGGCTCTGCCCTGACACCAGCAAGCCCAATGTGGGAGTCGAATTCACAAACCACGAGATCATGACTTGAGCCAAAGTCAGATGCTCAACCAACTGAACCACCCAGGTGCCCCTACAATGCTTGTGAAATTTAGTAAGTTGTTTCAGTTCAGTGATCTTCAGGTTGTTTATTTGTGAAAGGCTTAATGGCAATACTTGGAATATTGGAGATACTCAGTAAATGACATCCCTTCTAATTCTTAAAAATACACAAGCATTTTAGCAGCACTTGGGTGGCTCAGTCAGCTGAACTTCCAACTCTTGGTTTTGGCTCAGGTCGTGATCTCATGGTTCGTGGGATTGGGTCCTGCATTGGGCTCCATGCTGACAGTGTGGAGCCTGCTTGGGATTCTGCCTCTCCCTCTTTTCTCTGTGCCCCTCTACCACTTGTGCAAACATGTTCTCTTTCTCTCAAAATAAATAAAAATAAACTTCAAAAAAATTAAATGAGCATTTTAATTACACAGGGAAAAATTCAAAATTGGTGCTAATGTCCTGATTTTCAAATGTAGAAAATGTTTTTAAAAAGTAATCTGAAGAGCAGTTTTCTGTGTTTTACTTTTTGTCTTCACGCACCAGGCAAAAATCTTTCTTGTCCCTTTCACATGAAACAGAGTAAGGTCATGTCTAACATTTTCATTCACAAAGAAAAGTCCATTTGCTTTAATTTCTTGCTAGGGTTAAGAGGTAATGGAAAGTTATCTTTATAATTAATCTGGTTTTTAAACTAAGGCACTTGTGGCTCTCTAAACTTTTAAAATTATATACTATAGTATTCCATAAGGTATTTTTTTCTAAATCTATTGTGTATCATTAGCAAATAGTTTTTTCTTTAATATTGATGGTAATGACTATTTCGCATTAAATATAGAATTAAAGTCCTCTATGAATTGAACAGATCATACATTAATGTATTTATTTTACTTTGTAAGTAGAAGGCTGATATTTAAAAAGTAGAAGTTTACTGTCATATTTAAAACGTTGGCTCTACCAAGTATTGAACAATAGAAAAAGACATAACTGATATATGTTTCTACATATAGAAAAAGACATAAATGGAAACTTGTTTTTAACTAAAGATATACTTTTTAATAGGTAAAGAAATACCCAAGAAATTTCTCATAGATTGGAGAGGGGTATTATTTCCTTGTGAAGGTCATGAAAACTATAAACCTGAAAATGAAATGAAAATAAAAAGTAAATAAAATATAATTTAAAAGTAACAAATCATTGAAGACAGGTGTAAGATAATTTATGAGTCTACCTTGTCAAAGTGTATACAGTTTTTGATAATGAAAGGTTTCATCAAGCCTAACAAATGACTTTTAGAGAACAGGCATATATATCAGCAGCACATTCTTTTACCATATAAATGTTTGAAAACTTCCAAAGGATGGAAATGTGAGAGGTTCTGGGCTAGCATTTTCACATTCTTTGTGGAGTCTGGAAATTCAGGTTATTAACTTTTAGAGCATACTGTGTAAACATATTTGGAATTTCATAACATGATTATATGCCTTCAATATGTCTTACAGCATTTATGCCAAGAGAAAGCCTCTTTCTTAAGTAAGGAAATTTATACTTACTCTCAGATGCTAGTAATGCATTTCGTTTGGAAAAGTAGATCTCAAATATGTGCTTTACATGTATGAGTCAAAGGGTAGTGATTTATACATGTAACTTCTTCAGAGCCCTGCTTTACAACCCATATTTCTTCCCCTCTCTGCTACCCACTTCCCTGATTTCCAGTAGAAGAAACCATTAATAACATATATTTATTTAGCCATAGCATATAAATTTCTCTGTTTATCTTCATGTTACTTTAAAAACTGGCTATCTCTTTTTGGGACTATCACATATGCTGTTTTTAACTTCTTTTCCATTGGTAAAATGCTAAGTAAAGCAAATTATAAGACTGTGGTCCACACTATCCTCCCATAGGCCCCAGCCTAGTCCAGTCCTGCTCCATATTAAATTATTAGCTTCACTTCTTATTTTGACAGGACTCCAGAACCACCCTTAACTAATTTTAATAGGTTAGGTGAACATCACTTTATTACTTCTTTTACTTTACAAAAAAAATTTTTCAGTTTTCTGATTTACATCATAATTTGTCATTTTCATCACTTGTCAACTCACATTGCCCAAATGTTAATGATTTTTCCTCAAAGCCTACAAACCACCTGCACCAGGATCTTCTAAAGTACTGTTTAATTTGCAGTTTGGAAGGCCTCATACAGATCTACTAAATCAGTATTTCTGGAATGCTACTCAAGAATTAGCATTTTTATAAGCACCACAGGTGATAATTAAAGTTTAAGAACCACTGCTTTTGACCCTCATTTCTTTTAAATTTCTTACACATAGTTTTGTTTCTACTTGAAATATTCACTTATCATACCTACACACTTTACTGTTCATAATAGGACTATCTTTCAACCCCCCTGCCCCACCCGAGGCAGGATCAAGGTAGATTGATGATACCTGATTCAGGTTCAGTACAGTAGCATTCCTGGGTTACTAATATACCATATTCCCTTTCTTCTTTATGAGTTCTGGAACTGCACAGCAACATCATAGGTATCTTCCCTGAGCTATAAATTCAGTTTTCCCCCATCGAGAACTTCCTCAGTTACTCTGCTTCATCTTTTTTTCTGCTTCTTTGCAGCAATTGATACTATTGGTAATTTCCTCCTTTTTTGCAGACTCCTTCCTTGCCTTTCAGTGAACTTATTTTCTCTGGGTTTTCTCCCTTCTTAGCAGACCATATCTTTTGGGTTTTTTGATAGGCTTCTTTTCACTGTCTTTTCTTACTTTGCAGGTGACAGCATCCATACCCAAAGCTAAGTACCACACCCAATTTTGCTACAGGAAAACATGGCATTTAGGATTTAATGATCTATCTACTTTTAATGAGTTGATGTTCATCAAGGGAGACTTTCTGACTTTTAAAATATTATCCTTTGAGGGGTATCTGGGTGGCTCAGTAGGTTAAGCATCCAACTTGATTTCAATTCAGGTCATATTTCACCTGTCTCCCTTCCCCCATCAAAAAAAAAAATAAACATTTTAAAGAATAAAAATAATATCCTTTGTATAATAATTAAAGACATAATGTGATAAATTCACCAATAACTTTTAGTTTTCTGTTGCCACTATCTAGTGGTCTCCTGAGGAAAAGCTAAAAAAATCTTACAGTAGCAACTTCTAACAGGAAGAATGAACAAGTGAGTTTTGGGTGGGTATATAAAATGGTGTAATGACTTTGAATGCAGGAAAAGTTCTGATGATCTAATGAACAGCATGGTAATCAGAGTTAAGAATACTGTATTATACACTTTGAAGTTACTAAAAAAGTAGATTTAAGCATTCTCACCACAAAAAAAAAAAGATGGTAATTATTTGATGTGATGGAGGTGTTAACTAACACAGTAGTAGTAATCATTTTGCAATATATGTATATCAAGTCAATACACTGCACACCTTAAACTTACACAATGTTACATGTCAGTTTTATCTCAATAAAGTCAGGGAAAAAATTTAAAAAATTACTGTAAGTTTAGTGTTTAAGTAGCAGAGTACATATCAACTTGATCTCCAAGTGAAATATTGTTCTGGACATACGACTAAATATGCTATAATTGAGTTGTCATACTTTGAGTTTTGTTTAACTTTAACGCCAGAGAGTAATAATTCAAACTAGCAGTTTTTAATGTAATAAAAACAAACATCCTTTATATAAAATCTTTAAAAAATGTATGCTTATCTTTCTTATTTTTTTTTCCTGTGAGTCAGCTTTTCTGGAGAAAATTGGAGTCAGAAAAGAAATTACACATATTATGCATTTTTTAAATTTCTTCTAAATGTAATACATGATCATTGTAGAATATTTGGAAAATTTTAAAAAACAAAGAAAATATTTAAAATTACTTCTATTATAATACCTATAGGCATTACATTTCTGCTCATGTTTCAGTAGTATATCGTACTACAACCTATCCATTAAAAATTGCATTCATATTATACATTTTGTCATATAATGGCAAATTATGCAATTGTGTATGTGACCATTTTCCACATTTTAGATATTTTTCTCTAACCAGACTTTTAAGTTTTTAAGTACTGTGCATTTCCTTGCATAGATATACTGTTGGTTTAATTGCTGGGTCAAAAAATATGAACATTTTAAAAATAAAAGTGTATCATTTTAGAAATAATAATAGCAGTTAATATTCATTGAGGACCTCTTTGTACCTACCATTATTTAAGTACTTAAAATGTATAATCTCATTTAATTCTCACCACAGTCTTTAAGGTAGTTACTGTTTTTATCTCCCTTTCTGTGGGGAAAAAATTAGGATTCAGAGAAGTTAAGGATTATGTATGCAGTGGGTATAACTGTGATTCAAACCCAGATCTGCCTGATTCTGGAGGCTGTGTTTTAGAAACTTCCTTTCATATATGCTGAAGTAGGTATTTTTTATTCCTTGTTGCATGAGATCCTCAAATTGGATTTTGTCCTGAGGCCACTGTAGATTTTCATAGTGTAGAAACTCAGATAATTTTTCTATTATAAATAATCACCACTAGTAATAGGAAAATGAAAAATACCTTTATTAAGTGGGATCTGTTTGGGTCTTTCTAGTGAAAAGGGGAATAAAGCCTAGAGGTAATTCTTAAAACAGATTAATTAAAGATGGTCCTACTGTAAGGTGTAGAAGACAGACCATAACTTCTCAAGGCCCTTCATAATTCAATGAAATGAGTATCTGTGTTAGGGGAGCTACTACTTGATAATATGGATGATATATGTAGACCCAGCAGAATCTAATCTGTTGTGCTTGGAAGGAGGTGAGGGAAAGGGATCTAAAAGTGAATTTTTTATTAGGCACTAAATACTATATTTTTCCTGAGTCAAATATTATATCTTTTTTTTAATTAATTTATTTATTTTATATATTTTTTGGCTGAATTCTTTTTTACTTTTGTAAATTTATATCCAACTTAGTTAACATATAGTATAATAATGATTTCAGGAATAGAATTCAGTGATTCATCACTTACATATAACCAGTGCTCATCCCAAAAGTGTCCTCCTTAATGCCCCTCACCCATTTAGCCCATCCCCCGACCCAACACCCCACCAGCAACCATCAGTTTGTTCTCTGTATTTAAGAGTCTCTTATGATTTGTCTCCCTCTCTGTTTTTATGTTATTTTTGCTTCCCTTTCCTTATATTCATCTGTTTTGTATCATAAATTCCACATGAGTGAAGTCATATATTTGTCTTTCTCTGATGACTCTAGTTCCATCCACATTGTTGCAAATGGCAAGATTTCATTCTTTTTGATTGCCAGTAATATTCCATTGTATATGTATACCACATCTTTATCCATTCGTTGGTCAATAGACATTTGGGCTCTTTCCATACCTTGGCTATTGTCAATAGTGCTGCTATAAACATTGGGGTACATGTGCCCCTTTGAAACAGCACTCCTGTAACCCTTGGATAAATACCTAGTAGTGCAATTGCTGGGTCATAGGATAGTTCTATTTTCAGTCTTTTGAGGAACCGCCATACTATTTTCCAGAGTGGCCGCAGCAGTTTGCATTCTCTACAGCGGTGCAAGAGGTTTCCTCTTTCTCCACATGTTCGCCAACGTCTGTTGTTGCCTGAGTTGTTAATTTTAGCCATTCTGACAGGTGTGAGGTGGTATCTAATGGTGGTTTTCATTTGTATTTTCCTGATGATGAGTGATGTTGAGCATCTTTTCCTTGATGATGTGTGTCTGTTAGCCATCAGGATGACTTCTTTGGAAAAATGTCTATTCATGTCTTCTGTCCCTTTCTTCACTGGATTATTTGTTTTTTGGGTGTTGAGTTTGATAAGTTCTTTATAGTTTTGGACTAACCCTTAATCTGATGTCATTTGCAAATATTTTCTCCGATTCTGTCAGTTGCGTTTTAGTTTTGCTGATTGTTTCCTTCACTGTGCAGAAGCTTTTTATCTTAATGAAGTCCCAATAGTTCATTTTTGCTTATGTTTCCCTTGCCTCTGGAGACACATCAAGTAAGAAGATGTTGTGGCCAAGGTCACAGGGTTTGTTGCCTGTTTTCTCCTCTAGGATTTTGTTAGCTTCCTGTCTTACATTTAGGTCTTTCATCCATTTTGAGTTTATTTTTGTGTATGATGTAAGAGAGTGGTCCAGATTCACTCATCTGAATGTTGCTGTCCAGTTTTCCCAACACCATTTGATGAAGAGACTGTCTTTTTTCCATTGGATATTCTTTCCTGCTTTGTCGAAAATGAGTTGGCTATATACCTGTGGGTCCATTTCTGGGTTCTCTATTCTATTCCATTGATCTATGTGTCTGTTCTTATACCAGTTCCATACTGTCTTGATGATTACAGCTCTGTAATATGGGCTAAAGTCTGGGATTGTGATGCCTCCAGCTTTGGTTTTCTATTTCAGGATTGCTTTGTCAGTTTGAGGTTTTTTGTCATTTTATATAGATTTTAGGATTGTTTGTTCTAGCTCTGTGAAGAATGCTGGTGTTATTTGGATTGCATTGAATGTGTAGATTGCTTTAGGTAGTATAGACATTTTAACAGTATTTGTTCTCCAATCCGTGAGCATGGAATGTTTTTCCATTTTTTTATGTCTTCATTTTCTTTCATAAGCTTTCTATAGTTTTCATTCAGTGTATAGATTTTTCACCTCTTTGGCTAGGTTTATTCCTAGTTATTTTATGATTTTTGGTGCAATTGTAAATGGGAGCGATTCCTTGATTTCTCTTTCTGCTGCTTCATTATTGGTGTATAGAAATGCAGCTGATTTCTGTATATTGATTTTATATCCTGTGACTTTGCTGAATTCATGGATCAGTTCTAGGAGTTGTTTTCTGGAGTCTTTTGGGTTTTCCACATAGATAATCATGTCTTCTACAAAGTGTGAGTTTGACTTCCTCCTTGCTGATTTGGATGCCTTTTATTTCTTTGTGTTGTTTGTCTGAATGCTGAGGCTGGGACTTCCAGTACTATGTTGAATAACAGTGATGATAGTGGACATCCCTGTCGTGTTCTTGACCTTAGGGGGAAACCTCTCAGTTTTTCCCTGTTGAGGATATTAGTGGTGGATCTTTCATAAATGGCTTTTATAATCTTGAGGTATAATCCTTCTATCCCTACTTTCTTGAGGGTTTTTATCAAGAAAGGATGTTGTATTTTGTCAAATGCTTTTTCTGCATCAAATATTATATCTTAATGTTTATCATGAATTGTGAAATTTGAAAATCTGTACTGTGAAAAGAAACTAAAACCAGCCACGTTTAGTTTCTTTGCGAAGATAGTCTAAGAATATTCTGATTTGTTCAGTGTCAGCCACTTTGTGTACAAATTGAAAGATTTTGTATATATATTTTTTAATATCAGCATTCTTTTACAGAAAAAACTCTTATTCAAAAAGAATACCTGTAAGTGGATCAGATCCTAATTATAATATGATTTAGATTCATTTGGGTTAATTCTTTTGCTATTTTTTTTGTTTTTCATCCAGAGAATAGAAAATTGTTACCTAACCTATAATTGAAGTTAAAAAATGTCCCCCTCCTCAGATAAAGATATCCCCCTCAGATAAAGATCCATATGTGTAACTATGTTGTTCTACCATTTTCTACCTGTGACCTCCCATAGCCCTCTTGGTTCTGAAGTGATTTCAGTTCTACAAGTTTTTTTAGCTTTAATATATTGTTCTCTTTTTTTCCTCTGAACTATATTCATATGCTAAATTTAAACTCTGGTCACCTAAGATGCAATCTATTTTAATGTTTTCTCTGAAGGTTTCTTAAAGGTTTATGTTGTAGTGTTATATCTTCATTGAAGTTAAGATGGTTTTTTGTTAAATGTACCTTCAATAATGGCTACAAATGATTATCTGGTTCACTGGCTTGAAAACTCTTTAAAGTATGCATATAGAGGTTACAATTTTTAAGAATCACTTTGAAAAGTTCAGGCTGCATCAGTTCATTTTTATTAGTTCACTTTTGTGTTCCTGAGGGACTAGACTATTTTCTCAACTTTCAAAGACTATGCATTATAGTATTGTGTGAATTCTATTTCTAGAATCAGATTTCTAGATTTAGATGACCAGATACCTGTGAATCAGTTTCCAAAGCACAGATAGGTAACTTAAAGCAATTCATGAATATAAGGTATTTCAGCATTATTTCCTTATGTTAATGTGGCAGTTTCAACAACAATAACAAAATCATTACTTAATAACTCAATTTAAAATTTATTCTAGTATCTACTCATTAAATTTAGTTATCAGTTATTAATTTGTCCCCACTGGAAGTCATTTTAGGATTGTGAATGAAATAGATATTTTCAGAAAACATTCTGCTCTTTTACAAGAAGGCGAAGTGCCCTATGATTTAGACACTTGTCTACCTTTTCTCTCTGACATCTAGTGACAGTGTAGCAGTTTTAACCTGTTTGCAGCATGACTACATTAAGTACCATTTTATTCTCCATTTCTTTTTGAGTGCTCCCAAGTCTACTACTCGAGAATCTAATTTTTGCAGTGAAATAAATTTTATGATTTAGCTGTTCCAAAATCCCCCAATTTTTTCTTTTTTTCCTACTCTTTCTCCCCTCCTCATTTTTCCCTGAGGTGTAATCAATACTCTAAGTGTTCGTGGTCCTTTATCAGTAAAACAAACAAACAAACAAACAAAAAAACCTTCTCTAGGATAGTAATCTTATAGGGTCAAATATGGTTAGTTGCTTTTTAAATTAATATTAGTAGTTTTTACTCACCATAGCAATTTGAGAAAAAAAAATCCTGCAGTCTGAAATTGATACCAGTATTCAAACTAATTTTAAATGAAGAGTGTAAAAGACAATAGAAGTGATCTTATCTGTTTTCCACGTTAAAGGACTATTCAGATTCCTATTTTTAAAATAGTAGTCTTTCATTTTTATTCAGATATAAATAGATTTTGTTCTTGAATTTAACACCAGATACAAACAGAAAGCAACTTAATTCTTTCTTCCTAGTGCCTTTAAACAAGCTCCGCTGAATCTTCTTTTCTCCAGTGACTCCAGGGCATATCTCATGGTGTTTCCAGTCTCCTTAAGGGATTATTTGTGTGTGTGTGTGTGTGTGTGTGTGTGTGTGTGTGTGTGTAAATCTAGTCTAGTTTAATGTCAAGGCTTCATTCTCTCAACCAGTTAAAACTTCTCCTCTCACCAGCTCAGGCCTGCTTCAACCTAGAAAATCTAGAGTTTGATGGGGGCCATTCTGAACTTCGACTCTTTGCTGCTTTCTTTTCTAGGTTTTGGTGATTTCTCATTGTTAGGACTTGCCTACCTGCAGTTCCTTATGTGAGTAAGAGATGGATGCCTTCTCCTGTGTTTCTTACAACTCATTTTCAGAACGGAAGTTCCTTTTGTCTCTTCTTTGCTTGGTATCACCTCATTCCCAATAGGCTGTCCTCTCTAGCTAGATCCCTTTCTAGATAACCAGAGTCTTCTCTCTTTCACATCTCATCATTATTCCTAAGATAAGCACATACACACTCTTGCTCTGTAAGCTCAGAAAGACAGTCATTCCATCTGTGGCCCTGATTTTTTTTTCTGTGCTCCTCTGCCACTACAGCTAGACAGACGCGGATCACCACTCAGTCTCTGTGACCCTCAGAGGGAGAAACGCTCAGAGTACTTTTGTAGGGGGAAACGCTCAGAGTACTTTTCAGAAAATTCCTCTCATAGAGGGACTCCCTTTAAAACATCTCTTCTAAAGAAATCCTTTCTTTCTTATCTCACCTTTACTGTCTTCAGGCTTCTCTAATGAATTGTCAGACCAATTTTTTTTTGTGTGAGGCTTTGAAGTAAATATTTTCTGAAGTATTTTATCAGTGCATATCTTTAAAAAATGAAATTTCAGACCATTTATGATATACAGAGAGAGCAGATTTCACCCAAGCCATGAATCCTTTAATGTAAGTATGTCAAATACCCTGTCACCATGACTCATATCAAGGTTTTTTTTTTTTTTGTTTTTTTTTTTTAGTTTTTGTCACTTCTTCACATACTTTCTACCAGTTCCTCAGCTCTTCAAGGTCCCTAGGCCCTCCTCTTCCTTTTGATTTTATCCCTCTCTTTTTAAAACAATTTTTGAGGGGCATGTGGGTGGTTCAGTTGGTTGAGCATCTGACTTCAGCTCAGGTCATGATCTCACGGTTCATGAGTTAAAGCCCCACATCGGGCTCACTGCTGTCAGTGCAGAGCCCGCTTCAGATCCTCTGTCCCTCCTCTCTATCCCTCCCCAGCTTGCACTCTCTCAAAAATAAAAATATATGTGTATTTAAAAAAATGAAACCTGTTTTTTGGCATTTAATGTATACTTTAGAAAAAAACATTAGAGCCCTCTATTATAATTCCCCAGCTCTCTCTGAATCCATTGTTCTGTTTTGTTTTGGTTTTAAGTTTATTTTGAAAGAGAGAGTGAGTGAGCCAGGAGAGGGACAGAGAGAGAGGGAGAGAAAATGCTTAGCAGGATCTGCAGTGTCAGTGCAGAGCCCAGTACAGAGCTCAAACCCCTGAACTGGAGATCATGACCTGAGCCGAAGTAAGATACTTGACTGAGGCACCCAGGAGCCCCTCTGGATCCATTGTATTGTTTCATCTTAACTGTTTTTTTGTTCTGGCCAGAAATAACTGGAAGAACTTGGGAATCTAGATTCACTACAAATTTATGCCTCCTACATTAAACCACATCTCATTGCTGTCTTTTGTGAGCTCCTTATCAGATTTCTTGTGGCAGCTATTTCAAATCTTTGCCACATATCTCAAGTCTGTTTCATTCCCAGCATCCTCATTTTTTCAAGAGGACTCTATCTCTTAACTTCACTGAGGAAAAGGGCCTGTATTCCCATCTTCTCCCCTCTCAACTTGAGAAATAGTCTTTCATACTTTTCCTAATTCAATTTTCATTACTCTCTACCTCAGTCTCTTATTTCCTGTCTCAGAAGAAAAAAAAAAAATGTTTGTTTTTGTTCTTCCAAAAATCATCCTTCCCTTCAAAATCTGGTTTTCTATTCTCAGTAAGCCATTATACACACTTTTTCCAAATCAGTCTTTTTGAAAGATTATTTTTCACTTGTCCTTCCAGGATAAAAAACTCAAGGAAGGAGTTCTCCATTGTCCATACTGTAGGGCAGACATCAGGGTTTAACCGTGACTTCAAGGCTATCTGTAATCTGCCTCCACACTAATACTACAGATAGCTCTCTTTCAGCTTAAGTCCTAGTTTCTCTACAGTCTTTAGTACCAGACTGATTTCTTTTTCATTTCTTTGCTAGACTATTCATTTGGCATTCAGTAGAGGTTTCTTTGCATTCTTATTCATCTTTTTATGTGGAGGTTCTTTTTATGAGCTAGATTACAAATGCGAATGGGACAGAATATTTCTTTCATACTTTCTTGAAGACTGGGAGTTTCAAAGTTACACATAATTTTTTCTAAGATAAATTAAAATTGTTTCTAGTGGTCCTTCACTGCTAGCTTATTTCCTATTAGTTGTTACTAAAATTATTTTCTAAACTTTTATTTTGTTGAATGACAATGGAAATAGTTCAGATTCTATTTTTTTGCCTTACATGCCCAAGGCTATTTGTTGAAACAACAAACGCTGTCTGAAAATGTAAATTTCTGCCAGCCATGACCCAAATATGTATAAAAGGCCAAGAGAAAAAGACATAAGAAAATATCTGTTCAGCAACTTTAAAATAATATCTTTTCTCAGAATAGTTTCTATCCCTGTCTAGTTCACTCAGCATTTCTGCTAATATCTACAAGTACCTGTTGATTATAGTAAATTTCTTTGAAGTAGAGATACAGTTTTAAATTAAAAAGAAATTGTCTTCTCCAGAACGAAGAACACTGGCATTGTCTAAGAGGGTAAAATTAATCTTAAAAAATAGCTATATTTCATATTTTTTGTACATAAATTGAGAAGAAACAGTCTTATTTATAAAGGTATTTTCTTTCTCATCATAGCCCTACCAATATGTCTGCAAGAGTAACCTTATGTTATTGAATGAAATCTGTATTGTATTCAAAGGTATGCCACATACTGCACTAGGTACTTGACATATACTAAGATAATAAGGCATGAATCTGGCCCTTTGGGTGGATAATACATCATTTGAATGTAATTATGAAAACTAGGTAGCATTTGATAGGAATGTAAGTGAGGATAGGCTAAGTTATGCAACACAAACCCCAAAATCTCAAAATTTTACTGGATTAACACAAGTTGAATTCTCATGCAAAATAACATATCAATACAGATTGGCAGAGTGATGCTGCACATCCTAGTAACTTGGGGACCGAAACTGAAGGCAGTTTTATTTCAACATAGGTAGTCCCTGGTACTGTAGCAGGAAATATGGCAAATTGCAGAATGGCTTTTTAAAATTATGTTTGGAAACTTACACACATATCACTCCAGCTTACATTTCATAAATTACATAGTTAAACCTACCTTTAAGATGCCAGGGAAGTTGGGGGCTCCTAGGTGGGTCAGTTGGTTAAGCATCTGACTCTTGATTTTGGCTCAGGTCATAATCTCATGGTTCATGAGTTCAAGCCCCCTGCATCAGACTCTGTGCTGACAGTGCAGAGCCTGGTTGGGATTCTCCCTCTCTCTGCCCGCCCCCCAAACTTGTTCTTTCTCTTTCTTTCACCCTCCCTCCCTCCCTCTCTCTCTCAAAATAAATAAACTTTTTAAAAAAAGATGGCACCTGGGTGGCTCAGTCGGTAAAGTGTCCAACTGTTGGTTTTGTCTCAGGTCATGATCTTGTGGTTTCATGAGTTCACAGACCCTTTGCTGGCAGCATCTGGAGCTTGCTTGGGATTCTCTCTCTTCCTTTCTTTCTTCCCCACCCCCATTCGCACTGTCTCTCTCTCTAAATAAATAAATAAATTAAAAAAAAAAGAAAAACCAAACCAAAGAAGTATAATGCTGCTATATGCTACCATACTTAAAAGGCCTTTCTGGTATTTGAAGCAACATAGGGGAATCCATGGAGAAAAAAAAAATGTGTGTATAGTTTCTATGGGGGTAACTGCATAAAAGTTTGAAAAGTGTAGTCATAGTTAACTAATGTTTAAAAAAAACCTTTTTTAATAAAAATTTGAGCAGGGGCAGTTTTAAGCTTACAGGAACTGAGTGGCAAGTATAGAGAGTTTCCATATGCCCCCTCATTCTTGTTCTCATATTAACATCTTGCATTACTGCGGTACATTTTGTTACAATTAATGAGGCACTATTTGAAGTCCACAATTTTATATTAGGATTCACTGTATTGTATATTTCATAGGTTTTGAAAAATTTATGATAACATATATCCACCTGTACAGGATCATTCAGAATAGACTGTCCAAAACAATCTCTTGTGCTCCACCTATTTACCCCTCCATCCCTTCCCTCAAACCTCTGGCAACCACAGATCTTTTTCCTGTTTCCATAGTTTTGCCTGTTCCACATGTCATATAGTTGGAATCATATAACATATATGAGAAGAGCATAGCTGGAGTACTGAAACTCTGTGACTTCAAGACTTATTCTAAAGCAACAGTAATAAAGATAATGTGGTATATTTTTTTTTAAAAAGACAATGTAATATTAGCAAAAGAGCAGACATATAGATCTGTGCAACACAATCGACAGTCCAGAAATAGACCCTTATATATATGGCAGAGACAGAGGGAGACAGAGGATCCAAAGCAAGCTCTGTGCTGACAGCAGAGAGCCTGATGCAGGGCTCAAACCCACAAACTGTGAGATCATGCCCTGAGCCAAAGGCAGATGCTTAACTGACTGAGCCACCCAGGCGCCCCTATAAGTCTCTTTTTTAAATAAACTTTGTCAAAAGAATAAAAGTCTTCTTGCATATATATGTGTGTTCTAAGCATACTTACACATAATATCCTTTTATCTTTGCAGGCACTGGAACCCACCTCTTTCTTTACTTGACATACCCTCATAAGGCCTATAAACTTGGTTTTATTCCTTCTGTCATCAGTGCCCCTCATTACTTCTTCTGGTACAATATTTCCTGAGAAAGTAGTCTCTTCAATGTTCTCAGGGTTCCTATAATCTTAGTCAAATAGTCTCCTTCAGGAATACACTCAAAATCATACAATCTAGGTAACTGGGTAAACTTCCGTGAATGACTTAATCTCTGCCTCATTTCTTCATTTTAAAATGGAGACCATAATAAATTATACTCACTCATTGGAGCTTTGGTGTGGGGCTATTTTATCTGTGTTTTAGAGTTTGGTTATAGTGTCGATGAGCCTGACCAGTATCTAATTCACTTTTCCATTCAGTTGAATGTTCACAAGAAAAAGAAATGAAATGGTTTTAATAAGATAAAGATGAAAGGGCGCCTGGGTGGGTCAGTTGGTTGAGCATTGACTCTTGACTTTGGCTGGGGTCATGATCTCATGATCATGGGATCAAGCCCCCTTTCCAGCTCTGTGTTGAGCATGGATTCTGCTTGGGATTCTCTCTGCCTCTCCTACCACTCTCCCTGCCTTAAAAAAAAAAAAAAAGATGAACTGTATATGTATTTTATGTCTATTACTTACAAAACACTGAGAACACGTCCATTGTTTTCACTTTTTTCATTTGAGGATCATCTAAAATTATTTTAATAGAACTATATTTTTTTAAATACTCCTTAAAAATTTAATTTTAAGCAAGGGTTAATTTTTTTGTGTATTTTTCATGGTAAAGAAATGGCTTTTTTTTTTTTTTTTCCATTGCAACTCCAACTTTGTTAAGGAGCAGTTGCCTGCACTGCTAATGTCAAATGTAACTTTAGCTTTCAATTCATTGCTGTGGTTGTGTTTCCAGAGCCTGCTGTAAGAGATAAACCCATTGCAAATGAAGACAGCATTCATTTCCTTCCACCTCAGGCCACACAGAATTGATTGAGGTAATAAAATGACAGCACCTTGTAATATACTGAAGGCTCTTTAATTCGAAAACCAGTTCAAACCTGATTCAGAGCTTGTTTAAAGCTAATTTATAGCTTGCATAATTTTTAGCTGGCCGACCAAGGTAAAGGATGATATATGAAAACTGATAAAGAATTAACTTATGATACATTCAGACTTGTCTTATTACAGTCAACTGGAATTAAAAAACAGAGGTGGGAGGGGAATGGCAGAAATAATTGGTAAGCTTTGCTTCACATAGGTTAGCATTGTTGACAACAGTTTAAATTTTTCATCATCTCATTTCAGACCTAAATTCTTGTCCTGTCTTTGTAAAATCAGTTCTATTTGCATTTCTTGTATTTTAAAGTCCTTCATTTTTCATCACATATGTATTAAGGTTGGCGAGGCTGGGTGCAGTTAGCAGCTGCTCTGACTTCCACCGTGCCAAATCATGCCACGTTGGCAGTGCTGCTGCTGAATAGTTGTGTCTGTTAGCATTTAATTCAGTCTTTTTCAAGATGCAAGGGGAAAGGAGTTAGAACTCTTCAGTTTTATTTGGGCTGAAAAAATCAGTAGGCTTTTTGCCTTTGTGGGCTGTTTTTATCTATTGGAGTGTATTTATCCTTTTTGACCCACAAATAACATAACTACCATAGTATTCTATACTCTGAATGAAACCAAATTTTCAGAAATTTCAAGTCAGCATTCATGAATAAAAAATGGATTACATTTTCCTTTTTTATATTGAAATCCTTTACATAGTTATTGATGTGGTTTGAAGTGTTGAGGTTCAGAGCCCACAGCCAAGAAAGAATTGAGATGTCTTCCGTGTGAAAAGGCGGTTTTATTAAAGCACCAGGACAGGACCAGTGGCAGAAAGAGCTGCCCTGGGATTGTGAGGAGTGACTGATTATATACTTGGGTGTTGGGGGAGGTGAAGGTAAGGGACATTTCCGAAATGACTTTCATACGCTAAAGAAGAGTCTCAGAACCTTGGAGGCCCAGCTACTGTCACGCTAAAGTTGTTTTTGCCTCTAGTAAAGCATTAACATTAAGACAGTTGCAAGTTCCTGGAGGAGTGTTACACTCTGCCGGCCTCAAGTATTTGTCAGTGGGCTGCACGTTATATCAAAACTTAATTTTATCTACATTTCTCTGCCTTTGTTCCCCACATCAGTTACAGCTTTTTTGTGTTTAAAAAAAAAAAAGACAGTGGAGGATGGGCATATTTTTTGCCATACGCTATTATTATAGGATCCTAGAAAATGTTGAAACTGAGAAGGGCATTTACCATCCTTAACCCTGTGTATCAACTTAGTCCATTGCAAATGTTTTGGATATCTCAGCTAAAAATATCAATAAACATATATAAACATAATTTACATATATGAGACCTTATTTTCATATTCTGTAATTTTTTTTTTTAATGTTTGTTTATTTTGAGAGAAAGAGATCGTGAGTAGCAGCACACAGGGAATGGGCAGAGAGAGGCAGACAGAAAATCCCAAGCAGGTTCTGTACTAACAGCACAGAGTCCAGCGCAGGGCTGGATCGCACGGAACCACGAGATCAGGACCTTAGCTGAAGTTGTAAGCTCAACTAACTAAGCTACTCAGGCGCCCCTGTAATTTCTCCAGTGCAATTTGTCTAGCTATTTTGTGAGGTATTAAGACAAAAAAGATTGTGGTTAATCTAATTATGCCCATAGTAAGCATGGCCATAATTATTTAATTACTCTTTTGAAAATTACAAAGAGGTACATGCTTATTACGGAATAATATATAAATATGAAAATAGAAACCAGTTAGGGAATAGCCATTGCTAGCATTGTTATTTTTTTCTATGTGTATTTTTAAAGATCTTAACATAACGTAACATATGCCATGCATTCTGAGGGCAGAGTTGCTCCAAGGGGACAAAAATTGGCTCTCACAGGAATAAAAACCAAAGAGGGTTTGTGACCTCTATCGCTGAACCTTTTCTGATAAAATCTTATTTTTAGTATTTAATTTGTCTCCGGTTTTCTTGGGTGTCGCACAAGAAGTACTATCATTGAGATCACGAAGAATACACAAAAATGTATAATGATCAGTGCTATAAAACAGTGACAAACAAATGGTTGTGATCATATGACATTTCATCAATTGCTTTATCTTGAAGTTATTTCACATTTGCCTGCTGGCTGTTATTGGCCATCTTGTGGATGCTGTTTATAACTTAGGCTTTAAGAATAAAAAGATTTGTTATTTACTATTATAAACATTATTTAATCCATCATTAATTATTTCAGTTACTGAAATTAGAAAATACTGACAATATATGAATGATTATTTAGCAGCTATTTTCTCTTATCAAGCAAAACCTAAAGTTCACTAAAATTTTAAGACTTACTTAATTTTTCAGTTACTTTTACTAGAAATGTAATAGTTTGAATGATTTAAGTTTTGCACTGTTATTCTTACATGTTTATGTTACATGTAACTTGACATAATTTTTAAATTTTGTAATGTTACTTTATGATTTAAGTATAGTAGACACACAGTGGTACATTAGTTTCAGGTGTACATCATGATTGGACAACAGTATAGTTTACATTTTGCTCACCACAGGTGTAGCTGCCTCTGGCACCACACAATTCTATAACAGTATCATTGACAGTATTCCTTATGCTGTGCCTTTTATTCCTGTAATTTATACATTACAGAGGAAGCCTGTATCTCTCACTCCCTTTTGCCCATTTTGCTCATCCCCCAATTCCCCTCCCCTCTGGCAACCATCAGTTTTTTTCAGTATTTATAGGTCTGGTTCTGCTTCTTGTTTATTCATTTGTGTTTTTTAGATTCCACATGAGTGAAATTATATGGTATTTGTCTTTCTAGGTCTGACTTATTTCACTTAGCACTGTACTCTCTGCTCTATCCCTGTTGTTGCAAATGGCAAGATCTCCTCCTCTTTTATTGCTAGTAAAATTCCATTTTGGGTATGTGTGCATATCACATCTTCCATATCCATTCATCTGTGGATGGACACCTAAGTTGCTTCCATATCTTGGCTATTGTAAATAATGCTGCAGTAAACATAGTTTATTAGTGTTTTTATTTTCTTTGGGTAAATTTAAAAATTCTGGTTTTAGTTTTTTGAGGAACTTCCAAACTGTTTTCCACAGTGACTATACCAATTTACATTCATACCAACAGCACACTAGGGTTCAATTTTCTCCTTATCTTTGTCAACACCTGTCTTTTTGATTTTAACCATTCTGACAGGTATAAGGTGATATCTCATTGTGATTTTGATTTGCATTTCTCTAATGATCAGTGATGTTGAGAATCTTTCATGAATCTGTTGGTCATCTGTTAAGTCTTCTTCGGAAAAATGTCTAATCAGGTCCTCTGCCCATTTTTTAATTGGATTATTTTGACCTAATTTATATAAATTAAGATTACTCAGCAATTGTAGTTACACAGTTAAGTTACATATTAATAGCTTTTAATTTTAAATTTGTTAAATTATAAATTTATAAAAATTTATATTTAGTCATTCATAACCTTAGATAAAGAGTTAAGCTCTTTTTAAGCATAAAGCTTAACTCCTTTTTATTATATAAAGTACAGCTATACAAACAGCACATACACACATATACAATATATCTGTGGCATTAAAATTTCATGGGAGGCACTTATGAAAAAAATTGCTTAAAAAAATTTTTTTTAACATTCATTTTTTGAGAGACAGACATAGCATGAGTGGGGGAGGGACAAAGAGGGGGGAGGGGCAGAGGGAGAGGGAGACACAGAATCTGATGCAGGCTCTAGGCTCTGAACTGACAGCACAGAGCCCAACATGGGGCTCAAACTCGCAGACCATGAGATCTTGACCTGAGCCGAAGTCAGATACTTAACCGACTGAGCCACCCAGGTGCCCCTACTTATGAAAAAATTTCTAAGAAAACTCTTTGGGGGATGCTAATAAAAAAGGGTTGAGAAACACTAGCATAAACAACTTTTACATTGCTCTTTTCCTTAATATTCCATAATAAGCATTAAGGGGTAGCTGAGTGTTCCAGTTGGTTAAGTGTCAAACCTTTTTTTTAATAAAGTTTTTTTTTTTAATGTTTACTTACTTATTTTGAGAGCAAGCAAGAGGGGAGGCGTAGAGAGAGGGAGAAAGACAGAATCCCAAGCAGGTTCCATGGCTCAGCATGGAGCTGGACAGACGTGGGGCAAGATCATGACCTGAGCCGAAATCCAGAGTCTGACACTTAACCAGCTGAGCCACCGAGGCACCCCTAAGTGTCAGACTACGGATCTCAGCTTAGGTCATGATGTCACAGTTAACGAGACAGAGCCTAGCATGGGGCTCTGTGCTGACAGCATAGGAGCTTGCTTGGGATTCTCTGTCTCTGCCCTTCCCTGTGCAGTCTTTCTCTCTCTCTCTCTCTCTCTCTCTCTCTCTCTCTCTCTCTCTCTCTCAAAATAAATAAATATTTAAAAAAATTATTTTTTCATAAAGTCAGTTTTGTGACCTACACACGGTGTATGTTGCTAAATTAAGAAGTAAATAGATCTATTTGTGACATCAGTCATTATAATCCGTTTTATTTGAAACATATTTTGAGCTCATAATCCTTAAATATCCATAAAGTACTAGATCACTTTGTGATTGTTGGAGACAGAATTGTAAATATCTATGTAGAGAGTGAAACATAAGTCTTAATAAATCTAAGTTTCAGTAGGATTCCTTTGTAACATTTTTTGTGTGTTACTATTTGAAGTCTTTCAAATGATCTGACCTTTGTTTTACTGTGGCCCTTGTGGTTTGTATGCATATTTTTGTCTTCTATAATTCTAGGGTTTGATTTATGAGTCTACTTATTCACACACATTAATGCCTTTACCCTGGCCACTACTATACTATGAAGATTCAAAAACGAGTAAGACATTTTGTCTAATAATTACTTAAAAATGGTAGCCAAATAGAATTCTTCCTCTGAGTAATTCTATCTCATTGGGAAACAGGCATGTAAATTGAAAGACTAAAGACCTATTACTCTCCTTTAAAAGTCCCAGGTATATGAAAAAATTAAAAAATAAAAATAAAGTCCAAGGTATATGATACTATTGTTTCATGGAGCCAAGCAAGCAAATACTTGGCAGAATGAAGTACAACAATGACAAACGTTTTACCCTATAAATCATATATATTTTACACTAATAATATTTTAATTTCTAAAACTTACCTCATGTCTATATTTCCAATAATTATTTTCAGAAAAACAGATTCTAGGAGACAAGCACACTAAGACTGAGAATTGTATATTTTTTATTGTTATTGTGTATGGCTTGAAGACATATTTCTTTTTTATTTATTTACCTCCATTCTTATTTGGTTCAAAGTCACTAAATTTTAAAACTCCTTGACTTCAACCATATAATATACAAATTTATTTTTAAAAATAGCATTCCAAATTTTTAAGTGAATTTGGAGCCTTTGTAACAGGTGATTTTGAAACCCAAATAATGTAACCAAATGGAAACATATGGTTGTTATATTTTTCTCATTTTTATAGCTCTAGAAGGATGTTCTTTTTAGAGCAAATATTTTATTTTTTCCCTGTATGAGTTCTTACAATCTATTAAAACAAAGACTTTGGAGATATTCTCACCACAGAAATCTCAGGGACTAGAACTGCCTGCAAAAAAAAAAACACACACACACACACAAAAAACAACTATTTTCATATTTACAACATTTATGTAAGAACATTTTGTTTTATAAGCAGACTGCTTTTTAGATATGTTCTTCCAGTCCCACTGAAATTAACAATAAAAAGAAGTTGGTTTCAAAGTAATTTTAAGCAAAAATTATGCCTAGCACAGAACTAATTTAAAAATTTACAGATTTATTTACAAGTGACCTATTAAGAGAAAACATTTAATTTGTATAGTTTCTGTTATTAAAAATAAGACATTTATCTATATTTAACCTTCAGAGTCATTGTGTTTATTTCAATGTATACTTGGTTCTTCTAACATTTGGAGGGTATTAACACGACTTAGTAGCATTTGCATATAGGAAGAGTCATTTTAGAAACTCTGTTCTCTATTTGAGTAGCTTTATGTATTGACCTAGGTAAAAGCATGATCAAGTTAACTAATTGTCCATTCTTATGAACTTCATATTGAGAGGAAAGTAGACAAACAGAAATCATCAGCCTTTAATTTGAAATAAAGCATTTTACAAAGTTGTATTATGTTTAAATGAAGAATGTATTTTACATTAACCCTAAAGTATAAGTGATTTAAAATGTTAAAAGGCAAATGTATGGAGTATACCAAGCATTTAGCTTTGTTTCTGAAAGAAATGAAAAATAAATTACAAAAAATGAAAAAGTCGAATAGTAACTTTTGGTGTATCTTTTAAGGTACCAAAAGTTATAGTAGGAATACAAAATATAGTAAATGTTCTTAGAATTGATGAGAGTTAAGTAAAATTTTCCATAGGATATGATGTACTCTTACAAATAATGTACTAAGATATCATTATAATCAAGTTCATATAATAAGGCATTGACTTCTGGATTCCTGTCGGAGTGTGGGGATGAGCTGGCTTCTGATGCCAGTTATTTGCAGAGCCACAAGTCTTTACCCATTTCTACATATTATTCTACACAAATCCCTGTGTATGTCCCTACACACATTTTTTATATGTGATTCTGCACATGTCTCTGTACACCAACCTTTTTATACCCCTATATACATCCTTACAGGCATTCTGACACATTCTACACATATCCCTACACACTGAGCCCTTGCAGAGCCTTTTCCAAGACCCTTTGTACACACACCCTCTATGTATATATACACTCGACAGTCAAAACTTGCCTTTCTTGTCCTTATTATATATGATGTACCCTATCTTATTCTTTTCTATTAAATTTTACTGTTAAAGCCAAATTGTTCAGAAGTCACTAAATCCATATTTTGTGTAGACTAGAACATGCTTGCTGTTCTAGCACATTTGGACTGATACATAGGTCAGTATTTTTTTGTTACATGTCTAGGCATATGAATACAGGTGAAGCAAATATAAGCTAGGTGGAAGTAAGATTTTACTTACAATCCAAATTTTGTATAACATTTCTTTAAAGCTTTCATGTTCTCATTGTTCAGCAGTGATGAGCTATAAATTTATAAATTTTTTTCTCACCATATGATAAACTGCAGAATATCTTACATAGAAATATTTAAAGAAACTAGAAGTTCAGGCAAAAAGCTTCAAATGGTAGGATTTGAAAGAGTTTTAGGATTGAAATTTCTATCCTTTATGATTTAATGATTGGCTTCATGCCAATAGAATGGCAGTAGGTTGCAAAGTTTGGCCTTATCTGAAATTGTTCCCAACTACTTACTGACATTAAGAAATGTTTAATTCCTAAAAAAAAAAATAAAAAAAAAAAGAAAGAAATGTTTAATTCCTGGGAAACATCTTTGATGTATGGTCAGTCTTTTCATGTAAATGTCAAAAGCCAGTATGTTTTGTGTTATCTTTATTATCCGTAAGGTAACCTCTTTCTTTATATGTCTATTTCTGTAAGATTGAAATTAAGTGAAACATGCCTGAGGAACATCAGGTTTATGGTCAGTCATACCTGGATTTGAATATCTCCTCCTCCATTTGGTAGTTGTGATGCTCTGGGCAAATTCCTTAACCCTTCTGAGTTTCAATGTCATCATTGATAACTTAAAGATAATACTGTATAAGCTTGTTTTGAAGATCAGAGAATAGCCTATGTAGCATGCATAGCACAATTCTTGGCCCATTAAATCCTCTATAAATGGTAATACACATCATCGTGATAATTATTAATACAAAAAGCTATAGTAGGTATACAAAAGGTATAGTAAGTGTTTCTAGAATTGATGGGAGTTGAGTAAAATTTTCCATAGGATATGATGTAATGTACTAATACAATTATAGTAATAATAATCATGATGATATATAGTTAATACTTTTGTTGCTAATCTTATGTTTATCCTGATTTGTGAGCATAGCCAAGCTATTTTGTTTCATGTTTGATTTTTCATAACTCAAAGGATAGGATGCCAAAAAACTTACAGTAGCTTTTTATATAATTGTTACTGTCAAAAAGATTCTTTGAGAACAATGGTATCGTATATAAATCTGGTTATAGGCTCTTTTTTTCTGGATTAATGTAGAATTACAGCATAGTACTATTTCATATTTTCAACAAAGGATCACATGAATACTATATTTTTGAAGCATCTCAAGTTTTAATTTAAGCTATTATTTTTACATTTCATATGATACTGAATTATTGCTAGTAGCAGGTCAATAGATACTATAAATGTGCTCCAAATAAGTAATGTCTGCCTTAATAATTTAGTTGGTTATAATTATAAAGCATTTGCCCAGGGAAAGAAATGGTTCCTCAAGGTTATTTGAGGAAAATACCAGTTTCATGAGGAGTTCTATTCATAATATACTTCTTATTCATTTAGAATAGGTGGAATCTTTGAATTTAAATCTAGAATTCACTTTGCAGATCAACTGCTCAAATGTTCTTAGACCTCATCCCCCTCAAGGTTATCTCTGTATTTAAGAATCTGGAGTTCCAAGATTTGTGAATGAATTGTCAGAGACCCGTAATTGGGGCAGGTGGAGTGGCTCAGTCAGTTGAATATCCAACTTGGGCTCAGGTCATGATCTCGTAGTTCTTGAGTTTAAGCCCAGTGTCAGGCTCTGTGCTGTCAGCACAGAGCCAGCTTTTGATCCTCTATCTGCCCCCTTGTCTCTCTCTCTCTCTCTCTCTCTCTCTCTCAAAAATATTAAATAAATATTAAAAAAAAAAGACCCATAATAAGTAGCAGGGCCCAGCTCAGGACTTTAGACTTTATGTCTCCAAGTCCATTGGTCTTTGCCATATATAGTACTGATATTTAGTGTTCCATTGTGTACATTTGTGACTAAATCTCTTACAGTGTCTATATATTTCCCAAATATTGTATCATTTCCATGATTATCTAATTGGGCTTATTGTTTGGCATATGTAGACAAATATTTTCCCATTTTGATATAAAATAACTTATTTAAAATTTTTTCTTGCATTGTGGTATATAATAGTCTTGATCATCAAGAGCTTAATTGGATATATGGTTCATACAAGAAGGTTTAATCTGTGTACAGATTTTATTTGAAATTAACAGCATTTTGCATCAATGTAGTATGTGACTGATAACAGGTATTTTTGTGTCTCATTTTTAAATGTAGTTTGAAACTGTTTCTAGTACCTATCAATTTTATACTGATCGCTTTATTAGTGATATTGCTGTTCCTAATTGATACTTCCTTCTCCTTACCGTGTAGTCTTCCAAAATTTAAAAAATACTGCATCATGAAAGAAAAAAAATAGCATATTTTCCTTAAATTATCAAACTATGAGAATTTTTTGTCCACAAAAACTTACGTAGCTACCTTTTAAATATCTAAATATCAGAGGTAAAAGGAAGAATTTACTTAAAACAAGCACCACTGATTTTTTATTTTTATATTAGGATTTTTTAGGCATTTTTTTTAGAGATGCTTTTCAATTAAAGCCAAAGTTTTACTCTTTTTGGCAAAGTGTGCTATAGACAACAATGTTAAATTTATTATCAGTGTAGATTCGTGAACCAAAAACACATATCCCAAACACACAAAATTACAGATTTAAAATTTTCTCAGTAACCTTAGATATCCTCAAATTTAAAGCTGGTGGAAATACTTGACGCCCTTTTCCATTCTTACAGTGATACACATTGTAATTATTCACTGCTCTATAATGGATCATTTTTTATCTATATCTTGTGTCTTTTCTGTCTATATAGAGTAAATATTTATGTTTTCCCATTTTTCTGAACTAAGATACACATAAAATAGGTTTGAACTATCCACTATAACTCATTGAAAAGAAAGGCCTTACACTGATATTGTATGGAAGAGAAAACTATCTAAATCATTTCAGCAGCCAGCTTATAACCAAGATAACATCAGCATTTTCCTTCTTGAAAATGTATCTTCCATATATTAAAGTAAGGATGCTGTATTTTATTAAAAATAGTATGACAAGTTTAACCTATCATTATCACAAATCTAGCTTAAAGAAAATCTTACTATGTTTGATAGGGGGAAAAATAGTAAGATTTTCTTTTAGTCACATGTTCACTATACAAAACCACCAAAAAACAATGCAAAAAAAAAGTAGTTCTTATGTTAATAGCACAATACTTTAAGTTCTCAAAGTCAAATCATTATCCTATATAAACATACAGTATTAAAATGACATTAATGATTTAATGGCTAGTTGGCTAATGTCATAAAAGTTACCAGTTTGAAAAATCTAGTATTTTCTGCTCGTACAAAATGTAGCCCTGTAATTTACTGCTTCATCTTTTTGTAGTTAAGTATTTGTCTAGGATAGGAACAAGCTATACACTACTTGGTTGCATTACTTAAAAATTAGAAATAGGGGCACCTGGGTCGCTCAGGGTGTTGGGCTCCAACTCTTAATTTCAGCTTAGGTCGTGACCTCACAGTTCACAGATTCAAGCTCCACATGGGTCTCTGCGCTGACAGGGAAGAGCCTGCTTGGGATTCCCTCTCTCTCTGCCCTGTTCGTTTGCTCGCTCTCTCTCAAATAAACTTTTTAAAAAATTAGAAGTATAAAAGACTTTACGTATGTTAGAAATATTTGACAGGCTTTGAGAATCCAGATTTACTTTACATTTCTTCACTTCTCCAACAATGAAAAATAAAATTTTATTGAACAATAGTCTCTATACTAATTAATATGCCCTTAATTAATTTTTGAAGATGGTATACTACAGTAATTTGTAAATAAATAAAATACATAAGCTTCATTTAGCATAATTTTTTATAAATAACTATGCATCATTTTAATTACTACTTTTTTCATATTACTGTTTATCTGTGGTATGTTTAGTAAGGAATTAAGTGACAGATTACTTTAATAGCTGCATTTTTAAATGTATTATTATATTCTTATTATACAAGTAATATATGTTTACTAAGATCATTCAAAAAATGCAAAAAAAAAAAAAAAAAAGAATAAAGAAAACAAAACTCCTAACCTACCTCTCAGGTAACCACTGTTAGGATATTAGTGTATCTCTTTCTACCTTTTTATCTTGCCTTCATTTAACAAATATTTACTGAGCATTTTATAAGTATAAGGCCCCGTAATAGTTGCTTAGTACCATGGCATCCATGACAGGATACAGCTCCTGTCTTCTTGATGCTTGCTTATAGTCTATCAGAGAATATAGACAAATGAGAAGGAAGCTATGGAAAAATAACTAAAGGTACTGTTAAAGCCAGTAGCAAGAGAACTAACCTGGTTTGTTGGGTCCCAGCAAATATTCTTGATATTTTTAGAATGTGGTAGGAGTGTTCTGTGATGCCAGTATCATAATAGGCATATGTTCTCACTTGTTCTTTCCCTCTCTCCCTCTCCCTCTCTCTACTTCTCTCTCTCGCTCTCTCTCTGTAGGTATATGTTCTCACTTCTTCTTTCCCTCTTTCTCTCCCTCTCTCTTATATTTTAAAATTTCCACTGGCTGTTTCACTGAGGATCTAGAAGAAAATAAAAGTTCTTGTGTGCATAAACCTTCATATCTGAAAAATTCACATTATTTTAAGAACCACTATGGTATCATTATCACTGCTATAAACTTAAATAGACTGAAAATGAGCAAATCTCCAAAATGTCTCTTAGGCAATTTCATTATGGGCAGAAAAGAATTTAGCATTTCCAAATTATTTTTATGATAATATAAAGTTGCTGATTCACTTGTTATAATTTATGGAAGTATTTTATCCAGCTTTAACACTGCTATTGTCTTAAAGCAATTAGCACAGTTACATATCAATTTTGCAATAATATTTCATAGCAATATACTTAATTTAATCAAACTATTTAAAGACAGTTTTTCTAATAATTACATGCTTTGTTTTTACCATTATGAAATACGCTAATGAATTTGAAAAAATAACATGTATTAGATATATGAACAGTACTATAATCCTATTTGATTAAAAACAGTAAATTATTGTCATATAATGTTATAAACCTTTTAAGTTTTTGGTTTCTATTTTTATTCTATTCTGTATGTTTTACATTACCATATTTTAAACTGGTTATATTAGCAAATTTAGGAAAATATAAAATCATATTTCATATTTAAAAATTTTAATAGTGGCAAATAAGCTCTTGAATATGTTGAGCCTAAATTCTTCATCGTTAATTAACTGTATTAAATTAATTCTATTATCTTAAAATGTTTTATTGGAAAATCTAGACTTAGGACAGTATGTTTTATGACAGTTTCTAGTGCTTTATAATGAAAACATGAGGATTCCTATATTTATTTAAATATTATAAAATTAATTTTGAAAGAAAATTTTGTTATAATCAAAAACTTCATTTGAGACACTAATGCCAGAGAAATATCAGATAGAAAATATTTTAGTTCCTTGAAAAAGAATCTCTTCATTTGTTTAAATTTTCTTTGACAAACATGTTTTAATATCTCCCAGTCTTTCAGAGACCCTAACTTTGACCTCATCCTTTCTCCAGTTACTACCTCCTGATTACAGTCATGTAGTGTCAATTCTCAGAACACTAAACTGAAGTTGAGAAAATCATTCTGAAATGACTGTTTATGGTTGGGTGTATAAAGCAACATATATGCATATTTTTTTAAAGGAGTTCTAGATCTCTGCTTTGTGAAAGTTTCCCTTTCATGCATATATTCAGCTTCATATGGTCATTTTGAGACTAGGACATACAGACTTAAAAGGAGATGGTGAAAGATGTTCTTATGGACAGTAAATGCAGTGGACTCTGCAAACCAGTGCTGCAGTTTTGGTTTTTGTTTTGTTTTTTGTTTTTTGTTTCTTATTCAAGCTGAAAGTCTAGGGGACCAGGACAGAGATATATATACCATATATTGTTTATAGAGGAGGTAGATTTTTATGCTGCAGGAAAGGTTTGGTTAATATATGGAAGATATAAAATATAACGCTTGACTAAAAGCCCAGAAATAGTATTGCTAGAAGCCCAAGCTATCAGGAGTAATTTTACCATGAGTCTTTTGGTCTTTCTACCATGGTTCAAAGATTGCTGCTATAGCTCCAGTCTTAAAATTAAACAAGAAGGATGAAATGCAAAATGACATGTCCTGGCCCCTCTTTAAATTATTTCAACTGGGCTTTGATCTCTACCATTCTACTGAAATGATTCTTGTAAGGTCACTTACAGTGTCTTTCTTGTCAAAGTAGTCATGCCTCTGCTTGAATCTTATCTGACTTCTTAATATCTTTTGGCAATCAATTGGCCATTTCCTCTTTCTTGAAAATGTTCTTATCTTGGTTTCTGTGGCCCATATTGTCCCCTAATTTTCTTCATACAAAACTGGCAACTCCTCAGTCCTGTTAGCTAAATTCTTCACCTCTACCTAAGTTGTATTAACATGGCTTATTGGTCCTTGGGGCCTCTTTCTTCTCTATTTACGTATTGTTCCCTAGATGATTGCAAATAGTCTTATAATAACTATACGTTGAGGACTTCAAAACTTCTAATACCAGCCCTTAATTCTTCTTCCAAGATCTAAATTCATCTGCCCAAATATTTGCTGACATTGGCATTGAATATCTAAAGACTGTCTTAAGCTCAATACTGCCAAAATAGAATTCTTATTTCCTCATTCTTCATCACTCCCATCACAACTATGTCTCCCATAGTCTTTACCAACTTATCCATTTTTGGGTGCCAACAACAGAGGAATCATTCCTAATTACTTTTTTGTTGTTGTTGTTGATTTCCATATCTACCTATCAGCCTGCCCTTACTCTAAACTATAACATACTCTGAACCATATTATACTTTCTACTCCTATTACTACTACAATACTTTAAGACACTCTCATTCCTGATACGGACTATTGCAGTAGCCTTTTGCCCTATGTCCCTATTTTCATTCTTACCTATCCTTTATTTTCTCTAAATTGCAACCAAAACAAGCATCGAATTCAAAATCAAATCATATTACTTAAATTTTTAAACCCTCCAATGGCTTCTCATTGCAAATAGAATATCCAATATGGCCCACATAGTTGTACCTAACATTTAATATCGTGCCAAATATGCTGACTTTTCTGGTGCATGTGCATGCTGAACTCATTTGTACTCTAAAGTCCTTGCCCGTCTTCTGTAGGTCTGGACATCATCTTCTCACAGATTAGTATATGAGTGGCTCCTTCATATCATTCAGGTCTCAGCCTGAATGTCACCTCTTTAGTAGAGGTATTTTCCTGATTACTTTGTCTAAGAAAAGGTGTGCTCCCACAGTTTGTATCCCTTTCCTGTGTTCTTTCTGCTACATCAAAATTTGAAACTTGTTAGCAGATTATTATGTCTTTCCCTGTTGGAATTTAAGATCCATGAGGACAGTAATGCTGTTTCTCCATCTCCTAGAACAGAAGCTGGCACATAATAGATACATATTCGTAGATAACCAACAAATAGAAAACATTCTATATTGTAAATTTAATTCTTAACAATTATCATTTGTATTGAAAAATTAGGATTGTAGATAGAAAAGAAAGCAAAACTTACCCTTTTTAAGTATTTATTTTGAGAGAGCATAAGCAGGGGAGGGGGATAGAGAGAGAATCCCAAGCAGGCTCTGCTCTGTCAGCACTGAGCCCAATGTGGGGCTCAGACTTATGAACCTGTGAGATCATGACCTGAGCCAAAACCAAGAGTTGGATGCTTAATTAACTGAGCCACCCAGGCCCCCCTACAAAACTTATAATTTTTGTTCTGGTTAGGTTTTGAGGCTAGGTTTTTATTTTTTTACATTTTACAGATAAGGAAGCCAAAACTAAGAGGTCATGTGCCTTTCCCAAGGTCACATCAACAGTAAGTTCCAAAGCAGGATTCAAATAGGTTTGTCTGACACCAAAGCCTAGACATGTACTCATGTAGATGTTCTGGGGAAGAACATCACATACTTGTTTTTCAGTGTAAGATAAATTCAACCCATGGATTATGTGTACACACACACACACACACACACACACAATGTCACCAACATTTTTTGTTGTGTTTTTGTATAATCTCTATTTTTGCCAACAATTGATTTAAAATCATATTGCTTCATTACGGTCAATATTAATCCATCATGAAAGACAGTTCCAGACAGCAACCTAGGAGACATGAATTCTGAATCCAACTTTACTATTAATTAGCTATGGGACCCTGGGGAAGTCAGTTATGTACTCTAAGAATGGCTTTTCTATCAGCATTATAAAAAAGAATAGATCAAATGATCCATCCTCTAAGTAAGGTACCTCCTATCTCTAAAATCTTAACAGCTCTTAGTAGAGAAGAGTGCTCTGAAAAAAAAAACATAGAAATCTGTTGTAACTTATCTCCATACCTGATTTATCTCTAAATGTGACTTGCTTATGTATCGATTTCCTCTTGGAAATACACATAGTGGACAGTTTTCTTGTTTTGATCACTCTCCTCTCGAAATTTAGGGATGTAACTAGAAGAACGCAGATATAGAATTTAGAGTTGTCTTGAATAATCTGTTGGGTTTTTTTTAACCTATTGTTGATTTTCCTCATATTATCAATAGAGGTCCTCACTGTGTTCTCTCATTGTTTGTAAGGGTGTTTCAGTTGATTCCCTGGACATTTCTAGGTATACACAAATACGGTTGGTTTTACTTCCTCTTTTACAACTTTATACTTTGTCTTTCTCTTGTCTAATAGTGTTGGCTAATATCTCCAAAACAAGATTAAATAATAGTGGTATGCGTGTTATCACCTTGACCTTAGTTGGAATGTTTCAAGTGTATGAAGTTAGTGTTTGAGTTAAAAACATTTATATTAAGAAAGTTTAATGTAAATAAATTGATAAAATGTAATGTTGAAAACAAACTGCAGGGAGGCAAACCATAAGAGTCTTAATATAGAGAACAAACTAAGGGTTGCTGGGGCGGGGGGCGGGGGATGGGCTAAATGGGCGATGGGTATTAAGGAGGGCACTTGTGTTGAGCACTGGGTGTTATATGTAAGTGACAAATCCCTAAATTCTACTCCTGAAACCATTATTACACTATATGTTAACAAACTTGGGTTTAAATAAAATTAAAAAAAAAGAAAAGAAACTGCAAACTGTAGAAGATATATAATATGATGCCATTCATATAAAATGTTAAAATATAAAAACATACCAGGGAATAAGTAATATCCAACTCAATGTATTGGAAAGAAAGGGGAAAAGGATGGAGAAGGAATACTGAAAGGTTAAGTGTTATAAGTTACAGTTATGATTACTGTTACGTTTGCAACATTTATAACAAAAATAATTTGATACCCTGAAGAAACCTGGAGGTGTCTGGTATAAAGAACATAGGTCTGAATTGAAGACACTTTACCTTTCAAGTGTATAAATTTCCTGATCACCGGGATCAGCTGTGTTTGCTGTCCTCTCTACCCTGAACATATTGCATGTAATAGGTATTCATTAAATAATTACTGAATGAAAAACTAAAGGAAAGAAAGAAGGAAACACATCATTAACTTTTTATTTTAAGTAAAGCTTAGTTTAAATAAGTCATGTAGATTTATTTTGTATATTAGAAGCCTACAATTTTTCTAAAAAAACAATGTTACCAAGTTTTCCATATGGCTTTTCAGAAGTCAACATAATATTACATATTATTGTGCTGCTTGTGATGTGAAACATGTAACACAAATTAATTTTGGGGTTTACTACCTTTGTATCAGCAGAATCAAGCCCTGCTTCAGGCTACCTACAGTCAGATGGGACACAATGGTGTCACAGTTTCAAATGCCTCCTATTACTCAGTTATATTCCTGTTTTATAAATCTTTTGAAATTGAATTTATCAATAAAACATTTCAATCTGTGGTGAATTACAGACCATATACTTTATTTTCTATTTTAAAAGAAAATGGGAAAAAAAGGAGCTGCATTCTATTTATGTATTTTCTGTCTGTGATAAAATACAGTAATTTTAAAATAAGCAAAATAAAATAATTCTTTAAAAACCCTCTCATTGCAACGGATAATTATAAATTTAAATTCCCTGGGTAATTACTGAACCATCTGTATTATGAAAATTAGAACTTTTAAATGTTTAATGGATTTTTGATTGAACAATATGACTGCCACATAATGTGGCTATGAGATCATTAACTTTTGTCATTTTTATATTTTCAACTGTATAACTTCATTTTTCATTAATCATTGGGTTTTGTCAGAGTCAATTTAATATTGTACTCGGATTTTCTTTTGAGACCCTTGAGTTTGAACTCTCAGCATTCCCAAGAGCCCAGAGGAGTCCTACCTCTAGAGGCTTATGATTCTTCTTACAAATAGAGGCTATTTTTATTTTCTCAAAAAGTAAGCTTTTGTGTTAGTAATTAGTAAAAAATTGAGAAAGCCATGGACCTTGATAATAAATTATCTTTACATGAGTTTATTTGAAGACATAAGAGCAGTCATCCCAAAGTAGTGCAGAATTGTGTGTTGCTCAAAAATTGATTCTTGTGACATTTTACCAATACCCTTTTTGTCCTCAACTATTTCTATTTCCTCATGAGATTTAGGAAATATCATACAACAAATCCTAAATACTGTCATAATATTTGAAAAAGTGAAAAGGCAATCAGTATGTTTATCAAGATTTCCACAGATTATCTTTAGGGAGCAGAATTGTAGAACTGTTTTGGATTTAAAGGTTGTTTTTCAGTCACTTCTGTGAGATAGACTTAGAATCTTTTTGTTAAACTGAATAATTAATGTGGTCATTAGCCAGTGAGCAAAATTGAGTTATTTTTCAGAATGTATGGGATGCTTTTAAAATGTATTGATCACAGGCAATTGTAATTGTCCCTTTGGTATATGGAAAGAGGACTCTTTGGAGTCAGAGCTGAATTTGAATCCTAGGTTGTCATATTTTTAAGTGTGTGACTAAGAGCCGTTCCTTAATGTCTCCAATCCTCAATTTTCTCAATGAGAAATGGGAATGAAAATATTAAAAATACTTATTCTTTCCTGGCATTTGTGAAGATTACATATAATGTATGTAAATACTTGGTATTTGATATGTATACAAAAAGTCAAAAGTATTATTTATTTGTTTCCTGTGCATCTGTATAGTAGTAAATTTATTCATGTAGTCAAGAAATATTCATTAAGAAGCCAAAGTAGGATAGGAATAGCACTAATTCCTTAGGATACTGTGGTAATAAGCAAGACAGGGAAAAATCTTCTATCATGGAGCTTACAGCCTAGTGAAAGAAGACACATGATATGTAAATAAGTAAATGATCCTTTCATTGTAATACATGTTATGGAGAACAATCTGAGTGCTGAGGAATAGCAAGTTTTGTGCATAAAGTCAGAGGACTCCTCACTGACTGACACCTTTATGACAGAAGTAAACTAAGCATACAAAATCAGAGTAATAGGTGCCATTTGTCTAGAAATCTTTTTCTTAAAATAAGCAAAACAGTGGCTAAGCAATAATCTACAATTCTAGATATGGAAATGTGGCTGTTAATTTTGACACTGATTGTGAAAAACCACTGTTAGAGCATTTTTGTGTGTGGAATTTTCCAAAATAATATTTTTAATTTTTCTTGAAGCAAAATCAGTTTTTAATCCATGAAAAATTAATGTGCCATAGAAGATGTGTTACTGGACATCTAATGAGCTGTTAATTTCCAATAAAACTATGAAGACTAATGGGTTCACTCTGGGGAAAATAGTATTCAACTTGAAATAGAGATATTTGAGGCAACTTAATCTGTTCACTTGGGAGTAAAGTTTTTAAGATTCACTTTCTAAACATAGTTTTATTTCTGAAAGATGCCCTTGATGTTGAATTTACCTTAATACAAGGATAGTGTAAGTTACAGTGAGAAGTATTTGTTTTAAAGATTCACAATACTAATCTTTGGGCATGAGGAAAGGTTTGTTATTTTGATGACATAGCCCACCTCTCTAGAATATTAATCATTAAAAAAAGGCAAATTCTTCTATGTATTATCATGGTCAGTTTTCTTCTCTTCACATTTATATGCCTGATGTACTTTCTCCATTGCATTGTAATTATATGCATGCCTGTCTACCAAATTGGAACATGGACTGCTCTAGGCAGCAAGAACTTTTATCCATCTTTGTTATTTCCAATACCTTGCCTAATGTCCAACTCACAGTCACTGTTCATTAAATTTTTTTACGTTTATTTGTTTATTTTGAGACAGAGTACACGTGCACACATACAAGCAAGGTAGGGACAGAGAGAGAAGGAGAGAGAGAATCCCAAGCAGGCTCTATGACAGCAGAGAGCCTGACATGGAGTTCATTCCTAAGAACGATGAGATCACTTCCTAAGCCAAAATCAAGAGTCGGACACTCAACCAACTGAGCCACCCAGGCCCCCCTCATTAAATTTTTGTAAGAGTAAAAAGGGAAGAAGATTCTAGGAATAGAATTTATTCTAGGAATATAATTTACTTCAAGAGTTAAAACCATCTTTATAAGATAATGTTTTTGTTTTAGGTTTATTAAACTGAAGTTAGTTAATATACAGTGTAGTTTTGATTGTGGGGGGTAGAACCCAATGATTCATCACTTACATACACACCCAGTGCTCATCCCAACAAATGTCCTCCTCAGTGCCCATCACCCATCCAGTCCATTCCCCATTTCCACCCCCTCCTCCAGCAACCCTGTCTGTTCTCTGTGTTTAAGAGTCTCTTATGGTTTGCCTCCCTCTCTGTAAGATAATGTTTAATATGAGTCAATGAATAAACTATATTCCAGACTCTTCTAAAATGTAAAGATTATTTGATCAATACAATCAGGTCTGTCATTGGGTTACCAAAAATGAATAGATCAATTGATTGATCTTTAGGTTTTGACTTACTAACATTTTTGCTTTGGTTTGACATCTGTACCCTATTAAGTCAGTCTTAGGTCAAATGGTAACTTCTTTGGAGAAATTTTCTTTGTTAAGCAAGAATACCTCTTTTCCTCTAGATAACAGTCAGACATCATTTTTGAAGGCACTGATTAAAGGTATGAAAATAACATGTTAGTATTAATAAGAACATCTACTACCCAAAATACGACCAAATGAAATAATAAAAACAAATCATATATTTTACTGTACTACAGTTGAATATTGTTCTAATGGTTGTTAAACTTCATGAATCAGAAAAACATGACAGTGAACTTCACGTGTGAAACATCACTGAATGACTGTATGATTTTACTAGCATTTTTTTACTAAAGGCACTACTTTATAGAGTCTGTAATGAGTTGTTCATATTATGGAAATGCCAAAACCTCTTTATGTATAACTCTGATTACCTCTGCATACTACTTTGGTGAGAAACTTTATAGTATTTAAAACCAAAGCATATTTATTTCTAAATCATCCTAACAAAGATTTTTTTATTTGCTTGTCTGTTTTTACTTTTTGTGTTGAGACAAGTTTAGATTTTAAGAGTTGCAAAAATTTTATGGAGAGTACCCACCTTCTCCTTATGTTAACATCTTATATAAACACAGAACAATGATCAAACGCAAATCTTAATATTGTAATACTTTTAAGTAAACTATAGAATTTGTTTGAATTTTACCGGTTTTGTCACTAATGTCCTTTTTCTGGCCCAGAATCCCCATTCATGGGTATTCTGGATGGTGGCAATTATCACCCTTTTCTTGCCTTTCAAACCTTGACATTTTTGAAGAGTATTATTCATTTATTTTATAGACTATCCTTCAATTTGGGTTTGTCTGGTATTTCCTCATGCTTAGATTGAGGCTACCACAGACTAGAGGTGATGTCCCTTCTCAGTACATCATATGAGGGGAAATAGCATGTCAATATGTATTACTAGTTATGTTAACCATGCTCAGTCAAGTTAAGTTAGTGTTTGTCAGGTTTCTCCACTGTAAAGTTATCATTTTTCTTTTAGCAGTATAGTTTTAAATCATTTGAGTTTGGAAGACAGTTTGGGGAGTTGTTTTATGTCCCTAGATAACCTAGTAAAGAAAGTGGTTTCGTATTTTTGTCTATTTAGTCCTCAGTATTTTCATATATAATGTGCGGGATTAGATAAGATCTGATAGGAATCTTTCAACTTTAATATTCTGTGACTTAATTACTCTGAGAACTGTAAGCGAGTTAAGAGATGTTCCATACATATCCTAGTTGTTTGCAAATTAGCCTCAAGTCCTTCTTTGATTTTGATGTGGCTTTGGAGATAAATACGTTGACAACTTCCTGCTTAAAAAGGGCATTATATATTGAAAATAACTTAAATTGAGACAGTTTATAAGTTCCTAATGAAAATCTATCTAGATATTTTATTACGTATATTTGAAGTTATTTCTTAGTCTGAAATTTGTCAGTTTAAAACATTTACAGTTTATCTGGCCTCAGAAACCATAACAATAGAAGAATTTTAATTACTGAAATATTCTGTCAGCTTTTTATCTTAATACAAATTCTGGTTTTCACTTTGATAAGTTTCATTCAGTGAAGTCAAGTTATGTAAAAAAAGTTAATATAATTTTCATTAAGGGAGTTTATGGTATTTTTTACTTATTGAGTGTCTTCTACCCATTCTCTAAAGTAATATTAAGGTTGAATGTACCATTACCATTTATGTAAATTCTGTTTGTTTCTTTGACAGTAATTTGACACATACGAGCTATAACTATCCTTTATTTAGAATATCAAAACTCAGCAAAGGAAATATAAAATGTATTTTATCTTTCTCTTTTTTTTTTAAATTGTAGTTTCAGTTAAAATGGCCAAAGATTATGATTTTTCTAACGGCAGTATAGAAGTTAATTTTGGTAAAAATTAAACTTAGGGCCTTACTAAGCAAAAAAAAAATTTTTTTCTTTTAAAATATATAGTGTCTTTTTAATCTGTGCTGCATCAAACTCCTTGTTGTATTTTGAAGTATAAACAAAATGTTGTCACATCCTACTAACGATGGCACTCTTGGGGTGCCTGGGTGGCTCAACTGGTTAAGCATCTGACCTCAGCTCAGGTAATGTTTTGCTGTCTGTCAGGCTCTGTGCTGATAGCTCAGAGCCTGGAGCCTTCTTCAGATTCTGTGTCTCCCTCTCTCTCTCTGTATCTCAAAAATGAATAAATGTTAAAAAAAAATTTAAGAAAAAGATGGTAGTCTTCTAGTGGCCAATCCCAATATCATGGTTATTGCTTATGTCAATGAATAAATAAATATGCTACATACAAGTATTTTCCAGCTTTTATAACTGTTATTGCTCAATAAATTCTAGTCATAGTAAACAGTGTATATATATCTGAAAACTTTAATGAGCCAATCTCTGATTTTTGAAATCCAACTTGGAAGTCTTTTGAGTACTATACTTTGGTGATCGCCCTATCTCATATCTTGCATATTTCAGCACTTTTAGACCTTATTTTTACTTCATTTTAATTTGGTAGAATTTTTTTAAACCCCTGGGAATTTAAACCTGTATGTGTATATTTAGGGTAAAAAAATAAAACAGCATAAATTTAGAAATATTTCTTCTCCTTGAGTGTCTGTAGGGAAAGTAGAAGTTTATATGTACTGTCTCTAAATATTAGCACATTTGAGATTTTTGAAATGTTACATTTAGTGAATAGTAGATGATTTGTGACTCATTAAAAAGGAACAACATCAGAATCATATGGGTCCCAGAAGAGGGAGAAATAGGGGTAGAAGGGTTATATGAGCCAATCATAGCGGAAAACTTTCCTAACCGGGGGAAAGACACAGACATCAAAATCCAGGAAGCACAGAGGACTCCCGTTAAATTCAACAAAAAAACGACCATCAAACAACACATATCATAGTCAAATTCACAAAATACTCAGGCAAGGAAAGAATCATGAAAGCAGCAAGGGAAAAAAAGTCCTTAACCTACAAGGGAAGACAGATCAGGTTCCCAGCAGAGCTATCCACAAAAACTTGGCAGGTCAGAAAGGAGTGGCAGGATATATTCAATGTGCTGAATCAGAAAAATATGCGGCCAAGAATTCTCTACCCAGCAAGGCTGTCATTCAAAACAGAAAGAGAGATAAAAAGTTTCCCAGACAAACAAAAATTAAAGGAGTTTGTGACCACTAAACCAGCCCTGCAAGAAATTTTAAGGGGGACTCTGTGAGGGGAGAAAAGATGAAAATAAAAAGAAAGAGAGAGAGAGAGAGAGGAGAGAAAGGCCAAAAGCAACAAAGTTTAGAAAGAACCAAAGAACACCACCAGAAACTCCAACTCTACAAGCAACATAATGGCAAGAAATTCCTCTTTCAGTACTCACTCTAAACGTCACTGGACTCAATGCTCCAATCAAAAGACATAGGGTAGCAGAATGGATAAGAAAACAAGATCCATCTATATGTTGTTTACAAGAGACCCACTTTAGACCTAAAGACACCTTCAGATTGAAAGTAAGGGGATAGAGAACCATCTATCATGCTAATGGTCAACAAAAGAAAGCCAGAGTAGCCATACTTGTATCAGACAATCAAGACTTTAAAATAAAGACTGTATCAAGAGATGGAGAAGGGCATTATATCATAATTCAGGGGTCTATCCATCAAGAAGACCTAACATTTGTAAACATTTATGCACCAATTGGGGAAGCACCCAACATATAAATCAATTAATCACAAACATAAAGAAACTCATCGATAGTAATACCAGACTTCAACACCCTGCTCACAGCAATGGACAGATCATGTAATCAAAAAATCAACAAGGAAACAATGGCTTTGAATGACACACTGGACCAGATGGACTTAACAGATATATTCAGAACATTTCATCCTAAAGCAGCAGTACACACATTCTTCTCCAGTGCACATGGAATGTTCTCCACAATAGGCCACATACTGGGACACAAATCAGCCCTCAACAACTACAAAAAGATCGAGATCATACTGTGCATATTTTCAGACCACAACACTATGAAACTCAAAATCAACCACAAGAAAAAATTTGGGAAGGTAACAAATACTTGGAGACTGAAGAACATCCTACTAAAGAATTAATAGGCTAACCAAGAAGTTAAAGAGGAAATTAAAAAGTACATGGAAACCAATGAAAATAACACCACAGCTCAAAACCTCTGGGACGCAGCAAAGGCGGTCATAAGATGAAAGTCTATAGCAATCTAGGCCTTCCTAAAGAAGGAACAAAGACCTCAGATACACAACTTAACCTTACCCCTTAAAGAGCTGGAAAATAAAAGCAAATAAAACCAAAAATCAGCAGAAGACAGGAAGTAATAAAGATTAGAGCAGAAATTAATGCTATCAAAACAACAACAACAATAACAAGAAACAGTAGAACAGATCAATAAAACCAGAAGCTGGTTCTTTGAAAGAATTAACAAAATTGATAAACAACTAGCCACTTTGATCAAAAAGAAAAAGGAAAGGACCCACATAATAAAATCAAGAACAAGGGGCGCCTGGGTGGCTCAGTCGGTTAAGTGGCCGACTTCAGCTCAGGTCATGATCTCGCGGTCCGTGAGTTGGAACCCCGCGTCGGGCTCTGTGCTGACAGCTCAGAGCCTGGAGCCTGTTTCAAATTCTGTGTCTCCCTCTCTCTGACCCTCCCCTGTTCATGCTCTGTCTCTCCCTGTCTCAAAAAAAAAAAAAAAAAAAAAACGATAAAAAAATAAAATAAAATCAAGAATGAAAGAGGAGAGATTACAATCAACACAGCAGAAACAAAAACAATAATAAGAGGATATTATGAACAACTATACACCAATAAAATGGACAATCTAGAAGACATGGACAAATTCCTAGAAACATACATACTTCCAAAACTGAAACAGGAAGAAACAGAAAATTTGAACAGACCCATAACCAGTAAAGAAATCAAATTAGTAATCAAAAATCTGCCAAAAAACAAAAGTCCGGAGCCAGATGGCTTTCCAGGGGAAATTCTACCAAACATTTAAGGAAGAGTTAACACCTGTTCTCTTAAAGCTGTTCCAAAATATAGAAATGGAAGGAAAAGTTCCAAACTCTTTCTATGAGGTCAGCATTACCTTGATTCCAAAACCAGACAGAGACCCCATGAAAAAGGAGAACTATAGACCAATTTCCCTGATGAACATGAATGCAAAAATCCTCAACAAGATATTAGCCAGCCAGATTCAACAATACATTGAAAAAATTATTTACCACGACCAAGTGGGATTTACACCTGGGATGCAGGACAGGTTCAATATCCACACTCAATTAACGTGATTCATCACATCAATGCAAGAAAAGGACAAGAACCATACGATCCTATCAATAGATGCAGAGAAAGCATTTGACAAAAGACAGCATCCTTTCTTGATAAAAACCTTCAAGAAGGGAGGGATAGAAGGATCATACCTTGAGATTATAAAAGCCATATATGAACGACCCAACGCTAATATCATCCTCAATGGGGAAAAACTGAGAGCTTTCCCCCTAAGGTCAGGAACAGGAGAGGGATGTACACTCTCGCCACTGTTATTCAACATAGTATTGGAAGTCTTAATTAGCCTCTGCAGTCAGACAACACAAAGAAAGAAAAGGCATCCAAATCAGCCAGGAGGAGGTCAAACTTTCACTCTTCACAGATGACGTGATATTCTACATGGAAAACCCAAAAGATTCCACTAAAAAAATGCTAGAACTGATTCATGAATTCAGCAAAGTTGCAGGATATAAAATCAATGCACAGAAATCAGTTGCATTCCTATACACCAACAATGAAGCAACAGAGAAATCAAGCAATTGATCTCATTTACAATTGCACCAAAAACTATAAAATACCTAGGAATAAATCTAACCAAAGAGGTGAAAAAGCTATACACTGAAAACTATAGAAAGCTTATGAAAGAAATTGAAGAAGACACAAAAAAATGGAAAGAGATTCCATGCTCCTGGATAGGAAGAACAAATATTGTTAAAATGTCGATACTATCCAAAGCAATCTACCTATTCAATGCAATACCCATTAAAATAACACCAGTATTCTTCACAGAGCTAGAATAAACAATTCTAAAATGTGTACGGAACCAGAAAAGACCCCGAATAGCCAAAGCAATCTTGAAAACGAAAACCAAAGCAGGAGGCATCACAATCCGAGACCTCAAGCTACACTACAAAGCTGTAATCATCAAGACAGTATGGTGCTGGTACAAGAACAGACACTTAGATCAATGGAACAGAATAGAGAACCCAGAAATGGACCCAGAAACGTATGGCCAACTAACCTTTGACAAAGCACGAAAGAATATTCAGTGGAATAAAGACAGTCTTCAGCAAGAGGTGCTGGGAAAACTGGACAGTGACATGCAGAAGAATGAACCTGGACCACTTTCTTACACCATACCCAAAAATAAGCTCAAAATGGATGAAAGACGTAAATGTAAGAGAGGAAGCCATCAAAATCCTCGAGGAGAAAGCAGGCAAAAACCTCTTTGATCTTGGTGGCGGCAACTTCTTACTCAACACATCTCCAGTAGCAAGGGAAACAAAAGCAAAAATGAACTACTGGGACCTCATCAAAATTAAAAGCTTCTGCACAGCAAAGGAAACGATCAGCAAAACCAAAAGGCAACTGACAGAATGGGAGAAGATATTTGCAAATGACATATCAGATAAAGGGTTAGTATCCAGAATCTATACAGAACTTATCAAATTCAACACCCAAAAAACAAATAATCTAGTGAAGAAATGGGCAAAAGACATGAATAGACACTTCTCCAAAGAAGACATCCAGATGGCCAACCAACACATGAAAAAATGGTCAACATCACTCATCATCAGGGAAATAAAAATCAAAACCACCATGAAATACCACCTTACACCTGTCAGGATGGCTAACATTAACAACTCAGGCAACAACAGATGTTGGCGAGGATACAGAGAAAGAGGATCTCTTTTACACTGTTGGTGGGAATGCAAGCTGGTGCAGCCACTCTGGAAAACAGTCTGGAGGTTCCTCAAAAAATTAAAAATCAAACTACCCTATGGCCCAGCAATTGCACTACTAGGTATTTATCCAAGGGATACAGGTGTGCTGTTTCGAAGGGACCCATGCACCCCCATGTTTATAGCAACACTATCAACAATAGCCAAAGTATGGAAAGAGCACAAATGTCCATTGATGGATGAATGGATAAAGAAGATGTGGCTTGTATACACAATGGAGTATTACTCAGCAATAAAAAAAAAATGAAATCTTGCCATTTGCAACTACATGAGTGGAACTAGAGGGTATTATGCTAAGTGAAATTAAGTCAGTCAGAGAAAGACAAAAATCATATGACTTCACTCATATGAGGACTTTAAGAGACAAAACAGATGAACACAAGGGAAGGGAAACAAAAATAATATAAAAACAGGGAGGGGGACAAAACAGAAGAGACTCATAAATATGGAGAACAAACTGAGGGTTACCGGAGGGGTTGTGGGAGGAGGGATGGGCTAAATGGGTAAGGGGCTAAGGAACCTACTCCTGAAATAATTGTTGCATTATTTGCTAACTAATTTGGATGTAAATTAAAAAATAAAATGATAAATGTAATAAAAAAAAAAATGGGCAGAGGATCTGAAGAGACATTTTTTTCAAAGAAGGTATACAGATGGCCAACAGATACATGAAAAGATGTTCAACATCACTGATCATCAGGGAAATGCAAATCAAAACCACAAAGACCACTTAGTATCAAAAAGACAAGAAATGGGGTGCCTAGGTGGCCCATTCGGTTAAGCAACCAACTCTTGATTTCAGCTCAGGTCATGATCTCATGATTCGTGAGATCAAGCCTCTTGCTGGGCTTAGCGCTGACAACACGGAGCCTGTTTGGGATTCTCTATCTCCTTCTCTCTCTGCCACTACCCCACTTGCACTCCTTCTCAAAACTAAATAACCTAGTGGGGGAAAAAAGACAAGAAATAGCAAGATTTGGCAAGGATGTGGAGAAAAAGGAACCCTAAAACACTGTTGGTGGGAATGTAAATTGGTGCAGCCACTATGGAAAACAGCATGGAGTTTCCTCCAAAAGTTAAAAATAGAAAAACCATACAACACAGTAATTTTACTTGTGGGTATTTACTCAAAGAAAAAAACAATAGTAATTCAAAAGATACATGTACTCCTATGTTTATTGCAGCATTATTTATCATAGCCAAGATTTGGAAGCAATCTAAGTGTCGGTGGGTAGCTGAACGCATAAAGAAATTGTGGTGGATAAAGAAATTACAGTAGAATATGTAACAGCATAGATGGACCTAGAGAATATTATGCTGAGTAAAGTAAGACAAAGACAAATACAGTATGATATCACTTATATGTGGAGCTAAAAACAGTGAAGCAGAAACACTCCTGAATAGAATAAACATAAGTGCCAGAGGGGAGGGGTGTGGGGAATGGAAACATAGGTGAAGGGGACAAAGAGATACAAAGTTTCAGTTAGTTATAAAATAAGTCATGGGGATGAAAAGTACTGAATAGGGAATATAGTCAATATTTTAGTAACTTTGTATGGTGACAGATGGGAACTATACTTACTGTGGTGAGCACTGAGTAATATATATATAGTTGTCAATCAGCATGTTGTACACCTGAAACTAATATAACATTATGTCAACCATGCTTAATTAAAATTAATAAGTAAATAAAAACATAAATAAGGTACTACATGAAAAAACATATAAAACTTTTGCTATCCTCACTTGAAAATATATTTATGTTGGACCATTAAAGAATTTGAGATATTTTTGTTTTGTTTTTCTGTAATCAGTGCTGACTGCATACCAACTTACAAAACTGAATACTTCAAACCAAGTAAATATCTTTTAAAGCAAAAATGTTACAAATGAAGGTGAGTTATCAAGGTAGGGGCATCTCATGCAGAATCTAGCATATACTTCTATGCTTATTTCTCAGATATTAGACTTCTATAAGAAGATTTTTTCTAATCTTTAAGACCATAAGCTCCATATGAAGAGGATAGTGGTATTTTTAGCCCTAGAAGGTTCATATCTTAAACGTACCTGAAATATCTAAAAAGTAATGTTACAGAAATTGTGCTTTTTATTCATGTTTATGGGAAGATATAAGGATATAAACTTATAGAATAGGATTTATGTTCATTAAGAGCCTACTCTTGCTCACACTTACCATCCGTCATTCATTTCCTTTCTTTCCTTTCTGCTAGCTATTTTGCCTGACTCTCACCTTTCACTCACTGATCTTCATTTCCTTTAATATAAATATACCCTCTCCAGATGGTTGTGCTAGTCCTGAGGGTCTTTCTGGCTCTGGGAAACACTGGAAAACCCAGTGTTTTATTTCTAACTTCCCCATTTCCATGCTACCAAAAGCCACCACAAAGTAAAACATGACAAGACGAACTAAAGACTCAGAAAAGCAAACCTAGTCCATTAAATTTGTTCCACAATCACAAATCGGAGATAAGTGATTGCTTAACAAATGAAACAGAATTGTTAATGTATTGTCATACATGAAATCAGATATTCATTTCTGCCCTTTTATCTGTTTTACTTGCTATTAAAATAAAGGATATGATTTTATAATATTAAATTAAGGGAAATTTCCTTGGTTATTTCTTTTCTGAACCACTAAGTAGAAAAAAAGGTAGAAATTTACTTACAAGACGTAAGTATTTGAGCTAGGTTTACTAAGAACCTCCCCAGTTACTTTAATTTTATAATATAGCCCTAGACTTTCTAATTAAATATGCAACTTCTGTCATAAGGAAAAAAAAAACCATCTTATGCTTTTTACACTATATTTAATTAAGCATTTCTTGTAAGTTCATTTCAGTATCTATCATGGCCCACTAAAGTTGGATTCAGTTATAAAATGGTAGATTAATTACCTTTTGTATTAAATGAAATAAGAATCTCAAATATGCAAAGTCAGGAAATTTAATTGTGGTCTTCAATTGCTTATTCAGTGCATTGGAAAACTGAATGCAGAAGTACAGAAAAAAGAGCCAAAGGTTGTTAAATGTAGCACATCACACACATCTTGCACTTTACTTAATGATCCAAGTGTTTATTACTATGAAGGAAATGCACCATTTAAAGAATTATGGTGGAATTGTAAAACATTAAAAACTCTAATTAATTTTAGTCTGAAGCATGCAGCGTGCTCATTTTGCCTAAAACATTTTCATTATCATCAGTATTTTTCCAGTTATTAAGATAAATTTTTTCTTCATTGTGCAGCACCAGCACATTTTCTGTATTAAAAGCATAATCTTAAATGCTGTTGAGAATTATATCTGGAACATACTTTAAGTAAATAAAAGACAGCAGTTTTTGACCATAGATTGGAAGAGTATATATTGCTTTTTGATACCTATTCTATAACTAATATAACAGATTAAGTGTATATCTTTTTTTGTCAAAAGCCATAAATATATATACACATATATATTCACTAACATTTTTAAAAAGACCATTGTTAAAGCATAAAGATAATTTTGACTATTAATTTGAATCCAACTACAATAACTCTCGGATTAGCCAAAGGAATATTTAAAATCTAAAGATAATACAAGAAAATAGAAATAGGTTAAGTTAGTGCTTAGCTGCACCTCCTCACTTCATTTTACTGCTGTACTACCATGTATTTGTCTGCTATAAGTAAGAAATTCAGTAAAGTGAAAACAACTGAAATTCTCTTTGTAAACATTGACCTCCACTATGCTTATTTCTGGAAATAGTTCAAAGGGTGAGATTATAAAGGGATTTATTTTAAAAAAATCTTATGTTTTCTGTTGGTAAAAGTAATCCATAAGTAGAAAAGAAAATATATGAAAGCATAAACAAGGAAATAAAAATTAAGAACATCACCATTATGAACATTTGAGACACTTACGAAAGGAATTTTAAGTAGAACAATGGAAAGCAAACTGTTTTGGCTGTGTATTTTCAATGTGAGCAGCTATAGGTGCCTTGAATTTTTTTCCACATAAAATCTTTATATATACGTGATACTTACTTTGAATGCAGAAAACCTTTCATTGAGTCACCATTTATTAAATTGCTTTTTGAAATAATTTTAGATTTAAGAAAAATGCAAAAATAGTACAGGTAATTCCCATTTGCCCTTTATCCAGCTTGCTGAAGTGTTATCGATTTTTATAACTAAAGTAGATAACTGAAACCAGGAATTAACATCAAGACAATACTATTAACTACTGCATAGACCATATTTAAATTTTGCCAGTTTTCCCACTAATACCCTTTTCGTGGCCCAGGATCCCATCAGTTTTTAATCATCATGTTCCCTTAGTCTTCTCCCATCTGTGACAGTCCAAACTTTGTATGGTCTTTGATGACCTTGACAGTTTTGAAGACTACTGTTTAATTATTTTATATAATGTTTATCTGATGCTTTCTCATGATTAGATTGAGATTATGCATTATTAGGAAGGATACCACAGACCTGATGTGCCCTTTTTAGTGCATCATAGCGAAGGGTTAATTACTGTGAATAAGTATTACTGGTGATATTAACCTTAATCACTTGGGTATGGTGGTATTTGACAGGTATCTGCATTATAAAGTATTTATACGTTCTTCTTTAAAGATAAAAACAAACAATGGGGAAAGTTGTCCCTTTGTATAATACTACTTAAAGAGAAATCACTTACAATTTGGCTGTCTATAGGGTTAATAGACTAATTTGAGTCCAAATATTACCTGAGCAGTAGAAATTCTAGCTGCTAAAATAACTGCCCTTTTTTTGGAGTTGGTTATCTCCGAAGAGAAAGAAAAAGCAGGATGGATTGGTTTTATTAATTGGCATCAATTCTTTGAACTATTATGAAAACCAAGACAGTTTTGTAAATAAGGAAAATTGAGGGTGCCTCTGTTCCAATTGATAGTGGAAGCTTTAATAGCATTTAAACAAAACCTTGCAAGTTTTATTCATTGGTAAGAGAGATTTAGTTTAGGTAAGAATGGCAGTGTTTTTACTGTTAGAATACTTAGTTTAGGTAAGAATGTTTTTGCTGTTCTCTGTTAGAATAACTCCCTCAGTCTTATGTTACCACCAGGAGCATTAGACCGTAATCCCATGGACCGTGTATGCCTAGACATTCTCATTCTCATTACTACAACAATGCTGTCAGTGTAAAAAGAGCAAGAAGGCTAAAGAACCGTCGTCAGTCATTTGGCATTATGGGTTGTTGTTATGTGAGTGGGTATTGAAATTCCACATGTAACTAGCAGATCTGCAGGGTGGTTACAATCAACATGTTTTCTGGAGTATGAATTAGCAAGCTTCAGTGTTAAGAGGTAAACCTGTCTACACTTTCCAGTGGCCCCAAAGGGTACATTTTCTTGCTGGCTGCTTCAGAACACTTTGTGAAACAAATGTCAAAATTGTCAGGACTGTCACTAAGAAAATGATCCGTGTAGTAAGGGTCTTCTTTTGCTGGGAAACAAACAGATGTCTTAACTCAGCAAAGAGTAAACAAAAACGTGCCATTTATGAGAAGAAATTTTTTACTGCCATTAATATTCAGTAGTGAAGAAATACTTTTTGGTAAGAAGCTTCTATATTTGCAGTTTCATTCATTATGCAATCATTAGTCAATGATATTTGATTTGCTGCCTGAGCTATTTCAATGCTTTTATTAATCTTGAATTGCTTATAAAATTCTTACACAAATTAGCACTTGTAAACAAACAAAAAAAATAAACCAACCTCTAAAATCCTTTATGGAGGTTTATTGTGTCTAAATCTACTGTTTTTATTTATAATGATAAAACCTGTTGGAATGCTTGGGTGGCTCAGTTGGTTGAGCATGTGACTCTTGATTTTGGCTAATCTCATGATCCCATGAGATTGAGCCCCATGTCAGGCTCCGTGCTGAGCATGGAGCTTGCTTAAGATTCTCTCTCTTCCTCTGCCCCTCTCCCCTGTCCTCTCTCTCTCTCTCTCTCTCTCTCTCTCTAAGTAAAAAAATAAATAAAAGCTTTTATTGCTATTTTCATTATTTTGATGATGTTCTACTATAGCAATTACAGTGTGTTATACTTTAGCAGTTAGGGTTAAATGCCTTTTCCTCCCCTTCATAATCCTTTTCTTCATCCAAATCACAGTTATCTTTGTACAGAGGAAAAAGGAGATAGGATCTTGTTACCTATGGAAACGGTTTAAAGGCACATAAAGGCAAGATCATGTAAGACATGTCCTCAGCATAAAGAACAATGTGGAACAATTCTTCACCTGTCCTGAGCAGGAGGCAATATTAGAAGAGACATGCATTTATAAACTATGGTTGACCTTTGAATAACATGAGAGGGCTAGGTGTTCCAACAACTGCATGTGACTTTTGACTACCCCCAGATTAACCAATAGAGCTTATCATTGACCAGAAAAGCCTTACTGATAACATAGTTAATTAACACATATTTTGTTATGTATATTGTATACTGTATTCTTATAATAAAGTAAGTTAGAAAAGAGAAGATGTTGAGAAAATCAGAAAATACATGTATAGAACTGTACTATATTTATTGAAAAAAATCTGTTTAAATACATAAATTCAGTGCTACCTAGCAAAAAATGTCTTGCCACCTTTACCTGCTAAATTAACACCTTCTGTCAGTGTCTCACATGAAGAAGACAGCGGAAAGCATAGAGGAAAATTTGCTTCTGTTAAGATCTAATCAAAATGTAATCTCTAGAAACTCTTGCCCAAAAGTGGAAAATACCTGTTCAAGAGTCAATCAAACATAGTATCTCTGTTCAGTAGAGATAAATTGGGGAAAAAAAATTAAAACAACATACAGTGACTATTATGGTTTGAACACTATATTAAAACTACATTGCCAAAATGACATTCAAAGCCCCATCCCTTGTATGCAACATATTTATAAATGATTCAGATTGGTTTATAATATTGGTAATTTCTCTACTTTTCTAATGTTGACAAAGTCTAACTCACAGATGCTGTTGAACCTAGAGACAAAGTATATAAAGGAAGCCTTCTCCACCTTAATATTTATAGGCAAGGATGTGGTTTTTCATGGGAAAAAAATTATACTTGAATTTCATTTATTTAATAAAGTCAGTTTACTAAGAGCTCAACAATGATTGAATTTGGTTTTATAAGATTCTGAGATAAAGAGTGATGTATTTGGTGACACTGATAATATTACTGTTGTCTAGAGATACTTAAGAAATTGCTACCTATGCTTAACTCAGTAGACAATGCTTTTTAATTTCAGTTAATAAAAATGAAAGTTCTCACTTGATAATTATTAGAAACATTAGGAAAGCAAGACTGCTTTGTACCTGGCATTGTTGAAGGAACATAGATGATGAAATGGGTTACAGATTGTAAGGTGAAATATTTTTCCAGACTCTCATTATTTATACTTTGGAGGTCGCCATTTAATATTGAACACAAGATGCACTTCATTCCTATGGAGACAGACATTACGAAGTCACTTCATTTATTCACCGTGTTCCACAGGACCCTGCTATGAATTATGAAGCCACACTTAGAATTGAAACTGTACAAGACTGTAAGCATTCGATAGACTGACATGCCCATGTTTCCTATTTTAGAGCTGACTGATCTTCAGATAACATATGGTGGTGCAAGTAATTGGAAAATTGGCAGGCCTGTCAAGAAAGCACGTTAGAGGAGACAAAAATGCCATGCTGGAGCACATAAAGTGTCTCAGAAGTTAAATTTACTTTTATCAAACAGTGAAGTAAAAATACCTGATTCACCCCCCCTAAAATGGATACTTTTTATGGGCAGGTGTTTTCAAAAGTAATTTGAGGTCATTAATAAAATAAGTTGCTTTTAAGAACATACAGAAAAGTTTAGTCCACGTGTAGTGCAAATGAGCACCCACTATAAATATTTGAATGTTACATAATTTACCGTTTTGTTTCTAGCCTCTTTTCTAGGATTGCCAGAATCACAGCAGTTAATTCTTCAGAGAAATAGAATTAAAATGTATTAATTATAGCTGATAAAATGCCCTAAAGTTTATATTTTAATGTTTTCTAAAATTTATTTCGCAGGAAGATGAAAATGAAGCTGAAAGAAAAAATTTATCTCAGGAGCTCAGCATGGAACAGAAGAATCCAAAGAAATAAAGGATTTTCTGTAGTGTTTTGAAAAGTTTGCCATTTATGTAGTAGCAGATAAAATTTCTAATTGTAAAATGTTAAATTGTAAAATCTAATTTGCAAAATGTTCTCAATAAAGTCATTGAAAATGAAATAGGACCTTGTTCTTGGAATCTATATGTTTTCTAAAGCAATTTAAACTTTTAATAAAGGACCTTCCAAAAATACTAAAATGAAATCTGAGAATGGAGACAGAATTTTCTCTAATCCGTAACCTATAATCTGTTAAGTATTAATACATCTGAATGACCTCAACAAAAAATCTCGCACAGTCATTTTTCCCCTTACTGGGCTCTATTGTCTTCTTCAGGGGCATTAACAGAATTCCAATTATGAATATAAAGAAAAGACACCATGGTTCAAAAATCAACAGCAAACACATGCATGTGAAAACACTTAAAACCAAACAGCGCCACCAGGTGAAATATCATTTTGGGATTTCATCAACTCATGTATGACATACTACTCTAGCATGGCAAGTAAGGGTTAAAAAGAAATAATTTAACATTCTCTGCAGCCGAAGTAGTACCATGACTTTTACTTCACAAAATACTAAGGACCTACTATTTTCTGTGCCCTGCACACTTTCCTGGATATTTCAAGAACACTTTCCCATCTGTATTTCTTTGGCTTAGAATTTTCTAAAATTCCTTTGATACCTATCTTTATCAGGATTTTCATAACCAGCCATTTTACTTCCCCTGGTTCTGATTTTTTAGCTATCATTTACCAACTATAGCAGGAACAATGAATAGACTTGCTGTTTGCAGAGTCAGATGTTTTTAGCAGATGTCTTTGTTTGATGATTTAAGGCAGAGTTTTTTAAAAAAGAGAAGCATAACTTGGGAAGGCTTGTAAGAGAATGTCAGCATACAAGTTCTTCCCTGTGAGAGTGGAATCTGCGTACTTGCCCTGGAGCCACAGTTTGACCACATGCATCTGACAAGTTCAATAAAGGTGTGGCAGTGGGACATGCTGACAGTTATGATACAGTGAGCCGAAATGGGAAAAACTACAAGCAGGCAAGACATTAAATTCACTGATACATAGCCTCAAGTAACGTAACCGTGGGTATCAGGAAAACAGCTCTATCCCATATACTAGAGTCCTTGGATGAATTTTGGAACAAAGATTTTGAGGCAAATGGCTGAGAAGGCAGGTTACAGTCTAAAGCAGGCCTTTGCAACAAGCAACTATACAAATTAATTTGACATTTTCCATTTTTTTCTGTTTTTGAGTGAGACATCAGTCTATTTCAAAATACCCTATTCACATAGATTGGAATTACATTACTAGTGTCACTTTTAAAAAGAAGCAATAAATACATGATTCATAGCATTTATTTTGATGTTGCGGGTACTATACTAAATGCTTAGTGTACATTATCCCACTAACCATCCCTGTTAAGACATAAGATGGTTACTGTTATTTTTTCCTATTTTCCAGTGATCAATCCGAGGTTTAGACGGGAAATAAGAGGAAATAGGTAACGAACGTTACGTAGCTTGTAACTGGCAGAGCAACACTTCAAACCCAAGCAGTCTCACCCAAGAATATCACATGTAATTACTGTGGAAACACCTGTTAATACCGTACCTCTTTCCATCCACTGTCTTCCCCTAAAATGTGCAGTCTTGCTTATTAGCACCTCATTCATCACCTGCTACTTCTTTAGTTATTCCTCTTCCCCAACTTCTTAGCCATGCTTAATTTATTTTGAAGACTTTGGCTTCAGTGAAATAAGTGAAACAATTATAACTACCATTTCACCTGCTCCAAAACACAAGAATCCTGCTTTATCTTTTGTAGATTAAGTTATGATGAAAGAAGTATAAGAGCAGCTTACTGCTTCTCTATGGTTTTTCAGTAACTTTCTGGCCTTTTTTTTCCCCTTCGGTACATTGTGAGTGTACTGCCATCTGGTCTCTTAATTAGTTTCATTTCTAAAAGAAGTTACTGAGTAGTATGAGAGGCACAGTGACCCTGAGCCGCTGGACGGGCATTTTAAATAGAAATATTTAAGTGATACCTTTGACTATTTAAAACCCCAGTTGTCCTTTTTAAAAAAAATTTTTTTTCAAAAAAACACACTCCTTGGTTTAGGACAGCGAGTGATAAAGTAGAATCACAGTGAATTTTCTTTAGGGATAATTTGCCGTATGAATTTCTCCACTTTTTAGGGTCCATACATTCATGCCATCAAGACATACCTATAAATCCCGTTGTAACCCAACTAGGCTACCCATATTATGTAACTCATTAAATTGGTCACTTTGAGTCAGATTAGGCATATTTTATATTTTTTTAATATTTTGTAGAGTATTACATTTTGTGTTAGCTCAGGCTGCCATAACAAAAGACCCTAGGCTGGGCAGCTTAAATAACAGAAATTGATCTGTTTTCAGTTCTGGAGGCTGGAAGCCCCCAGTTTTAGTTTCTGGTGAGGGATATTCCTGGCTTACAGGTCGTGGACTCACTGCATCCTCACACGGTCTTTCCTTGGGGCGCATGTGAGGCAAGAGAGCAGGCAAGCTCTCTGGTCTCTTCTTAAGAGAACACTAATCCTACCATCAGGAATCTAACCCTATGACCTAATCTAACCTTAATTAGTTCCTTACTCCAAAGGTAGCCATTACTGAGGGGTTAGGGCTTCAACATACGAATATGAGGGGTTGAGGGGCCACATTCAGTCTGTAACACATTTAAGTAAATCCAAGTGCCTCTCTCCGTGAATAACTATTCTAGTTGTTGAGAAGCACTAGAGCCAAGTCCCAGTGAAACTGTCTGTGACAGTAGGGATTATATATAACTAGTATTCCACCTGCTCCAAAACATGAGTGGAAGAAAATAATAGAAATGTTAATCATTTGAATATGACCTAAAAATTGATTTCTAAAGAAGACAGACCACTGCAAAATTATATGTACCCATTTTCTCTCTATATATTCCCATTACTCAGCTCATTTCCTGACTCAGATGTAACACTGCCACTGTAAGTCAGCCTGTGACCAACAATAGAGAATATTTAAAAGACAAAATGCCTGTATAATCTCCACCTGCTCAACTGAATTGTACTCTTCATGTTAGTGATTGGGCTATATTTCTTCACATCTTTAGAAAATTTAAAAATAAAGCAACTTTAATCAGTACTTTTCTCTATCATACTTATGACCAGCATTATTTTTTAAACTGTATTCAGAATTCTACTCTTTCCTCAGAGCTATGAAATAAACAGCAGAAGTAGGAAGAGGTGTGAAGCTGTTCTCAAGTGGAAATTGCTGAGCACTAAGATGCCCCAGTTCTAAAATTTCATCCCATAGAACTTTACTGGAACTTTCTATATATGCCATGCACTGTGTATTACCGGGAATTCAATAACAGACAAACTCCCTCTGCTGTCACGGTCTTGAAATTCTTAATACTTTTAAAATAAGGGCCCCCACAGTTTTACTCTGCACTGGGCCTGGAAAGTACATAGCAGGTACTAACATGTACTGATTTTACTCTTTAAATCAATTGTATTGAGTATAGTTTACATATAATAGATATGCAGTTCAATAAGTTTTACATCCCATAATCACCACTCCAATCACGATATAAAACATTTCCTTCACTCTAAAAAGCTTTCTCATGCAGTTCTGCAGTCATTCATGCACCCCTATTATAACTACCAATCTGCTTTCTTTCTTGACTCGTTTGCCTGTTCTAAAGTTTCAGACAAGTGGAGTCATGTCATATGTATTCTTTTGTGTCTGGCTATCTTCACTCAGCATAATATTTTGAGAGTCGTCCAGATTATTGCATGAATCAGTAGTTTTCTTCCTTTTTATTGCTGAGTACTTTTTCATTGTATGGTATACCACAATTTGTAGATCCATTCACCTGGTGCTGGACATTTGAAGAGCTATTATACAAAAGAAGATCTACAAATGGCCAAGGAGTACACGAAAACATGCTCAGAATCATTGTTATTGAGAAAATGCAAACTAAAACCACAATTACCACTACATATCCACTAAAAGATCTCTATGTTGTCCAATACAGCAACCACTAGCCACATGTGGCTATTAAGCACTTGGAATATGACCAGTCTGAACTAAGTTGTGCTCTAAGAATACATGCTAGATTTGGGTGACTTAGTATGAAAGAAGAATAAAGTATCTCATTAATTTTATTGCGACTGCATGCTGAAATGATAATATATTTAAATAGATTTGGCTAAATAAAGTATATTATTAAAATAAACCAACAATTTTCACTTTTGTAACATAGCTATCTATGTGGTTCCCACTGTATTTCCACTGGACAGTCCTGGGCTATAAAGTCTGATAATGAAATGCTGGTGAAGCAACTGGAACTTATACAAAGGACTCAACTAACCCATGTTACTTCAGACGCACATTCCACAGAAACTGTGAAATAATAAACATGCGTTGTCGTAAGCTGCTAAATTTGTGGTAATTGTCATGCAGCTATAGAATGCATCGCATAAGCAGTTGAGGACAGGCTACTACTCTTGGCAAGTCAGGCATTCAGCAATGGTAACCAAATCTCCTCTCAGGAGTGAACACTAATGTTGTTGTGTCCATTCATCTCTCCTTCCCTGCAGGATGGCCATTTACAAGCCTACTGAAAAAGTAACAATGTAGCCATGGAACGAGGCTGACAGCTAAAGAAACTATCATTGTGTCTTCCTGATTATCAGTGCAAATATAAAATGGTACATTTTGAAAGATTTTGGAAGTTTTGGATGAGGGTAAACATACTCTTAATATGACCCAGTCACTCCACTACAGAGTTTTACATGAGAGAAATGAATATATATGCCCACAGTTTTATTTACATGAATTACATGTCATTACATGTAAATTACATGGATTACATGTAGTTACATGAATTACATTTGTTACATGAATATTTTAAATAATCTTATTCATAATATTCATAATGAGCCAGAAACTGGAGGCGTTTTTTTCTTTTTAAGTAAAAATTATATTTCATAATGGTTATTATTTTCAAAAACTGTTTGTCACACTAAGCTGTGGGGTATGATTCACAAAATCCCTTGATTTTCTTTTTGGGAAATTGCATGTATTGTGCAGATTTGAAGGTTAGCAGTAATCACTACCTACAAAAGATGCTGATAAAATTTAAAAAGAAATTAACATACAAAAAATTCAGCATTCAAAAAACAGTAGAATGCCTTATTTGAAAACATTTAATGTAGCTAAAGCTTTTTAATGACTGCATGTTCGCTTTTAATGATTTGTTTTGAATGACCTTTGCAGTTCAAAGTATATTTATACACAATCTAAAATTTTTAAATCACTGTATCTTCTGGATAAAGTCTATCCTTTCCCCTTGGGACTAGAAAGCTTGAGTGAGGGGAGAACCCAGATGTGCACCCGGGTGCTCCAACTGTAAGTGTAAATGAACTGCTTTGAGTTTCAAGTGTCTATGAACTTTGAGTTTTATTTCCACACATACCGAACAGGATATGCTCTTTTCAGGGTATACTAGTTTTCATTTGTGACTTTCTGATCATCCAGATGAAATGAGGTGAGTCTAGGTAGTTTTGCTTCTCCAACACTTTTTTGAAAATGATAATTACATTCTTACTGCTCATTTTGTTTTGTATATCCTGTGTGTAAATCACTAATGTCTTTCCTTTAAGCCTTAACCACTAGAGGCATTTCGCACGTTTGTACTCTCCTACATCCGTTACAAGTTGTCATGTTTTTCTCGGATAGGACAAATGATTATTCTTTAAGTTAAAAGTATATAAAACAAAAAACGGGAGTATGTTTCTTACAAATGCATCTCTCACATGGCTACCTAACATTTATTTAAAAAGTCCATTGAGAAAGAAGAAATAGGTTCAGTTAATCGCACTGACATTTCTCAAAGCCTTGGGTCCCTGAGGCCTGCATGCATTTGGATTGGTTGGTTGCCAACACTGCGTGGGACTGGAACAACTTAACTCCTCCTGATAGTAGACTAAGTAAGATTCACTCTGAATAGTGAAGGTTGATTAGAAACCTACTCCATTTCACATTACCTCAACAAAACAATTTTTACATTGCCATGAATGAGCAAATTTCATCCCCATCCCAGACTATCCTGAACAAACAGAGCAGGTAATAAATGCCTCCCTGTGGCGAATTCAATGTGAAGTCCGTGGTTTTGTTATCTAGAGAGGAAGTTAAGTGCTAACGGCAACAGCATGAAAACACATGCAACTATGGCATAATTCTGATTTGTTTTAGAAAAACTATTAATTTCCTTGTTACGAAGCCAAGTAAGTACAACCCTTTAAAACTGTTGAACCATGAAAGCCATTTTCCTTAAAGGTTTTAAATTTGGGAACAGACTCATGAAATTTATAGCTTTAATGAGATATTCTTTGCCTGCAGTCAAGATGAAAGCTAGATCATTGGTTTCCCAGCATGACACCTATGTGTTCTTGTGTGCACTTGATATCATTAGGCTCATAATAACACAGCCAACATCACATTAATGTTTGAAAGGTTCGCTTTTGTCTCTTAGTTTATGTCTTTCATTTACACCTGCAGCATGCTAAATATCTCTCCAGACATTAAGATATACTCTACCTTTATTGATACTGTCAACAGAGCAAAAAAAAAAAATCACCATTTTCAAATACATATTTCAAGCCACAAACAATAGATACAGTTTCTAGAAAACAATAGACAATTAAATCAGATGTTGTATGTATAAGTTTGAAGATGATTATCTTCCTTGTTGATACATAAGGAGATGAAAATGTGGATTTCCCTCATGCATGCCAGTTCCAACTATCATTTTTAACAGTGAGTCTAATTCCAAAGGTGAGGCAAGATCATTGTTGCTTTTAACGACAGATGAACCCTTTCAGGGTATTCAGATTTCAGGGCAGTGAGAAAGGCAGCTTATTAAACAGCATCAAAAGAGGTAATAATCGCTGCAGAAATCTGCCATTCTATGCTCCATGGTGAAAATGACATATGTGAAAGAGCTCTGAAGAAAGAATCAAGCCTATTGTTTGCAAAATATCCTTATTATTTTTTATATAACACAATGTAATTCTGTGATTGAGGAACCTAATTCTGTACGTTGTGTCCTTCAATTTGTCCAAATGTTTGAAGGTATTTTATCTGTAAGTTTATGATCCCTCTATTATTATCATCAACAATATCAGACATACACAAAAGTGGAGACAAGGGTACCATAAATCCCTATCTACTCATAACTGAGATTCAATACTTCTTGAGATTTTGCAATGCTTGCTTGATATACATATTTTTTCCTCTTTATCTCTCTTTTGTCTGATGATTTTAATTTTTTTAATGTTTTTATTTATTTTTAAGAGAGAGAAACAGAGCACGAGTGGGGGAGGGACAGAGTGAGGAGACACAGAATCCCAAGTAGGTTCCAGGCTCTGAGCTGTCAGCACAGAGACCCACACGGGGCTCAAACTCACAAACTGTGACTTCAAGACCTGAGCCAAAGTTGGACACTTAACCGACTGAGCCACCCAGGTGCCCCATCTTTTGTCTAATGATTTTAAAGCAGATCCTAGATTATAATACTTCCTTAACATATACTCTTCTCCTTTCAACAATTTACTTCTGATTGGTATGTTTAATTCATACATGTTTCTCTATGACAGGTGTCCATTTTGTTTTGTTTTTTAATAATGTGAGACAGTAGGTTCATATGATTATGGACGATTGGAAAACGATATTCTGCCTTGTGCACCTCAGGCCACATATTTAGTGAGATTCAAAGGAAGATATCTATTTGGTCTGAATTTTTTTAAATGGTGATGATGTAAGAAGCAGAAATTACACTGAATCTCAATTCACATTTGCATTTTTGTGGCATAGGCAGAAAAATAGAACTAATCAGAGTTGCAAATCATAAAGGAGAACACATTTCAACCTCCAGAGCACTGTTGAACCAAGACATGTTTCTGATTATACTAACAAGGGACAAAACTGGTACATTCAGCAGTGCCTTCAAAAATGTATCTTGTTAGTAAAAATCAAATTAACAAATGGAACATCTGTTCAGGGTTAAGATTCTTTCTCTCTTTTTTACACTGTATCTTTCTGCCAAGTATTTATTTGGGATTTGAAATTTTACATTTGGTTATGTCTAATTCTAGAAGTCGGGAGCAGTCTATGTAAAAGGTTTTAATAGGCTGTTTGCTTTCAGTCCCCTTAGATACAACCAGTATGTGAGTTCCTTCTTCCTTCATCCCAGCAGCCCAAGTCTATCTTCCCAGGGGAACCATTTCTGCTCAAGACCTTTCCTTTAAACTTGTAACTTGCCTAGACTCCTCTAAAATCAAGCTCTCCTACTTGCCCTCAAACCCAGGATCTCTTTCCCACCATGGAGTTCCACATTCTCCATTTAGTTATATTACAAGAGAACTGCTGGTGAATATGATGAATGAATTCCTCATGGGTGTATTAGTCAGGGTAGACTGGGCTTTGCTGTGGAAACAAATAGTCCCTGAAATCTCAGTGCCTTAAACCAACAAAAGTTTACTTCTCACTCATATCGTCTGTGACTCTTTTTACCAGTTCTTCAAGACAGCCTCATGGATTTTTATGTTCATATTGCAGCTTCACCATAAGAGAGGGAGCGAGAGAGAGAGACAGAGACAGAGACAGAGGGAATCTGGTGGAGGAGACATAAAAAATTGTCATGGTTAAGTGTCCCAACAGAGGTTGATAAAGTGTGCCAGAGTTCACAGAGGGGAGCAGATAAAGAAGCCCAGAAGTGGAAAAATATTCCATAAAAATAATACTTCAGTCTGGCTTTGAAGGCATGGGACTTTATCAGAAGTAGTAGTGGGAATGATGTTTCAGAGAGATTTAATAGGAATATGTGAAGATAATGAATTTTCAAAGGTTAAAGATGATTCAGGCTGTCTGGATCCAAGAGAAGACAGGGCAGGAAGTGATAGGAGCTGCATCTAGGAAGATATGATGAGGTATTCTTATGAAAGGTTTTGGGACTTTCCTAAGGTACTTGGATTTAGTTCTGCAGAATTGGACATTTATTGAAATCAAATAGGGATAAGGAAACTGTGGTGATGGCTGTACAACAATGTGAATGTAATTAATGACACTGAATTATACACTTTAAAATAGCAAAGTTTAGGGGTACCTGGCTGGCCCAGTTGGTAGAGCATGTGACTCTTGATCTTAGCATTGTGGGGTTTTATTTTGATTTATTTTTATTTTTATTTATTTTAGAAAGAGAGCACACACATGAGCAGGAGAGGGGGGCAAAGGGACAAAGAGACAGAATCTCAAGCAGGCTCCACACTGAGTGTGGAGCCCAGTGCTGGGCTCAATCCCATGATGCTGGGATCATGACCTGAGTCAAAATCAAGAGTCAGATGCTCAACATACTAAGCCATTGGGGTTGTGAGTTTGAGCCCCATGTTAGGTGTGTAGATTACTTAAAAATAAGATATTTAAAAAATGTATAAAAAATTAAATGGCAAATTTTATTATATATATAATACACATTTTAAAAATCAACAATGGGATATACTAAAAGAAATTTAATTGTACACTGTAATTTTTTTAATGTTTATTTTTGAGAGAGAGAGAGAGAGAATGAGGGGAGGGGCAGAGAGAGAGGGAGACACAGAATCTGAAGTAGGCTCCAGGCTCTGAGCTGTTGGCACAGAGCCTGATGTAGGGCTCAAACCCACGAACTGTGAGATCATGTTCTGACACAAAGTCAGACACTCAATAGACTAGGCTACCCAGGCCCCCAATTGCACACTTTAAATAGGTAAATTGTATGTTATAAGCATTATATCTCAATAATTTTATTTTTAAAGGATTTTAAAGGATTTTATTTTTAAAGCCTTAAAAAATAAAATCATATGAAGAGCTCTAAAAAAAAAAAAAACCTGACACTTGAGTCCCATCCAATATTTAATTAAGTCAGAACCTCTGGGTGTGGGCCAAACATTCAGCATATTGAAGCACTCCAGGTGATTCTTATGTGTGGTCACAGTGCAGAATCACTGCTGTAGGCAATAAGGAACCAGAGAAGAATTTTAATCAGGAGAATAACATGATCGGGTTTGCATTTTAGGAACACAGATCCCTGGCTTTTCTGCTCAAATCCTCAGTAGCCACACTAATGTGTATAGGGACTATTGATAAGAGCCTGAACCTGGAAATGACTCAAATGTCCCTCACCTGGCAAATGTCAAAATAAACTCTGGTATATTCATATAATGGAATACCAAACAGCGAGCCACTACTATACTAACTGTCTTTATTTCTGCTGCCTCAAGCTCTATTTGCCAAGGCAGAGTCTGCCCTTATTTCCTTTTGGGCTTGTCTGCTGCCCAGCCAAGCTTCCCTATTAACCTTAACAATGTCTTCTCAAGTGGTTACTCAAGCCAGAAACCTCACTCATTTTCCCACCATTTTTAAAAGTTATGATTTACATATAGTAAAATGCACATTTTTAATGCGCAGGTCTTTGTTTTTTGACATACTGCACAGTCATACCACAGTCAAGGTAGAAAACAGTTCTATCACACCACCAAATTACCTTATGCCCCTTTATAGCCAACTATCAATCTGTCCTCCCCAACCCTAACCTCTGGCAACCACTAATCCATTTTCTGTCCCTACTGTTTTGCCCTTTCAGAATATCATAGAAATGGAATGCTACAGTATGTAGCATTTTTTTTTTTTTGGGGGGGGGGCTTCTTTCACTTAAAAGAGTTCATTCATGGGGCCCTTGGCTGGCTCAGTCAGTAGAGCATGTGACTCTTGATCTTGGGGTGGTGAGTATGAGACCTATGCTGTGGGGGAGATTACTTAAAAAGTCTTAAAAAAAATAGTTCATGTTGTTTCATGTATCAGGAGCTAATTCCTTTTTGTTGTTAGTAGCGCTGATTGCCTGGATGTACGACACTTTGTATTACATTCACCAGTTGAGAGAAATCTGAGCGGTTTCCAGGTTTTGACAATTATGAATAAAGTTTCTATAAACATTTCTATCTTTGTGAAAACCAAGTTTTTATTTCTCTTGGGTAAATGCCTAGAAATGGGATTGCTGGGTCATATGGTAGGTGTGTATTTAACTCTGTACTATGCTACCAAAGTGTTTGCCAAAGTGACTGCAACATTTTACATTCCCACCAGCAACAGATGATGGTTACAGTTGCCCCACATCTCGACATTCTCACCAGCACTTGGTATTTTATGTTTTGTTTTTATTTTTTTTTTTAGCCATTCAAATGGGCATCTCTTTGTGGTTTTACTTTGCACCTCCCTAATGACTAATGATGGTGAACACTTTTCCATGTGCCTATTTGCCACCTGTATATAATCTCTACTGAAGTGCTTCTTCAGATCTTTTGCCCATTTTTCTCTTGGGTCGTTTACTTACAAAGTTGTTTTTAAATTTTTTTTTAATGTTTATTTATTTTTGAGAGAGACAAAGAGCAGGAGTGGGGAGTGGGGGAGGGGCAGAGAAAGACGGAGACAGAATCTGTGCTGACAGCTCAGAGCCCAAAGCGGGGTTCATACCCAGGGCCATGAGATGATGACCTGAGCTGAAGTTGGATGCTTAACTGACTGAGCCACCCAGGCGACCCTACAAAGTTGTTTTTAAGGCCCCTCATTGTTTTTCTCTATGTCTAAGGCAGTCAGTTGTTCCTCTATGACAATAATCAAAATTCCTTTTTTTTAAAAAAAAAAAGTTTATTTATTTTGAGAGAGAGAGAGTGAACAGGAGAGGGGCAGAGAGAGAGAGAATCCCAAGCAGGCTCTGCACTGTCAGTGTGGAGGCTGATGCAGGGCTTGACCTCAGGAACCATGAGATCATGACCTGAGCTGAAACCAAGAGCCAGCCACTTAACTGACTGAGCCACCCAGGTGCCCCTCAAATTTTCTTTTTCTATCATTAGATATCCTTCTAGGTCTAGCTTTCTGGAATTAGTAGCCTCCTCTTGTTACACTAAACCACCTATCTTCCCTTATTTGAGGCTGTTCTCTCACAAAGCTGATGTCTTCAAATTCATCTCTTCATCTAATGAAGCGTTTGTTTCTGTTCTTCTATGTCCTACACTGGGCAATTCAGACTTCCTTATAGATACCCATACCTCCAAACCTGCATTTAACCAAAGCTATCTTACATTGTCTCTTTTTCCCTTTTGTTCATCCAAATACCTTTTCCCCTTTTTCTCCCCTTTCATGTTGAAGGCTTTCCTCAAACATCTTGAAATTCTTAATTGCCCACTCATTAAAGAGTGGGCACTATGTACACGATGTACATGGGGCAGGTTGTGGGCTGGTGAGCTTCACCCCAAGAGGCGTTGATAAGAGACTCTGCAAAAGTCAGCACCTCCGAATTGTGTGTGTGTGTGTGTGTGAGTCTGGCCATTTCCTCCAAGAATAATGCTACAGACCCCTTCTTAAAACTATGTGTCTTAGGACAGTAAGCCTAGGGTGAGAGTGCCAGGGCCTTGGTAGGGCTAGAGTCCCATGGCCCTACATATAAACCTGTGGGGAGGCTCCCCTCTGTCCTTATAAGTACTTGCTACCTCTCTGTCTTGAGGCCCTCTGGTCTTTTGGTAGGGGTGGATGTCCTTCCTTTGGGCAGAGAGACACTCACCTGACTGTGCAGTTGGGGAAACACATCTAGATACCGGTTCCTCATCTGTGTTGTTTATTAGCTTCACTCTTCATTCCAGCCTCCTACCATGTCTGCTGGGTCAATTTCTTGGGTATTTATGAGGTGTGAGACACAAACTGATCTGATTCTTATCCCCCTTTACAAGTACCTGGCCCTCACCTTCTCTACTGAGCTAAGACAGCTATCACTCAAAATGCTCCTTCCATCCTTCCAAAATTTGACTTTATTTTTCTCCTTGTCCCTGTGATTTCAAATCTTTTTTCTTTCTTTCTTTCTTTCTTTCTTTCTTTCTTTCTTTCTTTCTTTCTTTCTTTTTTTTCAGTTTTACTGGGTCTTGGAGAGGCAGCAGAAAGAAGCATGAGTTCAATCTACTATTTTTTAAACAAAAATCTACCCTAAATTTTTGTAAGTTTTTTAAGTTATTTATTTCAAGAGAGAAACAGAGAGAGAGACAGCATATGTGCATGCCAGCAGGGGAGGGACAGAAAGAGAGGGAGAGTGAGAGAAAATCCCAAGCAGGCTCTGTGCTGTCAGCACACAGCCCCATGCAGGTGCTCAATCCCACCAACCTTGAGAACATGACCTGAGCCTACATCAAGAGGCAGATGCTTAACCGACTGAGCCACCAAGGTGCTCCCACCCTACTTTTTAAATATAATTTTCACAGGATTCTTATGAAATTTCTTAGTCATATATAGCTTGTTTATAAATAATAATCCACTCAAGCCTACTTATGTAAATGGAGATTTCTTGAGTGAGCGCAGAGATGTCTTCCAGAATCCAAATACCTGAAACTCTTAGGCTGGAATGGGAAATTAGAAAATCTTCAAGAATCGGGATAGCTAATTGGCAGCCTATTTTTCTGTAGTTTCCCCCCTATTTTTACGTAAAATAGGTTCCCTGCTCTCTTCTCTTTTCTGTCTCCCTCCCTGTAAAAAAAAACCTCTTTTTGATTACTTATCAGCATAGGTTCTAAATGAACATATGAACTATAAGACAGTCTCCAGATCTTCCAACTCAAGGAACTTTCATTAACTAATTCTAAAGTCTCAATTGAGGTAATCTGTTTGGCCCTGTTCTTGAGTCGCATGTTTTTCCATATCCAATCAGCTGAGGGCAGAGAGTAGTAGGCTACAAACATTGTGACAGCCAGAGCCCCTGGAAGGAGGCATTTCTCCTGGACCAAGATCACTAAGACTTACATACTACATAATGATGAAATAAATAGTGAATATGACAGTGTTCTAGTACAAGGTAGATATTAATCTTTTTCTTTTTAGTTCCAAACTTATGGAATATTATCATCCTTTATAATTTCATTCAAACATTTGACTCCTAAACAAGCTTAAAAGGTATTATAATCTAGTAATAAAATAAAATAAAGCTAGTAATATTAGCCAAGTGGCTCAGAAAAGCTACACACAGTGATGGAAACTCAAAGCGTGAAGAATAGGACTGTCTACAGAGACCTTAAATGAGAAAGTAGTTGAGGTGCAAGGTCCTAGTCCAGAATCTACAACTCAATGACCAACAGTCAGGGCAAGGCTTAAACTTCTTAATGTAGTCATAACAACATTAAAATGAAGAATCTAGAACCAAACCACTAACATTAAAAATATAGAAGAAGTTGTCCATATGAGAACAAACAGTTTTATTGGAAAGTAGGTCTAAATCTCAGGGGACATAATTGAAATATAAAAAGGGAGGCAAATATCTATAAAGAACTTAATTTCATTTTAGAGCTACTGTGATTTTGGAATAAAATTACTTTTACCAAGAATCGTATTTGCAAGGATACTATATAATGGTATTGCAATGACAGAAATGATTAGTTTGGAATACTAAAGATGATACAAAACTAGGGAAATAACTGTTGATTTAAAACACTCATACAGAATTGGAACCAGTTTTCTTTTCAGGTTTCTTTTTTTTTTTTAAGTTTATTTATTTGAGAGAGAGACAGCATGAGCAGGGGTGAGGCAGAGAGAGAGAGAATCCCAAGCAGGCTCCACACTGTCAGCACAGAGCCCGACTCAGGGTTCCATCTCAACAAACCATGAGATCATGACAAAGCCAAGACTTGGATGCTTAACCAACTGAGCCACGCTGGTGCCCCAGAACCAATTAATTTTTAAAAGGATAAAATCAAGAGGAAGATTTCCAAAACTTTGAGAACAAAAAAGTTAGACAGTTTGGCCTTTAAATATTCTAAGCACACACAAGGAAGATATATTTTTCTGGCTTGTAAAGGTTTGCATTTTCTGCAGTTCATTGAACAGACAAATGTCAAAGGGAAATCTCAGCTCTTCGTGTCCACAGTTTATATAAAACATAAAAGAAGCTATGAGCTTCCCTTAAAAAAAAAACAAAAACAAAAGAAAACCCCACTCCTCTTGCTCTGTACTCATTCAATGCCTGTGCAATGTCTTTTTCTTCCTGGTTTAGCGCACCATGATCCAGGAAACACATTTACCCTTTGACAAGCTGGGCTGGAGGTACAGGCTTGGGAGAGATGCAAATGAACTGGCTCAACAGGGTCAGAGGAGAGATGTGTGCTAGAAAGTGACCCACTCCTTGTAAGAAACCACAAGAGGTGGCCCTTGCTGTTTGGTTGAATGTGGGCCTCAGTGGAGGACAGAGGGAACAATGTGCTGTCACCACTTCTGGATCCAATACTGCTTCAAAAAGACTTTAACTGAAGGGTTCAAATAAAAATCCCAGAACCTTTGCTTGGCAAACATACTTGGTCTAAAGTCCCAATTCCTTTTGTATCAATTCTTCTACCCTAGGCTTGAGCTGATTGAGTGGAATATTTCTATGCTTAGGATTCTCCTCATTCCTTCAAGGGAAAAGAGTGAACTGCCATTGAGGGGCTGGAGGGGGAGTAATGGTGTGTTACTTGATTCCAGCTCAGTTTCTCTATTCCAGCAAGGCTGAGACTTATTTTTTTCCTCCCATATTGCCTAAAGATAATCACACCTTATCACCAAGAAAATTCATTTCAGTCTAGTCTATGTTACAGAGCCAGACCTACAACCCTGATGTATTTCTCTGTTTGTGTTTCTTTTCAAAATTAATGTTCTCTGGTAGTTTAACTTTTATTAATTTATTTTAAGACAATTACCATTCTTTAGGAAAATGTCTATCATGTAAAAGGAAAAACACCCAAGTTACACCAAACACATAATCCAAAAATGCTCATTGAAGCTCAACTTTGCTAGACTAGATGTTTTAGAATGGAAAGCAAAATGATACCAAAACCTCTGGGTAATTATGGGAAGTAAGCTTTAAGATTGCCCCCGTGAAAGAAAAGAGTCAGACATTTGTCAAATGGGCAAGACAGATTTTATTCAGGCGACCACAGTAGGGGATAGAGACCCCAGTGTAAACTGATTCAACTCCACCGAAACAACAAGGATCCCTTTTAACTGCTGAGTGCGCTAAAGAAAAAGCACTGGGAAGGTTAGTCAATGTGATTAGGCTATCTGTCTGCTAACGGGTGCTTACTGAAGTCAGTCTCCAACTCTCCCAGGGAAAAGGGAAACAGAGACCCTATCTCTCTTGATCACATTTCACAGAGATGACTCTCAGGTCCTCGAGAAAGACATTTCTGGGTTGCACAAGATATATTCTGAAGAGGCAGAGAAAGGATTTACAACAGCAAGTTTTCTAAAGTAAATACAAAACGGGAGATCAGAGACCTATAATCAGATTTTAGCTAGAAAAAACAATACATTATTTTGGCAGTACTGAGTTTTCCCAGGCAGCTCTTTTAAAGGAGCAAGGGTTGTCATCCTAGGGACACAGCCTTGAGCTGACAGAAGCTATGCCAGAGTTTGCTCAAGTCTCTTGGTGTAGGTGTTAGACAAGGCATTTGTACAGACAGTTTTGCAGTTCTTACCTTCATGATTCCTACCTCTTGATATTCATGCATTTGTGTAATCTCCTCTGAGTGCAGGTGAAACCTATACCTTGCTTCTAATTAATTGATCGTAACAAAGATGACAAGATGAACATGACTATATTTATATAATGACATTACATAAAATGGCAACAAACATCCTGTGAAGAGACTATCTGCTCACTTGTTGGTCTTGATGAAAGGAGACCAAAGTGGCAAAGAACTAAGGATGGTCTCCAGCCAACAGCCAGTGAGAAAACGAGGTCCCCAGTCCTACAACTACAAGAAAATGAATTCTGCCCACCACCTCAATGGAACGAACCCTTTCCCAGTAGACATTCGGATGAGATCCATCCCAGACAACACCTGGATCACAGCCCTGCAATCAAAATTCCTGACCCACAGAAACTGTGAGATAATAAATGTATGTTGTTCTAAGCAAAATTTGTGGTAATTTGTCTCACAGCAATAGATAGCTAATACAGCCTATGCTTTCAAAAGCATGTTTAGTTTAACATTATTCTCATATCAGTCTCCATGAAAAAAAATTTTTTTCACCTCCAAATTGGTTTGAGGAATGTTGCATTCCATATCCATTCTATATCCTTGGAGAGCTACCATATTCTGAGAAATACAACAAGAAAATATTGTTACATCAGAGTTACCTACTTTTTTCCCCCCATTATGGAGCCCAGCCTCATTTTGATTTTTTTAACTTCTAGCAATACTGTATGCAACTAGTTTTCGAATTATCATACCACAAAGTAATGGTTGCAAAGAGCAATAACTTTCAAGCTAGGAAACTCATCCAGCAAAGGTACATTAAGACCGGCCATGGTCTTAATGGTACTTGCGTATGGTAATTTTAAGGAAATCAATTTCCAGATTCCCACTTCCTTATAGTATTTTCCCCAAACTAACCTGCCAGAGAATTCTCATGGGGAGAAGCTTTCAATTTTCCTTTTCCACTTTATAAAATAAAGGGGTCCCTCCTATTCCTCCCCATTAAACCTCTAGATGACAAACAGAAGGACAATGAAACAGTGATGTCCATGTTTAGAAAGTGGAAGACCTGGGTACTAAATCCTTTCACAACCCCAATTTTTCTTTTCTTTACTTTCACACTGCCGAAGAGCCTATGGGATGAGAGAAATTGATGTGGCCTACTTTGGAAAATACAATATGCCAGAAATGAACAAGTAATTCCTAAATGAAGGTCTCCTCAAAGGTAATTAAGGCAAAATGAAGGACGTCCAAGGATAGGGCTAGGACATCTCCCAGAGAAAAAGTAAAACCCAAAACCCAGAGCTACTGTTGGCTGAAGCCTGTTTGAGCATAGCAGCAGGTCATGAGAAAAGAAAGAGGCTCTAAAAGCTCTAGAGTTCACACAGAGTTAATTCCTACTGTAAGTCAGGGAGGGAGTTGGTGATGAGTTCCACGCTGAACATGCTCACATTGAATTTTCACAACCACTTGAAAAGTATAGGGAATTTTTACCCGTATTTTACAGGTGTAGGAAACTACACTTGAGTGAGTTGCAAAACAAAGGCTTGGCCCCACATTTGGGGCGGCAGGTCCAGTGTTGTGGTTTTTGTTTTTGTTTTTTGTTTTTTTGTTTTTTTTTAGAGAAAGGAAAAGAGTTTATTCGAGCCCAAGGTTACTCTACACTAGGAAGAAAGTGGTCCCTAGTCCAGTATGCTTTTAATACATCATCCAATGGGCTCTTGCAATGACCATGGAAAAGCAGCTAACCACCCCTTTTGTTTTCCCCCTTTAAGGCAATACTTTGATTCCTTTTAGGGAGATTTCACCTCTATAAAGGGATCTGAGGAGCACTGGGTTCCCAGGATGATTTAGTTGTAGCTTACAACCTGAGTTGTAAACTTGTTCAAGTTGAATTCTTAACCTCTAAGCATAATGACAGGCTATTTTCTTGCTCATGAGATGTTTATAAAAAGATGGATGAGATTCTGGTGATCAGAAAGTACTTTTCTAATAAATAATGATATGGCTATGAAATATTTTTGAGATTGAAAATACAGTATCATTTAAACAATGTGAATAATTACAGGAACTGAGACATATACCAATTGACCTTACTGTGATTTTGTTTGTCCACTCCTAAAGTATATCTGGTAGTTACATAGCATATGGACTAGTTAAGTACAACACCCAAGTGCTTCCTTGTCTCTGAATGAAATGCACCAGGAAAGAACAATGACAAAGGAAATAGTGAGGTTTCCAGGAATTTCTCTTATAAGATTGAATACAGAGGCATTTATAATGTGCCTGTATAAACATCGTTCTTTGTATCTGGCCTATTCCCTAAAGAAGTAGAGATGGTTTATAAAATGTACACAATACGAAAGAAGAAAATGAACTTAAAAGTAAAATCAGTAACAAGTAAAATGTAAAATAAGGAGCCAAGGTTAAGACTGGAAAAGGCAGAATGCAGCTAGGTAGGTCCTACTGAGTTATGAAAAGTTGAATCACAAATTTGGCTCTGAGCTTCCTGTAGGCTAAGCAGCTAGATCTTAACGGACAGACCAACAGATTTTGATAAGTTATCAGTAAGAAAAGTGTGATTTCAATTAGCCTTCTAATTCTTTAATACTTCACACTAAATATTCCTTGCAGATAAACTTTACATATGGAAATCTTTGTGCAAAGCAAAGGTTTTGCTAATTAGAAGGAAATGCAAAAAAAAAAAAAGTGTTTCTCATTATGAAAACTGATGGTTTCAAATAACTTTGTATGATAAAGAAGAGAGAGTTTCAGTGTTCCCAGGTTAATCAGGTCAAGTAACCAAAGGCCTGCTGCTTTGAAGGTTTAATTCAAGGTGCTTATCCAACCTCTTTGTGGAACAAATCTTGCAAACCAGGCCTTCTCAGAAAATCCGCAGCGTTTTCTGTGGGAGCTTGAAATGTCAGCAGAAGACTTTCTGATGATATTACGCTGGCATTACCATCCTAACAGTTGGGGTGGGGGTGCAAGTGCAAGATGGTAAAATTATTTCGTGGTCTGATTTTTATGGTGTACTACAGAACAGCTTTCCTGGCAATGCTGACAAGAGAAAACAAGACAAGTAAACAAACCACAGAAAGAAAGCAAAGCTTGACAAAAGCCAGAAGCAAAGATCCTTAGTTCTCAATAATTACTGGTGTTAACACATTTCAGAAGAGGATAAAATTATGATTCTCATGCAGATAAACAGAACGTACATTAAGGATTTTATTTCCTTTGTTAACTTACTGTTAACAAAGGAACCGGGCAGATGTTAAAACCAGTTTAAAGGAGAATCCAAAGAACAGATACATTCACCGGTCAAGAATATTGAATTGAATCTATAAATGGACCCCTCAGTGTCTTTTCCACAGGAGAGCAGCCCTCCACAACACAGAATTCATTTGCATGTCCACAGACATGAACATTGACCTTGCCCTCAAATGCAAAATAGCTCCAAGGCAATTGGAGGCTATCATCAGATAACTCTGGAAAGGTGTGTTCTAAACAATGCAAAGTCTGTCATTGGCACACCTAATAATCTTGTTTGCTTGGTCTGGATTTCCTTACACTGGTAAGTGAACATAACCTCTATCCTGGACAGCCCAGTCGTACTAGCAGTGTCTACCTTTGGGGCATTTCAAAGCATAGGATACTCCTTATCTCCTGGGATTCCTAAGTGGAGCAGGGCCCTCATCCTACTTGAAGTAAACAAAACAGAGGATCCTGAATAGAGTCCTGCTGTTCAGCAGACCCTCAAATTTGCCCTCATGACAGATCTTCCAATGGCTGCCTTTAATCTACAACTAAGGCATTTGATGAATGGATGAGATTAGTGAACGTCCATATCTCTTCAACAGCAACAGTCTTGCAACAACAGTTAACGTTAATGCCACAATTTCAAAATAATGCTTTAGCAATAACTTAATTTTATATACTCAACAGAGAAATAAAATGCATCAGAACTCTCTTTTGTTAGGTCTTTCCACTGGTGGCAGAGACACTACCTATTCATCAAACTCATCTCCTCCTCCAGGCACACAGCTAGACCGTGTTCCCAGCTTCCTTTGCAGTTAGTTAGAAGTAGTCAAATAGCTGCATTCTGGCCTAAGTAATATGGTCCCCCTGCCCTGGTAGCTGGATGCAGAGAACCCGAGATACATAGGAGGAAGGACACGTATTTTGAAAGAAGTGTAGACCCTGAATGACAGGACACTTCTGGACTTGGGGTGAGTGAGAAGTAAACATGCATGGTATTAAGCTTTTGACTTTTGTGATTTATTTTCGGTTGAAACTAGTATTACCTTAACTAACAAATCCACATTCCACATTTTGTTTGAATTTAAATGTTTAAAAATAGGCCTTACCTTCCTATTGTTTAACAATCAAAAGGTGCGCATTAACCGGCTCCCTCCCATGTCATTTCTGTACATGATGCTCCGCACTCCCTCCCCTCTGCCTTGCAGTGAACTACTTTAATACAAAAAGTACATACAAATGACATATGTAAATAAATTATTTTCTTTCCTTCCTAGCCCAGAGATAGCATACTATTTACACTGTTTTAGAGGCGCCTGGGTGGCTCACTCTGTCAAGCATCTGACTTTGGCTCAGGTCGTGATCTCATGGTTTGTGAGTTTGAGCCCTTTGTCAGGCTCTGTGATGTCAGTGTGGAGCCTGCTTTGGAACCTCTGTCCCTGTCTCTCTCTACCCCTCCCTTCTTGTACTCTCTCTCAAAAATAAACAAACATTAAGATATATATATATGGTATACACTGTTTTAAATCTTGCTTCTTTTACATAACAAAATATCCTAATGGCTTTTTTTTTTTTAAGTTTATTTATTTTTGACAGAGAGAGAGAGAGACAGAGCATGAGCAGGGGAGGGGCACAGAGAGAGGGAGACACAGAATCCAAAGCAGGCTCTGGGCTCTGAGCTATCAGCACAGAGCCTGACGTGGGGCTTGAACTCACAGAACAGACTGCAAGATCATGACCTGAGCTGAAGTCGGATGCTTAACTGACTGAGCCACCCAGGTGCCCCTCCTAATGGCTTTTCTATTATACTGCACAAGAACCTACTTATTCTTTTTTTATAGTTGCGTAGTATTTCATTAGGTTGGCTACTATAATGATGGGAATCTATTAATGGGCACTTGTCAACCCATCTTCTTGAAGGTAGATAATATAATTGGAGTAAATCAGTGTCTGTTTAGGATTTAAGCCATGTCCTAGTTGACTGCAGAACACAAGCCCTGCTCCACCCTCTTTAAGAAGACAGGTACCTGAAAGAAGTTTTTCTTTTATTCACCAAAACAACAATATAACCCACACACGGAGTGTGAGATAATGAGAATAAAATGAGGGTGAAGTTAAATGGAATTACTATCATAACACCAGGTGAAAGGAGAAAGGCACGGCAGCCTCATTCAACTGTCTGCTGTGTATAATCTGTGTCGATGGAGCATTACAGCTGTATTTGTCCCTCAAGGGACAACTTACTCCTTACTCCTAACTTACTCCTTATAAAACACCATTTTTAAGGACACCTGGGTGGCTCAGTTAGTTAAGTGTCCAACTTCAGCTCAGGTCATGATCCCATAGTTCATGAGTTCGAGCCCCATGTCAGGCTCTGTGTTGACAGCTCAGAGCCTGGGAGACTGCTTCAGATTCTGTCTCCTCCTCTCTCTGCCCCTCCCCTACTCATGCTCGCTCTCTCACTTGCTCTCTCTCTCAAAAATAAATAAACATTAAAAATAAATAAATAAAAATAAAACACCATTTTTGAGGACACTGTTAATCTACATGTCAGAACCATTTTTTTTTTAAGTTTGTCGCCCTCATTGTTGAAAGAACAAAAAAGATACCAATCATTTTCCCAATTTGAAAATCTGTAGCTCTTGGCCTCCATCCTCACTTCTGTCTCTGCATCCTGTCCATTTTCTCTTGAATATCTAAAACCAGACTCTATGCCCACCTTTCTGCTGCTCCCAGACTCAAAATCAAGGAGCCACTCTTGAGTGTCCCATACCAGATATGCAAGAGCCAAGCTTTAACGATTCTTTGTTCACAATGTCCATTCCACGAAGCCATGTGGAAGAGACATGATTTGAACATAGATCTGTGTGGTTCCAAATGCTGAGCTCTGAATGGTCTTCTATTCTGTATAAATTAATTATTGAGGATCGTTTAGTATATAGACACTGTTGCCACACCAATGTTCCCATCATTCTCACTAATAACAAAGCACACTGAAAACACATCAATCTCAGAAAAGGTTAAGTATTGGGCATGTTAGTGAAATTTTACATCTTCTGATGTGGAAAATTCTTAGAGATTAATTTGTCCAACTGTTGCCTTTCACAGATGAAGAAACAGCATCAAAGGGGATGTCTTGCTCAAGAGCACACACAGAATGAGCATCAGAGGTTTGGTCTCCTGATGTCCATTGCTTTTCTTTGTATTTCATGACCCCCTTTCAAAACTTTGTATTATTTGCCATGCTTTTAACTATTCTCAATTTAGCAAGTGTAATTAATGGGTTCTTTTTGACCTTCCAGAGCAGTCCTTGGTTTAAATAAGGCTGAAGAAAATCTCAAAAAAGTGTTGACCCTTTGATTCTTTGAGTACCGAAGTTTTCTATGCTATTTTGAAAGCAATGCTGAGTTTCTCCGGAAGGGGTGGGAATAAGTGAAAAGCAGCTGCCTGGGCTGGGATCTGGACATGCTGTTCCTCTTTCCACCTTTCCCTGAGTATCTGGAATGCGACTGATTCCAAACCTTCTGTGTCATATTGCAGGGTACTACATGAGTGCCTCCCCAAGGGAGCAAAGAAGATAAAAACTCACCCATTCTTTTTTATTATTTGATGCTCAGCCAGATTTTTCCACTTCAGCATATTTTAATATCCTACCCACAGGGTTGACCTTTGCAGACTTAATTTATGACCTGAGAGCTTATTCAGTCGGCATTATTTCAAATCATAACTTAAGAAAAGCAGTGACAGACTAAAAGTCGTTTGTTTGGCCTCTCCATTCTTGGGAAAGGGGAACAGTCCATGTCTAGTCTTCTGCTTTCTAGGTTCAGACTCAGTTTCATCTATTAGCTTGGGGACTGTTGGACATAGGAGCTAACTGGTTCATGATAAACAGAGATGGGGACAGTAATTTTCTGTCCAAGGAAATACCCTCCATCCACTCTGCAAACTTTGGAACAATATTCTCACCCATCTCTGACCACATGATCTAGACTGGACCAATCATTGTATTTCATTCCTTTCACATCCCTCACAAATGAACATGTAATCCAAATGTGAACTGTAAGAAGCATCTTTTATGATTTTCTCTGCTAGAATGAGCAAAATAGTTTCTTTCTTCCTTCTTGCTTGTGACTTATAAAAATAAGCTCTCAGGGCTGCCAGTGTCTTTCCAGGTATAGTAAACCTCCAAACAATGATGAGAGAAGAACATGGACTTCTGGGTTCCATGTCCTGAAGGCCCTGAAGTAACCTGGATACCTGAACCTCCTCCTTTGGGAGCCAAACTGATAATTTTCTAGGAAACTCTTTTTGTTTAGCTTATGTTGGGTTTCTGTAAAATAGAGTCCTGACTACATACTAAACTCCCAAGAGTTTGTTTTATAAACTAGGTTGTCAATTTAAAAATTTATACTAAGAAATATAACTGTCAGGTGGCTGGGAATATTACTGTAGGCTGGTTAGCTCATGCTCCTCCCTAGAGGACAGCTTATGTGGGAAACCAAATTATGATGAAAAGGTTGCTTTGTAAGTACAATATCAGGATAAAAGCAGTAGGGCAATCTCAAGGGGCCCTTTCTACATTCCATAGCACTTTGGGGACATAATGCCTGGTAAGTAGGGCAGAACAATTTAGCCAGCTAAACAGGCCCCAATCCTTGCATAATTCTTAGGGGCACACTGACAAACTCTTCTCTCCAACTTTACACTTTAATATTTCTTATCAATCACCAAGTGATTCTGATCCCTTCACCAGATACGTAGTTTTATGCCTCCATGACTTTGCTCATTGCCCTTGCTTCCTTTCCCCCTCCCCCAAGGAAACCCCTCACTGCCACCTACCTCTTTTCTCTTTTCTGATTGTAGAAATCCTCCTAATCTCCCAGGACTTAACAGAAAACATCGGTTCCTCTGAGGCAGTCCCATTTTTGCCTAAATCAAAGTTTAATCCCACCTTATTTGTTTTCCTTAAAGGAGCAAATTGCACTCATTTTGCAGTATCACAAGCTGTGTGTGTGCTGTGTCTTCTTCCAGATTATGAGTTCTTCTGAGAACAGGGATTCAACCTTTTTGATACTCAGTTTTAATCCATTGCAAATAGTAGAGACAAAAAATATGTTGAATGTTAGATATCTTAGTATGAATTACTGCAGATTGATTCATTAACTTTTACTTATAGGGTGTTGTATTGCTCAAGACATATTAAGTAACCTTTGGCAGAAAATGAACCTACATGAAAAGACTTTGGGATGAGGCCCTCAGAAACAGGCTTGAACAACCAAATGACAAGAAAGGCAAGAACACAGCTGAGGCTTGAAGACAACTGATCCCAGGATCATGAGCCTCCCTGAGACTTTCTGTCTTGTGTCTCTGAATCTCTCCCCACATACCGTTGCAGACCAGGTTCACCCTCACTCTGGGGAATGCAGGGGCTCATAATCTTAGAGCTTCGTTTCTCATCATGTCAGCTACCAACAAGGACCTGAAATTCCCCAGCTTGAGATGGAACATCCTAAAGAAGTATATTGGATTATTGGTACATTGTGGCATTGGCCCCTATTCTTCACTTCTTCCTCCATCTTTATTTTTTGTCTTTGACTGTGACGTTCTGCTCACAAAAGACAGACTACATTTCTCACTTCGTGACCATGTTTGGATGAGGGGAAGACAGTAGTATGCTGATTCTGAGCCCAGGCCTTTGGAGGCCTCTTTAATTTCCATCTGTGCTCTTGTTCTTTAGCTGTTCCATAAGAAGGACATGCCCAGGCCAGACCCTCAGGTCCCCAGAGACACATGGAACACAGCCATCTAGCCATTCCAGGCTGTCTGTGCTGATTCCAGCTCAATGGCATGAGTGATCTCAGTCAAGATCAGAGCCACCCAGCTGAGCCCAGGCTCAGCCAGCCAATGCTCATGTGACCCCCAGATCCAGGAGAATACATGATTGTTGTTTTAAGCCAATGAGTTGTCAACCTAGCATTTTTTGTGGCACAAGCTAATTGATACAAATTAAATCTCAATGTTGCTACTTTCTAGAAATATGACCCTGGGCAGGATACCTAACCACATGGATTTCACTCTCTACCTCTGCAAAATGGAGATAGTAACAATACCTGTATCACAGAATTGTTGTGAGAATAAGAGAAGTAAAAATGTCAATTGTCTGGCAAATTTAAAAACACTAATTATTATTATTACTGTTTCACATGCCCACCCACCAACAATTATAGTCAGGAATGTGGGAGGGGTCTTAGGGATTGGCCTGTGGACAAAGGGGCTGAGGGTCTGTAAGAAGAAAGAAGTTCCTATTTAATGAGATGGTTAGATATGGTGGAAGAAGCATTCCCAAGTGGACGTGGCTGCTGACTCCACTTTACGATGGGAGGCAAGCTGGGCAGACAAAACAAAAAGAAATGTGCCCAGTACCTTGGAGCTCTTTCCTGAGTTAGTGTTAATGCTAAACTCTGTATCACAAGAGATGGTTTCAGACAGCTGGCACAGAGCAAGAAGCCTGAGTGCATGCGGTCTCTTCTATTTACTGGGCATACAATCTTAGAGATTATTAAATTAGTTTTACTATAATTCTTTGCATATTGGAGAATGAAAACACCAATTCCCATCTCCCAGCATGGTTTCAGGAATTAGATGATTCTAATGTACCATAATAAGTGGTATGGTACATGACATATAGTAGTAGGTACTCTGTAAGTAGTAATTCTTGCTGTCGCTATTATTCCTGGCTCATTCTGTGATGTGCTGTTTCTCATTGGCTTCCAATATAGGAGGAGAGCCTTCCTGACTCGGCCTCCTCCATTTCTGGAGTTCAATGATTACAACCTAAAGCACATCCTATTAAGATCATGTGTATGAAGTCTGAACACGAGCAAGGTGCATCCATTCTAGGGCACTTAATATTGAACACGTACATGTCTCTAGTCTTTCAAAGGCAACAGGCTTAGAAAAACACTTGCATTATCTGATCTGGAAACCCTTTTTAGTGCAGAATCTGAATTGCAAAGTTGTTATTAAAAACTGCAAACGATCAGCAGCCGTAATTGTGCGGTATTAACTGCCTCTAACCCTGCTCGTCTCTCTTTGGCTGACACTCGTGACTGACACTCGTGACTGACTCGCTGAGCTGGGCTGTCATTAGTGTGCCTGGAAATGCACGTTGTTTGCAAATGGACCTTTGTGGTGGAATTGCTCATTATCCCCATAATTTCAGGAAGTAAAGGAAGACCCCAATTAATTTCCAAGCCCAAGAAAGATAGAAGAGAAACAAGCAGCTTTCCTCTGGCAACAAGAAGGGGAGAAACTGACCAGACCCGCCTGTCTACACATGATCACAGTCTGACGGAGTTTATTTGTTCCTTCTTGTCCCCATGCGCAGCAGCAGGAAGACACAACTTCCACCTTGCCCAGAGGAAGACGAAGGTGTGATTCAGCAAGCCGGCCTTTCCACACGAAAAACATCTGCCCTTCGTCACACCACAGGCTGGTGTCAGGAGATGTGCTGGGGAGGAGAAAGGGAGTATGGCACCCGAATGAAAGGACTCACCCTGAGGAGGACACGAACAAAGAAAACCTATCGGGTCTCTACGTGGAGTTAAATAAAATGGGAGTCATGATTATAGATAACAGTCTCTGGATAAATTAACAATTTTCACCCTGGCATGTGTTTGTACATGTGGTATGCTGGAGTGAGAAAAGGGAGGAGAAGTTGTAAGTGGAGTGCAGTGAGCTAGAATGTTCTAACATGTTGCTAAATGACAGGAGAGTGGGATGGTGTGTCTGATGGGCTGTCCTGATGCTTGGCTATTTCATCAGAGGAGATGGAAGATGTCAGCAGGCTCAACGTCTCAGTGCGCCCATAGAAATGCCACTGTACTTTCCTAAAGGGAAAATGGTGACTTCTCAGATGGGGAAGGGGCTGCAGTGAATGAAGGAGATGCTGTCATCAGGCAGGACCAGTGGGCCTGGCATCCGGCGTATATTCCAGTGGCTTTGCATGGGAGACATGATCAATGGCTGTTTTCGAAAGATCTTGGCTTTAGGTAAATTTACTTCCCCATCATGAGTGCCATGCTATCAGAAAGACAAATTAATTTAACATGAGTGACTTACTGCTCCCTTATGAATTACTTTCCCATTGTTTTTAATAGCATCTCTTTATCTCTAGCACAAGGAAACACAGTTGACCTTTAACAGCCTCTTTTATAAATGAACCCAACTGCAGTTCAGCTTTTCCACTTTCAGATCTTTATCTCCTGGCACCTTGAATCCAAGCTCATCTGAATGCAGGTCCAGCTGCCTCTCTAATGGTATCTATCCATTAATTAAACACTCGGTGCTTAACAGCTTGCACACCAGCAGCTGTAAAGGATGAGAAGGCAGTTCTCCTTTAATCTACAAATATTTATTTTCTTTTAGGGGGATTGGTTAGGAAAAGATTAAGTGTATAGGAGGATAACCAGCTTATGGAGAATGTGCGTGTTGTGCTGGAAGTTTCCTGCCGAGTCACATCAGGTGCAGTTAGTAAGCAGGAAGGCAGGCTCCTAATCCCTGCAATCATAAATTATAAAGTACTGTTTAAAACAAGCATCTTCCTCCATCTGGGCTGAGGAATGTGTCTGTGTTTTCTGAGTATTTTAATGAGTGCATGCGAATGAGTTTACGGAGAGGAGTGAATATAACTCACATAGAACCGGACTCTGATATTTATGGGATCCTGTCTGCACAGGAGCCGGGTCGTGGCTTATATATTCTTATCCGGCCACAGTGCATTATGGGACCCTCCTTTTACATTTACATTTGCTCCATTTACATTTTTCCTTGTTTCTCAGACTCATTCATCACTGAACTGTATAGAAACTGCCCTAGAATAACAAAATAATAGGTTGAAAGTCAGACATAGCATTAGCTTTTTAAAAATGTTCTTTTAACTAGAGAAGCAGTATATGTGTGTGGTAGAATATTAAAAAATACTTACAAGCAAAACTAAAGAAAGAAAGGGATTATATTGTAAATACCTACAGACTGTACAGTCAATGCCTTAGTATATATCCTTCTGGATCATTTTTTAATTTTTGTATGTCTTTGGGGATATATAAAGTTTTGTAATCTGCTTCTGTAGTTAACAATGTCTATTTTTCCATTTTAGTATATTTTTATCTTCTCAAGTACTGAACCATATTCACATTTTTATAATTAATTCAAAAATGTCCTTTATATTTAGCTTGTCCAAACTAGCATCTCATCCAGAACCACACATTCCCTTTAACTGTTATATGCTTTAGGTCTCTTTTAATCTAGGCTGATATATAGCCTCATGCATTAATGTTTTAGAGGGAATGGATTGTCCAGGACAGGTTTCCATGGCTTAGTTTAGGTTCTTTAAAAGCAGAGCCTGAAATAAAGACTTTTGTTCAAGTGGTTTCTGGAATGTGATTTCATGAAGAAGAAGTGAGGGAGCAGTAAGACAAAAAGGGAGAAGTAAATGCTAACAGGAACATGTACTATTGACACAGCGATTGTAAGAAATGGGGTTCGATTCTGCCAGGACTGATGACAAGCACCCGAGATGTCTCTGGGATTGCCCACCTGACAGACAGTAGTCTGAGGTATTAACCACTGACTCATCTTGGGAAGGAGAAGCTTTGCTTCCAGCTGTGCTTGTGCATGTAGAATACCATGTTGTCTGCAAAAAGTGAAAGTTTGACTTTGTCTTTGCCAATTTTGATGCCTTTGATTTCATTTCGTTGTCTGATTGCTGAAGCTAGGACTTGCAACACTATGCTAAGCAACAGCAGTGAGAATGGACATCCCTATCATGTTCCTGATCTCAGGGGGGCAGACTCCACCAAAAGTCTGCTAGAACTGATACATGAATTCAGCAAAGTCTCAGGGTACAAAATTAATCTACAGACATTGGTTGCATTTTTATACACCAATTAAGAAGCAACAAAGAGAAATAAAGAAACTGATCCCATTCACAACTGCACCAAGAAACAAAATACCTAAGAATAAACCTAACCAAGATGTAAAAGATAAGTATGTGAAAACTATAGAAAGCTTATGAAGGAAATTGAAGAACATACAAAGAAAGAGAAAAACATTCCATGCTCATGGATTGGAAGAATAAATATTGTTAAAAATATCAATACTACCCAAAGCAATCTACACATTGAATGCAATCCCAATCAAAATTGCACCAGCATTCTTCTCAAAGCTAGAACCAACAATTCTAAAATTTGTTTGGAACCACAAAAGACCCTGAATAGCCAAAGTAATATTGAAGAAGAAAACCGAAGTGGGAGGCATCACAATCCCAGACTTTAGCCTCTACGACAAAGCTGTAATCATCAAGACAGTATGGTATTGGCACAAAAACCAGCTGTGCTTCTGCAGACCTATCAGAGGAGGTTCTGGGCAAGAATGCAGAGAGGCTCACAAAGCTTCATTCAGAAGTGGGCCAAGGGGATGTGATGTAGGCAAACCAGCAGCTATAGCTCATGTTACGGCTTTGTAGGTATTTTCTTCTTCATTTTTTCCTCCACATAGTATTATTCGTTTTGTTATTCTATAGGACCAGTTCCTATACGCAAAAAGTTATCTAAGGCCAGATATAGTTAAATTAAGCATTGAGGGAGAAAGAATGGCTTTATTACTATTATTTCTGTATGCCTGCAAAGATGGGCTAACACTTTTTCTTTTCAAAAGATTAGTTCATCAAAATTTTACTGAGCAACAGATGGTGAGGTAGGTGCTGAAACAAAACTGCCCTTAATTTTAGCAAGTGTTGTAAAATAAAATATTGTGGTGATATGGTATAATTTTATATGGAGTATGGTGTTGGGTCAGAGGAGAATGTGATCAATTCTTCCAGCATAGTGAGGGAGGAGGTAGAAGGATAAAGAAATATTTTCATTAATGCACTGATGCTTGACCTGGGTTTTGAGACAAGTAGGTGGGGAGGGATGTATTCTAGGCTGAATTATATTGGGAACAAAGGTTATAGGTATGAAAACAAACTTGCTTGGGAAACTGAAAGTCATTCAGTATGACTGGTGAATGGATGTAATGGGGTGAAGGCAGAGTTTAAACAAGAGGAAGGGACAGACCATGGAGACTTGTACGTCAGACTAGGTAACTGTCTTCACTACTGAGCGGACACGGAACATTCCTGGCAGGAACATGGAATGCTCAGATGTGTTCAAAACTGTTGAGTTTGGGAATAAACAAAACTGTGATTTAAAAAAAACCAAGAACCTTTTCTAGAGGGCAATCCAGTGGATAGTTACAATTTAGTGAAGACTCTAATTACAGAAGCATAACCTCACATGATTTATAAAATGCAGCTGTGCATGTCTTGGGGGCCAAAGAACTGCATTAGACAGTAAATGTGTGACATAGAAGCTGAACAGGAGGGCCGAAGAAACAGTAGGACTGGAGCCCCGAGGACTGCGTGTGCAGGAGACGAGTTCTTTTTCTCTGCTATGTTGCTCCTTGTTGTCAAGGGTCTCACTCAGGTCTTCCACTCATGTCAAGTGCAGTGAATATCTGTATGATCATTGCTCAACATTCTCTATCTGGCGTGTTACTTCTATCTGTTTCACTTATATCACTGGCTGTGGCTTTGTTCTTTCATTTGGGATAAATTTCTCTGTCTCCTCATTTTGTCTTCCTCTCTGTGTCTGTTCCTTCGTGTGAAGAAAGGCAGCTATGTCTTCTGCTCTTGAAAGCAGTGACTTTCTGAAGAAGAGGTCCTGGAGTGCCTTGCTGTCCTCTGTTCACCAGAACCTGGCACTTCAGTGGAGTATCCTACGTGTGGTGCTTACGCCCTGCTGTTGTGTCTGAGTCACTGATCCTTTCTGCAGATGACTGCCCTGACGCTGTCTGTTGTGGGCTGTGCTGGCTCTCTGGGGTGTTAGTGGGGCCCAGGCAGGCCAGCTCTGAGGGGGCGTGCTTGCTGGGAACTTGGGAGTTGGCAGCAGTATTAGCAAAATTTGTTCTGGACCACTGGTCCTATGACAGAATCCCCCAAGTGCTGTGGAAGCTGGGTGCTACCTGACGTGGAATGCAGCCAGTGGCTAGGTGGGTCGTGCATGTAGCTGTAACTAAATTTGCCCTGAGCCCTGGGCTGAGGCCACAAGAGTCTGTGCACCGGGCCTCCTGCAGGTGGCTTTGTGTTTATGCTGGGGGGGGGGGCGGGGTAGAGAGCAGGGGAGGAAGATGCTGTCTGCCAGCTCCCTAGTCTTCAAAGAAGTTCCTGAACACTCTCCAAAATCAGTATGTACAAATCTGCTTCCCAATTGCTCCTGGTGTTGTGTAAACAGCCATTTTTATGTTGCCTCTGTGCAGGCTGTGTGCAGGAGCTGATAGGCATGAGTGGAAGCAGACTTTAGAAAGGTTGGAAACAGTATTAGAGGGGTCTAAGGCAGATCTGCTGCTCAATGATGGCCCAGTTCTAGAGACTTAGGTCAAGTCCTGCAAAGAGAGACTAGAGGCCAAGATTCGTGGAGCTGTTTCCATGAGGAAGTGTGAGGCAAGGGGCAGTGGCAGAGTGGTCTGGTACCCAGGAGATGAAGGGCAGCACAAGGTTGAGAAGAGTATTCTCCACTTCCACAGGAACACAGGGCCACACTAGCTCCCTGAAGTTCGGGGAAGATCAGGAGACTGCTTCCTTGACAGAGATGTTCAAGTTCTCAGAGCAAGCATGTCTGGTAGGACATCTGCAGGTGCCTTTACACGTAGTAGTTACAAAGGAGGAGGCTGGAGCAGACCAGAGAGAACATGACAGATGCTGCAACGTAACCTGACTGAACTAACCACTTGGTATGTAGGTACTTTAGGGTGATCCCATGGAGACTCCCCAAAATCATTAGGCCAGACTTCATAGTGGACTGCATAAGTTAGTGTCATTTTTGTTAACACAGATAGTGTAAGTCTCATTTGTTTCCATACATGGGTAAGGTCTGTAAGATATGGGCTGAAAATAATGCTAGATTCAGGAGTATACCTGGTTGGGTCTTGTGGCTCTGTAAAAAAGCATCTAGAAAGCCTCTCCTACATGTGTTTGAGGCACCACTATGATGGTGCCCATCTTGTGGTCATATCATCCTAGGTGTGCAGTACTTTTATGGATTACACCATAAAGATTAGAAATCCTTCAAACACGAGATATAATCATGGGAAGAGCCAGTCTTTGCTCTAGTTCACCCTTTGTTGGTTGGCTTATCTCCGCACAAGTATTGATTACTGCAAGAGGAAGAGGCTGTATATTCAACCCCTTCTGCCAAAGTAAGAAGATTTATCTGAGCAGAAATAATAGGAGGCAGCAAGAAGAGGGGAACTATAGCCAGGGATCAGCTACATTCAATGAGACAGTGATGTCTGGAGGAGTCAGTGACAAAAAGGAGAAAAATCAGAGCAGCGTCACTCTCTAGAGCATGGCCAGAAGCACCTCCAGGTGATGTATGATGATACAGCCTGCTGAGTGCTACCTTCCTAACTGGGCTACGTTAGGCTTTCATGAACAAGCAGATTTATTGTACTGTCACTGGTACATCATCGAGCAGAGAAGTTGCAAGGAATTGTGGGTAATGGGCTTTGTTTTTTTTCTGGTTGAAGCCAACAACCTGCCTCCTTTATCTCAGCTAGCAGGAGACTCAGAGACAGAGCAAATTGGAATTTATACGTTCATTGACTATGTTCCGATCCTTCTACATTGTGCTGTAGCATGTATTGGACTTTTCTTGTGACAAAAATAATGTAATAAAAGTAAAACAAACTACAGTCATATATAATGTGTGAGGACTAAGCTTTATCTTCTGTCTTTCCGGCTTTTACTATATTTTTATAAATAATCTGTCAATACTTATAATATATTAAATAATTATGACCTAATAATAAAATGCACCTGCAATTTCTTTTTTGAGGAGCCACTTACAACATGGATGGATCCTAAATAAAACAACTCTAAGAAAAACAAATACTGTATATACTCATGTATATGTATAATCTAACAACAAGCAAAACCAAATCCTGAGAACAGATTGGTGGTTGCCAAAGGAGGACAGACGGGGAGGGCAAAATGGGTGAAGGGGGTCAAAAGGTACAAACTTCCAGTTATAAAATAAATAAATCCTGAGCATACGATGTACAGCATGGTAACTATAGTGAATAATACTGTATTGTGTATTTGAAAGTTGCTAAAAGTTCTCATCACAAGAAAAAAAATATTGTGACTATATATGGTGCCAGATGTTAACTACACTTTATTGGGGTGATCATTTCGCAGTGTATTCAAATATCAAATCATTCTATTGTATGCCTGAAACTAATATAACATAATATAGATATTGGAAAAAAAAAGAGGGAGGGAGCTTGATGAGACAGGGTGGAAGGTATGTTCACATACCCTTTTGGTGACAAAGTCACTTGGTATGCTGTTTGAAGAGGCAGTCTAGATACTTGGCAAAATTTAAAATATGAAATTTCCTTTGATCCTGCAATTTCACTACTAGGGAAATTTCTCTACAGATATACCCATATGAATGTGCAAAGATAGATGGAAGGATAATCACAGAGGCACCACTCAGAGGTGAAAAAATTGTAAGCAATCTACAAGTTGGACACTAAGGGATTTGATTAAACAAATCATAGTGCAACTTTATGACAAAATATTACCCAGCATTACAATGAGTAGTGCGCATTGGAAAAGCCAGTTGTACAAAGATTCCATTTCAAACACATGTACATGTATGTACTTGTATATGCCTAGAACATTTCTTACAGGAATGAAAACTGAAAATCATTTTTTGGAAAATATGTAGGGATGGAAGTTAGAGGCTGCTGTACAAGGTAAAAAAACAGAAAACAAAAAACACACAAACAAACCAAATTGCCAGCATCTTTTACTAATGAAAATTTTAAACACACTCAAAAGTGAAAAACAAAAGGGAATATAATTAGCTTTCAGGATTTTTGTGACCACAGCCTTCCTCAAAATAAGTGGGGGACCCAAATGACTAATCAAGGTACATCCCTGTCATGTAAACTTATGCTTATACATCTGTCCTCAATGGAGTTTTTTCTCCTTCTTTTCTCTTTCAGTATGATTTCTAGCAACTGCAAAATAAGTCGAAGGAGAAGAAAACATGAATTGAGTAAAAGTGGTTGTGCAGAATTATAAAAAAGCATCTAGAAATGGTAAGAAAAAGTCCTGTTGATAGCCATCAACTAAGAGGAACGTACTATTTACTTTCTTCTGCTCTTTGATACTGGTTATTTCTGTATGAGGCTACTGACAATGCTGTTTTGAACAAACTCATAACTATTTCAACAACACTGAACTCCCAAGAAGTTGAGGTTGGAGTCCTTAATGTTCTTCCTATGTCAAGCTTGCAGGTAAAGGGAAGCCAGTTTGCTTCAGAGCAACAGTGTCTTCAGTTCTCAGTTGGAATTTGAGCTTAGAGACCACCACATCCTGAGATGTCACTATTTGTTATTACTCGTAAAGAAAATCTGTGCACAAAGCCTATGCAAAACTGGTTAAAGTGAGCTTTTTTGATCGAATGTCTAATTTATTAAACTGACCACTTTCTACTCCATAGGCATCGCTGAGCACTTTCTATGTATCAGGCACTGCTAGACACTGGGGATATAAAGATGAAAGTGCATATTCTTAGAGTTTATAATCAAATCGAAGAAGTAAACATAGGACACACAAATTACAATATAGCAAATTAACTGCAATGCAGTGAGTAGATCCAAAGTATAGTCACCAAGAAACATGCACACACACTGATATTTATAACTGGAAAACATATGTAGACATCATCCTAAGCTTTTCTGAGGATGAATTGTACAGTGTTGTAAAATAGCAAGCTAATGGTGGGGACAATGGTCTTGGGGAAACATAAACCATGATAGAAATTTGTGAAATGCATCCTGTTTTCATTCTCGAAAGGTTCCCTATTTCCCTGATAAACATTGTAATAAAAATCAAGGTCCTCAAATCTGTTTTGATTTGCAAATCTGTTCCCTGAGAAAAAAAATTTTCCTTCTGAACATTGTACAAGAAACCATTAGATTTGGATTATTTACAAAAGCCTAGAAAATTTTGAAGCCAAATGTAGTAGCTATCAATAAGTAAACAAGAGAGCTCTTGACATTCTTAAAGACGAATAGATTTTTCCTTTCCATTTTAACATCTTCTAGACTTGTCAATTCCATTTACTTTTAATTATACCACATGAGTAAACCACATGGAAAAACAATAGATCTGTGTATGTTACTTACATAATGAAAGACAAATAGATCTAGCAAATTACACCAAAAAGAATAAATATGCATATATTCTTTAGTTCCTTTTGTTTTTTTGTTTTCACAAGCACCACCCAGATTTACTTTAGCAGTAGTATAAAGGAAGAGCAAAAGGAATATGAAAGTAAATATAGGATTATGTCCAACTAAAATAATAGAATTAAAAAACAAAGAGCCCAAAAGCTGTATATAATAGTAGACTGGTCCTCCCTTATCTGTGGTTTTGCCTTCCCTGGTTTCAGTTCCCTGCAGTCAACCATGGTCCAGAAGCAGATGACCCTCCTTCTGACATATCATCAGAAGGTTAACAGTAGCCTAACACTACATCACCATGCCTGCATCATTCACCTCACTTCATCTCATCATGTAGACATTTTATCATCTCACATCACCACAAAAAGGAGGGTATGTACAGTATATTAAGATATTTTGAGAGAGATCACCGTCACATAACTTTTATTACAGTTTAGTTATAATTATTTATTTACTTATTATTGTTGTTAATCTCTTACTGTGCCTAATTATCAATGAAACTTTATCATAGGTATGTATGTCCAGGAAAAGACATGGCCTATATAGGGTTTGGTACAATCTATGGTTTCAGGCATCACTGTGGGTCATGGAATGGATAAGGGGGTGGGGGGACAACTGTAACAATTTTTTGTTGTGTAGTTTGATATTTAGAGCCCTCTAGAATGTGAACTTTTTCTTACTTTCAAGAAGGCTTTGGAGTTTTCCCCACGTAGGGTTTGCATATACACTAGGATGGAATCAGTAAAGACATCTGAATTGACATTCAAAATCTCTTGTGCTACTTACTGGCCATGACAGAGTACCCTTTTCCCCCCATCATTTTCATTTACATGCATTTACAGCATTTTTCTGCAAACATGTTTTATCTTCCTTCTGTTCGCTGCCAGGAAGATGGACCAAATTTAAAAAATTCCATTTACTTTTCAAGACTGATATGTACAAAATATGGTCTTTGCAAACAAATGAGATTTAGGAGAAGAGTGAGTGAATACCTAGACCTGAACCTCCCCCTCATAGGCTCATTTGGGTGGCTATATCCTTAAAATTTTTTTAATGTTTACTTATTTTTGAGAGAGAGAGAGGCACAAAGCTTGAGCAGGGGAGGAGCAGAGAGAGAGGGAGACACAGAATCCGAAGCAGGCTCCAGGCTCTGAACTGTCAGTACAGAGCCCAACAAGGGGCTCGAACTTACAAACAGTGAGATCATGACATGAGCTGAAGTTGGACGCTTAACCAACTGAGCGACCCAGGTGCCCCAAGGGTGGCCATATCCTTAAACAGGGGACAAAAAAATGTAGTTAGATAACTTGACCTACTAATCTCGTATTTTTTCTACTCTATCAAATATCTTGTAAATAAAGGTGTCACTCTTAGTTTTATTCGGACAAATAAGCTCTGTTTGATATAAGAAAGGGGAGGCGTGTTTTGGTAAAAAAACAATAATACCAACAAAGGAATTGATAAAATAATGAATGTTTAAAATTAGGTTTATGGAAAGATCAATACTTGAAATTGTGATAGATAATTTCTTTATTGTTTTAAGATAACTAGACTGACTTTGAAATCAAATCATTTCCTAAACACCTCATGAAACTGTCAGAGAGTGAATGAATTCAAAGATGATTTCATCATTACATATAAACAAAAGCAAATAAGCAAAGCTACAGGAAAATACCCAAGGACATTTTCTCATTAGATGAACATGTGAGGTCCTACTGGTCATGGATTAACTACTTGGGGTATTTTTGATTTTGAAATTGCTGGACCATTCACATGGGAAACAAATGTCACCACTCTTTCTGTGATAAAGATTTTCCATCATTATTTTTTCTTTATCCTTTTGCCATCTCATGTGCATCATGGTGCTTGCGGCAGGGTGTTACCTATATTTCTAACTGCACTTTTAAGACTGAAAAATTCTAGTACTTCCCAGTTAGCCAGCCAGACCTGCTTCAACAAGTTAGGAAAAGAAATGCATTTGAAACACCAAGTCCCTGTCTCACAGAATGTGGCATTTCATGGAAAACATTGACCCAGACAGCCAGCTAGCAATATTCTTTCATGTATAGGATAGTAGGTCAGCAGGATTGCAGCATGGGAGAGAGTGCAAAGGTCTAGAGACTAGGGACATGCAGAACTGACAGCTTTCTGCAGTCATGTTATGCAAGGTCAGTTGCTCAACAACAGATGTGTTAAATCTCACATTTACTTCTTGTCTGTCACCAAGGTTGACCACTCTAACAGATGCAGATGACAAGAGGAAGGCAACTGTAACAAAACAGAGCCTTGCATCTCAGGGAAACATCTGTCATTGCCCTTTTCATTTAACCTCAGTACTGGGTCCTATTACAGGAATCTTCCAGACGCCTCCCTATCTCTGGGCCAGCTGGGCCCAGAAAAGACTGAGTTCCATGAGACTTGGGGAAAAAGGAAATAGGTGCATGAATATCTATGGCTGAAAACTCTTGAACAAAGCCATTTCTAAAAGACATTTACTATTACAAGAGCTCCTAACTTATTAAAGAGTAACAGCAGTGGAAGTAAAGGAAATAAATTCTATCATCACTAAGAAAACAGCCGCCATTGGCAACTTTTAATATATAGTCATGGTACCTTAGAGGCCCTTTTATTTGTACGAACAGATGATGAGAATGAAAATATTGCCCTCCTTCACCAGATATGTATAGTAGATCCTCATTATTTATACATTGAGTATTTGTGAATGTTGAGGAGCATGGAAATCTGTATTTTTAGCAATCTTTCCAGGTGACCCCTATATTGTAGCTTTTAGAACACTGACTTAGGCTCCAAACACATCAGCTTACCCACTGGCAAGCTGTGGTCAAATGGGAAGATTGGCACAGACTCTGTTACTTCCCCTCAGTCAGTCTGTGAAGAAAGCCAACTAAACACTGGGAGGTGCTCTTCTTGGGAGTCGCTGTAGATAATAACTCCAGTGCTTGTCTTTGGCCTACAAGTTTAAGTCTAAAGCATTGTTTAGTCCCCAATTACTCCAGTCTACTCTGGACTTTGGCTCATGACTTCAAGGCTTTTCTTCTTGAAGACAAATAGGGAACAATCCCAGTAAAATCGCTTCATCCATCACTCCTTACACAGCCCTTCGAGATGTTCCCTCTAGCCTTTACCTCCTGCCTCTTCTACCTCTCCACCTCTTTTACCACTGTCCCCTCACTTCACTCCATATGCATGGGTTTGCTAATTTGTACTTGGGACACAGGAAGCCCATTCCTGCCACAGGGTCTTTGCACTTAAACTTGCCCAGATCTTCACACGCTTGGTGACAGCTCTCACTTGAATTAGCTCTCTTCCCCTACGTTATTTTTTTTCATTGTTTCTGCCCCAATACCCTCCTCAGAATGTTAACTTCATGAAAATAGAGATTTTGTCTTGTTCATCTGTATAGTCTCTGCCTACTATAAAACGGTTGGCACATACAAATTCTTAATAAAATGCAGACTAACTGAATAGATATTTGCCCATAAAAGGGTCTTTAGAAATCTTTTGGCCCCATTCTCATTGCTATTCACCTAGTAAAGGAAATCCAAAATTTCATTAAACCATAGTCACTATGTTGCACTAACACATGCTCGTGTTTAGAACACATTATACTTAAAATTAATTACAAGACGCTAACACACAACAAATGGAATGCAAAATACATTGTGAATGCTTCCTAGGGAGACATTTATCCTGTAATTGGAGGGTCTGGAAGGGTGGTTATTAACTCACTATATACATCCGGGGATTGAGGGTGGTTTGAGTGGTCCTTGAGTATTTCAGAAGCAGAAACAGCATGAACAAAAGCAAGTTATATTTTTGGAAACTGGGAGTAAGTAGAGGTGACTATAAATAAGGGCACATGGAGGGAAGTAGAAAGAAATAATGTTTTCCTACTATGCAAAATACTCTATTCTCAATTTTATTTTGAAGAAATGGGAAAATCAAAGGCTTTAAAATGGTGAAATAGTTGTGTTTGCATTTTAACAACACCAGTGGTGGGTGGCATATGGATTGGAACACTTCTGTTGGAATTAATGAGGAAAGTTATGAGGAGGAGTCACAGAACATGGAACAACATGGGATGGTGGCACTGAGGGAGGGGAAATAGATATTTTTCTGAAATAAAATCAGTAGGATTTGGAGATAGTAATGGTGTAAAACGAATGTATACAAGCAACCCATTTGGTAGTTCTGTCCTTTCCTTTGGGTATGGGGTGGATGGAGAAGCCTACGGAATAAGGAAGTACTTTAGAATAATCAAAGAAAGGGAAAACCAACAGTCCCTAGTCCCAAGGAATAAACAGCAGAAATACAAGAAAATAATTTTTAACATATCAGGAATTTAGGATTTTCTACCAGGATTTAGAATTATTCAGGCACTGGATTGGTTTCTTTGGGACACATCTATGTTAAAATGAATACAGAGCAGAGATGTAAAGGAAGATGTTAGAAGATAATTAACTTGAAAGCAATGAAAGACACTTAAACAACAACGAACAGGAAACACTGATTTAAAATTTGCAGTTATGGGGTGCTGGGGTGGTTCAGTTGGTTGGGCATTCAACTTTTGATTTCAGCTCAGGTCATGATCCCAGGGTTGTGGAATAGAGCCGTATGTCAGGATCTGCACTGAGCATAGAACCTGCTTAAGATTCTCTCTCTCTCTCTCTCTCTCTCTCTCTCTCTCTCTCTCTCTCTCTCTCTCTCCCCCTCTCTTCTGTCTCTCACCCTCCCCCCACCTGCCCCCGCTCACAGGCCCTCTCTAAAAAAAAAAAAAAAATCACAGTTATACCACTGACAACATACACTTATTCCACCTGCATTAAGATACTTATTGTTAGGAGTACCTCCTTTGAGCTAGCCAGAAAGCTTCTTACATTTTTTTCCCTTAATTCAGTCAGATCCAACAACAGAAATGGGTATCCAATTCCAGGAACTTAAAAACTGAAAAAAGAATACTTACTTTCTTGATAAGCAGGAAGAGACTAAGTGGAAATATTGGCAGCAACTCCCCACCCTCATCCTGTTCTTCTACTCCGTGTCACACCTGGGGAAGTTTTCACTAAAGTGCATGAGACTGGTGAAGGATGCAGGCTTGATGGCACCTCCATGACTGAACTCAGTAGCTCCCCTTCCCAAGGCTCCTATTCATGAAGCAAAGGGAGGGGCACATAGCAGCAGAGCTGGGCTTCTAGGCTCATGTGTATAGCACATCAATTGCAACAACTTCATTCTGTGGTCTACAAAGCTTCTCCTTTCCATACTCAGAATATTGCAGATGTGAGGTTTTCCCCCAATGACTTATGCACTCTTAAAAACTACTCGCAAAATTAGGGGCTCAACTCATATATCTTCTTGAGGAGGATCAAGTTCAGTAAGATTTAGGCACCTTGTAACCATAATTTTTTATGACTGGGTTGTGTTCATCATTTTGAACATATCTCACATTCATCATATATTTTAAACAAAAACAAACTTAATATCCAGAACTAAATATACCCAATATGGCTTTCTCTTTCCTTCTATGGAGAGATCACTGCATCAATTCTTTAGAGAATTCTTCACCATGATAAGGCTGATACCAACTTTTCTCACCTCCCCAGTAGAGATTATCACAAATAAAGTCTTGAGAATTCTGTTTATTAATTGTTGCTTGTAGTTTTGAGTGGCCAAATATAAAATATGGAGTGATGAAGTGGAACCTTCAGCTTCGGTTTTCACATGCAGATTTTTTTTTAGAAAATTTTTTTTGTTCATCTCACCTGGCCTTCACAAACAAAATGCATGCTCAGTTAACACCTAGGTTCAGTGATTTCCAAGCCAGTCTTATTCATCCATGGCTTCATAAAATATATGTCCAAGATTTCATTCAGCAATCAAATAAGTATTCAGTATTCAGGAATTGCTCTTCTTTAGGTAATTTGTTTCATAAATAAGTTTTTATGCTTTTCCACTTTGATACATTAGTCATCCGTCTGTAGCTAGCCTCAGAAATTTTGAAAAATCTTCTACCTACATATACACATATGATCATACCCCTATTTATGTATTTTCATAATAATCTAGTACATACTTTAGAGAATCCCTGTCACTACTATTGCTAGCAATATTCTAATTGGAATAGGAATTATATAGGAAGATTGTTCTGAAGGGTTTAGAGAGAATGGGATTGACTGTAGAACTATGGATTAGAAAAATAAAGGACCGAGTTAGGTCAATAGGATGATGTCTATATCTATCTAACTTGGGTCTGAATATACTGGTAAGTTTGAATCAGTTTACAAATGACTCAATTGTTGGTAGTTTTGCATAAAATAGAATTTAGAACAATGAACATCATGTGCAAGGGATAAAATGGGATAAAGCCCATATGCTACCTCAGGAAGCTTATTGTCCAATATGGGCAACAGACTTCCATATTTCAGACTATAGTAAAACGCATTACATGGTGATTATCCCCAAATGAGGGATAAACAGAACACTATGTAAAGGTAATAATTCTGAGCAATGTAATTAGGAAGAGCTTTAGGGAGGAGATGGCATTGAAACAAGGCTTTGAAAGACAAAAAAATAAGAACTAAGGCTGATGGAATAGCACAACTGTCATATCCAGGTCAGAGATAATGAAGGATGCCACAGGGAATTGACAAAGAATCAAAAGTGTATTTAGGGAACGGCCTATAGTTGTATGGGACTGGTGTGTGGAGCATCTATGATCAGACTTTTCATCATACTGGAGAGGAAATCAGAAACCACTTTTGTGTGTCAGGAATGGCAAAGACAGGATTGAAAGCATGATTCCAGGTAATTCTATTTAACTTTATAATTCACAATTCTATCTGTCAATCCAAAAAAAAGGCATACTGATGATACTGAATAATTTTCTAGTCTCCAGTGATACTGTGAGAAGGTATAGTTTCACATAATTGCATGGATCCATTATGAACATTCATTTCCTTCAGAATTTTTAATTGAGTGGCTGCTAATTGCTCTCCTCACACCGAGGTTCCAGGTATAGTCACTAGTGGTTGTTCTCTTTCATCAATACTGCTCACTATATTACAGGGAACTAGTCCATGAGTATCTTCCCAAGCTCTTTATTAAGTTTCTCTTATTGCATTGGGAAGACCAGCACCAAGAACAGATCATTTGCCTGAAATGCAATCACTAATTTTGCTCCCATTGCTGAATCTCTCTGATTCTTTGTAAATTCCCTGTGTTATCTGAGATTTAACCATAGTCTGACAATTCATTTACAGGACCAAAGTCTGCATCTGAAGGGCTCTATGTACTTCCAATATACTTTTGAAGAAGGATGGTGTGGGTGGTCCTCCCTTACTCATGTAGAAAAATCAGGTTGTGTTTAATAAATACATTAAAAAAATACATGTCAGTGGGAGTGGAAGTAGAAAATAAAACTATTTCTCATCAAAACCATATAGCCATTATGACATAGTGTTAAGGAAAAGAACAAATTCAGGGTACCGCCAGTAAGATATTGCCTCAGGGTAAAGATGAATTGAAGACTGTGGTTGTAAGGTCCTTGCTAAGACTCCTGAAATGATTAAGGTGCCTACTAGATCCTCTTACATGGACAAAAGAGTTCCTACAAAGATTAAAGTTTTGGTTTATAAATGCCCGAAACTGCCAAACTATCTGTAATTGAGTCTCTAGAGAGAGGCAGGCATGTCTTAAAAAGAAATACGGGTGTCATATATTTTGGTGCCACAATATTTGGAACTAACAATGTTTTGAAAAGAGCTATATTGGGGAAAGTACAGCAAACAGAACTAGAAGACTGAAATCATTTCAGATATAAAAAGGTTCCATTTTCCCCAGGCAGAAATCAGTGTGGGAAAACTGTTCACTTTTCTAATGGGAGTTCTTATTACTTTTATCCCAACCCTGTTCTACTTTTGTATGTTGGATATGTACTGGGCAGAAAACCTAACACTATGTTAAGAGGTCTCTGGATCAAGAAAAGCTACATTTAGACCTGATGTAGATCACAAAGCTCTGGACTTTGAATCTGATGCTCTGATTAGATGAGACCTCTAGAGGGTCTCAGTGATGAAGAGGAGTGTGTTTTACATGTGGGAAGGATATAAACTAATGTAAACAAAGAATTGACTTAAAAAACAACAGCAACCTTTCCCTTCCCTCCCACTGCCTCACTGGTGCTGGGCTTGGCCATGTGATTTGCTTTGACCAATGGGACGTTAGTGGAGATTACATAAGCAAATGCTTGAATCACATTTGCACGATTGTGCTTCTGTCACTGTCATAAGGACATACTCTGTGAAGCCCACTGGTGCCAGGAGAAGGGAGACATGTGGATAGACATGTGCTCAGCTTTCCTGCACGCCTGCAACTTGAAGTTGTCACCCTAGTCAACTCTAGAACCATGTGGATGAGCATGAAGCTTATTGTCATACCACTGAATTTGGGATATCTTTGTCATATATCAATGGCTGATACAGTGCTATATCCTAGGCACCAGGCTGAGCTCCACACTCTTAATCATTTATCAGCCTTGAGAGGTATATTATTAGCTGTATTTTGCAGGAAACTGGAGTTTAGAGAAGTTCTATAATTGAGTGTAGTTTATAGCCATGCCTGCCTAATTACAAGTCTTTCCTCTTTAACCCCATCAATACCTTTCAGTGTTACTGATAGATTGATAGATTCAGGTTTGATCCTTTTTTCCCCACTTTCCCTTCCTCTGCTTTTGATGAGCATACTCAGTGGGTAGGATAAGAAGGCTTTCTGTTTTTCTCTCACTGTTTTTGACCTGAGTAGAAATGACACTAACCAAGTGCTGGCCTCGGGCCCAGTGGTGAAGCTAGACAAAGCAGATTTGCAGCCATGCAATTGCCCCACTTTATGTTGGGATTTCTTCCTCCAGTGAAGTATACTATTCTTATCTTTCAAGTACATGTTTTTGTTTTGTTTTTTGTTTTGTTTTTTGCTTGTGTCCTTCTCAAATCAAAATGAAAAAGATTTGAAATATTTGCTTAGTGAAAGAAACTCATCAGTACTGTGTGGTCTTGATTCTAGATACCTACCATTTGACCTCATCCCTAAATGAGGAATTTAGGGCTTTGTATGCTTTAAAATATACATATATGTACATACATATACATATATGTATATGTATGTACATATATGTATATATTTTTTTACTTTTTAAATTTTTTTTTAAGGTTTATTCATTTCTCAGAGACAGAGAGACGGAGCGTGAGTGGGGAAGGGGGAGGCTCAGAGAGAGAGAGAGGGAGACACAGAATCTGAAACAGGCTCCAGGCTCTCAGCTGTCAGCATACAGCCCGATGTGGGGCTGGAACTCACAGTCCACGAGATCATGACCTGAGCTAAAGTTGGACACTTAACCGACTGAGCCACCCAGGTGCCCCACCTTTTAAATATATTTAAGGTAGATGTGAGTAGGGCACAAAGGTTGTTGGGACTATGGAGAAACTCTTCAGTTCAGAAATACTATGGTAAGTAAATCCAGCTCTGAGGGGAGAGAGGACAGGGATAAGAGTGTAGAGTAGTTTATAGGAAGAAGTATAAAATGTAGATTTGAACTCAGTTTCAGTGCTGGACATTTAAATATGTTCTAGTGTAGCATGTAGCCCACCTGCACAGAAACTACGCTAATGAAGACAGTTTATGAGGTCACATACCCCTTTCATCTTCTTTTGGGTTCCCAGACCCAATTCCAGCATGTGTTTGGGGCTTATCACACAAACCAAGCAGCCGGATATCTGAAAATTCAACTCAATTCTGACGCTATCTGGAGATAGCATCAGATTCCACAGGTTAAGGGTTCCGTCCAACAAGAATACACCCCACCCCCTTCAGATCCAGTCACAAACCCAGGTTGTTGTTACATGTGCTTCTGACCAACTGGCTAGAAATCAAAGGTTCCCATGACTCCTCCCCCACCCCTTGGGTTCAATTAATTTACTAGAGCAGCTCACAGAACTCGGAGAAACATTTCACTTCTAGATCATTGGTGTTTATTATAAAAGGATAGAACTCAGGAACAGTCAGATGAAAGAGCTGCATAGGGCAAGGTATGGGAAAATGGCACAGAACATCCACACCCTCTCCAGCACCCCCATGCGTTCACCAAACTGAAAGCTCGCTAAACCCCATCCTTTCGGGTTTTAAGGAGGCTTTATCACATAGGCACGATTGAGTAAACCATTGACCATTGAGGATTGAACCCAATCTCCAGCTCCTCTCTACTCTCCAGGAGTCAGTGGGGGGCCTCAAGGTCCTAGCTCTCTAATCACATGGTTGGTTCCCAGACAGTGAGTACCCCCGTCCTTACGTGGGGGTCCAAAAGTCACCTCATTAACATAAAAAAGGCATTCTTTTCACTCTCTATCACAGAAAATTCAAAGGTTTTAAGGTTTTAAGGAGCTATGAGCCAGGAACCTTGGACTAAGACCAAATATAAATCACATTATCACAATCCACTCAGAAAAGTCAAACCTTGACCAAAACAGAAGGGTACTCTCCTGTAACGCTTCCCACCAAAAGAAAATGACTTGAAGCAATTCTTGGGGAAAAATCCTTTTAACCGTTTTATAGCAAACTATACCTTATAATGTGTGGAGTGCACTTTCAGATTTCTTGGTTTTGCTTCATTAAGGGAACTGGTGAAAATCCTTAACCAAAGAAAATTTCCCCAACCCTCATTAGGGCAGAACTTTTTTTGTGCAATGTAATTCACTACTCCCTTCTGGGAAAGGGAAATTCACTACTCTCTTCTGGGAAAGATATTGACATGGCTAATAAAATACTAAGCAATTTTCTGATAAACTTCATGAAAATTAATAAGGATAAAATTTGTTTTTAGGAAAACTATCACCCATTCTTTCACTAGTCTAGTTTTGTTTTGCTGTTCTTTGTATTTGGTTTAACAAACACAAATTGGCCTCCTAACAGCAGAATTATAACAAAATGTTTGCCTATAACAAATATTGCAAGATTATAACCAAGGTTATAACCAAAAGCAAATCTATAACTCAATTATCAATACTGGAAAAAATTTTAAAAACCTATGTCTGAGCTAATTTGTCCTTTCATTTTGTTGCTTGAGGCTACTTATCCTCTGTGAGGTCACTCTGTTCTTTTCATAGCCAGTATCTCCCTAAGATGGGGGAGGTGAATTCAGCTGTGGTAGACCCCACATTACCACAGCAGACACCAGGATAATATTTGCAAAATGTCTGGCATGCAAGAGCGACTCAATGTTGATTTCCTTCCTTCCTTTTTCATTCCCTCTGCTCAGAACAACCAAAATGTCAAATGGTTTTATGGCAAGAAGATCTGCCCATAAACATCAGGCTCTTCACTCTCTGCTCATGACTTTTCACAATTTCCACTTGAAATATTGCCTTTATGTTTTTAACAGAAATCTGTTCTTTCAATATATTCCATTAATCACAGAATGATTTGCTGTACCTGTGTGGCTGACCCAGAAGGTTGGCTTTATTGAAATTGAGTGTGCTTGTTCCTATCCAATGGGTGGGGATTGGATCTGTGTGGGGATGAAACAGGTGTGGGTGTTTTGTTCTAATCCCTTCAACTCAAAGAACCAACTTCATGGCTGAGGTCAAGCTGAGAATAGATCCCTCCCCACTGGGCAAAGACCTAGCTACCAGGACACTTTCTGTCTGGCATCATTAAAGCCCACCCCTGACAGCAGAAGCCCACGGGTGTCCTTTTTCCACCTCATGCCCCCTGTGGTGTGTGCAGGCTAACTATCACACTTAATCACTGCAGGAAATCTGACACATGGAGACAAGGATCTTTATTTTGTAGAGGGAAAATCACATTCTCAAAGAGATTAGCTGAGTCTTCCCAAGGTCATATGGCTAGTGAGTGAAGGGTGAAGCTCCCCTCGCTGGCTGACTGTCCAGTCCCTATGCTCAGTGCACATTTCTGTACCTGCAATGCCTGGCATGTGGCCGCAGACGTTGCTCTACAAGGTACAGGCTGCAGACCAGCTGCACCAGCACCTCCAGGAACCCGTTAGCAATACAGATGCTCAGGCACCACTGCACAATATGAACCAGAATCTTCATTTACACTAAGAGCCCCAGGTGACGTCTATGCACATGGAAGTTTGAGAGGCACAGAGACAGGGCTTCATATGCGGTTACTAAATAAAGTCATAAAGAGAATGAAAGAACTTCTTAAAATATGTGGGATAGGTCAAGAAGTTATGGTATCAGTCACATAGGAGATCGAGAAGACACCAGAGGGAATGGATGGAAGGCAACGTACAAAGGACAGCAGAGAAGAATTTCTCTGCAGTAAATATCACACTAAGTGGGCTCAGTATGAGTACTCAATAGGACACAGGGAAAAACAACATCAATTCATACCTATAAATGAAAGACACACTTCAGAACACTTAGGATAAGGAAAAAACTCACAAAACTTCCAGAGAGAAGAAACAGATTTACCAGGGAATGAGAACCAGAGATACAAGTTGCAAGAAGAAAATGGAATAATAAAAAAAAAAGTCTGAGGGAAAATATACTCGAACCCAGAATTTCACACCCAGTGAATTATTCAAAGATGAGCAAAGAACATTGATTCAGTCAGGATTCTTAGTGGCAGATCACAGAATTGTCTCCCTCAAGTTCAAGCAGAAAGGGACATGTTATAGGCTCTTAGGTAGCTCACAGAACCTCTGGAAGGCCAGAGAACCAGGCCAGTGGGACACACAGCCAGGAACAAGGCAGCCAGAGGCAGAACACTGACTTAGATCTTGGGGTGGAGCTGCGGACAGGATCCTGGAGACACCATTCCAAGCAATCCCTCACTCCTCCCACCACACTGTCCTTTGAAAGCTGGCTCCCACTCTGCTTTTAGGTTAATCTTTCAACCCTGGGGACTAAGAGGCCTTCAGAAGTCCTCCATTCAGTGCCACCTGCTGGCAGGTAGGACTGGGTGGCTGCCAGCAGGGAATCACATGTCAGCCGGCTTTACGAGGGAGGAGACAATCTGTTCCAGCACTACTTGGACGCAAAAAGAGCTGTTCTACAGCATGCCAGATTTTCAAGGAGCTGGGGAAAGCCCACAGAATGCCAGTTTCCTGCAGGGTCAGGATTGTGCCATTTATCTAACAGCAGGCACAAGAGTAATCACTTTCTCAGCATTAAGGGTAAGATTTTCTGAAGAATACCTCCTGCATAAAAAGATGCAGGAAACATGTATGTGTAGAAAACTCAGTGGTAGGAATTGAGTCAAAATTCATAGCCTCTGGGTTTTGGTACCAACCTAAGAGGTTACTGGAAAATAACCAGTAGATTCCTTAGACTCTTTATTTTGGATTACCTTTTAAGCCTTGAAGATTGTAATTTCTTTGTAAATCACAGTTTCAATGGTAGTATTTTTTTTAAAAAATGAAAACTTTTTTTGGGGACTATGTGAATAAAATATGTTCATATATAAATACATAGGCAGTAACATAATTTAAGATAAAAATGATAAATCAATCATAGTCCACCATACAGTAAATTTATCCCTAGCTTTACTTTATGGTGTTTCAGGATGATCATATATAGGTACAGAGAAAGGGAAAGAAATTTAAAAATGTGTACGCATTTTTCTTTATTTAGAAAATGAGATCATACTATATATGTTGCATTGAAACATGTCTTTTTTCATCTCACTATATCATGGTATCTTTCCTTGTTAATATATATGCGTGTAGATACATACATGTATATATCTACACGTATATATATACATATACATTCCATTGTATGAACATATAGGAATGTATTTAGTTAATTTCCTATTGGTGGGTATTTGGATTATTTCTAATGTGCAGCTATTGTAAACAATGAGATTGTTATAAATTGAATTATGTGTCACCCCTCCAACAAATTCATATATTAAAGACTTACCTCCCAACGTGACTGTTTTGAAGTGTGTGGGGGGTACTTTAAGGATATAACTAAAGTTATAACTAAGGAGGTCATGAGGGTAGAGTCCTAATCCTGTAGGACTAATGTCCTTAAAAGAAGAGGAGAAAGTACAGAGATCTTTCTATTTCCATGTACACACAGAGGAAAGGCCATGTGAAGACACACGAAGAAAGCAACCATCTGCAAGCAAAGGAGAAAGGCCTAAGAAGAAACCAAATGGCCAACACCTTGTCTTGAATTTCTAGCCTTCAGAATGGTGAGAAATATATTTCTGTTGTTTAACCACCTAGCATGTAGTATTTTGTTATAGCAGCCCTAGCAGGCAGAGACCACAGCCAACCTAGTGGGTGTGAGGTAGTATCTCATTGTGGTCTTTATGTGCACTCACTTGCACTGTCCTAATCATTGGCGATGTTGAGCAGGAAACAGAAAACACAGAAAAACACAAATTTTTCAAGCTTTCGACGTCTGCTGTTAGTCTTTCTTCACAAATATTTTACCAACTAAAGCTCTTAACAATAGTGGCTTATTTGCCCTCTCCAGCATCCACAGGTAATATTTATCGTATAACTTTGAACAGCACTGATCACATACAAGGAGAATGTTGCTGTAAGCTCCTTTGATTGCAGTTATACAGTGCTACATTACTTCAGTATTACACATGGATTTAGCAAGCTTTGCACTAAAAAATGTTCTTATTGAGTTGAAAGCTACATTTTTAACATTGAATCAACCTTTAGAAAGATTACATGAGGGGTGACTGGGTGGCTCTGTCGGTTAAGTATCTGACTTCGTCTCAGGTCATGACCTCACTGTTCATGAGTTTGAGCCCTGCGTCAGGCTCTGTGCTGACAGCTCAGAGCCTGGAGCCTGCTTCAGATTCTGTGTCTCCCTCTCTGTCTGCCCCTCCCTCACTCACGCTCTGTCTCTCTCTCTCTCTCTCTCTCTCTCTCAAAAATAAGTAACATTAAAAAAAATAAATGTCTATCAACTGATGAATGGATAAAGAAATTGTGGTTTATAGACACAATGGAATACTACTTGGCAATGAGAAAGAATGAAATATGGCCTTTTGTAGCAACGTGGATGGAACTGGAGAGTGCTATACTAAGTGAAATAAGTCATACAGAGAAAGACAGATACCACATGTTTTCACTGTTACGTGGACCTGAGAAACTTAACAGAAGACCATGGGGGAAGGGAAGGCAAAAAAAAAAAAAAAAGTCAGAGAGGGAGGGAGCCAAACCACAAGAGACTCTTAAAAACTGAGAACAAACTGAGGGTTGATGGGGGATGGGAGGGAGGGGAGAGTGGGTGATGGGCATTGAGGAGGGCACCTGTTGGGATGAGGACTGGGTGTTATACGGAAACCAATTTGACAAATTTCATATTAAAAAAAAACCAAAAAATAAACATTTAAATTTTAAAAATAAAGTAAAAAAGAACCCTTTAAGTAAACAAATAAATAAAGATTACATGAGATGAAATACCTAATTTGATTCTTTTGTATCTACATTTCTTCCAACTTTCCTAACCCTACACCTCTAATTCTCACGTATTCCTGTGGCCTCCCATCTCCCTACAGACTCCTTGATAGTTAAGTTTACTTGTTGAATCCCTAGTTCAATTCACTTTCCTTCTGTTAACATAGTCACTAAATAGCAGCTATCCTTTTATAAAGAAGAAAGGAAAGGAGTACAGGAAAGCATATTCTTTTTAAATTTTTTTTTTCAACGTTTTTTATTTATTTTTGGGACAGAGAGAGACAGAGCATGAACGGGGGAGGGGCAGAGAGAGAGGGAGACACAGAATCGGAAACAGGCTCCAGGCTCCGAGCCATCAGCCCAGAGCCTGACGCGGGGCTCGAACTCACGGACCGCGAGATCGTGACCTGGCTGAAGTCGGACGCTTAACCGACTGCGCCACCCAGGCGCCCCATGGAAAGCATATTCTTAAGTGAGGAAGCTCACATTTCTTGAATGATGGCCCAAGCATTCATGGACATGTTGTGCTGCACCCTTTCATCACAAGTAACACTTCCCTTTCTCTATCCTATTAACTTTAAGGTGTCAAATCTACTAGCAGATCTTCTATTAATAAGCCCTTCAGGGGGCCTGGGTGGCTCAGTCGATTAAGCATAAGACTCTTGGTTTCAGCTCAGGTCATGATTTCACAGTTTCATGACTTCAAGCCCACATTCAGCTCAGTGCTGACAATGCGGAGCCTGCTTGGGATTCTCTTGCTCCATCTCTTTCTGCCCCTCCACAACTCATGCTCTTTCTCAAAATAAATAAACAAAAAAAAAATTTAAAAAAAAATGTCCTTCAGTTAGCAGGTGGATGCAGCCAAGTCGCCTTCTGCTCATACCTTGCCCCTTGAATCTCAGACTTTAGTGACTCTGGCTATAGCTGTGACTTGTCAATAATGCCATTGATAAACAGAAGATGAAAACTTCCAGGTTTAAACCTGATCTGACAAAATGCCCTGGCTTGTGTGAAAACTGTTGGAGATTTCCTTCTCACTGAACTCTGTACCCCACTTTGACTTTTTGTGCTTTTCTAATCCAAACAAGGAAGAACCATTCAGTTTCTTTTTTTCTCAAGAATATAAAGAAAATATACATGTTCCATTGAAATGAAGAGGAAGTCATAAAATGGTGCAGCCTGCACAGGTATACATAAAAACATTAAAAAAAAAGCCAGAACACCAAGCAAATATAACCTTTGGGGGAGCATTTAGATAATAATCACCATCTGCCTTCCCACAGGCAGGAAAAGAAATAGTTCATATAAGTGAAGTCATGCAGTATATCTTTCTGTGATTAGCTTATTTCCTTGGCATAACATCTTCAAAGTTCATGTAGGTTTTCAAACATTGCAGAATTCTCTTTTTAAAAGGCTGAATAATATTCCATTGTATGTATATACCACCTTTTCTTTATCCAGTCATCTGTCTATGGACATTTAGTTGTTTCCACACTTGGCTATTATGAATAATGCTACTAATGGTCAACAGACATATGAAAAAATATTCCATGTTTCCAATCATCAGGGAATACAAATCAAAACTACAGTGAGATATCACTTCGTACCTGTCAGGATGATTAATATGAAAAAAAAAAGGCTACAAGTGTCAGTGTGGATGTGGAGAGTTTGAAACGCTTGTACACTGTTGGTGGGAATTCAAAATGGGCAGCTGCTATGGAAAACGGTATGGTTCCTCAAAAAATTAAAAATAGAACTACCAAGATCTTTCCGCTTCTGCATATTTACCTAAAGAACTGCCATCAAGGTCTCAAAGAGATAATAGCATTCCCATATTCAGAGGTGACACAATGTGCAGAGATGGAATGACGTCAGGTAAAGACCCAGTTGGATCAAAAGTCCCAGGGACAACAGTTGTGTGCAGAAGGGCAACCACAAACTGTACATAGGCTAAGTGAAGGCAGGCAAAGGATGAACTAAGAAGTGGCTAGACTACCTGGAGCAGGCATGAGGGCTTCTGTATTACATTATGGAGCTTGCTTTTTTAACTTATAGGAGGGATGTTCACCAAAGCCATGTAAAGAGTGCAGTGGCATACCAAATCCTAGGATCACACACTTGCCTGGGTGGACTTTTACTGGATGAATGTGGGGGTGGAGGTAATGAACCCAGAGGTAGGTATCTAGAAAGGAGTCCATGGCATTGTTCTAGGAGGAAGAATGCAAGGATATGACATAAGGCCATGCAAGGAGGGTAGAAAGAAAACTGAAGTGAGAAATTTTTAGGTAGACTGAGTATGAGGGAGAAGATAAATGAGGGGGAGGAATCACTGTGGTCATCTGAGTTTCTCATTTGGGAGACTGTGTACTTCGGGGTGCCCCAAACTTAGTGATAATTCAAGAGGATGAACCCATTCAGGTCTATAGGGGACAAACTCCATTCTGATGCCCAGTATGAAGATTCCTTGAAGGTATGGTTAGAAAAACTCTTGGCCAGTGCTTCTTAGACTATTTGTGACAAAGACCCTATTTTTTTTTTTTTAATTTCCAATCCAACATGGACTCAGAAAAATAGCTAGGAAAAGTGGAAAAAATGAATATCTGGGAAGAGTAAACAAAGGCATACACAATGAAAGCCCAAATAAACATAAAAGGACTCTGTCAAACCACTATCAAAGTTTCTAACTCTTACCCTTGATTTCTTTGTTACATTGTGATAGACCTGTAAGTTTGTCTTTCAACAGGGACTGACAAGTTTTTCCCAGCTTTAATGAGATATAACTGGTATACAAAATGCTTCACATAGTTAACATACACAATTTATGTAATTTGATGACTTTGAAAATGTCAACATTTGTGTTTCCATAATACAATTGATAATTTTTAAGGATAACATGTACAAGGACATAGGCAAAGTTGGTTCCCAGAAACCATAAATTATGGTTAAAAATGTTCTAGTTTGTACAGTTTATGGCTATTGTCATACTAATTTATTTATAGTCCCCCCCCCCCTCACTCTTGAAAATGTCTTCATTTGGGGTGAAAGATCTGTACTCTGAAACCATAAAACACTGATGAGAGAAATTGAAGATGACACAAAGAAATGGAAACACATTCCATGTACATGGATTGGAAGAACAAAATTATTAAAATATCTATGCTACCCAAAGCAGTCTACACATTTAATGCAATCCCTATCAAAACACCAGCAGCATTTTTTACAGAGCTAGAGCAAACAATCCTCCAATTTGTATGGAACCACTAAAGACCTTGAATAGCCAAAGCAATACTGGAAAAGCAAAGCAAAGCTGGAGGCATCACAATTCTGGACTTCAAGTTATATTCCAAAGCTGTAGTGATCAAAATAGTACAGTACTGGCACAAAAAATAGATACATAGGTCAACGGAACAGGATAGAAAACCCAGAAAAAAAACCTCACAACTATATGCTCAATTAACCTTTGACAAAGCAGGAAAGAATATCCAATGGGAAAAAGACAGTCTCTTCAACAAATGGTGTTGGGAAAACTGAACAGCAACATGCAAAACAATGAAACTGGACCACTTTCTCACTCTACACAGAAAAACAAATTCAAAGTGGATTAAAGACCTAAATGCTGACACCTAAAACCATAAAAATCCTAGAAAGGAACATTGGCAGCAACCTCTGACATTGGCTATAGCAACTTCTTCTACATATATCTTCCGAGGTAAGGGAAACAAAAGGAAAAATAAACCATTGGGCCTACAACAAAATAAAAAGCTTCTGCAAAGCAAAACTAAAGGCAACCTACACCATGAGAGAAGATAATTGCAAATGACCTACCTGATAAAGGGTTAGTATCCAGGGGTACCCGGGGGGCTCAATTGAGTGTCTGACTTGATTTCGGCTCAGGTCATGATACCATGTCGTGGGATTGATCGCCACATTGAGCTCCAAGCTGAGGGTAGATCCTGCTTAACATTTCTCTCTCTCTCTGTTTCCCCACCTTTTGTCTCTCTCCCTGGCATGCTCTCTCCCTCTCTCCCTAAGAAAAATAAATAGGGGCACCTGGTGGCTCAATTGGTTAAGCTTCCAACTCTTGATTTCAGCTCAGATGATGAGGTCATGGTTCAGGAGGTGCTTGGGATTCTTTCTCTCTGCCCCTCCCCTGCTCACGTGCATTCTCTCTCTCTCTCTCTCTCTCTCTCTCTCTCTCTCTCTCAAAATAAATAAATAACAATTTTTAAAAATTAAAAAATAAAGGGATTTCTGTTAGACCTTTCCCATCATATATAAAAAAGGGTTAGCATACAAAATATATAACAAACTTATCACACTCAGCACCCAAAAAACAAAAATCCAATTAAAAAATGGGCGGAAGACATTCTTTTCCAAAGAAGACCTTCAGATGGCCATAGACACATGAAAAGATGTGCAACATCACTCATCATCAGGGAAATGCAAATCAAAACTACAATGAGATATTACCTCACACCTGTCAGAATGGCTAAAATCAACAAAACAAGAAACAACAGGTGTTAGCAAGGAAGTAGAGAAAAGGAAACCTACTTGCCCTGTTGGTGGGAATGCAAACTGATGCAGCCACTCTGGAAAACAGTATGGAAGTTCCTCAAAAAGTTAAAAATAGAACTACCCTATAATCCAGCAATTGCACTACTAGGTATTTACTCAAAAAATATAAACATAATAATTCAAAGGTATACATACATCCCAGTGTTTATATCAGCTTACAATAGCCAAATTATGGAAACAGCCCAGTGTCCATTGATCAATGAATGGATAAACACAGTGTGATTATAAACACACACACACACACCCAGGAATATTACTCAGCCATAGGAAAGAATGAAATCACATTTGCTGTGATGTGGATGGAGCTAGAGAGTATTACACTAAGTGAAATAAGTCAGAGAAAGACAGATCCCATATGATTCCACTCATGTGGAATTTAAGAAACAAAACAAAAGAGCAAATGGAAAAAAAGAGAGAAAGGCAAACCAAGAAACATACTCTTGACTGTAGAGAGCAAACTGCTGGCTACCAGAACGGAGGGGTGGTCGGGTTAATTAGGCGATGGGGATTAAGGCATGCACTTGTGATGAGCACATGGTGATGTATGGAAGTGTTGAATCACTATATTGTACACCTGAAACTAATATTACATTGTGTTAACTAACCGGAATTTAAATAAAAAAAGAAGAAAATGTCCTCATTTGGATAATAAGTAACACGGCCTATCTATTTATAGGAGAGCAAAATATGATCACATACAGATACTCTGATACTTCTTCCTATAGGATTTCTTCATGTATTGATAGAAGACCAATCTGGGAAGCATCATGGAGCTATGAAAATTTGATTTACTTCAGATTTGGTAAATCAGGTTTGTGGGAGAGTTGACAGGCAGGACCAGACAGTTGCTTTTGAGCTCATGGGACCAAAGATTTCCTTTTAATATACATAACCTTTTCCTTCCCATATGATCTCAGTCAATGTTCTCATCAGAAACCATGCCTTCACTACAAGTCCCCTGCTGACAAAGACAACTTTTGCTTTCTGAATCACATTTCTCTACTTTTGTTGATATAATTCATTCTGCTTCTATCATAGAGCAGGACCTCTTACAACATAATTTCCATCCTCAATTTCTCCCTCAGTTTAAGATGGTAAAATTTCCTCCTAATAATAGTACCTAGCCCTTCCTCATTGTGTATTACATTGTCCTTCTAAAATTTTTATTTCTTTATGGAGCGAACATCTACATCTGAGTTTTCTACCTTCTTCTCCCCTGTTTGGTATTACCTATTAAAACCAACACAACACATGCTGTTACCATTGTAAACTCTACTGAAATACTGACAGCCCATTACATGGATTGTCAGCTACTATTATTCACAGCTGATGTCACTTAAATTTTTTACTGACTTAAAATTTTCTTTCAAGGTATTGGGGAATTTAAGAAAAAAGTGGGAAAAATATTTTGGACAGTGAGTGTTGGGGGAGCATAGAAGGGGATTATTTGATATAACAGTTCTAACCAGCAAAACACCAAATTCAACAACTGACATGTAAGTATTGGGGTATTTAGAAGAAAGGCGCCAAGAAAGCAAATCTCAAAGAAAATTTTGTGAGGGACAAGGTAGACCCAGGTGAGTCAGGACAACTAAGTAAAGCTTAGTTTACCAACAGTGACAGTGGCTATAAGAGGACAGTCGATAGATTTTAAAAAAGAAAAATGACCATTGCAGGTGTTTTGTGTGGTTATGCACAGTTGCTTACAGTACTGGTTTATTTTACCTAATAGTCAAGTTTTATGAAATATCATTAAAATGGGGGGTGGGAGGGAGGGCAGGGTGGGTGATGGGTATTGAGGAGGGCACCTTTTGGGATGAGCACTGGGTGTTGTATGGAAACCAATTTGACAGTAAATTTCATATATTAAAAAAATAAAAAATAAAAAAAAATAAAAAAAAAATAAAATGAAGATGTTTGAACTAAAAAAGATTTCACCATGCAACACATTTATGGAGTGTCAGGACACAATTATTTGTAGTGAGATATATTTAAGTATATTATTGGAAACAGTACCATTATTGGATTATTGGCTGTTATATAGGGATGTTCAGAATGAGTTGAAGCCGCTGGCAGCATTTAATGAGATTTCCTATTTTTCCTTCATTCATTCAGCTTTTAATAACACCAGTAGGCCTTGTCTCTTATCTCAGGGGCTGGCAACAGATAGTTGCTGGAGAAGAACCGCCCACAAGGCAGCTCAGGACCTCGAGTGCTGCTGCAAATGGTCTTAAGCATTTTAGGACCATCTCTTTATTCAGACCAAATCCTCTTTATTATGTGGTGTGCTCTGTCATAAATGATAACACTGAATTTCTTTTTGTTTGCTGACAACATGCCAGCTAAGCTCTGTGCAGTGTTGCAGGGAAAACATATTTTCTTTGAAGTATTTGCTTTATGGCTTTTCAAAGGTTTGTCCTGTTGCTAGCTACCTCTTTTGTATCTCACATTTATATATATAGTCTAGAATTGGAGAATTAAACAAACAAACAAACAAAAACCACAGCAAAACCCTGATTACTATTTGGGCACCGATTGAGTTTCATGTGTCCTTCTATCCTGGTAGGTAATGAACTAAGTTCACTAAACATTTTCATTACGTTTCACCATTCCTTGAAAATGTCTAAGCTGTTTATGTGCGAGCATGTATAGGCTCTCAGTTATTCATTACATTAAGCAGGGGGTAAAGAAAATGGTATGGGGTCCTTTTGGACACACAGGATTTTAACATCACAGGAATTTATATGCAAGCCTGATATATATAAAGCAATACTCTGAGTAAAATGTGTAATTATTGCAAAAAAATCTTGAGAACTCTGCTATTGTTTGCTGTGGTTAGCACCATAAAGTCTATTACCCTATCTTTTTTTTTTTTTTTTTTACATAGTTCATATCACAAATTGTAAGGTAACTGCAAGCTATATTCTTCTACTAAATAATTAATGTAACCATTAGTAGAGGCAGTTTACATGGCTGGAAGCGTCTCCATCTTTTATACAGTTCTTCCTCATTAAGTGTTTTGATGATGATGTGACAGACTGCCTCCATTTGTTGGGGATGTCTGGAAATTTGACAGTTTCTTTTTCAGCAGTCCTTAGAGCCCTAGGGATTTGGTTTTTCCTACTATGTTGAAGCTGTGTTTTTCATTTTAAATTCTGTGATTTGCTTGTAAAATTCTTCCCATCTCTGCCCCTTGTGAATTTTGCAGTTGGCATGAAATGAGAAAATTGAGGTAAATGCTACCAGTAGAATGACACTTACAAGTACTTTTTTTTGCCTCGCTGTAAACCTGTCTTGAAGTCCTCTCTGTCCTCACAACAATGCATCTGCCAACACAGCAGCAGTGCCCTTGGTTTTTCTACCAGGGCCATGGCAACTGCCTCCTCTTTGGTTTTTCTCCCTCAGTTTCCTTCTCCTTTGTTCAAGTTTCTTTTCACATGCCACTTCCTCAAAGAATGCCCTGGTCTCCCAGTGGAAACAAAAACCTTTCACTCTCTTTTCTATTGCCTTGCCTTATGTCTCTTTGAAACATGTACCTGCCATTACTTGAAAATATGTTTATTGACTCTTTCCCCTTTAGAATGTAAATTTCATTGGCTCATGGATTTGTTCCCGGCTGTGCCTGTAATACCTAGGAAAGTCCTTGGCTTATAGTTGATACTTAATAAACATAAAGGAATAAATATTGGTAGTGAAAGAAGACTTCAACTACCCCTATTTTGGCCTCAGTCTGTACTTTCTGATTAAGTTCTTTTCAGCTTATCTTGTAATGCAGAAAAGAGACCCAGTGGGTACAGCATCCTATTTTGAGAATAGAAACTACCCCCTCATGCTATAGGGACTGTCCTAATGTAGCAGTGAGTCACACACAGAGATTTGGGACACAGAGGCTTTTCTTTCCAGGAAGCAGCTTTATTCATACCAGCACAGGCATATATAACTCTAGGTTACAGAGTCATGAGGAGTGTCGTGCACTCACACATCACCAGGTCGCCCTTCCCTCATTTTGAGGTTTTCACCACATTCCTTAGGGAGGGGCTCTACTGCACTAATGTCAACCTTACCTCCACCACGTGATTGACCCCAAGACAATGATGGGTCTGATCTTCATTGCCAACCTGCAGGCACCCACTGACCTCTGGCCCACATTTTCCTTCTATAAACGTAGAAGTATATTCAGCACTTCGGAGACAGTTTTTGAGATGTTGTTAGTCTGCTCTCCCTGATATCGGCCTTATTGAAGTACAGTCCTTTCTGGTTTCACCACCTCTCATCTCTCTGTCTTTGGATTTTGTTGAGGCGCGTGGCCAGTTTGGGACCCTCCAAGCCCAGTACTCTTGCATTCTTAGGCCCCAGTTACAGTAGGGCTAAATGGCTTAACACATTTGTATTTTAGTGAGCATTTCTAAGATATTCTGTGCACACACCTTAGGTCACACACACGACACCATAGGTTCCTGCTCAAGACGGCAATGTAAGAGCTGAACTGACCTCCTCTCACAAATATACCAAATCTAGCTACATTTGGATCAACTTCCTCTGGAAAAAAAATCCAGTAAAAACAGGCTGAATGACTCCTATGCATTGGGCGAATGGAGGTCCACACTGCGCTGGGTAGGAGACACTGGGACACAACCAGTCTGGCAGTAAACCCTACCCCTGGCACAGTGACAGCAGGGAGGTAACTCCAAACCAGAGTTCTCCCCGAGGAGTGAAGGGCTCAAACCCCACATCAGGCACCCCCAGATTTAGGACCTGGGCTTTAGAGCTCTGAAAACTGACAGCGTTAATGTTCACAAAATCCACCACACTATAAACATTTGAGAAATAACTCTTAAAGGGCCTGTGCCCTCAGACTCACCCTTTGCAGGTCCCAGAGCAGAAGAAGTCAATCTAGGGATTCTGGATTTTGCAGGTGAACAGCCTAGTTTCTTGTCTTGGAGTGTTGGCCTGAGGGCCAAGCATCTCTTTTGACACACATCAGGCGTGTCTGTTGGAAAGGAGACTGGTGAGGGCCACCTTTGTGTTCTCCTTAGGCCTTGCTGGAGCTGCAGGAAGCCACCTTTTTTTTTTTTTTTTTTTTTGTAAACATAAGTTTTTTTTTCCTTCTTTTTTCTTTCCTGACCGATACCATCTCTATGCTCTCCCTCTGCCTTGCTCTAGCCACACATGCCATTTTTTTTTCTTTTTTGAACGCTAGGCTTTTCTCTCTTTTTTTTTTTTCGTTTTTAAAAAGGTTTGTTTCAGGGCGCCTGGGTGGCTCAGTCGGTTAAGCGGCCGACTTCGGCTCAGGTCATGGTCTCACGGTCCGTGAGTTCGAGCCCCGCATCGGGCTCCGTGCTGACAGCTCAGAGCCTGGAGCCTGTTTCAGATTCTGTGTCTCACTCTCTCTCTGACCCTCCCCCATTCACGCTCTGTCTCTCTCTGTCTCAAAAATAAATAAAATGTTAAACAAAAAAAAAAAAAAAGGTTTGTTTCCCTAGGAGGAGCTACGCCTGCGCTCTCCCCCTGTGTTACGCCAGCCCGCAGGCGTCGTCGTGGCGCGCTCCCGCCGCTGTTCTGCAGGGCGCCAGGATCACCGCCAGGATAGCTATTGTGGTGTCTGGTGATGCCACAGCTCTTGCGGCTTCTATCAGGCGAGACCTCTACGTCGCCTGGCTCTGGTGGTCAGTGGGGCTTATGCTTATGCTTGTGGATCCTACAGGACTCTCAACAACAGAGAAAGAGTTCTTTAACGGCTACGATCTCCAGAGCGCAGCAAGAGCCAACAGACGCGGCAGGTCAGTCTTTCTGTGAACAGGCCTATTAGCTCATCAGCATAGCTGCCCCTGCAGCTTGAGGGGCAGGCTTCCAATTAAACATACATCTAAGGGCCATCTCTGTAATCCTTTTCAGAGACCTTGGAGTGTGGGTGCTATCTTCATGCTCTCTCACTGCAGCATTCGAGTGCCAGTATTTCCCAGAGGGGAGCTTTTAGGCGTGTTTGGGGCCCTGGTTTTTGCTGTTGCAACCGCGGGAATGCCCGTAATAGCCTGGCTCTGGTGGCTGGGGAGCTTGCATTCCTAGATCGCACAGGACTGTAGCAATCACGGACATAGTTCTTAGGAGGCTGCCACTCCCAGGACACCACACAGGCGGCAGACTGAGACCCTCGGCCTTTCTGTGAAGGAGGCATTCTTGGTTGTCCTGGAGCTTCGGCCAGACAATAGACTTGGAATATCTAGGGGACTGTGGACGAACTCTCAAGGAATGTTAGGCCGTGCATGCTATCTTTGTGTTTTCCCTTCTCTTCACCACAGCTGACAGTTGTCTCCCAGGCAGGAGCTTATACATTTATATGGAGACCCAATTTTTGAAACTGCGACCCAGGGACACCTCTAGATCACTTGGCACTGGTGGCCAGCAGGGCTTATGGTTGCGGTATATTTGAATCCAATATAGTGTTATATGCTAAATATACTTAAATAAAAACAAAATAAGACAAACAACAAAAACTATGGCTAGTTGATTTTATGGTATTCACAAACAACAAAGGCCTTGTGAAAGACATTTAAAATTTAGATTATACAGTTGACCCTTGAACAATACGAGTTTGAGTTCCAACAGGTCCACTTATACAGATTTTGTACAGTACTGTAAGAGCACTTTCTGTTATTATTTTCTTAATTAAATTTTTTTTTTTTTACATTCTTATTAATTTTTGAGAGACAGAGACAGAGCACAAGGGGGGAAGGGGCAGAGAGAGAATGAGACACAGAATCCGAAGCAGGCTCCAGGCTCGGAGCTGTCAGCACAGAGCCCGATACGGGGCTCGAACTCACAAACTGTGGGATCATGACCTGAGCCGAAGTCGACACTTAACCGCCTGAGCCACCCAGGCTCCCTGTCTGTTATTATTTTCTTAATGATGAAGGAGCATAAGGCAAATTGAGGGCCAAGCACAAGGTAGCATACCTCCCCACCCCCACCCCACGTGGGATATGTGTAACCTTCCTCAGGCACTCCTGGCTGCCGGAGTATAAAGGAAAGAACAGAAAACAAACTGTTAAACTGATAGAGTCTCCATCAGTTTACAAATATCTTTGTAAATTAAAAAAAAAAAAAGGGGGGGGGGCAATCTTATCAATAACCTCAAGTCCAGGAACTCCCTACTGTGTTAATGCCTTGCTAGAGAGAAAAATAACCTAAGCTTAACAATAGCTAGGCCTCTGGTAATCTGTGTCTTTAGCATATGAAAATCCCTTTAAGAAACTTCCTCTTGACTTTCTCTCCCCCATCTCCAGAGTATATAGCCAGTCACCCTTCACAACCCCAGTGAAGCTCTTTTTGCCCCCAGAGTCCTGTCCCTGTGCTTTAATAAAATCACATTTCTGCACCAAAGACATCTTCAAGAATTCTTTCTTGGCTGTTGGTTCCAAACCCCCATCACCCCAAAACCCTATCAATAAGATTTTCTTTTCTCTAGCTTACTTTATTGTAAGCATACAGCATATAATGTACATAACATACAAAAATCAACTGTTTATGTAACAGTAAGAATACTGGTCAGCCAGAGTCTGTTGATGGTCAAATTTGGGGGAATCAAAAGTTATGCACAGATTTTCAACTGTTAAAGGGATTGGCACCCCTGACCCTCACATTGTTCAGGGTCCCCTGTGATTTCCATTCAAGTAAACATTTTTATTAATTCAGTAAGAGAACATATAGGTTTGTGCCTATAGCTCTTTATTAATTTTCTTGGCACTAAAATATTGAACTTCATAATTCACATGGTGTTCTGCTAAATATATGGCACCTTTTTCTTATGTTGTCATCAATCTCATTGTCTGTAATGAGTGGAGTGATCATATCTGCTTTTATTACTACAATTTAAATCTTGTCATGACTTAAGATATTTATTGAAATAATTTTTGTACAACTATTGCCCATTTGCTGAATCCCTATGTAGGGGAGGAAAAAAATTTTTTTTCCCTCCATCCATTTTTGGTTCTCCAGCTGGGGCCTGCAAAGTAGACTCACAAAAGACAGATTAACAAAAGAAAAACAAATAGAAGTTTATTAACATGTGCGTTGCACATATCCTTGGGAGTACTCAATGATGAATAACTCAAAAGGAGATTAGCATTTAGGCTTATGCAGTGTCTTAATAATAGAACAATAGATTTTTTAGAGAAGTGACAGGACAAAGGAAAGAGACTTTGAGTTTCTGGGGTGGCAAATTGTGGGAAGGTAATGTATGGGAGAATGAATGGACAATAAAGTCTAGTAAGTAAAGTTTGAAATGTAGATTCCTCTATTGCATCTTTGGACTGATAAGAATCTAGAGTTGTCACTAAAGTGACAACACTAAAATCTAGAGTTGACTAAATTGTGTCCTTCCTAGAGGAAAGGGGAGGGAGAACAACTTTTTAAATTTATGTCCCACTTTTAGGCAAATGGGGAAGGACCAAGAGCTTTTTGTGTATATATTCCTTCTCAATTGCATTCAGGCTAAAATATTCTTGTGTGGCATATTTTGCTACCCTTCACCTATTATCTCAATTTGCTAATTTTCTAATTTTTTTTAAGTTTATTTATTTATTTTGAGAGAGAATGAGAGAGAGAGAGAGAGACAGAGACAGAGAGAGAGAGAGAGACAGTGTGAGTGGGGGAGCAGCAGGAGAAGAGAATCCCAAGCAGGCTCTGCACTGTCAGCACAAAGCCTTATGTGGGACTCAAACTCACAATCTGTAGGATCATGACCTGAGACAACAAAATCAAGAGTTGGATGCTTAACTGACTCAATTTGCTAATTTTCATGAAACTACATAGTTCTTTGTCATAAAATGACTACTTCCTCATTTTTAACATAAATTTTTCCATTTATGTGTCTCCTTATGTTTTGTGATTAGATCTATGAAATTTCCCACAAAAATCATTATAAATTATGATCTAGTTTACTTCGTATCTCTTACTGATAATCCCCAAAATTAATACTCTGGTGGAGGGCTATGTGATGTTTCAGGAAAAATTATCCTCTTTGTTACGCATATAAATTTACCCTTTATTTTCTAGTTACAATTTATTACAGTTTTAACTTCCAGCTGACCTTAGAATTTCTGACCACCTTTTTCTTCTAAAGGAAACCTACTCTAATAGGATGTTTCTGTAACTTGAATCTATCTAAACGGGTGTAAGAAAATTACTCAGAACAATATAAATATAAGCACTTTCCATTAGGAATTTCACTCAAAAGTATTTTTCATCTAATAAAAGCTAGTGAAGAGATACCACAAGGAAGAAAGCAAGTAACTCTTAATCCTTTCTTATTCTCACAAATGATTTCATTACTTATTTAATTACATAATGTCTTTCTCAGTCTTTGAAGTATTATGCTTGAGGATAAAAGCTTTATTTATTTATTTATTTGTTTATTTGAACATTTTTTCTTTAATTAAGTAAGCTTTATGCTCACTGTGGGGCTTGAATTCATGACCCCTGAGGTCAAGAGTCCCATACTTCACCAAATGAGTCAGGCCCCAAGGATAAAAGATTTATAACAACAACACTATTCTTTGTGGTGTTATCTTGCCAAAAAGAAGGTTTAATGAGGTTTTTATCTGTATTCAGCACTGATATTTACTCTTTCTCTCCTGTTCTGTATTAGAATGAGAGTCAAATCATAATTAACACTTAGATCCTAAGTAATGCTAATGTGTTCTAGTGTTACAACTGAGGCTGACAGAATGTTTCCTTGGTCATTTACCTGTACATAATTCTAAGTGCAAAGTTAATATCCATGGAAGTTAGGCATACCTCATCTTACCTTCAGTGCTCCAAATTAAAGACTTTTATGTTAATCAACCTTTAGGTAATATTTAATAGTAAAATCAATTCCCAGGTTTTTTTCTTTGTTCATCAAATAAAACAAAGGCAACATTAATGTGAGTTCATGGGTGCTCATTTACATTTTAGTTTCCTTCCTATTTTCAACTCATGTCCCAGGTTATCCTCCTCTGTCCTACAAAAATCAATGGGGATGTTTTCCACGATTCAATTTGCCTTTGGGATGGCAGCCAATGCTTTTTTGAGAAAAGTGACCTGATGACAGTTTTGCCGGCCTTGTTTTATTTTTGAAACAGAAAAATAGCCAGTTTCCATCTTTCTTTAATTTTTCCTTTCACAGGCGAGAATGCTAAATGACAGCTGTGTGGAGCAAGTTCAGCTTTTCATATCAAGAGGGCTGACTAATGGGGCATGTGATAAAAGTGTTGCTACCATTTGAGCATTACAATAGTTTCCTTCCTCCAAAAAACATCAAAACAAGCATGAAACAGAAACTTAAAAACTGGGAACCAAAGGAACAGTTGCCATTTTTTTCAACAAGTGTGTTAATCCCAAATTCTTAAATATTTTTTAACAACTGGGCTAGGAAAGAAAAGCATCTTTCAGAGTCTAAAAGGCATGAGTGAGAGTTTATAAACAACTGTGGCCACAATCTAAGGTACTTACAGATTTGAGATTTGTGAAAGGTCTCCTGGTCCTTTGTTTCGTATCCTCATGATATCACCATTATGATTGTTGTCAATATTTTTTTTATTAACAGTGATGACTAGTAATAATCAAAAGCCATAATTCTTGATGTCAAGACCCTATACCAGGTCCATTTTAATGCACTCTTAAATACATGCTTTCATTTAATTCTGACATCAATTCTGTGCAATAGGTATCCTAATTTTGCTGATAAATGGGCTGAGTCTTGGAGGAGTCCAGGAACTTAATCTCTGATCACACATCTAGTAAATGGCAGAGCTGATATTTGAACTATGCTCAATCTGATTTCCAAGTCTTAGCTTAATAATGGTATATTCCTATATATCTATATTAATTCTAATATAACATCTATGTTATTTTACAGAAGAAGAGTTGCCTGAAGCTTGAAATCTGTAAAATCAGATTTGTTTTTTTTATTTGATAATTTATTTATTTTTAGCTCAATTTGTTGAGTTTCATTATACTGTCCAAATGTCAATACTTGAGGAACCAAGAGAATTACATAAAAGGGATACATGGGTTGAATGTGTAAGGGGAAAATTCTATTTGTTTTTCAGAGATCTTGGCACATATTTTAAGGAAAAATAATCTGATAATCTCCAAGACAAAGGAAAGGTATATCATTTAACTCATAGAGTGAAAGTGCCCATTCTTATATATAAAGTCCTATGTTATGTTAGCGTTTGAAATGTGCTCCAGTGAGGCATATAAGTCTCCTTTGTCCCTTGCCTAGAGATACCATATGGAATGTTTAGAAGGGCATGGATTATTTTGTGTCCATCTCCAAAATCTTCAGTTGTCTTTCTCACAGATGCCAAATTGCCCTCTAGAAAGTATATGCCAGTTTTCTCTTTCCAGAAGTGTATAGGACAATTCCAGAAACAATCACAATAAATTAATCCAAAACAATCACCCTAAATATATATGTCAATCGGACCTTTACTATTTGTTTTAAAGTTGTGATCAGATATCTACGGTTTTAGGGAAATAACCTAAAAAGACCAAGAATAACAGAGATCACTGTTTCAATTATACAGACATTCTCACATGCATTTAGGAGTTCATCCAAATGCCATTAGGCTGCATGGCAATTAGGCATGAATGTAAAACAGTTCCCATAAATAATTTTAGTGGTTCTTTTATTTAAAAAGAATCAAGATTTCTCAGCCTATGAAGCCAACTTTCTAGTATGCATTTTTTAAGTTGTCAGTGTTGATGGTTTCTTTGCCTATCACAGTACTAGTTAACAATCTCTTACCACAGAACACTTAGACATTTCAGAATACTGGAGGTCAGATTCCAAGAGTAAGAATTTCTCTTCCCTAAGACTTTCCTTTGAAGTTCTCTGTGATCTACCACTAAACATTCCAACCCCACCACCTGATTACTTCCCTAGAGTCCTAGGTTTAAAAATTTCTCAAGCGACATATGAATAGTCTTTGCATTAGCATCAGCATCACCTGAGGAATTTTATAAAAACATATATACTTGGGTCTCTCTCCTGAACTACAGAATAGAATCTCTGTGCATGACAGAGGTACTTAAACTAGCTTTCAGATGTTTCTGATGCAGACTAGAGTTCCCAAGTTAGCTGTGTTGCACTGGAGGGTATCATGCACCTGAGATTTTTGTGTGATGAAGCTATTGTGGGAAGAGAATACTCAGACCAATGAGGAAAACAGAAAAATTTTAGCATTGAGCCCTTTCTAAATCTCACTTTCTCATATTTATAATGAAGAAATATAAAGGATGTTTGGGTGTTAACATGTGTGGTGTACATAAAGCATGGAGTATTACTCATAGTAAGTACTCATTAGTTGTTCCTTTGTGATATTCATTCATTCAGCTGTTTTTTGTTGAGTCAGCTCTATGCCCAACACAGGGCTTTGAACTCACAACCCCAAGATCAAAAATCACATGGTCTACTGATTCAGCCAGCCACGTGCCCCATTCAACTAATTTTTTTTTTAATTTAAAAAAAATGTTTATTTTTGAGAGTGAGACAGGGAGACAGAACATTAGCAGGGGAGGGGCAGAGGAAGAGGGAGACACAGAATCCAAAGCAGGCTCCAGGCTCTAGGCTCTGAGCTGTCAGCACAGAGCTGGAAGTGGGGCTGGAACTCACGAACCATGAGATCATGACCTGAGCCAAAGTCGGAGGCTTAACTGACTGAGCCACCCTGGGGCCCCTCAACTAATTTTTAAGTGTCTGGAATGGTCAAGCCCTATGCTAAGCTCGAAGAATACAAAGATGAGCTAAAGCAGACATGGCTTCCTCTCACAGGGCATAGAGGGCATTGATAAAGATAGATAACACTCAAGTAAATACAAAAATGAATATAAAATAACAACTGAGGCAAACCCTAGAAAGTGGAGAGAGATGGTGTTAAGGGAATATACATAAGAGGGAATTTAGCCTAAAGCAGAGAAGGGGAACAGAGTGTCTCCCAGAAAACTCTGAAGGAAAAGTAGAAGCCTTGGAGAATTGGATCAGCGTGTGCTTTACAGCCCTGCCTGTGGTTACTATAAATGCCTATGTTCAGTGACTTTGCCTCATAAATCTTCAGACTTATCACCCTATTATAGATGAGAAAACTGAAGCTTAGAAACATTATTGTGGACTAGGTCACATGTGCTTTAGGAAATGATTAGTTTACAATTAGAAATCTGTTTGGTTCTGTTTGATGCTTATGATCTTTCTTTTTCATGTAAACATGAATCTATTTCAAAGGGCAAACAACAGTAACATCTCAAGCTTTGTTTATAGGAGATGTTATAAATGCAGCATTAAATCTATAAAGTTGGGTGTAAGGAGCACAAAGAAAACATAAATATAAATATACTTTTCTGAATCACAGTTTTGCTGTGGGTTGCGAACAACTGGTATGAATTCCATTGTGGTAGAAATGACAAAGTAGAAGCACCTGAAATTTCTATTCCTTTTCCAAAAGAATAAACCAAAATCAACTCTGTGTCTCTGGGGAAACTGTAGATGTTAGTTCCACTACTTACTACTAAAGGCTTGAAAGATGAAGATTGATGATTCTTATCACATCCCCAGTTAGATTAATGCAGAAGACAGATGTATCTTGGAGAATGATGGTAGATTATTATAAGCTTAATCAGGTGGTGAATTCAATTATAGTTGCTTTTTCTTGATGAGGTCTCCTAAGTCGGGAGAATCATTACAGCCCATTGAATCTGTTGTGTAGCTATTAAACTGGTGACTATTTTCTCTCTTTGTCCAGTAAGTAAAAATAAAAATAAAAGTAAAAATAAAAATAAAAATAAAAAAACAAAATGAGTTTGTTCTTACCTGGCAGGGAAAATAGTACACTCATTGTTTTGCCTCAGGGTCTGATCAGTTGTCCAGCATTATGCTACAATTTTGTCTAAAGGAAATGTAGCTGTATCACTGTCCCACTGAATGTCATGTTGGTTTACAATATTTGTCACATGCTGATGCTATGAGGAGAAAGGAAAATAGAAGAAACCCTGGAAGTGTTGGTAAGACATCTAACCAGAAGAGGATAAAAATCTTGACACTATAGCATCTTGTAGCCCCTTTGAAGTAGCTGAAGAATATCAGGATTTTTTCTTCTAAGTGAAAAACAAATAGCTATTCATTGAACCCATTACCACTAAGAAAGAGGTATAAATCTTTGGATTTTGTGTGTGTGTGGGGAGGGGTGGTGGTGGTGCTTTAGAGGTAATTCTTTTTTCATATGCATGTGTTATGTGAAGCTGAAGGTTTTCAGAACAAGAGAAGAGCTCTCAAACTGATGCAGGCAAGCAGTCATGCCACTCTACTTTAATGAAGTAGCAGATATTGTGATGAAAAATTGTCTGTGGCAGATTGGGAAGTTGAGTGAAAACAAGTCGATCTCAAAACAAGATGTCATAACAGAGAAGAAACAAAATAATTCCGTTTGTGCAAATAACTGTAGTCACAATAAGAAGCGGCTTTTATTTGCAACTAGTTCAGTAGAGACCAGAGGACCAAAGGATGAAGTGACCTGAGTTGCCCCTCATAAATTGGTGCTATCATATCATAACTTAGGGCTTTCTGAAATGTCACTGACTCCATATTTTACAATTGAAAGAAAAGTCCACTTATTATTTATTTATTTATTTATTTTAATGTTTATTTTGAGAGAGAGAGAGAGAGAGAGAGAGAGCGAGTGAGCATGAATGGGGGAGGGGCAGAAAGAGAGGGAGACAGAGAATCCAAAGCAGGCTCTAGTCTCTGAGCTGTCAGCACAGAGCCCGATCTCACACACCGTGAGATCATGATCTGAGCCGAAGTCAGATACTTAATCACCTGAGCCACCCAGGCGCCCCAAGGAAATTCCACTTTTGTGACAAGTTTGTGACAACTTAAAATTAGTCATTTGTGTTTCTTCTTTCTCTCTCTCTCCTTTTTTTTTTTTTTTAGCATTAGTAACCTTTTACTGCATTCTTACCAGCACCAAATTAAACAATAATCATAATATCTTTGTCAATGAGGTATGCAGAATAGATAGATTACTTAAAAAAATTTTATTCAAGTATAATTAACATAGTGTGTCACATTAGTTTCAAGGGTACAATATAGTAATTCAACAATTCTCTAGATTAGATCACCTACATTTTTGCTTTAAATAAGGTATGAGCCCATAAGTCAACAAACCTTAGACATCTTCGCATAAGGCTTGTCTGTAATCCTTTCAGTGAAGGAACTGTTGCATCTTTTCCTTATGGTTATGGTTGAAAGGATTAGAATAGAGATGACTGGATAAATGTATCCCACTATGGCATGGTAGTACCTTTGGTTTTCCCTTCTAATTTTACTGCCTGTGAAGAGAACTTCACTGTACCAGTTGGATACACAATTTAGAAATTGATTCACTGATTTAGAAAGAATACACAGTATGCTGTGGAATATTTTATTTTCTTACTAAAAGATTTAGGGATGGGTGCCTCAGTGGCTCAGTCAGTTAAGCGTCTAACTTTGGCTCAGGTCATGATCTCATGGTTTGTGAGTTTGGGTTCCATGTCGGGCTCTGTGCTGACAGCTCAGAGCCTGGAGTCTGCTTTGGATTCTGTGTCTCCCTCTCTCTCTGCCCCACCCATTTGCACTCTGTCTCTCAAAAATGAATGAACGTTAAAAATTTTTTTTAAAGATTTAGGGAGATTAATGATGAGGTGAAAGGAAGGTGGGGATGAGGTGGATGGTGTGACAGAATAATGGGAAGTAGCATCTGTGGAATACTTCCTGTTAATGAGTTGTGCTAGCCCTCTATTAAAAATGTGCTCATTTAATCTCATAAGTACTCTCAAAAGAAGTATTACTATTCATAATGTAAGGGAGGAAACAGACTAACAAAGATGAAATAATTTGCCCAACTTACATGAGTAAGTGACAGTGACAATAATTGAACTTAGCTCTTCTGGCTTTAATAATCAGAGGGAAAGAGAATAATGGAAGAGATCATGAATTTTGAGCACATTACCGGACCTTGTAGAACTGATAAATTATATTAGTCATTCTTGTACATTAATTAGGTAGAAAGTCAGCATCCAACTCATGGAAAGATCCTGCCAAGTAAGGAAATAAAAATATAATGATCAATTCCCCAAACAAGATACATGAAGTTTACTGATTGTGTGTGTGTGTGTGTGTGTGTGTGTGTATGTGTGTGTATGTGCATGTATGTGAGAGAGAGGGAGAGTGCAGTATATGCTTAGAAGGACTATTAAAATGGCATGTTTATTTGACACATGGATTCTCAACAATAGGGCTTTTGGAAAATTTAAGTCCTCAGTTTTGAATTTGAAAGAAAATTACTTGTCACATATGGTTCAACAAATACACATTTTCTATAGATGGATGAACATGCAAAAGCTGGTGTAAAAGGATAAGAAAATACAGTCAATTTAAGGTACCCTATAAATTTCTATTCATATAGTTGTGTGTATTGAAAAATATCTGAGAAGTCTTACAAAGAAAACCATTTAATTATTTTAAACTCAACTTTTTTCTTGTCTATTTGATCAAAAACCTCATTTAAGATGAAGTGTACATAAGTATTTTGAGAAAAACTTAGGCAAGGGAGCACAATTTGAGAAATTCTCTCTAAGCTAATTTTTTCAATTCTTTAAAAACTTCATATTAGTTATCAAAGCTGAGTTCATTAGGAAACAGGTACTTACTATAATAACCAGAAAAGGAGTTGTTACATGATCTCTCTTCTGATATGGACAGTTTAGGATATAATAGTCTTTCTTAGTTTCTTTTTTTCTCTATTTTTCCCTCCTCTGCCTGAATTCTGCCTATTTTGTTACAATTGGTGATCAATACATCTAAGGAAACAGAAATTTCCAGTGTACCTGCCTACATGAAATGGTGACTTTTGTGAATCTTCTGTTTAGTACCAGACTTTGCTGACCTATTTCTCCAGTCCCTCAGCTTGGATTCTGGAAAACACTAGGGGGCATTGGGGAATTCATGTATAATTGTGTAGTCAACTGAATTTCTTTTCATAAACTCAGAATTTTTTCCTTGGGATGCTTAAAAGTGCACATGGAGGTTACAGGACATGGTACCAAAGGAAACCAGCATGGGAGAGGTAAAAAGCAAATATAGGGCAATAGATACTAAAAACCTATTTTGGGGGCAAAATACACAACCAAAATCTCGAACATACTTTGGCAAAAATGAACAGTTGTTAAAGACTGTATCAGTGTTTCAGACCAAGAACCTAAAGGCTTTATTTACTTATTTATTTACATCCAAGTTAGTTAGCATACAGTGCTATAATGATTTCAGGTGTAGATTCCAGTGATTCATCCCCTATGTATAATACCCAGTGCTCATCCCAACAAGTGTCCTCCCTAATGCCCTTTACACATTTACCCCATTGCTCCACCCATGACCTCTCCAGCAACCCTCAGTTTGTTCTCTTTATTTAAGAGTCTCTTATGTTTTGTCCCCCTCCTTTTGTTTATATATTATTTTTGCTTCCCTTCCCTTATGTTCATATATTTTGTATCTTAAATTCCTCATATGAGTGAAGTCATATGATATTTGTCTTTCTCTGACTGGCTAATTTTGCTTAGCATAATACCCTCTAGTTCCATCCACATAGTTGCAAATGGCAAGATTTCATTATTTTCGATTGCTGAGTAATACTCCATTGTATGTATATACCACTTCTTTTTTTATCCATTCATCCACTGATGGACATTTGGGCTCTTTCTATACTTTGGCTATTGTCGGTAGCACTGCTTTAAACATTGGGGTGCATGTACCCCTTTGAAACAGTATACCTGTATCCCTTGGATAAATACCTAGTAGTGCAATTGCTGGGCCATAGGGTAGTTCTATTTTTAATTTTTTGAGGAACCTCCATGCTGTCTTCCAGAGTGGCTTCACCAGTTTGCATTCCTACCAGCAGTGCAAAAGGGATCCCTTTTCTCCACATCCTCGCCAACATCTCTTGTTGCCTGAGTTATTTTAGCCATTCTGACTAGTATGAGGTGGTATCTCTTTGTGGTTTTAATTTGTATCTCCCTGAGGATGAGTGATGTTGAGCATTTTTTCATGTGTCTGTTTGCCATCTGGATGTCTTCTTTGGAAAAATGTGTATTCATGTCTTTTGCCCATTTTTCACTGGATTATTTGTTTTTTGGGTGTTGAGTTTGATAAGTTTTTATAGATTTTGGATACTACCCCTTTATCTGATATGTCATTTGCAAATATCTTCTCCCATTCCATTGGTTGCCTTTTAGTTTTGTTGATTGTTTCTTTTTCTGTGCAGAAGATTTTATTTTGACAAGGTCCCAGTAGTTCATTTTTGCTTTTGTTTCCTTTGCCTCTGGAGACTTGTTGAATAAGAAGTTTCTGCAGCCGAGGCCCAAGAGGTTTTTGCCTGCTTCCTCCTCGAGGAGTTTGATGGCTTCCTGTCCTATGTTTAGGTCTTTTATTCATTTTGAGTTTATTTTTGTGTATGGTGTAAGAAAGTGGTCCAGCTTCATTTTTCTGCTTGTCGCTGTCCCATTTTCCCAGCACCAGAAAGAGTGCTCTCTTGCAGAAGAGACTGTCTTTATTCCACTGAATATTCTTTCCTGCATTGTCAAAGGTTAGTTGGGCATATGTTCGTGGGTCTATGTCTGGGTTCTCTATTTGTTTTCACTGATCTGAGTGTCTGCTTTTGTGCCAGTACCACACTGTCTTGATGATTACAGCTTTGTAATATGTCTTGAAGTCTGGGGATGCCTCCAGCTTTGGTTTTCTTTTTTAGGATTGCTTTGGCTATTCAGAGTCTTTTCTGATTCCATACAAATTTTAGGATTTTTTGTTCTAGCTCTGTGAAGAATGCTGATGTTATTTTGATAGGGATTGCATTGAATATGTAGATTGCTTTGGGTAGTATTGACATTGTAACAATATTTGTTCTTCCTATCCAGGAGCATGGAATATTTTTCCATTTTTTTGTTTTCAATTTCTTTCATAACCTTTTTATACTTTTCAGTGTATAGATTTTTCACCTCTTTGGTTAGGTTTATTCCTAGATATTTTATGGTTTTTGGTGCAATTGTAAATGGGATCATTCCTTGATTTCTCTTTCTGTTGCTTCATTATTGGTGTATAAGAATGCAACCGATTTCTTTGCATTGATTTTATATCCTGCGACTTTGATGAATTCATGGATCAGTTCTAGGAGTTTTTTGGTGGAATACTTTTGGTTTTCCATATAGAGTATCATGTTGTCTGCAAAGAGTGAAAGATTGCCTTCCTCCTTGCCGATTTGGATGCCTTTTATTCTTTTGTGTTGTCTGATTGCTGAGGCTGAGACTTCCAATATATGTTGAATAACAGTGGTGAGAGTGGACATCCCTGTCTTGTTCCTGACCTTAGGGGAAAAGCTCTCAGTTTTTCCCCATTGAGGATGATATTAGCATTGGGTCTTTCATGTATGGGTTTTATGATCTCGAGGTATGATCCTTCTGTCCCTACTTTCTTGAGGGTTTTTATCAAGAAAGAATGCTATATTTTGTCAAATGTTTTCTCTGCATCTATTGAGAGGATCATGTAGTTCTTGTCCTTTGTTTTATTGATGTGATGAATCACATTGATTGTTTTGTGGATATTGAACCAGCCCTGCATCCTGGGTATATATCCCACTTAGTGGTGGTAAATAATTCTTTTAATGTATTATAGTATTTTGTTGAGGATTTTTGCATCCATGTTAATCAGGGAAATTGGTCTGTAGTTCTCCTTTTTTAGAGGGATCTTTGTCTGGTTTTGGAAACAAGGTAATGCTGGCTTCATAGAAAGAGTTTGGAAGTTTTCTTTCCATTTCTATTTTTTGGAACACCTTCAAGAGAATAGGTGTTAACTTTTTTTTTTTTTTTTTTTTGCTTTTTACTTCCCATGGAATTAATATAAGTATCTATGTAGGCATTAATTTAGTATTCACAACCATTTATATATATTTTCTTAAAAGCTATTAAATACATATACAAAGCATATATTTTACTCTCATTTAATTATGTTTTGAAAATTTATTTTATTTTATTTTATTTTTAATTTTTTTTAAATTTACATCCATATTAGTTAGTATATAGTGAAACAATGATTTCAGGAGTAGATTCCTTAGTGCCCTTTACCCATTTAGCCCATCCCCTCTCCCATAACCCCTCTAGTAACCTCCAGTTTGTTCTCTGTATTTAAGAGTCTCTTATGTTTTGTCCCCCTCCCTGTTTTTATATTATTATTTTTCTTTCCCTTCCCTTATGTTCATCTCTTAAATTCCTCATATGAGTGAGGTCATATGATTTTTGTCTTTCTCTGACTAATTTCACTTAGCATAACACCCTCCAGTTCCATCCACGTAGTTGCAAATGGCAAGATTTCGTTCTGAAATATATATATTTGTATATGTATGTATATACCACATCTTCTTTATCCACTCATCCATCAATGGACATTTGGGCTCTTTCCATCCTTTCGCTATTGTTGATAGTGTTGCTATAAACATTGGGGTACATGTGTCTGCAATGAAACATGCACACCTGTATCCCTTGGATAAATACCTAGTAGTGCAATTGCTGGGTTGTAGGGTAGTTCTATTTTTAGTTTTTTGAGGAACCTCCATCCTGTTTTCCAGAGTGGCTGCACCAGCTTGCATTCCCAAACTCTTTTTAAATGGTGGTAGAATTCCCCTGGAAAGCCATCTGGCTCTGGACTCTTGTTTTTTGGGAGATTTTGGATTACTAATTCAATTTCTTTACTGGCTAAATGTCTGTTCAAATTTTCTTTTTCTTCTTGTTTCAGTTTTGGTAGTTTATGTGTTTCTAGGAATTTGTCCATTTCTTCCAGATTTCCCATTTTACTTGTGTATAATTCCTCATAATATTCTCTTATTATTGTTTGTATTTCTGTTGTGTTGGTTGTGATCTCTCCTGTTTTATTTTTGATTGTATTTATTTGTGTCCTTTCCTTTTTGTTTTTGATCACACTGGCCAGGGGTTTATCAATTTTGTTAATTCTTTCAAAGAACCAGCTCCTGATTTCATTGATATGTTCTACCATTATTTTGGTCTCAATAGCATTGATTTCTGTTCTTATCTTTATTATTTCCTGTATTCTACTGGTTTGGGGTTTTATTTGCTGTTCTTTTCCTAGTTCTTTAAGATATAAGGTTAGTTTGTGTATCTGAAACCTTTCTTCCTTCTTTAGGAAGGCGTGAATGCCATATACTTCCCTCTTATGACCGCCTTTGCTGCATCCCAGAGGTTTTGGGCTGTGATGTTATCATTTTCATTGGCTTCCATGTACTTTCTAATTTCCTCTTTAACTTCTTGGTTAGCCCATTCATTCTTTAGTAGGATGTTCTTTAGTTTCCAAGTATTTGTTATCTTTCCACATTTTTTCTTGTGGTTGATTTCGAGTTTCATAGCATTGTGTTCTGAAAATACACACGGTATGATCTCGATCTTTTTGTACTTGTTGAGGGCTGATTTGTATCCCATTATGTGATCTATTCTGGAGAATGTTCCATGTGCACTGGAGAAGAATGTGTATACTGCTGCTTTAGGATGAAATATTATGAATATATCTGATAAGTCCATCTGGTCCAGTGTATCATCCAAAGCCATTGTTTCCTTGTTGATTTTCTGTTTAGATGATCTGTCCATTGCTTAAGTAAGGGTATTGAAGTCCCCTACTATTGTGGTATTTGTATTAATGAGTGTTGTTATGTTTGTGATTAATTCATTTACATATTTGGGTGTTCTCACTTTTGGAGCATAAATGTTTACAGTTGTTGATCTTGGTGGATCAACCCCTGAATAATGATATAATGCCCTTCTTCATCTCTTGTTACAGTCTATATTTTAAAATCTAGATTTTATGATATAAGTATGGCTACTCTGGCTTTCTTTTGGCAACTATTAGCATGATAGATGGTTCTCCATCCCCTTACTTTCAATCTGAAGGTGTCTTTAGGTCTAAAGTAGGTCACTTGTAAACAGCATATAGATAGATCTTGTTTTCTTATCCATCTGTTACTTTGTGTCTTTTGATTGGATCATTCAGTCCATTGATATTTACAGTGAGTACTGAAAGATAGGAATTTATTGCCATTATGTTTCCTGTAGAGTTGGAGTTTCTGATGGTGTTCTCTGGTCCTTTTTAGTCTTTATCGCTTTTGGTCTTTCCTATTTTTTTTTTTTTTTTCATCTTTTATCCCCTCGGAGAGTCCCCCTTGAAATTTCTTGTGAGGCTGGTTTAGTGGTCACCAACTCCTTTAGTTTTTGTTCAGGAAAATTGTCTCTCTATTTTGAATGACATACTTGCTCGATAAAGAATTCTTGGCCACATGTTTTTCTGATTCAGCACATTGACTATATCCTGCCACTCCTTTCCATGATGCCAAGTTTCTATGGATAGGTCTGCTGGGAACCTGATCTGTCATCCCTTGTAGGTTAAGGACTTTTTTCCCTTGCTGCTTTCATGATTCTTTCCTTGCCTGAGTATTTTGTGAATTTGACTATGATATGCCTTGTTGGTGGTCAGTTTTTGTTGAATCTAATGGGAGTTCTCTATGCTTCCTGGATTTTGATGTCTGTGTCTTTCTCCAGTTTAGGAAAGTTTTCTGCTATAATTTGCACACATAAAGTTTCTACTCGTTTTCTTCTCTCTTCATCTTCTGGTACCCCTTTGATTTGGATGTTATTCCATTTTAATGAGTCACTGAGTTCTCTAATTTTTACATAGGTCCCTTTTGCCTTAGTTTCCCTCTTTTTTTTTTCTGCTTCATTATTCTCCATAAGTTTGTCTTCTGTATTGCTGATGTTGCTCTGCTTCATCCATCCTTGCCGCTTTGGCATCCATTTGAGATTGCAGCTCAGTTATAGCATTTTTTATTTCGTCCTGACTAGTTTTACTTCTTTTATCTCTGCAGAAAGGGATTCTAACCTATTTTCAACCCCAGCTAGTATTCTTATTATTGTGATTCTGAATTCTGGGTCAGACATCTTGCTTGTGTGTGTGTTGATTAATTCCCTGGCTGTCATTTCTTCCAGCTCTTTATTTTGGGGTGAATTCCTTCATTTTGTGATCTTGAAAGAAGAAAAAGTGTTAATAAAAAAATAAAATAAAAATAAAAAATTAAAAACAGCACAAAAAATCAAATAAAGGATGCTAGTTCCTATGTGTGTTTTGGTCTGGTTGTTGAAAGAAGCTTGAGAGAATAGAGAAAAAAGGGAAAGAAAAGAAGGAAAAAAAAGGAAAATGTTTGAAAATTAAAAAAAAAAACGAATACAATAAAGTAGAATAAAATGAACTGATGAAATAAAATCGAATTTTAAAAATTTACAAAAAAAGTAGAAAAAATTAAACAAGAATCTTATTTATAAAAATGGAAAATAAAAATAATTTTTTTCTCTTTCTGTATTTAAGAATAAGAAAACAAAAGGAAAAGAAAAAAAATTAATAGATGGACCAGTGAACAGATTGAAATATGATTGAAATTACATCAATTTTCCCTAGAAATCAAACTATGAAGCAGTTTATAGTCCGTACACTAAGCAGGCAGAGAGATTTGTGTTGTTCCTCTAGAGCACGGTTGGCTCAGTTGGGTGGGGCTTGGTGTAGAGGCTCTATTCTCCACTAGATGTTGCTGCTTACTATACAGGGTGGATCGCTGTGGTGCATGTAGGCATGCATGCACATGCGTGGGAATGGTGAAAATGGCATCACCTAGCTACCCAGTCTCTAGTAACAGAACTCTGCTTGCCCACGGGCAATTGCACACCCCTCCTTTGTCTTCGGCTTCCATCCATTCCCACTTCTACACTGCCCGTGACCAAACCATCAGCCTGCCAAGTGGCATCTCCCTCTTCAGTTTCATCTCAGATGGGGCTGTGTTTCCAAACCCCTCACTTCTGTGGACCCGGAAGCTTTGACCCACTCAGCCCCTCTAGGGCAGGGTCTCACTGAGCAATGGCCTGATACCAGTCAGCAACTTGGAATATTCTTGCAACTGTGCTGCTGCAGATGCCCAGAGACTGTGGCCAGGTACCAGCCCACCCCAGAAAAAGTTTTCATGATTGTGTAGTAGCAGCATTTTATGGATTATGGTAAATCACAACACTCATCTTGTGCCAGGCTTCGGTGAACCCTTAATGTCCTTGTTCCAACATCAGTGAATATGGCTGTTCTCCAGGGTCTGCTGGGACCTTTGCCTGTAGGGAGGCTGCACAGCCTCTACCAAATGCCCTGCCATCAGGGAAAATGCCTCTCCCCTGTGTGTTCTGAGGACCCCTCAGACCTTGCTGTCTGCTCCTAGGGATTCATCCTTCCCACCAGAACTCTGCCAGGTATCAAGATGCGGAGTTTCTGATTCTGTACTCCCGTTTATAGCATCTTAATGGAATTTAAACCCTCTCCTTTCTCCTTTCTCCCATTTTTTGTTCAGTCCCTTGCAGTCCCTTTCTCCTTTCTGCCTTTTTTGTTCAGTCCACTCTTTCTCTTTCTCGCCTGCTGCTTTTTTTGGGGGGCGGAGTGCTTTTCCTGTACTCCCTACTGTCTCCATCCTCTCTCCACAAGCAAAAACAGCTCCCTACTCTCTGCGGTTTCTCTCTCCCCCAGTTCTTTTCACGCCAGGTACATGCTGAGTTCTGTGGTTCAAGTTGTGCAGATTGTTGTGTTAATCTCCAAATCATTTTTCTAGGTGTGCAAGATGGTTTGCTGTTGATATAGCTGTATTTCAGGGATAAGAGAGGCAAAAAAAAGTTCCATGCTGTTCTGCCATCTTGGCCCCTCCCTGAGCCAAGAACCTAAAGGCTTTTGAAATGTGTATTAAAATTTTTTTAACTCTTTAATAAAAGACCTTCTAATTTAGATGTTATAAGTGACAATGATAAATCAGAAACAATGGAGAACTTGAATTAATTCATTCTCTCCACAAATATTTAGTAAGCATTAGTTACATTACCGGCATAGTGCAAGATATTGGCCTGATCTCTGCCCTCTAGAAACTTAAAAGGTACAATGGAAAGATTGAAATAACCTAGATAGGCCAGGGACATTTCCTTTAACCATATGTTGCTGAAGAAACTGGAAATTAAAATTAACTGTAAATTGTTGTGTGCATTTATTTCATACTTAGATTAACAGGTAAATGATGTCCTCAAATGTAGTGTAGTGGTTTCAGATAGCAGAGATTAAGAGTGTAGATTCTAGCCAGAATGTCCAAGTTCAAATCCTAGGTAGTACTACTTAATAGATGTGTGGCCTTGGGCAAATTATTTAAGTTCTTTGTTCCTCGGTTATCTCAGCAGTACATTTTACTATCATTGTAGTTTGAACTTACTATATTAGCTCCAGTTACTTTAAATTAATTGTTTGTTGTCATTTTAAGTTCTTTATTTAATGACCTTTTTAGGTTCTATCATAGGTAAATATCTGGACAAAACAGAACCAAACTAAAATATATGGTAAAACTCTTCGAACTAAATAAACCAACAAAATATCCCTCCTTACCAAATGCTGTCTTACCTATGATTATTCTAGACATATTTCCTACAATAGCATGATTGCTTGAGGGTAAACTTCCCATAGCAGGATGCAGGCTCTTTCTTCTTGCCCTACCATTGATGGCTGTGTGACTTTCATCTCTCTAGGTTTCCATTCCACATCTGTAAAATGACAGGATATTACAAGGTAATCTCCAAGATCTCTTGAGGCTCTAATATTTTATAAGGTGGTGTAATTAGGGCTGTTAATAATGTTCTGGTTTTTCTTCTGGACACACTTGAAGTCAGTAAGTAACTTGCTTGGCCAATAAAATGTGAGTGGAGGTGATGTGTGAGTTTTTTAGACGGGAGCTTTTATAAACCAATGCAAAAATTGCCGTAACCTTTCCTTTCTTAGAGATGGTGGAAGCAAGTATTGACGTAGTATCCTGTGAGTTCCAGCTGGTCCCTGCTGGCTGTACAATATGCGCCAGAAATAAATCTTTGCTGTTTTAAGCCACTGATATTTCAGGGCTATTTGTTTCATTGTATTAACTAGCATGTCTTGGCCAATACATGCGGTATAACCCAGTGCAGAGGCAATGTATGTAGCATGATGACCACAATATGTTGTGTGCAATAAGTACTTAAAATTGTCTGTGGTTATTATGATAATTTATCTGACCCAAAGAATTGATAATGAATATCAAGTGGCTCAAATTTGCTTCTACAGTGAATTATTGAGTAACATCTTCAGCCTAATTTTTGGTTATATTCAACCACATATGGTCTCCCTTTCTCCATGCAAGATTTGTCAGTCTGTTGTTATCGGGCTCTGTATCTGTGGTACAAAATGTGAGAAAAATGAAATATCTTCTCTCCTAGTCTGCTTAAAATTATTATGATTAGTTCAGTTAAAAAGCTAGTGATTACATGTTATGTGCCATGGACTATATTAGGTGGCTATTAGAATAACTTTCTGGTGTTAAGAAAATAATTCTCAAGAGCCTGGGATGAGGTACTTTTTTTTTTTTTTTTGGACTCAGAAGACTAATATGTGAAATGGTTGGTACTTCCCTTTACCGTGGTACTCTTATTCATTGAGTATGGCCATACCCTGGAAGCCTGGGGGTGTTGGACGGAGAGAGAGCATGGCAGCTGGAGTAAGTTTTGGAGGCTTGGAGCTTATGAGGAGCTTAAGGCTGAGAGTCTGACTGAAGTCATAGATGAACTGAGCAAAGTAAACTATGTTGATGTCCAAGTTTTAGGCCTTAGGAGAGAAGCAAACTACTTACAGAATATATATTTTATAAACCTGTTCCTTTAATCACCTTTTATATGTCAGTTATAGATTTTAGGATAAGGAGCTTGAGGATTTCAGAAAAACATAATGCAAAGCCTTTTTTTTTTCTGCAATTTTCCATTACATTTGGAGGTCATCATAGTCCATTTCTAGAAGTTGGTTAGTCCTACAAAAGAAAAAAAAGTTTAAATTGCAGTTGATTACACTGACCTAGGAATCTCCTCAAATCTAATTCTTGCATAAAAATGTAAGTAGCAGGATGACTCCTGCTGGCTTATAATATGCTTTATTTTTTTCCAAAAAATCCTACTTATCAAACACAGAGTCTTGATGTGGATATTTGAACATTATGAAAATGAATTCATAAGCCAAGTCTGTCTGTCAGACGTTTTTAATTTAAATGTTCTGAGGAGTGATGAGACTCAGCATGAGGGCATCCAAAATTGTCTTGTGAAACTAAAACAATTCAGGGAAAGAGACTAGAAAAATTTTGACATTTAGTTCCTAATCATGTGCCTATTTGGAGTATAAAGTTTCAGGTCAAGAAAGGTTTTGATTTTCCAAGTGTGGACTTTACTACTTAAAAACCAAGTGTCATTCTGATGGCATTTCTTTGTAATGGCAGAGGTTATACGTTTTACCACAGATCCCTTGTGGAATACTAGAGAGGTCAATTTAGTAATCATATGAACACTTCTACCTGAGCTTCAGTGGTGAACAACACTACAAATTTCTCTCTCTAAATAAATACAGGGAGCTTGAGGCCATTCTCATGTCAAGCTATTTTAAAATGTATGCTTAATTTTTTTTTTTCAAATGAATGTTGTAGTTTTCATGTAGCAGAGTTCTCTGGTGCATGAACTTCTACTTGACAGCAGTGTTCTACTGTAGCTCCAGCACAGGGTCATTACACAGGCTTATTGTTAATATCAGAGTGGCCTATAGCTATTTGGAGGTCTATAGCCTGATCATTGCTAACTCTGGCCCATCCTGCTTTAGTTCAAGGCTTAGAGAACCTCTGTATTTGTGCCTTCCTAATTCCTGCTACCACCCCAACTCTGCTGCCCTCATGGCAGTGGGATCCTTAATACTTTATCAAATGGACATATAAGAGAAGTAAATAATTTGTTGGGGATGGCAAGGATGATAAATGATGGTAGACTCTTTGCAAATCAGGTAGTTCCAATATGAGCACAGATTCAGAAATCAGACTTGGAGATAGGTTCTTATTGATTCTTTTGCTTTGTCTGGATCTAGCCAATGCCCAATTTCTCAAGAAGGCTTCTTTGTTGATAGTCTTTCCAAACATTCTCTATAACCTCTTCCCCTTTGCATTTTTGTTTTTCCTCTCAAAATATGTTAAAGTATTCAGTGAGATTTTTTTGTGTAATTGTCACTATGTGCATTAAATGAAAGGTAATTGAATAATGAAGTATAATCTAGTTTTTATTTATTTATTTTTTACATTTATTTATTTTTTGAGAGACATAGAGAGACAGAGCACAAGTTGGGGAGAGGCAGAGAGAGAAGGAGACACAGAATCTGAAGAAGTCTCCAGGCTCCGAGTGTCAGCACAGAGCCTGACGCGGGGCTCGAACTCACACACCATGAGATTATGACCTGAGCTGAAGTCGGACGCTTAACCAACTGAGCCACCCAGGCGCCCCAGGGTGTTTATTTGTTTTTTTTTTTTTTTTTTTTTTGAGACAGAGCAACAGAGCACTAGTGGGGGAGGAACAGAGAGAGAAGGAGACACAGAGTCCGAAGCAGGCCTCTGAGCTGTGAGCACAGAGCCCAATGCAGGGCTTGAACTCATGAACAGTGAGATCATGACCTGAGCCGAAGTCAGACGCTTAACCGACTGAGCCACCCAGGCACCCAACATGTATGAAGCATTTAAATAACAAGGGAGTATCGACAATTGTGAAGGATCTGAGATTTTACTGTACTTGTAAGCTTGCAAGTTGGCTTGTCATAGTTTCATGGATGCTGGCAGAGGACATGAGACTCTTAGGTGGGAGAACAAGGACTTCAATACTCATAGAAGAGCAGGCTATATAAGCATTAGTACATTTGAGTCAGTTCCCCTTCTTTCTAAGTCCCAAACAACTAAAACCCATGGGTCTGATGAATACTTGAACACTCACTGGGTTTTGTTACAAAAAGGTAAACCTATGCCTAGGGAACCTGAATTTTTATTTTTTTATTTTTAAAAAAAATTTTTTTTTAATGTTTATTTATTTTTGAGACAGAGAGAGACAGAGCATGAACAGGGGAGGGTCAGAGAGAGAGGGAGACACAGAATCTGAAACAGGCTCCAGGCTCTGAGCCGTCAGCACAGAGCCCGACGCGGGACTCGAACCCACGGACTGTGAGATCATGACCTGAGCTGAAGTCGGACGCTTAACTGACTGAGCCACCCAGGCGCCCCGGGAACCTGAATTTTTAAAAATAAGCAGTAAACATGCCTTCACTTCACTCCAGAGGGAAACACTATCTCTGTCTTTTAAGGCTGTTTACTGTACAATAATCCTTCAAAAGGTAGTCCAGAAAAAAAAGCAGTCAGTATCTCTGTAAGATATGCCCAAATGCAAAAGATCTGTGAAGAGTTGGCTTTGCACAGACCGCATTATCTCAAGTGAGTCACATAAGCAGTCCTTGTTAGAGAAATTCAAGTAAGGGGGCATGATCTTTGATCTTGATCTTTGATACTAAACTCAAACTACTTTGGTTAGTTCAGAAAAGTTTAGAGAACATTAAAGAAATCTTTAAAAGAAGGATAATATTTGGAGGGATAAAGAAAAGGGCACTGGTATTTCTTTTGAGGACCACAGCATGAGTTGGAAAGTGCTGACGGCTGATGTGTTATGTGGAAACACTGATTGAGCCATATTGCTTGTTAACCATCTGCATCCATTCCAGTTGGTCAGTGTTCATGCTATACTGACTATTTAGAATTTTAAATAGTAGCAAGCATAGTTTTTGTTTGGTTTGGCAGTAGTATGGTCTCACTATTGCAGTTGCTTATTCTTCAGTAAGGATTGCCATATAAACCTCTATTTTGGTGTGTTGTTGTTTGTTTGTTTGTTTTTTTTTTTTTTTTTTTTTTTTTTTTTGCTAAATCTGGCAACCCTATCTTCAATACAGTAATACTAGGTCTATATAGTGCAAGAGCTCAAATCCAAGCTGGCATTTACTCTTGTATGTAAGGGTAGCCACTAAAGGTACTTAGACAAAGGGTTGTATAAAAAGAGTTGTGTTTTAGGAGCACAAAAATGATAGTGGTGTACTTGGATAGATAATCAGATCTTCTGGATTACCTAGATAATTTCTGTATCTGTAGTTCGGAGAAGAGGTGCAGAAAATGTATCCTAATTCAGGAGATAAGTGATTTAAGGTTGGGTTTTATGAAGACAGTAGATTCTGTGGATGCAGTGTACATAACATGTAGGGGAACTGTGTCCCGAACGAAGCATGGTTATGTCATGCTTGACCTGTAATTGTTCTGAGTGCCATGTGGAATGGATCAGCGAGTGGTAGAGAAGGACAGAGACAGCTGATGCCCTTTTATCTCTAGTCTGCTCTGAGTTGAAGGAGCCAGAGGCAGGAAAACCTTTAACAGAGAAGCCAGTAAGAGATACGATGTCAATACACTGCTTAATTTCTGTTAGGATATGAGCCAAAATAATGAAGGAAAAAGAGTTTTCACACATTAAGATATAGGTTTGGATAAGCTTTCATTTATGTAAGGGTAGTAGGTTTTGATGCCAAAGGTATTGAAGAGAAGTAAGATGAATAAGACTATGGTAGGGACTATAGTAATAGTGTGTGGGGGACAGACTTGGGAAGTGATGAAAAATCAGAATGTCTACTAGAATGGGGTAATTTACAGAATAGTAGAACAGGACTATACCAAGGGGGAAAGCAGGCAGGGGTAGGTCTAATATTCTAAAAAAAAAAAAAAAAAAAAAAAAGTTGGTGAGCTTTCACTAGAATTAAATTGTCTTCTATGGGATTCTATGAGGGTCCTGCAGATGAAATGTAGGCCTTTTGTTGTTACCACTTGGAGAAAGCATATGATCCTTGTGATAAATAAAAGATAAAACAAAAAATAAGGCACTTTTTTTCTGAAAGATGAACAGAATAAATCAGTTGACATATCAGATTTGGCGTATTTTCCATCTGACATGGAGAGTAGGTGCACTAAAATACTAACAGCTAATATTTGTGGAATTCTATAACCTCTAAAAGTTGTGAACATAAGGAGAAAGGGATCATAAGAAAAGGATGTTGTCATAGAAGTTTCACTTGAAGCACTGAGAAAACGGATACTGTATTTCAAAGTGAGGTACAAAAACTTGATGTAAAAGTTTCAAAGGAGGTATTTGTTCTAACTTTAAAGCAGGATTGAATTTTGACCATTATGGGAATAAATCATCTAATACTCTACTGCAACTGTATTGGGAGACTTGACCATAGAACTTTTTATTACCTAAAAAGTACCAGAAAATGTCAAGGGATGTACTTTAATTTCCATCCAGGTACCAGGAAGGATTTAGAGTGTACTTTATGAGGTAATAAGACACAGTTATATTATGCAAGTCATGATTGTTAAATGTAATGATTACACAAAGTTAATACAATAGTCTGTGGGCACCCGGCTGGCTCAGTTGGTGGAGCATGTGACTCCTGGTCTTGGGGTGGTGAGTTCAAGCCCCACATTGAGTGTAGAACCTATTTAAAGAAAGTATGACAATTGGAGGAGTGGAATCTATGAAAGAGAATTAAGTTTCTAGAAGTTTGGTGGGCAAAACATATGGGATAAGAGTAACATTTATAGTCAAACATATCTAAAAAATATGGCTTAATTAGACAAGAAAAGGAAAGTACAGTTTCCCAAGCGCCATAATTTTCCCCAAACTTAGCAATAGGTGAAGCTTAATTTTTATAAAGAAAAATAATAACATGGGTTTTCTTATATGACATATTACAATTCAGGTTTCAAAATATGCTGAATTGAATTCAAGAATGTCTTAATCAAAATAAAAAGTATAAAAAATATCATTGGCCAACACTTACCCCAGGCATGTAAGGTACAAAATTAAGGCAAAGGCATCCTTTTCCTCTGTGTATGATATATAACAAGGACTTCTACCAAATATAGGATATGGAGAACTCTGAAATAATTCATCTACTAGACTAGAAAGTGTATTCCATTTATATATTTTCTCCTTAAAAATGTTATGCATTTCTAACTTTTCTAAGATTCAAATGTATTTTAAAATAAACATGAAAACATTCTAGGTTTCTTCTCTAGCATGAAGAATTCGATGGTTTATGGGGATGTGGGACTGTTGACAGACACAGTAGCTATGAATTATTGAAGCAGTGACAGTCCCAAAGAGGAAGTAACTCTTTGCAGGGTCAGTGCTTTCTGTCTTAAGTACCTGGTCTGGCTTACAGAGAAAGGAAAGGCAGGTAAATTTATCTGGTATGGATCCCTTTTTCTCCTTGTGTCTTGATGGACTATGACAAGTAAGACTGTGCTTTAGCTATAGGGAAAGAAGAAAAGGGCTAGCAAGAGGGACAGCAAACTGGGGAGATCAGAAAACTAGGCTAAGTCACAGTGGTATGCCCAAACAGGTTGCAAGCAAACCACCTGCCAAGTAGCACTGCGTGGCTGTAGCAAAATCTTTAGAGTAGAACACCAGCATTGTGCCCGGAACATAGAGACTTCAGTTGGAGTCCAAACACAGAGCATCTGTCACTAAGTCACTTATAATTAATTCTGCCTTTAAATTAGCAGCTGTCTTAGGACATTTTGCTGGTGGGTGGGTTGGGGACAATGATGCATTTAGAGCATAATGGATTTGATTTTGTCACTTTTAGGGTTTCCACAGTATCTAAGATTATTCTTATCTGAGGGCTGTTCATGTTTATAACAGTGGTAGTGACCCATTTTTGACATCTTTAATATTTTCTTGGAAAAGACTTGAGAGACAGTTGTTATAGTTCAGGATTTGGCCCATCAAATTTTTGAATTCCTCTTTCATTTTCTCTTACAGCTTGTATTCACTTATTGTGAAGGAAATCTGATTTGATTTACAGAAATCATTGCCTAGCTATTCTGCCAAGTTCCTCAGGTAAAGGATACTCATTTTTCTTTGCCCCTCATCACCATTTGAGAGATAGCAGGGTATTTCTTAATTCAGGTGTCTTCAGTTTCAGAGTGGAAGAATCTAGTGGCCATGGTGAGAAAAGGCCACTTTTTCAAGTCTTCAGAGTGGATAGATGATGCTAACCCTACTCACAGCCTTTTGCTTCTGTCTCCCTTCTTCGCTGATACAAATGATTTCTAATATTGTGTGTTCAGATATAACTTGATGGATTAATATTTTGATTTGAGTTTCATACTTGGGTATATCCCATTTTATTTGCTCCTTAGGACATTATTTGAATTCGGAGCACAAGTCTTACCTCGTTTATCTGCAAACAATAAATAAAGAGCTGTTTTGTAAATTTTCCAGAAGATAATAGTTATAGGAGGTAGCATATATTGAGCTCTTATTATATGCTAGCACTTTGCTAAACACAGTTTTGGCAGGCAGCCTCCAAGATGACCTCAAATGATCCCACTTCCTGGATTTCATGCCTTGTGTCATCCTTTCCTTTGAATGTGGACTGAATAAAGTGACTGTGACATGATAAATTTTCAGCCTCTAAGTTTTGGGGTAATTTGCTATATAGCAGTCAATAACTAATACAACTTTAGATATATTATTTCATCTTTATAACAGTCCAGTAAAGTATTATCATTACTATTATGAAGAAAGACTGAGAGGTTAAATATCTTGTCCAAAGTATTACAACCCAAGTGAAATAAGGATTTAAACTCAGATCTGCCTGACTCCAAAATTACTTCTTAGAACTGTTAAGCTATTTTGTCTCAGGTGACAGAAATTTTAAACAGTAATGTGTAAGTAAACCTTAGGCTTTTCTCATTAATCAGGAAGTTGATGTCCTCAAAATCCTCTTTCAGAAATTTAGGTGGACATCGTCTGAACTTTGATTCTGGTTGTAGCTGTGCATGGATTACAGTGTTGACATGGGACTGCATGGCATTGCTTCAGTTCTCATGCCCTCTGATTCTCCTGCCTCCCACCAATTGTGCACTTCTTATTGCTGGCAGCCCCTTAGGAAGATTGGCCATTTTCTCTCCCCACTGCTCTCCTGCTGTCCTCTTGAGAATCAGCCTCACTTTGCTATTGACTGTCTGTAGCACTCAAGAATTCTGGAAAAAACACTTCTCTCTCTTGTTGAGTTAGTTATAATTATAACCAAACTCCTCTTGATGATGATGATGATGTTAGATTAAAATGTTCCCTAGAGATATTACTGTAATAGTTTTTGTCCTTTTATATATATTTATATTTTCCTTCATTTAAAAAAATGTTTATTTATTTATTTTTGAGAGAGAGAGGGAGCACAAGCAGGGGGAGTGGCAGAGAGAGAGAATCTGAAGCAGGTTCCTGGCTCTGAGCTGTCAGCATGGAGCCTGATGCGGGGCTTGAACTCATGAACCCTGAGATCATGACCTGAGCTGAAGTCGGTTGTTTAACCGACTGAGCCACCCAGGTGCCCCAAATTCTCCTTCATTTTAAAAATACTTTCTTTGCAACCTGGGATGGATTGCATGATTTATATGCAAAGTAAAAATAGACTTTGAATAGGGCTGAGTGTTATTTCCTTGTGCATGTGCTTGTGGTCATTGTTTTGTTCCAGTAATAAAGGCTTAGCTTTGTTTTGAATGAGTAGGATCTGCCAAAACTTAATTTCTGCCTAAGTAGGATATTACTGTATTTTTTCATTTCATTTCATACTATTTCAAAAATGGACATATTCTTTCTCATTTTATCCCTGAATAACTCCAGCAGCCTTCTAACTATGTTTTCTGTCAACATTCCATGCCTCTACAGTCCAGCCCCTCTGTGACTTCTTGAAGCACATTTCCAAAACCCTACTTACATCATGGTGTTGCCTGATGATGGCCTCCAGCATTTCTTCATGAAACCAATAATCAGAGATTTCTTTCTGGGTTTAAATATTGATTGTTTAAATAAACTAAAATGGAATGTTTAGAATGAGGACTTGGCTACTTAAAGCTTATCTGTTAAAAATTATCAAATAGGTTTATGATGACTACTAATTGTGATTTATATTAAATTACATTCAGGTGTGAAAATGAGTAGGGAAAAAAGTATGATTTCTAATTGATAATAACCTCTGATATAATGAAAATCATTTAAATGTGATATATAAATACTTTTAATTAATATATTGTGTTGGTTAAGGTATATTAGTAGTGATAGAAGCAACACTAGTGAGGCACTTGGCTGTCTCAGTTGGTGAGCATGCGACTCTTGCTCTCAGGGTTGTGAGTTTGAGCCCCACGTTGAGTTTGGAAATTACTTAAAAATAAAATCTTAAAAAAAGCAAAGTAACACTGGTGGCAATGATAGTAGGTATTTGATGGAATATCTACTGATTGTGACAAGGACCTTACATACGTTGTCCCTATGACACAGGTACTAATACCATCCTACAATTTATAGCCTTATCTTAATTATCTTAATTTCACAAATTAGCTTATAGCCTTTTTTTTTTCCAGATCCTAAGTAACTATCAGACTTCTATTTTTATCAATCAATAAAAATCTCATGTTTCTTGCTCTTCTCATATAGGCATGTGCAATACAGCAGCTTAGGGAAATGAAATATCTTCTATTGTGAAATATTACACTTCTCTAAATCAAGATTTATTATAGCTGTTTGAAGCTTCCACCTGGGGGAATTTTCTGTCATACAAGTCAAAGAACTTCTATTTGTTCTGCCTAGTTTAGCTTTTCTCTCAACTTTGCTGAATAAAATAAAAAGATGTGACAAAAGGAGACATTAATATCCACAAATCCATCTCTGTAGAAGTGAAAATCGGTAGCTTTTATGATTCCTTTGGCAAGGGACTCCTTTTAAAATGGAGTAGCAATTATAAATAATACTAATAGCTGTGGCTCTAGTAATAGTAGTCCATTTATCTTAGAACTTTTTTATGTACTTTTATTTTTCCAAGTGAATCAAGATAGAATAAAGTTCGTACTATCTTTATTATAGTTGTGATGTAGAAGTGGGTTAGGAAAAAAAATGTAAGTAATTTTTTTTGTCTGTTACAGTGTGCCATAAAGAATCATCAAGCATTACTTGTTATAATGCTCCTAAAGTTCTCAAATCTCTATTATTTCCAAACTTGCTTGATTTAGAATAGCGACCTTGGGAGGTATTTTTAGATAACAAACAACAGAAAGATAAAAAGACCCCAGTCTGTTAAAAATGATTACTTTTCAGTATGTGGTCAAATAAAAGCTCGTCTTCCCAGCTATATCCTCCCCCAAACAAGTCCCCATGTACTTCTTGAAAATCATGTGGTTGAAGTAATTTAGAGAAAACTCAACAATAATCTTGGTTAGAAATGTAAAGTATATTAAAGAAATAAACAAATTCAACACCACTGTTCATTATCTCACTTTCTATGTTTGGGTACACGATATAAAAGTAATATGGAATAAGAATGGAGTTTTGAAGAACTACTGATTGAATTTTTGAAAAGTCAAGATCAAAATGAACTATACCTGTTGTGAGAAATTTTATCATGTCAAATCAAAGGATACATGCCAATGAATGAAAACAAAATAGTGAAACAATTACTAGTTTAGGTGTTTTATATCTTCAAAGGATAAATGCTTTTAGTAGTCTCTTTGCTTTTGCATATGTGTGCTCATTTGCCCAATTACTTGTGGTTGTTCTCAAAAATCACTTCATGCTATGCTCTTTCAACTGGTAGGTAATTCTAATAAATAATAAGCAATTTCTCAGTGATTTTGACTACTCATATCACTCTAGTGCACTCAATACATTTGGTACAGTTAGCAAATAAAAAGAACTCACACCCCACAAGCCTGTCCACAGTCGTGAGTGGCTTGAATGTCACGTTAATAGTGTTGTCAACTCAGAATCAACAGAATTTTGTATCTTATTCTTCCAAATTAGCGTCCTCTTGCAATATCCATGTTATCTGTATTTTTGTCCATACTTAAGGGCTTCTCCCAAACTTCCAGGCTTTGTACCTTAGTTTCAATTTGGATTTAACTCTTATCCATATTGCTCGCCTAGAGCCACAGTTTTATCAGTGTTTGCTTTATCATATGCATCCCATCCCCTTTCCCCATTATAATCTCATTCATTCAAAATCTTATCAATATGTTCTCATCATTTTGCATAAAATTGTTTAATATTACCCAATAATATGTAGGACAATATCCCCATATTTAACCTGGCATTCAAGATATTTCACAGCATAAACTAAAGCAAAGATGTTCTGATTTCCCTTTCATTTCCTTCACATTCTGCTACAACCAACTTTATCCTTTAGCTGTCTTGCAAAATGTGCTTCTCTTTCCTGCCTCTATATTTTTTACTTTGAGGTTCTCTTTGCTTGCATTCCCCAATGCCTGTATCCTTCTAAGGCCAGATAGCCTCCTCAGATCATTTTCATGTGTGGCAATCATTCCTGCATTTGAAGTCAGAGAGTCTGTTAATCTCCACTGTTATTCTGTGTACTTCTTTAGGATAGAACCACACATATATTTCTGTGTGTCTCTTCTTTGGGCATATTTTAGGGCCCTTTAGATATTATCTAACTTATTTTTTAAAGTGCCCACATGAAGCTACTTAGGTTAATTCAATATGTGAATTTTATTATTCCAAAAGACATACTGTGACACCTTTTATACCTTTCTCAGATCCCAGTCCCATACTAATACAGAAACATATCACTTAGGCTCTGAGCTTTGTGGATTTTGGCACTCAGAAGTTGTAAAGATTTTTGTTAATGGAACATTTCAATAGAGCCCTTGGTTCTACAAGCTCATTATTACTTCTATGGCCATCACAGAATGAATAGCAAGTTTAGTTTGTTTTTGATGAATATGTATGTGGGACAAATTAATGTACAATTAATGAAAGTTCAGAGGCAAAAAATGAGATTTTGAAAAAATCTGTCATAAAGTCTAAATTAATGAGCTTAAACTTACTTTGGTATTTATTTTGAACTTGTAAATAGTGGTATCAAATTTTTTCTTAAACCTTTGTGTATAGCTTCAAATGCTCCAAATAGTCTGACACCTACTAATAAAAAAATAGTCTTTCCAGATGTCTCCATAAATTATCAAAATGTCTCAGAAATTTTCAGTTTTCCATAAATTAAAAATGCATTTCCTAAACAATCTCTTGCACATAGTAAATTATTCGACCACCTGTACATAGGTACAGGAAATACAGTCATTGTCCACATTGGCTCAAAGGGTTCCAAATGGACTAGAAAGTCAGATTGAAACAGATAATTCAAAAGTAGCTGTGTTATAGAATAGATTTAAGTTCAACTAGACTTGAATACCTAGACCTAAAAGAGAAGAAACTGAGAATTGCTTTAGGTTCAGAATATGTATTGAGTAAAAACGTCTCATTTCAATAAGCTTAAATCCCCATTAGTTATAGCATTTGACAATCTGAAACAGTAAGTCATAATGTAACTCAGGGGAAATAGTATAATTTTCTGAAATAGAAGTATAGAGGAATATGATGTGTAGGCTAAAATAAAGAATTTCTGTTGATCCATGGTCTGTAGATTTATTTTGGAATCTTTCCTCTGAGTGTTTAATGGGCTGAGAGTGGGAGGGAGGGAGTGTCACCCATAGGATGAGGAGATAGTTCTTGGAAGACAAAGTGATCTGCATTCCAGACCTTGCTTTTCCATGTAATAGATACATATACTTGGGAAAAATACCTAACTTCTTAGTATATATCCTCATTTATAAACTGAGGATTCTAATATCTCCTTCATAGTGTGATAATGAGGATTAAATGAAATAATGTATGCAAATTACATAGCACTATGCCAGGCACCTGGGCAGTTTTATTATATTAGCTCCTTTCCTTACCACTTGGTAATAAAAATGATCTAGTTATAAAATAATATTGTGGAAAATAAGGATTTTGTTATTTTTAAGTACTGGGTATTTGGATTATTGTTAATGGAATAATGATATATAAATATATGACATTTGTTCCCTCATATGCTTATCCAATAGAAATATAATGTGAGCCACAAATATAATTTTAAAGTTTTTAGTAGCTGTATTTAAAAAGCAAAAATAAATGGGGGAAATTAATTTTAATAATATATTTTATTTAACCGAATATTTCCAAAATACCATTTCAGTATGTAATTAATATGAAACATTTAAAAAAATTTTTTTCTTTAACGTTTATTTATTTTTGAGACAGAGAGAGAGCATGAACAGGGGAGGGTCAGAGAAAGAGGGAGACACAGAATCTGAAACAGGCTCCAGGCTCTGAGCTGTCAGCACAGAGCCCCACGCGGGGCTCGAACCCACAGACTGTGAGATCATGACCTGAGCCGAAGTCGGACGCTCAACCGACTGAGCCACCCAGGCGCCCCTGAAACATTTTTTTAAGGAGATACTCTATATTTTTTTGTACCAAGTCTTTGAAACCAAGTATAGCACACTTCAGGTGCTCAGTAGCCACTTGTGACTAGTTCTGCTCTATTGGAATATGCAGAACTAGGAACTTTTTGTGGAAGAAGAAGGGAAGCAGGCAGAACTCTGCAAAACTTAGGACTTAACCCTGAGACAGATTGTTTTAAAAGACAGATCGTTCATACGAATAGAAACTGAGATAGTGTTAACTGGACAGGGTTATCCATTAGGATTCTTACTTTCAGGTGATAGAACCAGCCCTGGCTAATTTAAATAGAAAATCAGACTTATTAAGGCTAGTAGATGGTTAACAATCTCTGTGACTGCTAGAAAACTAGACCTGGAAGACGTCTCTAGACATAGAGATGAAGTCCAAATATTCTGCAGAACTGGTCCATCAAGACAACATTGCTGAGAACGCATGTCTCCAATAGAATTGTCTCCTTGATCAGTGCTGGACAATAGAGATAATGGTAGAACCACTTTCACTGCTGCTGCCTTTGGGAAATGGATTCAACTACTGTGTTTACAGCCAACATTAACACAGTGGATTCTGCACACTCCCTGTTTCTTTGCATCCCAGCTTCTAAGCCAATGTCTACTCTGTGTGCTATTGGGAGAATTTGGGTCATGTGACCTAGCTACAAGGAAAGCTGGGGAAAAAAGTTTTCAGTTCCTAGAATGGGCTCAAGAATCTCATCAAGATTCAAGGAGGAGGGAATTCCCCATATATAGAGTGGGGTGGGATGGGGCCATTATGGTCCAAAAGGAAGACATTGTCTGCCTTATAAACTTGGGCTTTCTGACTCAGTGGCATAGGATGAGGGCTTCTGAAGATTAAAAAATTTTAGAAAAAATAATGTAAAAAAATTTTTATACATGAAAACTTTTCTTCATAATATGAATGCAATACCAATGAAATTTGGGACTTTGTTTTTTTCCAAAAATGTAATATGAGGGGATTTATAAAATCTATAAAAGTATATCCACTTGACTTTTTTTTTCTGGAAAGATGAAGTTCTAAGTATTTAGAAATCAGAGGATATTTCCGGAGCAAAAACATAGGAGTGAATGTGCTCATTTTGATATTGAAAATAATTGAAATACTTAAGATAATTAGAATGTTTAGTAATCTGAATAGACTAATAAGTAATACCCTTATTCTTTGCCTGAGTGCAGAACTATTGGAGATAGTTACTAAAGTCAGTCAAATATCATTACTTTTAATGCTAGTTTGAAGAATGTGGCTTAAATGAGAGGAACAAGTGAGGTTGTTAGTGCTTCCCAGATGGAGACCTGTGCAATAGCACTGCCACCCCCTTACTCTAAATGGGTAAATGATGGCCAGAGAAGAAAAGGAGACAAATCCTCAATGTTTAAGAGACATAGTAGGAGCCTCCATTTGATTTAGAAACCTGATCTACTGATTTCTCCCCACTAGATACAGGATGAACAGTGAGAAAGTGCTAGTGCAAAGGTTTAGAAGCCTTACTCTACTTGAAATCTCTCCATAGGGAATCCTGAGGAGCGAAGTATAGATAGTCCCCATAACATTTCCAACCATTTCCAACTTTTTGCTCTTTTAAATCATTTGACTTAGCAATTAGCCTATAATTCCCCAGGGATGTGACTATGACCTCCCCCCCCCCCTCTCAGGGGAGATCACCTCTTACTCATATTAGTACTTTGAACTTTTAAAGTCATTCTCTTAATTCCAAGCCATGCAGCTTCCTGGGACCACTGGTGAACAGTGTAGACTTTGGTCCAGAAGGTTCTAAAAATGACTAAGAATGGTATGTTATTTAAATTAATTCCAGGACCTTGGTTTCCCTGTTGCTTAGAGATCACCTCCCTCTGTTTCTCCTCCCATATTATATTTAGACACATGGTCTACCAGACGTCACCAGATATGCAATGAGATTATAAAACCACATAAAGATATTCCAATAATAATATGTTATTAATATAGAGGAGACCTATATGTGAATATCTGTGCTATGCTATTAGCAAATTGCCTGGGAGAAACTAAAGTTCAAAGGTTAAAAACACAAAGAAATTAAATTCCAGAATTCTTAAGTTCAATTCCAAAACAATTAAAGTCCCAAATCAAATTCTCTTTGTTCTTGTGAATTACAAATCCAATGAATTAAAGTTCAGTTTTTTTCTTCTTCTACCACTTCTTATATAATAGGAATCTTTTAAAAACATGACCCTGAAGCCTGGTGGTTATCTCTTCATACATCTGTCCCAGGTCCAGAAACACTGGCCTATCCTACAGTTCCCAACATAAAGTCACATATCCCTTTTAGGGGAAAATCAATAAACATTGAGTGGGAACAAACAATTCCCAGTCACTCCATATAGATGACTCTTTTAGATGACATGTTGTTACATTTTGTAAGGAGCAGGGAATCTTCTGTTCCTAGTTAGAATGAGAAATCAATCTCTCATTTTTAAAATGGTCATGGCCACTATTCCAGGTCAGAGTCTGCAGCCTTATGTTCCAGAATTTGCCTGGGATACTCAGGCCATTCATGGTACAATTGGCACACCAGATAGATAGCAGTTGACAAATAGAAATTCTAGCCTGAGCTTCTTTAGATAATGGTTATGTTACAGGTAATAATACACACACAAAAATGGTACAAACCCAGCAAAATTTCCTAGGCCTCCAGATGTCTGGAAGATATTTTAGAAGACACTCTCCTTAAATCCTAGCTGTTCTTTTATACCTCCCAGTATTTATCATCAAATTAAAGGGATTATGCAACTCAACTCTTCCTCCAGTGCAGTGATCTCATCCTTTTGGACCAAAGTCCCACATGGAATCATTAAGAGCATCCCTGTGCAGGTTCATATGACCTTGACCACTAGTAAACTCTGTGGAGTGCTTTGATGTAGAACATATTCTAGATCATTTGGATGGTTCTTAATTCTTGTACTTTTATTTCATCATGTGGTAAATTTTCATGGTCATGGTTCACTGTGTGATCAAACAACCATTTTTTAAAAATACATTTTATAATATTTGTGTTATTTCCCTTTCCCCTTTTTGTAGCAGAGGAAGTCAAACTCTGGAATATTATTTTGACAATAACCAACCTAATGGTTATTATAGGAATCACTCCCTACTGATTTACGATCCTTTTCTTTTTAAGACAAAGCGAAAAGTCAGCTGCAGTTTTTTCTCTTATATTTGTTACAAGAGCAACTGATGAGAGCACACTCACATATAGTATCAAAAAGTGTACCTATCTTGAGAGGAGACCAAGTGGAAGGCTCTGAAGACTTGAATCTCTTCTCTGAACAGGTGTCAACCAATCTGGGGCACATTTACAAATGGCATCCTGCTGTCAGCCCATGATGCCTAGTTGTTTTTTTTAATCTTCATGGGAAAAGATTCCATCCATTGGGATAATTGTAGCTTTTTAACACATTTCACTATAATTAGTGAATCTGCATGTCAGTGTTTTCTAGCATATTCCCTGATTGAATTGGATATCATTTTAGTTCTCCCCATGACCCGTCAAAGATAAAGAATTTGTTTACTGTAAATTGCACACCACTCACTCCTATATGCCATCTGCCACACTTAACTGCACAGTGCTACAATCTTCTAATAATAGCTCTTTGAACTTAAGAAAAATAGTGAGAGGTGTTAATCATACATTCTAGGGGAACATTTGCTTCTATCATCCTTTTACTTCTTGATGGGAGTTTCATTTTAGTGTATTAAGTTAAGATGACATTGTACTTCTATCTATAATGTACAGCCAAGCAGGGTTTACAGATTCCCCTAAGTGGCTGTCATTTCACAGAATTTTGAGAGGTGCTCTTCCAAGAAAAAGTAGCAAGTTCCATACTTCAGAAAGGAATTTTGATATTTAGCAAATTGTCAGGACTCAGGTCATTTCTGTGAAATTTGCTTCTGGAGCTGACTCACCTCCTTCTTTACTGTTTTCTCCTTTTTCCTTCCTCTTTTATGGTAATCTAGGTAATGAAGTTTGCATGTCATGTTTTTAACTTGTTCTGCACTTTTTTTTCATGATTCTAAATGGCTCTACATAACTGCCCTATTGGGAAGTTACTTTAATGCATTATTAACCAATAGACCTTGAATGTTAACAAGGCCTCCCTTTAAAGAAATGAGTTGTGGAGTGCCTGGGTGGCTCAGTTGGCTAAGCATCTGACTTTAGCTCAGGTCATGATCTCATGGTCCGTGGGTTCAAGCCCTGCATTGGGCTCTGTGTTGACCGCTCAGTGCCTGGAGTCTGCTTCCGATTCTGTTTCCCTTTCTTTCTGCCCCTCCCCCCGCTCACACTGTCTCTGTCTCTCTCTCTCTCTCAAAAATAAAATAAACATTAAAAAAATTAAAAAAAAAAGAAGTGAGTTGCTGAAACTTATCTATCATTGGCAATGTTGGACAGATAAGAGAAGGCTTTATTTGGTTAGAAGTACTCAGAGCCCCTTATACTGTAGCATCAGCCCTTAAATGAAGTATCTGTTCCTGTGGAGTTAGAACAATTAAATTTTTTATTTATAAACATAAAATAAAACAATAACAACAACAAAACCATTAATTCAGCACCTCTTTACAAAGTACCATAGTCCATTGCTCCTTGAGAGTTTTGTTTTTCACTTGGATAATCTTAGAGGACACTGCATGATGGAGGAAAGCCAGCTGGCTGGACTTGAAGGGCAGGTTGAATCCCTTTTTCAACATTTAATATTTATGTTCTCAAATATATCCCCAAACATTTGAGGATACTGATGTTACAACTTTATTTTGTTATCTCTGAGTCATTGCGCTGCCAGAACCCTCATTTAACTAACTGTGATGAAAGAGCGTCATAGATAGTCTGTTCTGCAGAGGACAAGCTGTAAACTTTTCCTTTGAAATTTATCCTTTGTACTTTGATATTTTTGTTACCAAATGTCCCCTGTGCTTCACAAGCTTGTGGATAAAATGAAATTGCATTTTTATTTACGACCAAATTTCAATGGCTTTAAAACTTTACCCAGTTTACTAGCAAGGTTCCCCTTCCCAAACATTTCTAAGACTCTCCAGGGACGCCTACACATGCCCATGTATCAGTTGTTTTAGAATAAATAGAAAGTCAGACCTTTTTTCTGGACCCTACTGTGGCTGACACCTAGAAACTGGATGTGTAAGGTACATCCAATCAACCAGGTGACTCCAGTTTCATTGAAGTCCACTGTTCTCAATGCAAAGAGAAAAGCCATAAGGACCCAGGAGATTCACAGAGATATGGCTTGGGTAAATTTTCTGTTCCTCCTGATTCTTATAGCTCACTTGCTGATCCCATTGCTATCACCACTGAACCTCCCACTTGTTTGGATGTTTTTTCCAGTTGTGAGGTTTCCTCTTAGGGAGGAAGGGGGCATTTTTTCCCTCACTATCACACTCAGAAGAGAGACCCACAACAAATTGCTTGGCCACCAATTTTTATTAGTCATAATACTTTAACTTTAAAAACATTTTTTTAATGTTTACTTAATTTTGAAGGAGAGAGAGATAGAGTGTGAGCAGAGGAGGGACAGAGAGAGAGGGAGACATAGAATTTGAAGCAAGCTCCAGGCTGTGAGCTGAAGCACAGAGCCCAATGTGGGTCTTGAACTCATGGACCGTGAGATCATGACCTGAGCTAAAGTCGGACGCTTAAACTGACTGAGCCACCCAGGTGCCTCATAATGCTTTAACTTTTTGAATGCACATCCATGGAGTCGTTTTTCCAGACATACCAATAGTACAAGAGTAAATGAATAAGGATGAGTTCCAAAGTTAACCAAACATGGAATCCAAAAGCAACATTCTTATGTAGAACACAGGTATACACTCCTTCTTTCTTAAGGTTCATTTTTAGTCAGAAGTTCTCATGGTCCTTTATTACAAAAAAGCATGATTTTATCTTTTGAACTGTAATGTTGATGGTGACTTGGAGAGTGGGGAGAAGAATAATCATGGTCCCAAGTTCTTTATCTTCCATGAGACTCATATTCTTCTATATAAATTTGTGGCATTAAATATATATGTTGTGGAAGGGATTTTTTCCCCATGTCCTCTCAAGCCAAGCCATTGGAGAGAGAATGACATCTCATTTCTATAATTGATTACATCTAAGTACACATTTTTACTTAAGCAAAAATCTTTGTAAATTTTTATATTATCTGTGATAAAATGTTTTAGATACTTAGAGTGAATGCATTTATTTTGCTGAAGTAGGGCGAAAAAATTAAAAGAATAGAATGATAGTGTGAGAGTTGGTGTGAAGGTAGTAATTGTCATGTAAAAAATATATATATGAACAACAGTCTAGGATTTTTCTTTTTCCTTTTTTAAATGTAGGCTTCACACCCAGTGTGGAGCCCAGTGTGGGGCCCAAACTCACGACCTGAGTTCAAGACCTGAGCTGAGATCAAGAGTCAGATGCCCAACTGACTAAGCCACTCAGGCACCCCAGTCTAGTATTTTTCTAACTTGGAACAATATCATTAATTTAACTTAATGAAAAGCATTTAAGTAATGAAGAGATTTGTAAGTTATGAGCTGGTTTTCCCTGACCTGTTTTTATCTTAACTACTCATATTATCATTAGATTTTTATTCAACTAACATCTATTTTAATTTTAAGTAGTTAGGTCTTAGAATTATCAGGATGAATTAGATACAATTCTTACTCTTGAAGAGTTCATGGTCAGAAGAAATTCAATATGTTACACACACACACACACACACACACACACACACACACATTGCACATTATCAGGAACTCAAAAAGGGTCGGAAATTTTACTCTAGTTAAATGCTTAACAAGTGGACCAGCTACAGTTTCATAGATGCTGCCATAAGACATAAGATTGGTCAGAGGAAAGGACTTTATTGCTCATAGTACAATAAGCATGATGAACTTCATGTTCTCATGGATTCCTTTCCCACCCTCACCAAGTTCCATGGGGTGATGTGAAATGGTCCAGGTAAATGTGTATACAGTAGGTTTGTAACACAGTTGAGGAACAGTAAGTTTAGGAAGTTCTCCATCTTATGAAGGAGGCTACTGGCAAACTTGCCTAACCTTTACTTTGGTGGGAGACATTACTTTTATTATCAAGACAGGTAAGGAAAACACCTGCCTTCTTCCCCTTCAAGAAGATACACTGTCTTTGTCTTGCAAGCCAGTTTGCCATACACACATCCTTGAAAAGATAGTTGGAAATAAAATCTGTCAGTTTCTTTGCTCAAATGAGCAGAAATGCAAGATCCCCATGGAGAAATGCCTCTCAACATTTACATAACAACTATAATAACAACAGTGTGATATATTCTGTAAAAGAATTATGGGTATTCTACATAGGAGGGCACAACCTAGCTGAGTCTAGGAATAAAGGAAGATACATTTTAACTTGCTATGAAGGGGAGAAAAGGAACGAGACAAAGGAACTTCATCAGCATGGAAAACACCCAGTGCTGCTCCAAGACTGCCCTCTAGTGTATAGAAAGGTTCACCTCTGTGACTTTGGGCTTTGATAATGACTTTCTGTAGTCATGGGGGTGGGTGGGGGGTGGTGATGCAACATTTCTAGGGGCATTTGCTTTGGAGGTAAAATCCAGGTCTTTGGTATTTCACCTGGGGATCTATTTCTCTTGGTAATCCTAAGAATTTACAGTACTTCAATTTCCTCTTGTTTAAAAGTTTCCTTGCTGCTACTTATGTGATTAAGGGACTGCTTTTTCTGGGAGTTGGGGAAAAGAAGAATAGCTTATTGGTTTTGATAGTTTGTGCCTCAAGCGTGTAGATTCTATGTGCATAACATGAGGGTCTGGTCAAATAAATGGAATTATGGAGGCAGAATATTAGAGCTATAAAGTTCCTAGAGTTATCTAGTTGAACCCTTCTTTTTTTCCTTCTCTATTTCTTTTCTCCCTCAAAGACTTTAATTGCTTACTGTGTTTATGTTTCATGCTGGGGATCCAAAAATGAAAGGCAAGAGCTTCTTTCCTTAAGTTGCTGACAGGATCATAGGAATGAAGAGACATGGTCAGACACTTACAACAAACTAAGGTAAATTCTAAGACAAAAGGAATAACAACTACTGAGTTAGGGAACCTGATTCAGATAAGGGTGTCACAAATGAATGTTCAGAGGAGATAATTCTTGAATTGGATCTGGAAGGACAGTCAGGAAATATCTAGGGAAAGAATGGATACAAAAGAGGTTAGTCTCTATCAAGGGCTTTTTATGTCCTGCTAAGGAGTCTGGGTTTTATCCCAGTTGGTATCAGGGAAATTTTGGAGGATATTTATCAAGGGAGTGATGTGATAAGATTTACACTTTAGAATGATTACTTTGGCAGCAATGTGGATAATAGATTGGAAGGGGAAACACTGGGGACAGGGGAATCAATTAAGACATTGTTACAGTGACCTGGGCAAGAGACTGATGAAGCTCTGACTCATATCATTAACATACAGATGGAAAGGAGTATCTGTATACTAGTAATGAAATCAATAGAATTGGTAAAAGATGGGAAAAATGAAAAAGAGCAAGGATTCAAAGATGACTGAAGTTTGTTGTTGGGGACCTGGGTAGATGGGCTGTTTTCAAACAAGATCTGGAGAAAGAAAATGTGGCAACAGACTTGAGATGAATTCAGGTTTTGATGTACTGTACTTAATCATCTCTGGATTTTCCATCGAGAAATAATATCTGGACTTGGATATATTGATATAAAAACTCATTTTTATTTTGCCCTTTCATTGCTTGATCAGTATTTATTCCAATTTTTCATTTCCTTCTGTAGCCCCTTTTGAAGTCATCATGCTCGAGCTATGGACAGGCTTTTGCAAAGCATTTTGGGTTCTCTACTTCACTGAGCATATTTTTTTCATCTGAATGCTGATACACCTAAAGGAAGTTTTTCATGTACACATCTTTTCTTCATATTGAATGTTACTTGAAATTATTGCAAGGGTCACATGTTTATTTGCAAGTCATTTAATTCAGTGGTTCTATGTCATGAAAATGTTTTTCAATAGATCTGCTCTTCACACACTACCCCCTCCTCCACCTCCTCTGTTGGAAGTGTTTTGATTGCTTGGCAAATTTGCATAGCATTCTCAGAACTCTATTCAGTTTGCTTAGTACTTTCTGAATCTGTTATATCCGGAAATTGTAGATTCATGATGACAAAAAATACTTTCACTTCTTTGTTATTATTTGCTGTTTGTGGAATTTGGTTTCTACATTATATTTATTCAGCACAGATAAGTTAAGAATAGGACATATCAATAAAAGAGTTTGACATGCTTAAAAACACAGAATGATTTTGCTTTCCTTTTCATATTCACCCTTTGCTCCATGCTGTACGATTCAACCTCTTAATAATGTAATCTTAAGGTTATTGGCAACTTAGAAGCTACTTCATCCTTTGTATTATGCTGACTAGTGAATCTAGATTTATTAAAAAATATATCTGTCATCTTTTTTTAAAAAACAGAATGACTTTAAGCAAGTATAAAGAAATTATTTCTTTCCATCAGAGAAATGAAATTTGATGAGAAAAGGATCAGCCTGAGAGGTATGCTTAAGGTCTTCTCACATCTTTTGTGAGTCTGTACCTTTCCCTGGTTGTGCATAGTCATTTTCTAATTTGCCCCATATTTACAGTTGCTTTAGAATGACCTAATTTTTAATTTCTGGCTCCCAAAAGGGGAAAGATAAGAATGAAATGGTGACAGGAGGAAATGAGCTAGACCTTTAAATCCCCTGGAAGTCACTTCTGCTTGAGAAGGAGGGGATTGCAATATTAAAGGGAGGTGCAATAACAACGGCCAACCACGTCTCTGAACTGTGATCAGAAGCAGCATTCAGCAATCAGAGCACAGATTCTTTTTGCTTACTCTGTTTCCTGCCAGCTGTGGCACGGGTTGTTCCAGAACACGTGCACAGCTGCCTGCTATGGAGGTGGGAGATGGGTAGTGCTACTGTGCTAAGTGTTCAGGTTGACCAAAGTTGACTGCAATTTACTGTCCAAGCCTTTGCCTGTAGGCGCAAGCCTTCTATAGACTCCAGAGTTCCAAAACAGTTATTCCAGAAAGATTCTGCCAGTGTAATTGTTGTCTAGGTAGGGAGACAGATTCTTGGGGCTTCCAGTTCTCCCTTCCTTCATTTGTTCGTTCATTCGTTCCTTTTTTCCTCCCTCCCTTCCTCCCACCTTCTTTCCCTCCTTTCATTCTCACTTTCTTTCCAGCTTTCTCCCACACTCTTCCCCCCACCCCGCTCCCCGCCACCTTTTTTTTTTTTTTTTTTTTTTACTCTGGAGACCCAGTTTACCAGCACACCACTGGGAAGGCTGCTGATACATGTTCCTTGGGATAAGCTGGGTTGGCATCAAGTGGGTCATCTGCCCTGATGGCAGTTCTCTAATCAGTCTCTTCACAGTGCTGTATGGCTGCTTCAATTTACTGACCAGAAGAGTTATTTTAGGTAGAAGTGTTTTCATCCTGTGGTCCCAAGTTATTTTTTAAATATGGATCCCATTCTTTCCGTGCACAGTGTGTTCAGATGTGTCCCTTTCCTGCCTGAGCCTAGAAGTACTTTCTCCCACCATTGTTGGACTCTTCAGTGCTGTCCTATATCATCAACTTCTCATTATTGACTGGACCACAAGTAGGCATAAATTTCATAAATTTCAAGTAGGCATTTAAGGAGGCATAAATATTCCAGGGCCATCTTTTTATAAGAAAACAATGAAACCAAACCTTATCTTGACTCATTATCCTTGTCTGACTACCATATCATTTCCACTGCTTGCCCCCATTTTCATACCTCCTGCTTACTCTTAATCCTACTCCACTTCAATGAAACTGTCCTTGTCAAAGTCACGAGTGAATCTCTATTTTCCAAAATTCGATAGAGTACTAATTGTTGGATTACTTCAGAAATTGTTCTTGATATATCTTTCTCTACCTATTTCATTCCCTCCACAATTGAGTTAATCTAGACTTATTTTTATTTTTAACATATAATTTATATATTTTAATCTAGGCCTATTTTTAACATACAACTTATGTACTGATGATTCTTAAATTTAGTATCCAACCCTGACCTCTTCTTTGAGAATCTTACATAAACAAATATTTAATTGACACCTTTAATTGGAGGACTAATAAGCTCTTCAAACTCTACATATTCAAATCTGAACTCTTGGTTTCCCTCTCAGACATATTCCTCTCTTAGTCTATCTCAGATCAATCATCCTCCTAGTGACTCAAATAAAACAATATTGAGGAAATTATTTTTATTTCCCTTTTTCTTTCATCTCCCATACACACACCACAAGGAATTATTCTTAATTTTTCTGTAATACATCTGAAAGCCATCTACTTCTATTTTTCTCACTGTATTCTAAGCCACTACTATCTCTTACCAGGAATATGACAAAAGCATCCTAATTGGGCTCTCCGTAATACCTTCTTTACAAGTCAGTCTTTAAGGAATGTAATAGAGTATGCCACTTTCATGCTCAAAACCTTCAGTGCCTCCCAGGGCTCTTAGAATGAAGCGATGTCTCTTCCATATGACCTAGAGGTCCATTCCAGTTGCTTACTTCTCACACTTCATTGCATATGGCTTCTTCCCTCATCTCTGATTATGTTAGTTTCTGATTCGTTTTCTTTCTGCCTGGAAATTTCTCCTTCTGGTTCTATTTAGATCTGCCCCTTTTCATCCTTTAGGTCTCAGTTTAAAGTCATCCCTTCAGAGAATTTTTCATTGGCCACACTGTCACCCCTTTTTAAATGCTTTGTAGCACTAACTGCTATCTGAGATTGTCTTGCTTGATTATGTTTTTACTTGCCTTTTAAGAAATCTGTGTCCTCAGACTAGAATAGCATTTCCTTGAGGTCAGGGTTCATCTTATTCATGCTCTATTTCCGGCTCTAGAATGATATATAGTTCTGGTCTTCAAACTGGAGTACAAATACTCTCAGAGGAACACAACAATTGACAGTCTTAAGAGAAATCCACTTGTAGTCCAGCTTCCATATGTATTCTTTCTAAAATTGGTCTTGAGCATCCATCATTCGGGTTTTTGCCAACTCTCCCTTTAACAATAGTCTCTAGACTACTTAAAAACAACAACAACAAAGTCTATTTCCTGCCTAACTTACCATAATGTATTGCTCTAAGATGTAAAAATTTGTGGGGCACCTGGGTGGGTCAGTCAATTAAGTGTCCAACTCTTGATTTCTGCTCAGCTCATGATCTCACGGCCATGAGACTGAGCCCTGCACTGGGCTCCATGCCTAGCATGGAGCTTTTCTCTCTCCCTCCCTCTCTGCCCCTCACCTGCTCATGCTTTCTCTCTCTCTCTCTCTCAAACCCAAACCCAAACCCAAACCAAAACCAAAACCAAAACCAAAACCAAACAAAACCCACAAAACTTCTGATGTACCAAAAAATGATTCAACTGGAAACAGATGTGTCCAAATTGAGAAATTCAGATAACAAATAGTGTCATGATACAGGTGGTTTCCAACTGATTGTTTTCAACCAAAGGGAAGACTAGTTGCAATTAAAAAAATGATAGGCTCATATATGACTTTCTTTTTGTTTGACATATAACTTAGAAACAGTTCAAAGTAATGAGTAGCATCACCACAACAAACTCTTCACATTCTCCTCTACTCTTTGATCTTGGAACTACGCATTAGTTTTACACTATTTAATAAAACCAAATAATACTAAATATAGATAAACATTTAAAAAATTGATAGACTTAAAAGTAGATGTTTGTGAGCAGTATATATCTAGCTGACTTACTTAGCTAATGACTTTGTCCAATGCCATTTGCTGAATGTCTGTGGTAGCCCAGACATCTAGTTAAGCTGGGAAGTGGGACTGAGCTTCTGGAGTCTGAAAGTAACATGTGCCAAAACATGGGCTATGTAGGAGAAGTAAAGGAAGTTCAATTAGTCTAGGAAGTAGGAGAGAAGAGAAATAATGTCTTATATTGTAAAAATAATTTCACAAACTCTGATATACAGAAATGTATCATTTTCTTAATTGTCTTATAACCGGACTTATTAGCATCTGTCTTGAGCCCACTCTCTGTCTGAAAATATTAAATTTAATCTATCATTCTCAGGTAAACTCAGTATTGTTCAGTGATGTTTATATCATTTTTGGTGTTCAGTATTTTTGGTTTCTATCTCCCATCTCCAAGAGTATATACTTTATACTTTAAGAAGCTTGGATTTCATCATATGAAAGAGGGATTTCATTTCCTCTTTGGAGAGGGGTATCTGGTTTGTGCTCTTCTGTTCATTCTGGCTTCTGTTTGGTTTTTGGAAGTTGGCCTCTGTCCCACCATCATCTGCTGCTGATGTCTGCATTCCTCTCATGGTTTCTGACTCTGTCCGCACTACTTCTGCTGACAGTCAAAATCATGTGACCCCTTATATTTTTCTTCCTTCTCTGAGTCATTGCTGCATTTTACTTGGGTACTCAGGAAACACCGGATGCTCTCCTATATCCTGTGGCCATGGGCTGCCTCAGTTGCTTTTTTAAGGGACCTTTTTCTGACTCTGGTGCTGTGTTGGTGCAGGAAAGAAATCAGGGTGTCTTGTGGTCTGCTTTCAAATCATTCTTAATATAAAAGGTATTTCTAGGTACTCCCTGATTGATGTGTGTGTTTGTGTGTGTGTGTGTGTGTGTGTGTGAAGTCCCTCTTCTGAAATTAATACTAGAGGTTTATCCCATTGCTCTTTTCTTTACCTGCTATTTGTTCCTGCAGCAAATCTTTGAACTTTATCTCTTATTGATGGAAAAGTCAGCTCTTACATTAACTAGCATACTTCTATATTCTGTTCTATATAATTTAAACATTAAGAACTTCGTTTTGGGGGGTAAAAATAAGAAGAAAATAATAAAACACCTTTGTGACATGTTTCCAGTGACTCTTATAATTAAGAGTCCTGGCCTTTAGATGTTTGTATTTGTTATAGATTTTAAAACCCAGGAATTTGACTCAATTCTATTCTGTATTATTTCCATGATAACCATGAGTCTGTAGAGTTCCCTATCCTGGTTGATGGGAAAAGGGAAAGAGTAGAAGGAAATGAGAGGAAACACTTCATTAATTTATAAGAGTGAAAACAATAGATAATTGCTCAAACTGTGAGAGGCAAGGAGAAGTTTCCAAATGAAGCTGGTAGAGTTAGTTGCAAGAAATTTAGACCAAAGGGAAAATCTAAGATGAGAAAAATGGTCTAAGTTTTCAAAAGGGGACTGAAAGGTCTGGCATGCATTTCAAAAGGATGAGATGTAGAATGAAATCTGGATAGGGAAGCGAGCCATAGAGCAGCATCACTGGGATGTATTGACTTCACCATAGGTTCTTATTATTCTCTGCCTTATTATCTGAACCCTATTCTTCTGAGGGCAGCTGGAAAGGGGCTAGGGGAAGTAGGATACTTTTCAGAGCATGACCTCTAAGGGCTTAAGGCTGAGAATTGTAGTTCATGCAAAGAACTAGGATCTGAAGAAGTTCTTACAGTTTTAATATCCTAGTGTTAAAGAAAATTTGAATTCCCTGATCACACCTGGTACAAGATGGGTCCCTGAATGACCTCATATCTACAGTACCCAAGTCACTATTTCCTATATTAGCTCAGAACTCTGGGATGGTCACTGAGAATATTAACACACTAAAGACAACCATCCTAATTAAAGGATTACATGATGTGATTTGGGGCTGGCAACCAAAATGTAATATATTTTCTTATCCTGTTGCTCAAGTTATAAACAGCTGATAAATATACATTATTGGGAAAACCTGATTTACCATATTCTCCTACTTTTGACTCTCCCTTTTTATTACCTGGCTCTCCAGATACCTATAAAGATGTTTTTGCTACTCTTCCCTCCCTGGTTTGCAAGAGACAAAGAGAATGAAGATATGGTACACATGTTGGAAAAGCTCTACCCACCCCCTCAACCTTCTTGGATGTGGATATAAGTTCTCATCTATTGTATTAGTATCTCTTATCTGTGCCCTTAAATAGTACTTAGCTTATTTTTTGTAACTTGGAGTTAAACATTCTATTATGAACTCTCCCACTCTAATTTTTTCACATGATATGATTTGTGTGTTCTTGGGGAGCCTAGGGTTAAAAACATCCTGAGGAGTAAATATCTAGGTGTTTATGTCAATTTTTTGTAGTAATTGAAAATAAATTTGGGGTAATTTTAGTTACTGACAGTCTAAGTAGATTTTTATGTGCCCTAAGTAGGGCCATGATTGCTGAATACTTTATGAATATCTTTGTACATGTTGGTCCTTTGAAGCAAACCATAATCTCTATGCTGTAGAAGAGGGGATGGCAATGGATATACTGCTTTCTTTCCCTCTTACTATGTATTGTTTCTTTCCTCTCAATCACTATGTTTATGTAACATGCTATCTTCTGACTACTTTCTCTGATACCCATAACCCATTTGTGACATTTAATGCTTGATATTTAGTCCTATTCAAAACCTTAAACATGGGCTTGTTTTCCTAATTTCCTCAGTCTCACCAGAAATTATTCATTTTTCTTATCCCCCCTGTTTAGATATATGCCCCATATCACCCCAGGAGTAGCTGTCATGTCACAGATAACATATTGGTACTGATAATCTTGGAATTATTTTCCCCTCAAACTGGTGGCTATGGTAATGATTATTTTGATGTGTTTTTTCTTAAGCTGTAGCAATGTAATTTATCTTCAACATTGTCATTTTTAAACCTCTGTTAATAATTGACAATTTGCCCTTCCTTTTGCACAAAATGTTATTAAATAATATTGACTAATTAGTTATGTACACACACCAAGAATTTTACAGACTTGTAAAATAGCATGCCACTTCAAGGATTTCTGTTTTGGTAGAGACATTTATAGGGAAGAGAGGGCGAGATTCAAAAATAAATTTAGTTTCAGAACAATGACAGTCAACTCAGTGGATGGGTTACCATTTTATCCAAAGGGGTTTTTAATCCAGTTAACATCCATCAGAAAGTGCTTAAACAATTCCTCAGGAATACCAATTTTTTTTTTCCTTGGGATGAGGAATTACATTTTGTATTACATTACAAAAACAATTTGCAGAGCAGCTTTGGGACAGTTTTTAATTTAAAGTTTTCCTTTTGGTTCAATCTTCTAAGGTCTGTGTCAGTCAAAAAGCAAATTCTTATTGCATATTTGTGCTAAGATCATTTACTGGATTTTTTTTTGTCCAGTCAATCTTTTTTACATTTTTTATAAATGACAAAAATTAGACAGGCTTAATTGATGCAATATATATGGAGTTCATGCTAATCAGGTCATCCACAGTGTTTCATTACATATTAATATTCTTTTTCCTCTATAATAGGAATATTTCCAAGCAAAATCCCATGGCAGCTCAGAATCAATATTAAATGTTTTACATAGTCTGTGGAGTAAAGTTTTTATCTATTTTGTTTTCAACATGGCCTACTTTATTTACCTAAGTTCAGTTAAAGATGTTGATTAGAACTCTTGCTGTTTGATTAAAAAAAACTAGAGCTATTTCATTCTAAGGACAGAGAATTAACTTCTGTCCAGAGATTTTTTTTAAAGTTTATTTAAAATTTTAATAATCTTTTTAGTAATCTTTGTACCCAACATGGGGCTTGAACTCATGACCCCAAGATTAAAATGATATTCTTCTGACTGAACCATCCAGGCACCCCAACTTCTGTGCAGAGATTTGATGTAAAAAAAATTCCAGGCTACATTATTGTTCCAGAATTTCCTTTTCTCTTTTTCCCACCATGCCCTCTTCTCTTCTCATTCCCCTCCTCATTCATCTCTTCCTTCCTCAACTTTTTCTTCTCTTTTCTCTCCTCAGTCCTCTACTTTCCACTTCCCTTCTTCTTCCTTTAGTTTTTCTTCCTTCATCCTTTCCTTCCTTCCTTCCTTCCTTCCTTCCTTCCTTCCTTCCTTCCTTCCTTCCTTCAGCTGCTTTTGTCACCTTGTCTATCCGAGGCCAAAGGACCAAAGAACAAGTGGCAATTTTCTTCTAGGATTACCCACTATTCCTAAAAATGTAGGATTATTATTATTATTATTTTGTTAACCTATGAAGACCCCAAATTCCTCACTGTAACTGGCCTGCCAGGAGTGGTGATATGTCCTGTAAGTCTGGAACTCTGTTAGAGTAGGCACCAGACCAAATTCCATATATGAAGTGCAGTCCTTATTCCTTCAGAGTAGGCTTGTCATACTTAATTAAATAAGCTTTGCTTTCAATCTGACATTTCTGGTGCAGTTGTGGTTATACATTAGGTTTACCTAATTATTTTGAAACCGTGTAAATAACTACATTGCAATGAACAGTACAGGGAATCCCTAAAGGCATTGTATGTAATCTTTTTCCTATTTTACAAGTAGTTTTACAGCTAGATTGATCCATGTATATGCTGTTTTTAAAGAATCATAAATACCATCAGAGGTTTGATTATTTACTGATATTTTATAGTTAGAATAAGTGAACTTTATCTCACCATCTTTTTAAAAAATGTTTATTTATTTTGAGAGAGGGGGGAGAGAGAGATAGAGAGAGGAAGGGGCAGAGAGAAAGGAGAGAGAGAATCCCAAACAAGCTCCATGCTGTCAGTTCAGAGCCCAATGAGGGGCTTGAACTCACCAACTGTGAGATCATGACCTGAGCCAAAAACAAAAATTGGAGACTTAACACCCTGAGCCACCCAGGCGTCCCTATCTCAACATCTTTTAACAAAAACAATTATACTTTTTTTTTTTCTGAGCTCAACCCATTTTAAAATCACTTCTGAAATCTAAGCATTAGAGGCATTATACTAAAAAACTTTTGAAAATACAGTGGTTATATGTATAGTTCTCATATTAAGAATTCGTATAAACTCATAGCTTTTTTTTTTTTGTAGATTCCATTGAATTTCTATATAGGCAATTGCATCATCTATAATAATGACAATTTTACTTCTTCCTTTCCAATATGGATTTATTTTTTTGTTATCAGCTTATTGTTCTGGCTAAAACCTCTGGTACAATGTTGGATACAAGAGTGTGAGCAGACACCCCTGTCTTTTGATATTAAGGGGGAGACATTCACCATTAAGTATAATGTTACCTATAGGTTTTTCATAAATTTCCTTTATCTGTTGAAGAGGTTTCCTTCTATTCTTAGTTTGTTGAGAGAGTTTTTATCAGGAAAGGATGTTGGATTTTGCCAAATGCCCTTCTTCACATCCATTGAGGTATTATATACTTTTTCTTTTCTAGTTGTTTAATATGGTTGTAGCAGGATTCTCGCATAGAGAGTCCTGACACCAAGGCTTTTCTTTCCAGGAAGCAACTTTATTCTTGCCAGCATTGCTTAGTTGGGTTCATACCCGAAGAACTGAGCCCTGAATGCCACGTGGCATAGTTTTTATGCATTTTCGATTTGTCTCCCATATACGGTAACACACAAACATGCAGTCTGATTAAGTGGTCTCATGTTACAGGGTTGTGAAGGTTGTCACATACACATATAGCCAGGTTGTCTTGAGGTTTTTGTTTTGTTTTGTTTTTTCCTCTCTCCTTAGGGAGGAGACCCTGCCACATTACCCCCTTTGGACTTGGACCCCTCTATTTTGGATCAAAGAGCATCATCTTGGTTTAGAGGTTTGTATTTCCATAACATCATTATATGAGTGGCTGTCTTTCTTTCAACCACAGCCTCAATGAGACTGGAGACAGACTGTACAACCAGGAGAGCTAAGCAAGGTAAGATTAAGCACCCTCCCAAAATTGGGAGGGTAATTCCTATGGGGGTTTTGAATCCCCTGAGAGTTGAAAACCACCCTGCAAGTAACTCCATGGGGTTCCAACCATTCCAGGTCTGGATGGGGACATGAGCATTCCTTCCCATTTGATCTGTGATCTCCTCTATGACTTTTCCCTCGTCATCTATCTGTAGACAGCAGTTGCTCAGGTTAAACTTTCCACAAACTCCTCTCTTAGAAGCAAGCAGGTAATCTAACACCAAGCGATTTTGATAGATGGCATTGCTCATTTTGGTTTGCTGCTTGGCTAGTAAGTTAAGAGCTCTGGCAGTTTCATTGGTTATAATTTCTACAACTGCTTGTATTCTGGTTATGTAGTTTAGCATGTAAATGGGCGTGCGGACCCATCCTCTGCCCAGGTGGCAGGGTCATAATATTGTATTATATGCTCTGGAGGCCACTCATCATCTTTCCAATTGCCAATTTGTAAGTGACACTGCTTCCTTTGAGTCTCCCTATCTCCATATGCTTGAACTCCCAGGTGTTCCCCCCTGTCAAGTGGAACTAGGAAGAAAGATGGATGGATAGTCCCCAGCACACATGACCCTGACCAGACTGAAGGAAGTACATGTATAGGCTGTTTTTCCACATATCCAGTATAGTCCACCTGGGGCCCACCATTCTACGGTTGCGTTGATGTTGTCCTAAGCCTCCTGGAGATGGGAGAAGTTAGACAAGGGGTGAGGATCTGGCTCAAGGTGGCCCAGGGACACCCACCATTGGCTTTCCCAAGTGGTTGAATTATAAAACCTTTGGCCTAGGCATGTTAAGTTTCCAACAGGGACGGTGAACTTTCTCCCCCATTGGGAAAGGCAGTTCTCCCCAATGATTGAGGTTTTGAGGAGCCAAACCCCGGTAGTGGAACTGGGCTATTTTGTTCCATTAGAAGGCTTGAGGGGATCTAATTCTCTGGCCTCCCATGGCCATTGATCCTCCATGTCAGTTGCCCCATATACCTAGCATGAAGAGATCTTTAGGGTCTGGGCTATAGTCTGTGTCAGGGCTTAGAAACAAATGCCTTGCTGTGACCGAAATGGGAGGGGGACTACTTTTTATTTCTTCATAGAATGAGAAGAAGACTTGATGGGATGTGGTTGGATGGGTGGTAGTAACCTTACTGAAATACAGCACAGTCTCTGTGTCTCTGCCCCGCCCATAGATCCGGATGCCAGTTCAGGTGCCCCATTGCCACTTGTAGTCTCCTGGGTTAATGATGGTAAAATTAACAGGGTTACAGGCCTTTGATTGACAACCTGATGTAGCAACTCCCTTCTGAAGGAGTGCTATTGTGCCTTCTTTTTTCCTAGTAGCCCATGAAACACAGCTCCAACTGGAGCATAAAAACTCAGGTGTATAGGCACATAAACCGTTTTTTTCACACGTGTATTTGTCACTGAGTCAGTATTCTTACTCCAAATCTAAGCCTCTGCATGGTATATCAAAAGTCCTTGGGCCCTCCATGATAGGTACCCACTTTTCTTGTATGACCAGGTGACATCTGGTTCCAGTGTAGGTACCCACCTGGCATAGTTTACTTAATTGCAGCTTCAGGGTTCAGTTCATTCATTCCACCTTCCCAGAGCTCTAGGGTGGGTATGCCATGTGTAACTTCCCAGTTATCTTTAGCCCTTCTGCCACCAGCTGCACCACCTTAGCCATGAATGCTGGCCCATTATCTGAATCCATAGTGATAGGGATCCCAGATCATGGAATAATTTCTCTTAGAAGAAGTCAGGCTACTTCATGCCCCTTTTCTGTTTGAGCTGGGGAAGCTTCCACTCATCCTGAGAAAGTACACGCAAAGACCAACAGATATTTACAGCCTTGAGCCCAGGGGAGCTCAGTGAAGTCCACCATCACATTTTCTTTCTTTCTTTTTTTTTTTAATTTTTTAAAATATTTATTCGTTTTTGAGAGTGAGAGAGACAGAGCATGAGTGGGGGAGGAGCAGAGAGAATGAGAGACAAAGAATCAGAAGCAGGCTCCAGGTTCTGGGCTGTCAGCACAGAGCCAGACGTGGGGCTCCAACTCACGGACCACGAGATCATGACCTGAGCCGAAGTCAGACATTTAACCAACTGAGCCACTCAGGTGCCCTGTCCATCATCACATTTTCAAATGGGGCTCCACCAACACTGCACCCAGGAGCGGCCTGGGGTCCCTGACGTGGGTTATTTCGGGTGCAGTTTTCACATTACTCACATACCGCCCAGGCTATGCTAGAGGGTTGAGGGATGTAGAAATATTGGCTTAAAATTGGCTCAAGGGCTGTCTGGACAAGTGTCAGTTTCCTGATGGAACTGCTTGACAAAGGTTGGATCAGAGCCTCAGGAATTGCTACTCAGCCATCTTCAAATTCCACCATTCACATGGGAGGTAGCTTCCATTTTCAGTCTTAAACCAAGTACTTTCATGTTGTGAGTAATTAGGGTCCCCTTCTGCCCAATGGACTAGGGGACAGTGCAGTGGTTAAAGCCACTGATTCACTGTTTCTTTGGAGGCCACGAGCTTTGCCTCTTGGTCTGCCTTATGGTTTCCCCATGGAGCCGTGGTGTCTCCCCTTTGATGTCCCTGGCAATGCATGACTGCCACTCTTTTAGGGGCCCGTACAGTGTCTAAGAGTTCAAGGATTTCCTTAGCATATTTTATGTCCTTCCCTCCTGAGTTTATTAGACCCTTCTCTTTGTATAAGGCCCCATGTACATGGAGGATGGTGAAGGCATACTTAGAGTCTGTGTATATATTAACACATATCCCTGCCGCCAGTTGGAGGGCTCGGGTTAGTACAATGAGCTCTGGTTTTGTGCTGAAGTCCCCTTTGTCAGGCCTGGTTTCAATGACAGAATTCAGGGTCACTATGGAATAACCTGCAAGGTACTCTCCCTTCTTTAGGAAACTGCTAGTATCAGTGAAATATTCAGCCTCGAGGTCCTTGAGGGGCTGGTCCCTTAAGTCTGGTCGGCTGGAGAACACCTCATCCATGACTTCAATGCAGTCATGGTCTAGCTGGCCCGGCCCAACAGGAAGTAGGGTTGCAGGGTTCAGGGTCCGCACTACTTCTAGGTGAATGTGTGAGTTCTGACAAAGCATTCCCTGATATCTGACCATCCTGGCATGGGTTAGCCAGTATTGTCCTTTGTATTCCATTAATGTCAATACTGAATGTGGCACTGGGACTGTCAATCCTTGTCCCATGGTTAACTCATCAGCCTCAGGCGCTAAGAGGGCTGTGGAGTCAAGTTTCTTGGAGGGATATGCCACTAGGTGATGCCACGACCCCAACATCTGAGTTAGGACTCCCACTGCAATACTAGTGTGCTCCTGGACATGCAGAAAAAAAGGCTTGGTTGTGTCTGGCAGTCCTAAACCAGGTGCATTAGTAAGGGCTCCTTTTATTTCCTCGAAGGCCTTTTGCTGTACTGATTCCCATATCAGGGTTCCCTCTCTCCCTGCCTTTGTAGCCTCATTGAGGGGTTTTGCCAGGACTGAAAAGTTAGGTATCCAGATTCTATAGAAACCTGCAGCCCTGAGAAACTCCAAGCCTGGCATTGGATTGTTGGGGCCGGGATCAAGCAAATAGCCTGTTTTCTCTCTGGGCAGAGTTAGTGCTGCCCCTGGGACAGGTGGAAGCCGAGATATTTAACCTTTTCCTGACAGATTTGAGCCTTTTTCCTAGAGAATTGTAACCGGTTTTCCACAGGAGGGTAAGGAGCTGCTGAGTCCCTTCCATGCAGCCCTCCTGGGACCTTCCAGCCAGCAGTAAATCATCTACATACTGAAGCAGGACACAGCAATATTGATCCGCTGGGAAGCCTTTTAAGTCAGGGGCTAATGCAGTGCCGAAAATGGTTGGGGAGTTTTTGAACCCCTGAGGCAACCTGGTCCAAGTTAACTGGCTCTTGTTACCATTTTTAGTATCCTCCCATTGGAAGGCAAAGATCAATTGGTTCTGGGGGGCCAGGTGGGTGCAGAGAAAGGCATCCTTAAGGTCCAAACAGGTGAAGAAGGTAGCTTCAGCAAGAATGAGACCCAAAAGTGTATAGGGGTGCGGGACCACTGGGTGTGTGGTGACAGTTACCTGGATTACTGCTCACAGGTCCTGAATTGGCCAATAGTCATCTGTGCCCGGTTTTTGAACAGGCAAGATGGGTGTGTTCCAAGGTGACTGGCACGGCAGGAGGATCCCATACTTTAAAAAGTTTCTCCAGGTGCTTTTGGATTTCTTTCTGTGCCTTGTGAGGGATAAAGTATTGTCTCTGGAGGGTGGGCTCTGCCCGGGCTTCTTCCTTGAGACTATAGAGACGCCACTCTTTTCCTTGGGGAATCGTGAGAGTCATAATCTTTGCTTCTGGTTTCCATAGGGTCAGAGCAGCCTGCCCCCAAGAGCTGAAAGTTATCCAAGCCTGTGCTTGTCCAACAGGTCATGGCTTATTAAAGCTGTGGGGCAGTTGGGGAGGTACAGGAATTCATGGATGACTTCACGGCCACCTAAATTGTATCACCGTCAGCAAGAAAGGATAGCACATCTGACTGCCTGTGGCCCCACTTGTCTCTGTGAGAGGGGGCCCATGGGTTGGGTCACTACTGAGTGTTCTGCTCCAGCATCCACCATAAAGTCAATGGGTTGCCCTCCCCACCCCCCCACCTGCCACATTCATTCAGACCATGGGCCCCTGAGGGCCTAGCAAAATAGAGCCCGGCCTTTCCTAGTCCTCCTCATAGTCCTCCATGGTGGTTATCCCCACAGAATCATCTTTGGGGACCCTATGAGGCTTGGGGCCAGTTGGTATAGGCCCTGGACCACATGGCCTCTTTCTGCTTGGGTCTTGCTGAGAACTGTCCAGTCGCTGGGGGCATTCACTTTTCCAGGGCCCTCCTGACGGCAGAAAGCACACTGATTCTGTCCTAATTTTGGTTCAGGGTGAGACCCTCCCTGTCGTTCCACCTTCTGGCCCTTTCCCCATGGGGCACCTTTCCAGGAGCATTCCTACCACTCCACCAAGGCAGCAGCTAACAAGTCTGCCTGTTTTTGCATCTTTCGGCGTTCTTCCTTCGGTGCTACCTGGTCACAGTTAACAAACACCTAGGTTGCTACTTCTAGCAACTGACTGGCATGCTGGTGAAACCCTCTGGTTTTTGCAGTTTGTGCCGAATGTCCCCCTGGGCCTCACCTACAAAAGCTGCACTATCTCCTGGTTAGCAGGCGCTTCGGGATCAAAGGGGGTGTGGAGACGAAATGCCTCACATAGTGTCTCATAAAACTGGCTCAGGTTTTTCTCAAGTCCTTGGAGCACTTCTGATGTTTTACTTATATTTATGCCCCGCCCCCCCCATCCTCATGCCATTTAGAAGGGCTTATTAATACCTTTCAGTCCTTGCAAACCCTCCATCTATACTGGCGTCATTTGTATCCCATTTGGGGTCCTCCCCAGGGAAGTGAGCCCAAGTGTAGGCCTGGGGGCCTAGTGTTCCACCTGGGGCATTCTCTAACCATTTTAGGGCTGCATAGGTAATGCGGTGATGCTCCTGTGTATCGAAGAGGGTTAGAAGACGTTGTCAGCAGTCCATCCAGGTAGGTTTTTGGGTGTGAATTATGGACTGAATTAGGTTGATCATAGCCTGGAGTTTCTCCGTATAGGAGGGGGTATGTTGCTTCCAATTTAAGAGTTCTGTAGTGACAGACACAAAAACACGCTGGCCTCCTTGGGTCTTGCCTTCCTGATCATAATAGATGGGTCCCCTGGTTTCCCTCAGTGACATCTGTAGAGCTCCCCGGTGCTGCTGCAGGGAGTGGCTGCCTCCACTGGCCTGATTCTCTAGTGCAGTCCAGGAGGCATATGCGGGGTTAAGACTGGTGGTCCGGGTGGTTCAGTCATGGTCAGGGAGGCTGGTGGTGCTAGAGGTGGTGAGGCCTCGGGACTAAGGGCAGACTCTGACAGGGTTTCAGCAGTGAGGGCTGCTGGGAGGCACAGGTGGCAGTGAGGGGTACAGTGGGGCATATGGTGGTGGGATTTCTTTAGGTTCTCCTGACAGTATGGGCTTTTTAATTTCTGGCCAGTATTTGGAAGAAGCCGTGACGCGAGACATCATAACTTTACAGCTTTCTTCAATAGAGACTTTTAGCCAAGGTGGCCGGGATAGGATCAGGTCTTGCCAACAGTCAATGTAAGGAAACTGGTCAGAGTGGCCTGGGTCCCCTGCAATGACCCTGATCACTGGGCCAACTAGTTCCTTATCAAGTGAGCCCTCAGAGGGCCAGCCCACCCCAAATGATGGCCAATCAATTTCACAGAATGTCCTGGGCTTTCTGGAAGTTAATTTCACACCATAATTTCCTGAATATCCCTTTTTGAAATTCCTCATCATACACTCTAGGGGAGTCAGTTTACTCTGTTTTTCACCCATTTCCTTCCCCTAACAGACAACTTTGATACACATGAGGGGAAAAAAAGAGGAAGGAGGGGGGACTATTTTGGAGAGGACACACAGTTGCTTTGTCTGTTTCCGGCCACTCTCATCTCAGAGATATTTCAGGCACCTCTTAGCATTGGTGGGTTCAGTTTCAATCCCTGACCTGGATCAGACTCTTAGGGAAGTCTGACACTGCCTTAAGCCGTATGAGGTTGCCACGGAACCTCGGATCAGGACTTGTCAGGACTCAACTCTCGCTTCAGCCTTTGGTCAGGTGGGAACCTTTCTGTTGTCGGTCTCATTCAAACACATTCACAGAAGGACTCCAACCCATTGCCCTACATTCAGCGCCTTAGAGTTGTGGCTTTGTTCCTCTTCCCTTGTGGAACTACTAGGGCAACCTGGGGGGATAATCAGGTTCCCCTTCTGCCTCTTAGCGGCAGGTCTGCCAAAACCAACCTGGGTTCTTACCAGTCTGATGGGCAGCATTCCGTAAGCTGGTTCCTGGGCCTCATGGGTTCCTTTGGGCACACACAGGGTATTTGCCCCTGTGCACTGGTATAGGCTAATCTCTTAAGCAACAAATGGTCCACTGGCACCAGGCGAGGTTGCTTCTCCTAGCGCTCAGAGGTTCATACCCTGGGGGCAAAGGAGGTGGAAACACACCATGGCAAGTTCCCAAATAACGTAGCAGGATTCTCTGTGACACTGAGGCTTACTTTCCAGGAAGCAAGTTTATTTGTGCTGCTCAGTTGGGTTCGTACCTGAAGAACTGAGGCCCAAACGCCATGTGGCATAGTTTTTTTCATACATTCTCTATTTCTTTGTCTCCAATATACGGTAACACAGACATGCAGTCTGATTAAGTGGTCTCATGTTACAAGGTCGTGAGGGATGTTGTCACTCTGTGTACAGCCAGGTTGCCTTGAGGTTTTGTTTTGTTTTTTTCTCCTTAGGGAGAGGAACTTACCACATGGTAACTTACATTGATTGACTTTCAAATGATAAACCAATCTCACATTCCTAGAATAAACATTACTTATTCATGATCTATTATTAATTTTATATATCCCTGGATTTGGTTTGCTAAAATTTTGTTTTAAGGGGCGCCTGGGTGGCTTAGTTGGTGGAGCGTCCAACTTCACCTCAGGTCATGATCTCGCGGTTTCTGAGATAGAGCTCCGCATAGGGCTTGCTGCTGTCAGCATGGAGCCCACTTCTGATCTTCTGTTCACCTCTCTCTCTGTCCCTCCCCTGCTCTCTCAAAAATAAAATATTTTTAAAAAAATTGAATATTTGCATCTATGTTCCTGAGAAATAATGATTTGTGGTCTTTATTTGTAATATCTTTGTCTAGTTTTAGTATCACAGTAATGTTCTTTCTTTTAGAATAAAATACAAACTGTTCTCTCTTTTTCTGTTTTCTAGAAGAGTTTCTGAGTAATTGATGTTTCCTTCTAGATATTTGGAAGAATTCACCAGTGAAGCCACCTGGGCTTGGAGTGTTCTTTATCAGAACATTTTTTAACTAAAAATTTAGTTTCTTTAATATGTAGGGGAATATCCAAGTTATCTATTTCTTTTTGAGTGAGCTTTGGTAGTTTGTGGCTTTCAAGAAATTCTGACTTGTTAAATTTATTCAATTTATTGGTTCTCAATTCTGTGGAAACTCTATCAAAGTAGTTGTTTGGAACAATCAAGGGATTTATCTATTTATTTTCCATCTCTCAAGGATCATTTTCTTTTATTGCCTAATATCCAATGTCTTAAAAACTTCATGTATTTTGTATGTCTTTTGTTTTTTCAGGAAGGAGAGAAAATTCAGTTCTTGTTTCTCCATTTTGATCAGAGACAGAGGAAGGGGCCCAACTATTTTAAAATTAAAATTTTAAATAGAATAAAAAGTTTCTTAGAAGTCAGTTTGTTGGGAGTCACTGTGCCAGCCCACATTCATGAACTTGAGTCCACTTCCATCTATTCTGAGGAGTTATGTACTTACTAAATTACATTCGTATTAATAACACTTTCCCTAAATGAGATTAATTGGATTGGGCTTCTTGTCCTCATTTAACTAAGAAAATACGAAGAAGTCTATATTAACTCACTATTGGTAGTATCCCTCCTTTCCAAGACCAATCCTTTCTTAAAAGGAGAGGGAGTCTTTTCTTCAAGAGAGTACCAGAGATGATTTCGACATAAGAAACTCCTAGTCAGTTTTATTATTTGTAATTTAGGGCCTTATCCTGGATCAACAGTGAAATTGTTGTTGGATAAAATCACAGTTCCAAAGAACAAGAAACAGCCACAATGTTGGCTGTGTTACTAACCAGAATAGCAATACATTATAACTACCAAAGGAATGTTTGCTTTATAGAAGCAAGAAATCCCTTATTTTCCTATTTGTTTGCTTATAATTGTTTATAGTTATGAAATATGGCAAAGCAGGCCAAATTCAATAAACCTTTTTAATAGTACACATATGCACTGTTTAAGCAAAAATCCTGACATCTGGGCAGAATATGAAGAAAACAAAAATATTTTTGCAGCCTTATATTTAAAACAGGTTGTACACTGACAGACCAATTTTCTTTGTGAGCCACCAGTGCTCAGCTGCTCTGTTATACATAGCTTCTTTTAAAATTTAATCTTACTCCCTCCAAATGTTTTTATTTTAAATATACATACATATATGACACAATAATAAGATGATACTACTTAAGTTTAAATCATTAGTTTTAAAATATAATTATTCCTATAAGCATAATTTAAGACAGTATTTTCCCTCCACTAGTTTTATCCTCCTAAAAATATTAAGAATAACAAATAAGAGTATATAGGTAAAAATTATTGTGTGGTGACTATACTGTTGCTAGTGTCCCTACTTCCCAAGTATCACATCCTCTGTTGTAAGAAGTTTCTATTTATTTTAATTACTGAAACATTTCTAAGCCTTAGGTCTTAAAGTTAATTAAGTCTGAAGTCTTGGAGTTAATTAAGGGTTTTAGAATTACAATTTAAGCTGACATTAAAGAACAATAAATCTACTTGCTCTTAAATGCTTATCCCTAAAATTTTACTCAGATAATACAAATAAGGTAATTGTGGAGTCAGGTAATTTTTAGCATTGCTTGAACTCTATAAAAACAATGCTTAAGATGTTCATTATTTTAACTCAACATGGTTTTATATACATATTTACATCTTTGCAATCTTAAAATCTCACTGTAATTAGTGATTACTTATCTGATCTATATGACAAATGCAAGTTGTTGCCAATAAATTAGGCTCCTGTCAGAAAATAAATTAGAATCATAGATGAACTAAAATGTTGTTTGCATTTTATCCTGCACTGTAATAATATTTCATTTGTACATGTATTACCATAATTAGGAGTATTAAATAATGTAATTTTATATAAAGTATTTATAAAATATTTATCAATAATTAAAACATTTCTGTACTAATATTTTTAAAAATTTTCTTTGAGTAATGATAAAAACTGAATACAGAAATGTTTTGTCGGGCGCTTGGATGGCTTAGTCAGTTAAGCCTATGACTCTTGATTTCATCTCAAGTCATGATGGTTGGTGAGACTGAGCACCAGCCCTGCATTGGGCTCTGGGCTGATAGTGCAGAGCCTGCTTGGGATTCTCTCTCCCTTTCTCTCTGTTCCGTCTTTGCTTGCACACACATGTGCTCTCTCTCTCTCTCAAAGTAAATAAATAAACTTAAAAAAATGTTTATTAAGGATGACCTGATGACTGTTTATCTTTCATTTTTTTGGTCTTAGTTACCAGGATCCTTTTTTTAATTAAAATTTATTTTCTTTAATGTTTATTTATTTTTGAGAGAGAGAGAGAGAGAGCATAATCAGGGAAGGGGTAAAGAGAGAGGGAGGCACACAGAATCTGAAGCAGGCTCCAGGCTCTGAGCTGTCAGCACAGAGCCTAAAGCAGGGCTTGAACTCACAAACTGGGAGATCATAACCCCAGCCCAAGTCCAAAAGGTGCCCTACCAGGATCCTTACCATTAAATATAATTCAGGGGTTTCCTTTTCAGAGATTTTTGTCCCTTTCTGGTAAGGGGAACATAATTATTTTTATGCTTTTAAAAAATGTTATTTATTTATTTCTAGGGGGAAGGGCAGAGAAAGAGGGCGAGAAAGAGAACCACAAGCAGGCTCTACACAGTCAGCATGGAGTCCAGGGCGGGGCTTGAACTCACAAATGGACCGTGAAATCATGACCTGAGCCAAAATCAATCATGACCTGAGCCTAAATTAAGTGTCTGACCCTTAACCGACTGAGCCATCCAGGCTCTGGAACATAATTATTTTTAGAACCAACCATGGAAAACTTTATTGCAACACAATTAATGTGTAGGTTATTGTTTCTACTTAGGTTTCATTTTTTCAATCATCTATTTCTTTGCAAATATAGAGGTGAATCAAAAGGGCTTGACATTTACTGGGGATTTTGAAATGGATTTGGACTAATTCAGGCATCTCTGAGATCTCTGTACTTGCATGGATTTTCTTAATTGTTACATTTCTCAAATTAACACTTATTTTTTGTAGATTTCTTATTGCCTTCTAAGATGTTATATTGGCAATGTTCTTTTTGTTTTTGTTGTTGGCAACGTTCTGATGCACTTTCAATCTCATCCACAGTGGCTTTTTAGCAATTGAACTTCAGCTAATTGACTTCAGCTCAGGTCACGATCTCACGGTCCGTGAGTTCGAGCCCCGCATTGGGCTCTGGGCTGATGGCTCAGAGCCTGGAGCATGCTTCCGATTCTGTGTCTCCCTCTCTCTCTGCCCCTCCCCCGTTCATGCTCTGTCTCTCTCTGTCTCAAAAATAAATAAACGTTAAAAAAAAAAAATTAAAAATAAATAAATAAATAAAATGGCTGAGTAATAGGCCTCCAAATATGCCAGTGCTCTAATCCCTGAAATCTATGAATATGTTATGGCAAAAGAGACTTTGCAGATATAATTAAGACATTAAGAGAGACATTATCCTGGATTATCTGGGTGATAGAATCTATGAGCCTGTAAAAGTAGAGACTTCCTCTGGCTGCAGATGGAAGAGATGGGGCTGAAAGAAAAGTCAGAACAATTTGAAGTATGAGAAGGACCTGATGCATTGTTGCTAGTCTGAAGATGGAGGGGGCACACATGACAAGGGAAGGAGGAAGAATTTTTTTTAATTAATTGGGGTTAACTAATAACCTGAAAAAGGTTATTTCAGTCCTATAACCACACAAACTGACTTTGTTTAGCAACCTGAATGAATTCATAAGATTCAGCCTCAGAGCCTCTAGAATGGAACACAGCTAGCTGACACCTTGATTTCAGCCTATGAGACTCTTAAACAGAGGAACCAAGCCACCCAGTACCTGGACTTCTGACCTAAAGAATCATAAGATAATAGGTTGGTGTTGTTTTAAGATGCTAATTTGTAGTAATTTGTTATTGTGGCAATAGAAAATGGATATAGTACCCATTGGACTTTGACATATGAGCATTCTGAAAATGAGCCCAGTTTTTCACAGCTCAGCAGCACCTTCCAATTGAAGCTCAGAATCTAGAAGGTTGGGACAATAGAAAGGATCTCACCAGCATGCTTGTACTGTTCCTTAATCCCTTTAACTCTGGTGGGTCCTTTTGAGAAAAGCTGATCTTAATGGGTTCTCCAAGACTGTTATAAATACTTTTGATGATAGTTACGAGCTCATGTCAACATTTTATTACAATTTTGCAACAACTGAAAAGATCTCTAGCAAGCAGCTCAGAGATTTACTTCAGTAGTGATATTTATAGAAAAAAACAAAACAAAACAAAGGATGGTTCAATAATCATGGATGTAACAGACAGAAAGGGAAGCAAGTATCTGGTTAAAGGTCAAATGACAGTCAACGGGAATATACATATTCCAGATATAAACTGGATTATATTGCACTGAAGGTGCTGTCCAAGTCAAGTGTGGGACTGTTTTTTCTTCTGCAATGCTCTTTACTTCCCTCTTGACTGAATTAACTTCTATTCACATTTCTTAGGTCATATCATGTATTACTTCCTCACAGACACCTGTCATGACCTTTCTAATTCCTAGATCCCTCTTTGTACCCATAACGTACTTCATGCCTCCAAAACTCTCCTTACACAGGCAATTTTACATTTGTGCCATCCATTATGCAAACAATGCCTCTTTCATTTACTGGACTTTAAACTCCCAATGGGCAGGAGCTATGACTATTCTTGTTTATTATTAGATCTTCAGTGCTCAGTAGTGCTGTCCACATAGGAAAGGCTTAGTACATAGATTTAAATGAATAAATGAATACTATACCATTTAAATGAGGTCATATATATGAATATCCTTAATAGGAATATTGAACTTCTATCTTTCACAGTGGTTCACCATCACTTGTGAAGACCAGTAAGAGGTACAGTATGAATGTATGAGAGCAATTGCTTTAGTTCACTGTGTTAAAAAAGAAATTTTGGTCGGATTTAGATAAACTCTGATGAGAAATTGGACAATTTTGCAGTTAGAGAAAATTTGGCCTTTAACAAGTTTACTGAAATCAAATAGAAAATCAGAAGTGAGATTATATTCTTAGGTTTTTCATCTATTACTTTAATAAACAAAAAAAGCACCCTTAGGAAAAGAAAATAACTTTTTACATTGCCAAGTAGCGACTGCAAAATGCTAATAGGAATGGGAGTATATCTATAAACAGAAAATTTAGTTTTCTTGATTATAAATAGGATAATATACTGGGTGTTCTACAAAGCTCATATATGCAGAGAGGGTTTTGTCAAGTCTTTGTTTTAGTGGCTTTCTATTCAGGATGTGAAATATTGAGCCCACCATGCCTTCTCCCATTCTTCTCCACACTCCATTCTGCTGGTCACCTACTTATTCTTTTAGTGAATAGCTGTAAAATATCATGGTGCTTAGAAAAATCTCTTTGTAAATGTTTTTCTTGCTTTCTTTAGCCAGGAGCCAAAAATATCATGTGTTTCTGTTTTGGGAGTGTAACAAAAAGAGCTTCTGAAAAATACGGATGGTGTAGCTGAGATAGGATGGCAGTATTTTTTAGAAACACGTTTTTATAGAACCAGATGGTCTAGTATATTCTCAAACAAATATGTCACCTATAATTTGATGAATATCTTCCAAAGGAAAATAATTTTTTCAGTAGATAACAGATGGTATCAGTCAAAAGCATATCGAGACACTTTAAGAAAAACTTGATGGCTCAAGTGATTTAACCAACAGGATTTTCTTCAATGTACCAAGCATGTTTTAGGGTCTAAAATTTGTCATCTGCAAATAATTCAGCCTCATTTCCAAACTTCACTCCATGGAGAATTGAATGCAACCTGTTTTATATGCTAACTATAAAAATGATGAAAATTCTAAAGTTGTTTTCTGGCTGTGTTTTTGAAGTATCCATTATATTATGCTAAAAGAAAAAAAGTACATATATAAGTGTCTTAAAACTATAAACAATTTATACTCAAATATAAAAAATATTTTAATAGAACTGAACTACATTTTACCTATGTGTAAGGTTATGTTACTAGTGACCCTTTCGTTAGTGCTTTTCTTAAAGCTGTAGATATATGAACATAACAGAAAAAAGTTCTGAAGCTACAGATATAAATTATTGAGGAATACTTAGAATATAAGAATGTAAGTCATTTATTTTGCTCTGGTTTTGACACATGGTACTGTAACAAGACCATGGTTCAAAAACCCAACATAGTGGTATGTTGATAGTAAGATCTAATGACATATATAAACATGGGAGGTAGGAGGTACAGTGAAAATTGTAATTTTCTGTAATTGGAATATTGTCTTTTTTCATGCCTTATATCTATATATGAACTAAAGTGGGACCACATAATTTATCATTAACCTGTGATATGTTTTTGAGTAAAAGGGAAACTGCTTGTAGTTACTTAATCATTGTAAACATAAACTGGGACTGTCCAGGGAAAATTGGTCTGTCTATCTATCTATCCATCTATCCATATCTATCTATCTCTCTCTCTCTCTCTCTCTCTATCTATATCTATCCATATCTATCTATCTATGTATCTCTCCCAGGTATACACAATTAGTGCCATGATAAAAGAATCTACTGCTTTCTAATTGGCATGTTTTGGAAAGTGGTCACATCTTTGCCACTTTAGACCTGGTTAGGTGGGGCAAACACAATTATTTTATATTATCTAGAGTATCATTACTATTTCCAGATACTGTTCAACATTATAGGCAAAAGACTTGTTTTTGAGACCATATGCAATTCTATTTCTTAACGTGGATCTCAAATAATTAAACATGTTTGTTCGTTTAAGTGTAATAAGGTTGAGATTATGGTTACACGTATGATATAATGGAGTATGGGAAGACAACAATTCCACTATAACAAATTTTAAAAAGAAGATAAATTGCAAAATTATGTTTACAAAATATTAGACTGTATATCAGTAAGGAGAATAGATGAACTGAAATTCCAGAGAGGGAAGAGACTTTTCCTAGATGAGTTCACAATTGCCAGTCATTTTCTTCTTTGGGGGCATTTGCTTACTTGGTACAGGTATATGGGCCTTAGTCTAAACAGAGGGTAATCATGCTGAGGGGAAAACTGAGGATTTTTAAAAAATTGAGATATAATTGACATATAACATTATGCTAAGTTTAAGGTGTATGATGTATTGATTTGATACATTTATATTGCAGTAAGATTGCCATTGTAGTATTAGTTAAACATCTCTGTTGTGCCATATAATTATCATTTCTTCTAGTGGTAGGAACAGTTAAGATTTAGTCTTTTAGCAAGCTTAATGTTTATACTACAGTATTGTTACCTATAATCACTTTAATGTGTATTGGATACTAGTATATACTCTTAAACAACATCACTCCTATTTTTCCATTTCCAGCCCCTGGTAACTACCATTCCACTGCTTTTTCATTTTGGTTCTTCTTTTTATTTTTTTTAAGTTTGATTCTTTTGGCAATTGTATAAGATAGTATGATTGATTGAATTCAGATTGGACTCAAAAGTATACTTCCTTTTTCCCATGAAACATAGATTAAGGACAAGGTCAAGACTTCTAAAACACAGGTAAAATTTCTTTCAGTTTCCTCATGTGTACAGACACAGCCCAGCTGGAACAAGGGGGCTTGGCATGGCCAGTCTCCACATCAAAATATTTAACACATCACTATATTTGATATGTATTTGAAATAGTGTGAAACAGGAAACTATAAAGTTAAGCTCAAAATCTAGAAAGGATAGAATAGAATCTCCTATAGTTTTTCAGGGCTAAACAAAGACCTGCCAGAGTCTACAGAAATAGTACAGAACATCCAGGCCCAAAAAACACTTTTGATGTAATGGTATACTGCATTTTACTAACACTGAAACCTAAACCTGACTAAGTTAAATCCCTTTTTGGATTTAGGTAGCCAACTTTTCAACTTATCTGCCAAAGAGGGGAAAAGAATAACTATGCTTTGGGGGAAGTAATATCATCAGCAAGTGCTGCAAGTTACCCGCCCCTCCCCCCACCCCGACACACACACACACACACACACACACACACACACACACACACACACTCACACACACACACACACACACACACACACAATGTCAAGCATACAATAAAAATTATGAGACTATAACAAAGTAGGATAGTATGACCAATAAGCAAGAGCAAAAATACACAATAAAAGCAGATTCTCCCAGCTATTAACATATCAAATATTGCTAACAAAGACTTTAAAATAATTATTTTAAATGCATTAAGAAATAGAGGAAAAGATGGACAAAAATGAATGAAAAAATGAAATATTTTTCATTTTTGACATCTTTATTGAGGTATAGTTGTGAGTGTACAATTAAATTAGTTTTTAGTAATTTTATAGCATTATACAACTATCACTACAGTCAAGTTTTAAAACATTTTCATTACCCCTCCACATTCCCTCAACTCCTTATAGTCCACCTCCTGCCCCACTCTGCTTTCCTCAAGACTGAGGATTTTAATATAAGATTAGAAATTATAAAAAGAATAAAATTGACATTTAGGAGTAAAAATATAATATCTGAAAATCAGAATAGTTTGGTGGCTTAACACCAAACTGAATATAGTGGAAGATAGTGTTAGGAACTTGAAGACACATTAATAGAAACTATTTAAACCAAAAAGAGCAAAAATAATGAAGATAATAAATCAAAGTACAGGGGACACAAGGCACAAAGAAATTCTAGCATACATATATTGGAATTTCAGAAGGAAAATTGAGAGAGAATTGGAAAATTGGGAATAAGCAATATTTGTAGAGATAACATCTGGGAATTTTCCAAAATTAAAAGAAAGTATCAACTTTGTACAAAGGTACAAGAGACTTCAGTGGACTCTAATCATGTACAAAGAAGTCTATGTCTAGGCACATGGTATTAAATAGGTGAAAGCCAATATATAATAAAAAGCTTAAAATCAGCCAGAGGCAAAATAAACACACCTTATCTTTAAAGTAACAGCAATAAGGGTAATGGCTAACTTTTTTTGTATAAACTGTGTAATAAAATAGTCGAATGACATCTTTAAAGAGCCAAAAGGAAAATAATGACCAATACAGAATTTCATACACAGTAAAAATATTCTTGAAAATAAAGATGCTAGGTGTTATACGTTATCTCAGATTGTATTCTAGGACAGAAGAACATTAGTGGAGCATATGGTGAAATATGAATAAAGTATGTAGTTTAATTAATAGTAGTGTTAGTATTTTGCTTTTGAAGTGTGCCATGGTTATGTCACATGGTAACATTAAGGGGGATCTGGGTGAAGGCTATAAACAGTACTACCTCTGCAATTTTTACGTAAATATAAAATCATTCAAAATAAATTGTAAAAAGAAGTTAAGATAAAATAAAGAAGTTCTCAGATAATATCTGAGAATATTTGTCACGAGGTGAAGCAGACTCTATGATATGCTAAAGGAAATTCTTCACAGTAAAAGTTAGTGATTCCAGATGGATGCATAAAATGGCAGGAAGAAATAAAGGGCAATGGAAAGTGTAAATGTAGGGGTAAATATGAAAAGATACTGGTGTTTAAAACAAGAGAAATAATATCTTTGTGGTTTATAAAAATGGAAATATAAAGTATATGCCTATAAAGGCATAAATGTCAAGATGCATGTAAATGGAGTTAAGTTGTTGCCAGGTGATTTTATTGTTTGAAAGTGATGAAAGTACTAATGTTAGGATGATTGTGTGGAGGCAAAGATGAATATTGTAATTTCTAGGGAAACTTCTGAAAAGTAATAAAAATGTAAACAAACTAGCTAAAAGAAGAAATAAAAGGAAATTTAAAAAATTGATTAATTCTAAAGGAGGCAGGAAAAAATGAAAAAAGGAACAAAGACCATATGGAGCAAAGAGAAATGACTGTTGAGATGTTGTTAAATGCAACTACATAAGTTATTACATATAAATGGATTAGGCACTAGAAAGCAAATGGATTAAAAACCAAATCTGAGTATGTGCTCTGTAAAGAGATCCATTTTAAATATAGATTGAAAAGAAAAGGATAAGAGTCAAAAGAAAAGAAAAGGATAAGACAAGCAGCCTGGGTCTTCCAGAGGCCCCACAGTTAACCCCAAGGCACCTCACATGCCAGGCAAGGGGAGAGGAGCCCAGCGGTAGTTGATGCTATAAGCCCAAGAGGTGGCCAAGCCATGGGCAGATGTAGCCAGAGCTGGCACTGGTCATGATGCTGTCCCCTCCATTGTCACAGCCATAGCCAGCCCCAGCAACCCCAATGGCCTCAGTGGCCATGCTGGACCTGGGCAGCCAGCAGGAGCACTGGGAGATGTCCCAGAAGTGGCTCATCTTCCAGGGCACAACTAAGCTGCTGCTGGATACCTTCCAATACCAGAGCCTGGTGAAGCACACAGGGGACTGCTACTGTGGAGCTTTGAAGTTTGGGCCTCAGCAACTTGCACATCTTTGACTGCAATGGCAGCATTTGCAAGAAGAAGAATAAACACTTCTTTGTTCTGGCTTCTTGCTTCAGGCTTAAGAAGGGCCCTAACCAAATGCACATTCAACAGGCACAAAGCACAACACGCCTTCTGTAAGAGAAGTGGTATTCAGAGCTTTTACACTCCCTGTTCAAATCCCAGAGGCTCCAGAATTGCCCCCACACTGCCTGGATTGAGGGCGCTGCCAGGGATGTGGTCGTTGAGAAATCCAATGACATCTATTGGGAGAAAGCCATAATAGAGCATAAGACCATCAAGAACATGTCTAAAGGGTAAGCTCCTGCTTCTTCCTTCCTGAAAAGGAGGAATGATTGGGAAAAATAGCTTTGCTGTCCATGGTGCTCATGGACACCCATGAATATGGAATATGGAATGGCCCAGGTTCATGGCCCAGGTCAATGGCCCAGGGTCATGGAATATGGCTGACCCAGGTTGCTGGTTCTGTTGGCTGGTGGTCTTGATCTCTGCAGACTGCTCTAACTACCAGTCTCTCTAGGCAGCACTTTGTGCTGCCCAAACTTTGATGTTGGCTGGTTGACATCCTCCTTTCTCTTCCCAACTTTTGTATGATTTTTTACAAAATATTTTTAGCATTAAAACAAAACAAAGGGATGTAAGAAGATAGATCATATGGACAAAGAAATTTAAGGTGGCTATAATAATGTAAGGCACAGAAGACTTTTCTATAAGAAATATTGAAAGATATAAAAAGATAATTAATAATGAAAAAAGGTCAATTAAAAAAGAAGTCCAAATAATCTTAAACCTGTATCTATTTAATGACATAGCTTTAAAATACATATAAAACTGGACAAAATTAATCGTGATTGTGAATTTGTCTATTTCTCATTTTAATCTTGTCAGTTATATTCTAGATCTTGATCTTGGCAGTGATTGAATTTAACATTTGTATACTGAATATGTTATACCTTCATAAAAACATTTATTAAATAAGTTAATAAAAATGTATTATAGGCCAATTATCCAGGTAAAAATTTAATATAGTATATTTCTTTATTATTTTGCCAAATCCTTGAGACTGAATAATGAATAATCCTATATTAAAGTTTGCTAGCATGTTTAAATGATGTTTAATAGAAAGAAAAGGTCCTAAAACTCATTGTAGTAATAAAGATATTGTGACACCCAGTGTTTATAAATGTTCCATTGTTCTAAAAACATAATTAGACATATGAGTTAAACTGTGTTTTAAAATATTACTTAGCAAATACATGATCTTGTTTATTTTTAAATTTAAAAAAATTTAAGTTTTATTTTTTGATTAATTTTTTAAAGCATTCTTTTTTTTTTAAAAACATTTTTTAACGTTTTATTTATTTTTGAGACAGAACATGAACAGGGGAGGGTCAGCGAGAGGGAGACACAGAATCTGAAACAGGCTCCAGGCTCCGAGCTGTCAGCACAGAGCCCGACGCGGGGCTCGAACTCACGGACCGCGAGATCATGACCTGAGCCGAAGTCAGCCGCTCAACCGACTGAGCCACCCAGGCGCCCCTAAAGCATTCTTTTTTTTTAATGTTTTTAAATTTATTTTGAGAGAGAGAGAGAGCACAAGATGCAGAGGGGCAGAGAGAGAGGAAAAGAGACAGAGAATCCCAAATAGACTCCACACCGCCAGCACAGAGCCCAACACAGGGCTCGTCCTCACCAACCGTGATATCATGACCTGAGCTGAAGTCAAGAGTGGGGACTTAACTGGCTGAGCCACCTAGGTGCCCCTTAATTTTTTTATTGTAGAGAGAGGGAGAGGGAGAGAAAGTACACGTGTATGCACTTTTGAGTGGGTGAAGGGCAGAGAGAGAGAGAGGAAGAGAATCTTAAGCAGGCTCCACCCTCAATGCAGAGCCCTAGCAGGGGTTGATCCCACTATCCTGGGATCATGACCCAAGCTGAAATCTAGAGTTTGTCACTCAACCAAATGAGCCACCCAGGCCTCCCTATTTCCCATAAATTTTTATGCTTACTTCTTCCTAAGGATCAGCGGGCTTTAAGATTGGTGCTAGAAGTTTGAACTCTTACTCAAAGTATCTGAAACTCCTATGATATTAGATGATCTGTTAGGTTATTATCTCACTCTCCACCAAGTATGTCATGGAAAATTTCTCCTCAAGAGAAATAAAGGCATTAAGAGTTGGTATGTTTCCTTCTCATTTTGAAGAGACAGATATTGAGATTTTGTTAATCCTGAAAGCCATGTATTAGGAAGGGTTCCTTAGTTTTTAGCCTAACATGGCCCCTACTGATTCTTCACGCTTCTTATGATTTGCAAATCAGTGGCTTTGGTCTGACATGCTAGAAAGCTTGATAACCTAGGTCTGTCATCTCTGAAATGCTGATACACACTCTTGACATCTACTTCCTTTTTATTCTTTTGTCTCTAGAGGGCTATCACTGTAGTCGCACTAGAATTAATCACTCTCTATGGCTCTGGTTTGATAAGACTTAATGAGCTCTCTTGGATTCTCCAGAGAAATAAAGTTCTGTATGTTTCATTATGTTCTATATGTTTTTCTTTTTTTCAGAACTCTGGACCACAAACTTTCCATGGTCTTTCTAGGGTTTACGGGGGATAACCTATTCTTATTTTCCAGAAGTCTTCTGGGTTTGGTATTCGATTGGTTTGGCACCCACTACAGGATAGTTTTCATGCACTAGAGGAATATGTGTGTATTGAGAGTAAGGACTAAGCTTCAGCTTCCTATTGCTCTCAAGGACAAACCTACAAATCTGAATTACAGGATCAAAGGGAAACCTAGCTTATTGATTATAACAAGAAAATCTTGGGCATTTAAAAGGGCTCAGAAAAAATTCATAAGCCTATTTTCTTTTTTAAAATATTACTTCATATAATATCTTAAATCAATTTGTATTTTCATGTTCATAGTTCTAAGTATGATCATTCCTTCAGTAGTCAAAGATTTCCACATTGTCTTGAAGAGAGTCAATATTTTTACAATTGGAAAGCAAAGAGAGAGAATCGATGGCTGTTCAGTTTTTGACTTCCAAAATAGGCTCTTGAAATCCACATCAAAATCAATATTTTCAAAAGCTGAAGATTTTGTTTTATAAAAAGCTGAATTGAATTGGAAGCAAAACAGTCTCTTGAGAATCAAAAGGAAAGACTTTGAAAGAGGCAGACACACAGGCATTAGGACTATAATAATAGGGGCGCCTGGGTGGCTCAGTCGATTAAGTGTCCAACCCTTGATTTCAGCTCAGGTCATGATTTCAGGGTAGTGAGACTGACCCCCAAGTCAGGCTCCACACTTTCAGCGCCAATTCTCTCTCTCCTTCTCTTTCCTTCTCCCCACTCATGCACATGCTCACTCTCTTTCTCTAAAAAATAAAATAAAATAAATTAATAAAAAAAGACTGTAACAGTGAAATCCAGAAAAGCCTGGCAAGGCAGTTCCATGATATCAAGGCTCTGGTTTTTTGCTCTGTTATCCAGTTATCTCTGATTCTCATTTACATGGTGATTTCATGGTCACAGTAGTGCTCTTTCAGCCCCACATCTGTGTCCTACCTAGGTAGGCAGAAAGAAGAGGAGGGAAGCAATGAGGGGAGAGGAAAAGGAAAACACTCCCAGAAGTATGCTGAAGTATTATAGGCTAGGGGCGCCTGGGTGTCTCAGTTGGTTAAGCATCTGACTTTGGTGCAGGTCATGATCTCTTGGTTCATGAGTTCAAGCCCTGTGTTGCACTCTGTGCTGACAACTCAGAGGCTGGAGCCTGCTTTGGATTCTGTGTCTCCCTCCCTCTCTGCCCCCCTGCTCACACTCTGTCTGCCTGTCTCTCTCAAAAATAAATAAACATTAAGAAAAAAAATTAAAGTATTAAAGGCCAAAGTTGGTTCTGCTATACTTAGTTGCAAAGGAGTCTGGAAAATATACATTTTTAAAATAGAATTTCCCCGGGGAAAGAATTACATTGGGTTAGGGGTGGAAAAATGAAGAGTTGGATGGGAAATACATTAGGGGATTTGGTGAGACCTGAGACAAAGGCCCTCCTTGGGGATACCATGTGGAGACAAGCTGAATGAATGTCATTGTGCCAATGCCTTGTGCTTCATGCAGTTTGTGCAAAAAAAAAAAAAAAAAAAAAAGAACCAAAACAAACAAACAAAAAAACCATTAATTTTTGGGGTGGAGGAATAGGGAGGGTTTTCCATTGACACTTGCCCAAAGCTTTTATAAGATGTTCTTGAATTCCCTCCTTTGAAACCAACCTTTTTAATGGTTACAAACTCAGAGCCTCAGAAATAAAGGGTGGGTTTCATGACGCTTAAAGATGCAAGCCAGGATAAAAGGGAAAAATGCTAGCTCTTACTCGCAAACTGGACTGGGTAGGAACAAAATCTCCTCCTGTTCACTGCTCTGCTAATAATTTATATACAATATCTCTTCTGTGATTTAACCTGTGTTCTTCTTTTTTCTTAAGTGTATTTACTTATTTTGAGAGAGAGAGAAAGCATGCAGGTTGGGGAGAGGGGCACAGAGAGAGGGAGAGAGAGGATCCCAAGCAGGCTCCATGCTTAGTGCTGAGCCCAACATGGGGCTTGATCTGATGCCCAGGAGATTATGACCTGAGCTGAAAGCAAGAGTCAGATGCTTAAACGAATGAGCCACCCAGGAACCCCTAACGTGTTTTGTTAAATTCCTTGTAGCTCCAATTTCAATTTTAAGAAAATATCAGTCAAGAACAAATTTGGAAAAGAAATAGGAAAAACCCAAGAGGAAATTTCAAATAAAACTGTACCTGAGCTTAATACTACAATAAATTCAAGAGACCTGCACCAACTGTTCTAACTATAAATGCACTTGGGGAATGACCTTCATCATTGTTTTTAGCCTTTGTGTCTGTATGTGCACTTCCCATTACCTTTGTTGCCAAAGTTGTTTTACTTCTATTATGGGGACTTTCTGTAATGGATGTTCATGTGCTTATCATTTTTTAAAAGAGTGTTGGGCAAACAGGATGATGTCTTTCACAGACTCTCATAGGGAGAATGCATTGTAAATAAGTAATGCACCCTAAAAGAAGAAGGGACCAAAGAAAGTGTAGATTTGGATAAATATAAGCCTTTTTAAAATTTTACTTCCATAGTTTCAGAAATGATATGCTTTTGGTCTCCCTAAAATGCATCCGATGGATACTTCCAGAAGTGTGTGCTTTTATTATGCTATTCACTTGATCCATGATTCATAAAGCATCTTTGTAAGAATGCTGGTTAGTGTCTAAGCCAATGTATTGACTTTAAAGGTAATGCTTTGGCTGTATTTTTCTGTGCTCTGACTAGAGCAGTCCAGAATGCCAACAGAATTTAAACTCAGTTTCTTCAAAGTAAAATTTGATAAAGAGAAGCCTACCTAAAATATTTTGGTAAAAGTAAAAGGAAGACAGTGATTAGGGAAGGGAAAAAGAAACAGACTTGTTCCCTTTTGGAGATGTATTTTGAAAGGAGTATGGTTAATATTTTCATTTGTTGTATTAAATTATTTTCTCCAACCTTCAGAGAAAAATAGCATTATATTTTCAGGAAACGGTGGTTAGATGCTTTATTTTTAACTGGAGACTGAATACTGTGATTCTGATTAGTTACTGCAAGTTTTAAAATCTGAGAACCTCGTCTGAGCCAGGAGTACATAAGGGCTTTTAGTGGATGGGGAGTTTGCCTGTTGATATTCTTCTTGACACAATTCCAAGGGTGCTGAATTCCAACCATCACAGACAAGTCTGCTCTCCATTTGTTTTGATGAGCAGAGCATTTCACACAATACCGATAAATTCTTTAAATGGTTTTGTGTAACGGGCTTTTACTCTCTTCGGTAACAAAATCAGAGAAGTAAATAATAGCAGTTAGAGCAGAATGAAACAATGTAGTCAAGGGGAGAACCCACTATTACTCTTAGGACTCTATCCCTCTAGCGCTGAAGAGCTTTGTGATAAATGCTTTTTACAAATCATTAAAAATTTTTCTACTAACAAAAGGCACCATTTGGGGGATAACTTTCATAGTAACCTTATATTCATAAGCTTTAAATACATAGGAAGCTGTGAATAGGGAGGAAACGTTTTGTGTTCAGCACAAGCTGAATTCTTTGGATTCTATATTTAGAGTCTTGGTTAGTAGTTGACATTATTGGTGAAGGATAAGAAAGTAGAATCTCCAATTCTATTCTGCTTTGCTAGAGTCTGTCTGAAAATGCTGCTGCAGCCTGTTACCTTTTCTCTCTGTGACTCCAGCACCAGGTGTATAGAAATCATACAGTCTAGGTCCTTCCAAATGAGCATGGGAGTGGCTCTTCATTTTTTTCCCCCAAATAATAACCACTTAAATAATACATACATATATGTGGAATTTTTATCTTTTGTTTTACAACAATACCTTATGATAATCAGAATATGGATATTCCCTTTTGCAGATATGTATGAGATCTTAAGGTTTGAAAAGGTTAGGTGACTTACCCACAAGCTTGGAACATCCTAGAGCTAAGACTAGGGTGTCCTAGAGTCTATAGTTTCTTCTTGATGTTAATATTCTATGGTTTTCCACAACAGTAAGATTGGGTGACCTCCAGAAATTCATCTGAGCCAGTGCCCAAGATGTCAGGCCAATTGGCTTGATTTCCAGCATTGGTGGAGCCCAGCTGCTCACTCCCCAACCTGAGAGTGAGGGAGATCAACTGAAAGACAAATATCAGATTCCTTTCTGGAGCCCTCCCCCTGACCACCCCCCCCCCATCTTAACATTGGCCATTAAAAGTATGGATTCTGTCTTCTATGGTAGTTTTATGTCTGGCATAGAGTTCTGGAAAGTATTCTTATGAAATACCTGTAGAAAAAGAGAAAGAACTATTTGCCTCTCTCTGTAGTTCTTAGATCATTCTGCTGTGAGTAAGCAATGCCTAATTGCATGGAGATTGTCATGAGGAATAACTAAATCAATTCACACATGATGCTAAGGAACAAAGATAACAGCACCTATATAATATCCAGTTAAATGCACCATTCAATGCTTTTACTTCCATTACGTGAAGTTGATATGTTGATTAAAATAACTTTCTGTTATTAGGTGTTCATTTCAGAAGGAAATGCTTTATATTTGGGGGACATTTTCCATTTTATTAATGAGGTGCTAATATATAAAAAAATTAAAATCTCATTAAAGAATCCAAAAGATTAATATTTTATAAATAGTAATCCCATCACATAGCATCATCTCAGAGTTAGAAGTGTCCTTGGATAAGTTGAGAGTCCTACCTTATGCATGAATTTCCTCCACAGCATGCTGAGTGCACTATCTACAGCCTCTACCTACCTCCCAACATGGACAAAATTATTTTCTTACAACAGTTGATTTGAGTGTTGGATTGCTATAATTGTTTTAGCCCTTTCTAATACTGAACTAAAATCAACTTCCTTTGATTTCCACCCCGCTAGACTTTTTTTTTCCTGTTTCCTTTTCTTTCTTCCCCATTCCTCTCCCTTCCTTCCTTCCTTCCTTCCTTCCTTCCTTCCTTCCTTCCTTCCTTCCTGTTTTCCTTCCTTTCTTCCTTCCTTCCTTCCTTCCTTCCTTCCTTCCTTCCTTCCTTCCTTCCTTCCTTCCTTCCTTCCTTGTAGAATGGCTCTAAACTTAACTGGTCTGGCATTTAAAGTTTAATTGAGAAATCAGTGTGTGGTGTAAGGCATATGAGTGCTTAAATGTGCTATGTGAATGATCATTTGAACTGGGTCTTTCAAACAATGCAAAGAGGGTAAGGAAAAAAGTGAAAATATTTCATTCCCCCCACCCCTCATTTGTTGTGTTTTTAAGCACTCCCAACACATTGTTTTACTCATCTGTGTGAAATAGAGATCTCAGTTTTGACTAAAGTGGAATTCAAACATGAATGGGCATGATTGCCATCTGGTAGGTGAGTCTATGAGAAGGTCATTTGTATTTCAAAAAGTGAGGCGGTGTGAAGGGGGGGCGTTTATGAAAAAAGTGGTTTGCTTTGCTTGTGCAGTTGATTTAGGAATTGAGACATAGAGAGCAAGAATGGCATTTGCCTGCCAGTCTGTTCCTACATGAGTCTATGGAGCTGCAACCAGAGGTAGAGGAACTCTTTGCATAAAGGACTCCATGAAAATAGGAAACCTGATAGTGCCTTTGGCTTCACCATGAGTTACAAAGTGTGAGTCAGGGAGAGAGATGTTATCACTGTATCCCTTTGAGTCCCTGGGGGTTTACTGGTCTGAGAGTTTTTGGCAGTGGACTTTTGCTCTGGAAAAATTGCACTGATGGAGTTAAACAGGCAAAGTGAGTGATTCAAGACCATCGTAATAGGGGAGCAAGACTGAAACTCAACTGCACTGAGACAAAAGACGGGAGAGTTTTTAAACACTGGGGTGAACTTGTGGAAAGTAGCTAGAGGATGTTAGTGGGGAGGTTAGTCTATAATAGTGGTGAGTCCATCTGTTTTTGTTAATTGGCATTTATCAAGGTCAGGTTCCTACATTCCCACAGACAGGGAAACAGGTGCCCTATCTTTTGGGATGATTATATTTCAAAGAGATGGCTCCCAAGTCCTATAGAAAGACTTTCCTGGGTTGTAAAACTGACAAGAGGCTGGGAGAGGATTTACATCTCAAAGGGGCAGGAAAGAATTTATAATTACAAGTCTTCTAAAGTGAATGCTCTAAGAAAAGGGAAAGAGAGGGTGGGGGGCTAGAGTCAAGAAGAAGCCTGTCTGAAGTTTACTCAAGCTGAGGGGCTGGTAAGGCCAATTTGGTCAGACATCCACATTTTCATGGGAAACAGCTATAGGAGTGGTCCTGAGAGACACTGCCTTCAGGTGGTTTCAAGAGAGTGGGCATCACTGAAAAGACAGAGCTTGAAGACAGTGAGAGAACAGCTTGTGATATCTTGCGAGACACCCTCGAAACTCCTGGATGCATGTGGAGGGGTTTGCAAAGGGCTGAGAGTATGTCTAACAATGGTAGGAGGCAAGACCAGTGAAATCTGCGTTATTACCATTAAAAGCATCCTACAGATTGCCAATAACTGGCAAGGCCTGAGGAAATACTGATTACTGCAGTAAAACATTTCAGACTGACTTTAAAATTACTATACCCTTCAGTACTGGAGTGCTTCTCTGTCCTTCATTATCTGAATGCTCTGGGAGAGCAGAAGTGGCATTGATAGACAGCTAAAAGATCTGAGTTTTTGTTTTGTTTTATTTTTTGCTTTTATTTTTTATTCTACCTTTTATCAGCTAAATGAGCTTGTATGAGTCACTCATATTTCTTTTACTTCTTTATCAAGAAATTGGTTATAATATATCTACTTCATATGGTTGTTATCAGGATGAAATCAGTGTATGCCTTCAGTAAGATGCCTTTCTTTTGACCTCTAATGTTGCATGCATGACTTAAACACAGCCTTAATGTGACCCTAAGTAGGACTATTGTAGCTTTTCATAATCAGATCACTTCTCCTATTCTTTGTTTATGCAAATTTATTCCAGTTCCCATTAATTTCAGCAGCACATGCATGTTTTAAATAGTTTTTTTTTTTCCTATTTCATCTGCCATGCTTTATCTATCTCCCAGCTTACCAAGTGTTGGACTTGGGCTTCCTTCGTGTCTACATAATCCATCTTGCAGGAGGGCCTTGTAAGACAATGTAAGTCAGAAAGAATCTTGCCCCATACGCTCCCACCTGAACACACATGTCGCTATTTGCTTGTCAGTGTTTTGGTGTTTTGTTAGTGGTTTTTATGTTCTTTATGCATCTGCTGGAATCTGTCCAAAGTACACTATGTAGCCATACGCTGTTGGATATCATTATCTATTATGATCAATGATCCAGTTTAAAGAACATCTAAAGAAGATGCCAAGGAAAAGTGTGTAATCTTTGATAGAAAATGTGGGTGTTGATAAAAAAAAAATCATTGTTTGATGAGTAAATTAAACATTTGCTTATCAGAAAAAAAAAAAGAAATTCCTATGTTCAAAGGAATTGCTTATTTTTTCATTAAATCCTCAGGATAAAAAAATAACTATTTTGAGAGGACTGTCTAAAGATGCAGTCACAGTTACTTTGGTAGCTGGCCCTTGTTCTGTACTAATTTAGTCTGAACAAGACCCGAGTGTGTGCTATTCTTTGGCTTTATAGTCCTCTAACCATAGGCACTGATGGCATTCATGATTATGGATTAAATAGGGCCAACTCTTGTCAGTAATTTGTTAGAAAAGTCCCACAGAGATACCCATGGTGCTGCTGAACAATGATGTTGGTAGTGTGTTGTTTTGCTTTAGGAAAAGCTATAGCATTCCAACATGAGATTCAATGCCTGGTTCTGGAAGCCTCCTCTCTATTTGATGTAAATTAAGCCTTGAGTACACTCTGCCTGGTATTGCAATTAGCTTCTGCGGCCTGACCAAATTCTAATGTGTGCAATTGCAGATTACTTACCACTGGATAAGAAATACACTCCGTCATAGCCTAGCTTTGTTATATAATTTTGCCTGGGGTTGTTAAATCACTGTTGCATTCTGACACTGTGTGTAGCCAGTGGGCTTTTGAAGATTTCAGCATGAAAGGCTCTCAAGAAAACATGAAAATCTTTTAACATAAGGTTATCTCCAGGAGACTACTTTTTGGTTTAGTTATGTGATTATATTTGAACAAATGTATTTTTCTTCACTTCTACTCAGTGTTTTTTTAAATCGATGGACTTTCATGATAGGTTTTCAGATCTTGTGCTTTCAATATCATTTTTAGGGGGTAGAAGTTTCAGAGTGAGATACTAAGTGTTTTGTGAGATGAATAAATTAAAATATCAATTAGACAATATTTTGCTGATCTGATTTTTTTCTGGAAATACAAATATTAGAAAACTGGTATTCTTAAGAGAAAATAAAATTTTTGGAGGGTAGCTGCTGGATAGTCTAATATTTTACCTACTGATGAAGTCACATTTTGCAGAAAGTATTAATTGAGGTGCAGTTGGATTCTTTGTGAGGGGGCAACAAAGGGCTGCTTGGTTAACACCAGGATCAGCAAACTACAGCCCACAGGCAAAATCAAGCCCACCAACTCTTTTTGTAATCAAAGTTTCAATGGAGTATGGCCACACCCATTTATTTATGTATTTCCTATGTCTGCTTTTATAGAGACTGTATGGCCTAAAATATTTATAGCTGGCTGTTTCTAGAAAAAGTTTGCCAAGGTGCCTGGATGGGTCAGTCGGGTGAGCGTCCAACTTCAGCTCAGGTCATGATCTCATGGTCTGTGAGTTCGAACCCTGTATCGGGCTCTGTGCTGACAGCTGAGAGCCTGAAGCCTGCTTCAGATTCTGCATCATCTTCACACTACTCCTCCCCCCTCCCACTCTGCCTCTCTCTTTTTCAAAAGTAAATAAATATTAAAAAAAAAAGTTTGCCAACCCCTGGTTATACCATTAACTTTATCTTGTTGAATCAGAATTGAGTGTGCACATCCTCCAAACTATGGGAGAATCAAACCACATATTTGACAAACAGTATAACCTAGGACTTTCCCGTCCCTTGGACTCTGGTTAGACATTGATGGCAACTGCAAGCTTCCCTTTGTCTTTCCTCTTTCTCAAGGTACTGGACCCTAGCTTTCATTTGTAATTGTGGCACCAGTAGTTTGGAGTTGATAAACTATTGTTGGACTGATGGTGTGTATTTTTACCCAAATCACTGGAGTTATGTTTTGAACCCAATGAAAACATTATGTGTTTTGCAGCAGCTTCACATTTTAGGTGGCCTGTTTAGAACTACCCTTGTGCTACAATTTGTTACATTATAAAGTAGAAAAACATACTTCTCTTTTATCGTTGGCCCAAGCTGGTCACACGTCTTTTTCTAAAACATTACTATAGACTTGATCAGAATTGATACCTGCATTTTGGAATAGGCTTACTTACCCCTGCATCACTTGGGAGATGGAGGGACACTGAGAATGCTTATTCTCCTTTGGCCCCTCCAGAACTACCCATTCTTCATCTATTTTATCTCGAATTCTTCCAAAAGCAGAACTTGAGAAAAGGAATACATGAAGGTAGTTATTTTGGGATATGATGTTAGGGAACACTAACTGGGGACTGAGATTAGTAACACCGAGAAGGAGGTGAAGCTAATCCAAGAATGGAATTATTGAAGTTGAGTGTTAGTTACTGTTATGAACGACTGGGGCTCAGTCTAGCTAAAAATTCTCTGAAGAACTATGTAGTTCCACTCCCAGAATGGTTTGCTCAAGACATGGAAGAGGATATATTTATTGACTGGCTTCCAATCCTGATTGGTTAAGGGTTTCCCCAGCAGCCACTAACTACCTTGCATGTACACTTTTGAGTATGCTGCAGCATGGATAGGCAGTCTAGTTTCATGTAGGGGTCTCACCCAGTGAAGGCAAAAGATTGCGAGGAATAAGAGATAGCTAAGTCCAGGGGCTATTGCTGCAGCTGGTTGACATAGAAATGGCCAGAAAAGAATAGTGGGCCAGGGGAATGTGAGACAGAACATAAAAGATGTATGTCTCACTGCCCTTCTTAACCTGCTCCATGCCTCAGAGGGCTGATCTCTGTGGCCTAGATCATCTGAGCTCCCTTGCCAATTTGACTTCTCATTGAGTCTTGGTACTAGGAGACATGACCAGAGATCTGAAGGCAGGAGAATAGAATGGTTGGGGTATTTATTTCCCCTGCTTCTTCCCTCCCTGTACTGCCACTGGATGCAAATCCAACTGGGTAGTGCTGCTTCTGAGGCTCCAGCTCTCTTTCGGTTTTGGTATTGCCATTCTCTTTATACCAAAAGCCACAGATATTTCCAGGAGGCCTTCTCCCACAGCTGTTGCTCTCCCTTGGATACAATAACCTCTTGTCCTTTTTTTTCTTCAGGCCTAGAGTAGGTTTTTAGTTTTCTGCTGCTGCTGATCCTTGGACCCTGCCCAACCACTCTAAACAGTCTTTTCATTAAACTTTCATCTGTTTAATCCTTTGTGCTTTGTTTTCAATCTAAATAAAATTGAGATTCTGTTAGCAGTAAAGAAGGGGGAAGTGTTTTTGGGGTTGGCATTAAAGAGCATCCATTATTCCTGTTATAAGGGCCAAGATCAACAGAAAGCTTGCCACCAATGTAATGACTTCAGTACACTTTGAAAAATAGCATAGAGATTGAATTCCTATTCTGGGACAGTTTTCATCTTCAATGGCCCCTATTTCCACATTTTGGATTATTGAACTAAGGCAAATGCTATATTTTAAATGCTGTATTTTAAATTTTCATTGCATTATTTTTTCTTCTTATAACATTACTGTTTTTTTTTTTTCAGTGTAAAGGATTAAAATAATGCAAAAAGGTTTAAAGATGAAACTGAAAATCTCCTTTAATTCAACCTCCCACAGAGAAATATTAATATATTGGTATGTTTTCTTTCAAACATTCTTGAATGGAACTATAAAATAAGTCAGCACTTCCATTTTATGTGTGGAAGGAGGACACAGAAAATATGTAGATGGGGAGAGAGTAAAGGAGAATTAAGTCACTTTGTTGCTGGGCAAGCACCAAGTTTAAATATCTCTTATTATTCAAAGATGCACAAACAAGAAAAAAGAATATAGAAGGAAAAAAAAGAAAAAAAAGCAGTAAATATTTATAATTTCCCCCCCAAAACATAAGTCAACAATCAAAGGAAGACCATGCTTTTCAAGAACATTTTCTATGGTTAAATACTTGTGGCAACTTAAATGCCATCATGGGGATATGGATAAATGAATTATGGTGGGTTAATTCAGTTGTACTTGCTCATTACTTTGAGAACAGTGTTAAATTTTTGAGAACAATGTTATTTCAATGAATGGACGTGATAGCCATTCTGTGATGCATATGAAGTGTTTATAAGCATGTTAAAAAGATATTTGTTCAAATGCTATTTGTGCACTACTTTGAGAACAGTGTTATATGTCATACGTTAATAGAATGAGGTAGACTACTATATGATAATATGAAATGATCTTCAAGATGTATTAAGTGAAAAAATCAAGGCTAACATAAAATGATCCCATTTGTATTAAAACCAGAAAACATAGGGGCACCTGGGTGGCTCAGTTGGTCAAACATCCAACTCTAGATTTTGGCTCAGGTCATGATTTCATGGTTCATGAGTTTTAGTCCTGTGTCGGACTCTGTGCTGACAACGCAGAGCCTGTTTGTAATTCTCTCTTTCCCTGTCTCTCTGCCCCTTCCTTGATCTCTCTCTCTAAATAAATAAACTTAAAAAAAAGCACAGAAAACATAAATATGCATTTACATGCTCTTGTATACATATTTCTGGAAGGAAATGAAAAATTATTAACAATTTTTGATTTTAGGAAAGGGGTAAATATTTGGGATGAGAGATTTGCTTTTAATTATATATATTTTTGTCATGTTTGATTGCTTTTTCTGTTCACATATTACTTATTCAACTGGAGGAGATTACTTGAGGGAACAAAATCACATTTTAATTGTGCACTCAATTAACTTTCAGAAGGCACAGAATCTCTGAAAATGAGAGAAGAAAGAGGATATAAAAAAAGTAGAAAGGGGTTTCTACACAGTTGTAAGTAAAAAGGGAACTGACAAGAAAAGTTTAAATTGGAAAGAAATTTAAAATGTAATGAGGAAATTAAAGCATATGTTAGAGTACAGATAAAAATCATTTCTTAAGAGAAATAATGGTGACTTGAAAGACTTCTTTCAACAATTTCCCGGAATTCATAAGATAAGTATAAGAAAAAAGGAGAAGATATTAACAAGAAAGAAGAGGACAGGTGTATAAGGCAAAGAAGAGAAGTTCAACCTACAGAAAATTGTTCTTCCAAGAGAAGAGAAAAAAATTGAACAGAGCAACATCAGGAAATAATGGCGTAAAACCTTCTTGAGGTGAAGAACATCCTGCAGCAGCACATAAAAATTGGGCAAAAGAAAAACAACATTTAGACATATTCTAGTGAAATTTTTGAATTTTAACAGGAAATAAAGAATCTTCAATGAAGAAGGAAAATGTAGTGAGAACTGACTGGCTGATCTTAATCCAGCATAATAATGAACATTAGATGTCAGTGGAGTAATGTCTACAGAATTTTAAAGTAAGTAAAAATAATTTGAGATCTAACCCTGAATTTCCTGTTTAGTCATGGTAACTATCATGTATAAAGAGAGACTTTTTATTTAGTATATATTGATGTACTTATTATGAACTTTAGAAAATATACCCCACATATTACTCCTGATGAAAAAAGATTACATTAAGATACATTTAAACCAGACAAGATTTTAAAAATAATTTTATTTTTAAAGAAAATAAATGTTTCTCATCCTTTCTGCTCCTGAAAGGATGAAGTAGACATGTTTCTCTTTATTCTTCCTGCTAAGTACAAACTTCCTGCACATTACATATAAAACAACTATAAGAAGACTTTGAAAGGTGGAGAGAAGTCACTAACTGACGATCTTGGGACCCAAGAAATAACACAGTGCTAAATTCCCTTGGATTTCCTCTTTGCCTCATACATCCCAGATTTGGAGCTAAAGAAGCCAGCAACCCAGAAAAACCAATGGATACAGATTTAAAAATCCCACCAAAAGCTTCCTCCTTCTAGTCAAAGGACCAGGTAAGGGGAAGCCTAAAAATACTGAAAACTTTTAGACAATAAGCACTCTATTATAACAAAAAACCTCAGAAATTCTCTGACCTCTCTCTCACCCATGACAACAAAGTTTGAGTGGGGATCCTAGACTTCTGTCCTTGCCAGAATGGGGCAAGGTTTTCATTCTTTAGGTCAGGGTGGTGTCAGAGAAGGCTGAATAAGGGCCCAAACTTCCATATCTGTTGGGCAGTAGTAAGGAGGCCTCACACACTCTGCTGTGCCAGTGGAAACCACATAGAAATCTTGGACTTCCAACCCAGTGCAGTAATGAAGCACTTCTACTCCTCCTTCTGGAGTAGTGTCAGAGGACATCTAGAATGGAGTCAAGGGTCTCATCACTTCCCAGGTTAAGAAGGCCACTCATATTTCCCATGACGTCAGTTGAGACCACAATGAACAATTTTATACACATAAATTTGATAGTTTATATGAATGGACCAATTCCTCAAAAAAGCAAATTACCATAATTCACCCAGTACAAAATAGATAATTTGAATAGCTCTGTAACTATTAAAACATTGAATTAATTATTTTAAAACATCCTAAACAGAAATCTCCAAGCCTAGATGGTTATCCTGGAGAATTCTACCAAACATTCAAGGAAGAATTCACATCAGTTGTATACAATCTCTTCCAGAAATGAGACAAGAGGAAAGTATTTCCCAACTCATTTTATGACACTAGTTTTACTCTGATAAAAAAAAATTAGTCAAGGGGTGCCTGGGTGGCTCAGTCAGTTAAGCATCTGACTCTTGGTTTTGGCTCAGGACATGATCTCACAGTTCATGAAATTGAGTCCTGAGTCAGGCTCTGTGCTGACAGTATGGAGCCTGCTTGGGATTCTCTCCTCTCTTTGTCCCTAACTCCCACTCTCAAAAATAAATAAATAAGCTTAAAAAATTAGTCAAAGACAGTACAAAAAAAGAATTATAGACCAATCTCCTTCATGAATTTAGAGGCAAAATTCTTAACAAAATATTAGCAAGTAGAATTCAGCTAAATATAAAAAAATATGCATGATGAATAAGTGGGATTTATTCCAACAGTGCAAGGCTGGTTTAATATTTGAAAATTAACCAGTGTAATCCACCAGATTAACAGAATAGACAGAAGAAATTATATGCCTATAGCAAGCAATGCTGAAAAAGCATTTGTCATAATTTAGTACCTATTATGTCAAAAAGCACTTTACATAATTCAGTACATATTTACCACAAAGACTTTCAGAATAAATAGGAATAGAATGGAGCTTCTTAAATTTGATAAAAATCATGTACAAAAATCCTACAGGTAATATTTTACTTGTGAAAGACTGAATACACTCCTCTAATATTGGGAAGAAGGTAAAGAGATATCTACTCTCAACAATTTTATTCAATATGGTGCTAGAAGTTCTACCTAAAGCAAGAAGGCAAGAAAAGGAACTAAAAAGTATTAGATTAGGATGGAAGAAATGGAAATGGAATTAGAATGGAGGAAAAAGCCTGTTTCTGTTTTCAGAAGACGTAATCATCTACAAAGAAATCTCAGAGAATCTACATAAAAACTCATGGAATTAGTGGGGCACCTGGGTGGCTCAGTCAGTTAAGCATCTGACTTCAGCTCAGGTCATGATTTTGCAGCTCGTGGGTTCCAGCCCCATGTCGGGCTGTGTGCTGACAGCTCAGAGCCTGGAGCCTGCTTCAGATTCTGTGTTCCCCTCTACTACTTGCACTCTGTCTCTCTCTCTCTCAAAAATAAATAAATAAATAAAATAAGCATTAAAAAAACTCATAGAACTAATAAGTGAGTTTAGTAGAGTCACTAGAGAGGCATAGAAAAATCTATTTTATTTCTATATATTAGCAATGACCATGTAGAAATCAAACTTAAAAATAAAATACCATTTAAATTTTCTCAAAAAACCCCAGAGAAAAATACTTAGGTGTAAAACTATCAAATCTATCAAAATGTGAACAAGACTTGAATACTAAAAACTACATTCTAAATTCAAACATTCAATGCTTTCATAAGAATGCTGATGAAAGAAATCAAAGATTACCTAAATAACTGAAGAGATGTACTGTGTTCATGAATTGGAAGACTCAACATAGTAAAAATGTCAGTTCTCCACAGATTGATATACAAGGTTTTCTTTAATATCTTTAATTTATTTTTGAGAGAGTGCAAGTGGCAAGAGGGGCAGAGAGAGGAGGACAGAGGATCCAAAGCAAGCTCTGCACTGACAGCCGCGAACGGATGTGGGGCTTGAACTTATGAACCAAAGATCATGACCTGAGCCAAAATTGGATGCTCAACCAACTGAGCCACCCAGGTGTCCCTTGATATACAGGTTTAATCAATTCCTTTCATAATCCCAGACATATATTTTGTAGATACGCTCAAGGTTATTAGACTTTTTATTTATATTATTATTTTTAATTAGTTATTTATTTTGAGAGAGAGACAGCATGAGTGGGGGAAGGGAGAGAGAAGGAGAGAGAGAATCCCAAGCAGGCTCCACACTGTCAGTGTAGAGCCTGATGTGGGGATCAAACACCTAAACCACAGATCACGACCTGAGCCAAAGCCAAGAATTGGACACGCAACTGACTGAGCCACTCAGGTGCCCCAAATTTTATTTTTAAGAGAGAGAGAGAGAGAGAGAGAGAGAGAGAGAGAGAGAGAGAGAGAGAGAGAGAGATGCCTGTGTGGCTCAGTCTGTTAAGCCTCTGAATTTGGCTCATGTTATGATCTCATGGTTTGTATGTTGGAGATCCAAGATGGGCTCTGTGCTGACAGCTCAGAGCCTGGAGCTTGCTTCAGATTCTGTGTCTCCCCCTCTCTCTCTGGCCCTCCCCCACTCGCTGTCTCTCTCTCAAGAATAAATAAACATAAAAAAGAGAGAGAGAGGCAGAGTCTGTGTGTGTGTGTGTGTGTGTGTGTGTGTGTGAGTGTGCTTGCATGTACACAAGTGGGGGAGGGGCAGAGAGAATCTCAAGCAGATTTTACACCCAAGGCAGAGTCTTACACAGGACTCGATTACACGAACCATGAGATCATGACCTAAGCCAAAATCAAGAGTCGAATGGTCAACCAGCTGAGCCACCCAGGCACTCCAAGCTTACTCTGCCTTTTAAATGGTTAAGTCAAAGAACCAGAATAGCTAGAACAACTTGAAAAACAATAAATTAGGAGGAATCAGTGTACCCAATTTCTACAGCATCCTGACTGTATGTTATTGGCAGGATAGATACATAGATCAATGAACAGAATACAGAATTGAGAAATAGACCCACACAAATATGCCTACTTGATTGTTTACAAAGGTACAAAAGCAGTCCAATGGAGGGAAACTAGTCTTTTCAACAAATGGTGCTGGAGTAAAGTGGACATCGATAGAAAACCAGATATATAAACCTTTGGAAAACCAAAAGTAATCTACTAGTTATAAATAGAAGTAAAACAAAAAGTATGACCAATATAGCAAAACATGGGAGAAAAAAGAGTAGACATAAAAGAATAAGTCTAGCAAGTAGGGGGCATAAAACATGTTATATATGTAAAAGGAATAGAGTAAGACCCAATATATAAATTATGATAATACATTTAAGTGGGTTGACCTTTCTAATAAGAAAACAAAGATGTTCAAGTATAGTTAACAAACACATATCAAATAAAATGGCAAAAAAAATTCTAAAAAGGTAAATGCTAAAGAAGAGATATATGAAGAAGGAGTATTTCAAAGTAAAAGCTAGTAAGAAGATACATTAGGCAAACACAAACAGATACAAAACACAGATAGTAATATTAACATCAAAGAAAATAGAATTCATGGCAAAAACCATTAAAGGGGACCAGGAAGGTTTTTTTTTTTTTTTTGTATAAATGTAATAGTTATTAATTTGAATGTACTGAATAAAATCAAAATATATAAGAAAACACTAAAAATATGAGATTTTGAACACACCTCTCAGTTTTTTTAATGTTTATTTATTGTTGAGAGAGAGAGAGAGAGAGTGAGTAGGGGAGGGGCAGAGAGAGAGGTAGACACAGAATCCGAAGCAGGCTCCAGGCTCTGAGCTGTCAGCACAGAGACCGATGTGGGGCTCGACCCATGAGCCTTAGAGCTGTGAGATCATGACCTGAGCTGAAGTCAGCTGCCCAACCAACTGAGCCACCCAGGTGCCCCCATACCTCTGAGTTTTGAACAGATCAGTCACACATAAGGAAAAGAACATTTTAATCAATTAATCGTAGCATTTAATAGTATAATTTATAACATTTATATTTATAATATATAATAAATATCCTATGTAGTATTATAGTATAATAATATGGTATACAAAATAAAATAATAGTGTCTGAATTAAATAATTTATAATATATTTCATTCAAACTCTATTTATTACTAACAGTATACATTTTTGTCAACCCACAATCAAACATTTACAAAAAAATTGAGAACTTATTTTGCACAAAGAAACCATAAGTTCTAGAAAGCAGAATATAATGGGTACATTTTTGGCTCTAATGAAAATAAACCAGAAATTAATAATAAGGAAGCAAAATATCTCCAATTTTTTGTTTGTTAAGATTAAACAAACATTAATACAAACTGGTGTTCTGCAAACTCAAAGAGAAGTTCAAATCAGTTATTAGAAAAAACAATGGCAAGGAAGTCGTTAAGTAAAAACATTAATGGCATCTTATCAAGCCTGCAATCAGAAGCAAATTCATAGTTTTATATTTTTTCATTATTAAACAAGAAAAAAATAAAGCAATTAACTCAGTAAATTCTTAAAGGTAAAACCAAATAACAGGAAGTTAAGCAGGACCTTGTGTGTTCTGTTCAGAGCTGGGGGCGCAGGCCTGTGTCCTGAAGCTAGGACATGTGCTCTGTAAACATTTGTTAAGTTGATAAGTGAATGAGTGATTAAGCGAATAAAAATAGAATTTGTGGAATAAAAAGAATATTAATAGAACTGAAAATCTATGACTTCCTAAAGAGGCTCAGTCTGCATTCTTCTTAAAAAAAAAAAAAAAGTTTATTTTTCCTGAGAGAGAGAGAGAGGCAGAGAGAGAGAGGCGCAGAGAGAGAGAGGGACAGAGAGAATCCCAACCAGACTCCAAGCTGTCAGCACAGGGCCCGACGTGGGTCTTGAACCCACGAACCTAAGATCATGACCTGAGGCAAAACCAAGGGCTGGACGCTCAACCAACTGAGCCACCCAAGTGCTCCATCAGGCTGCATTCTTGAAGAGGACTCCACCCTTTGCTCTGGGAAGCTATGATAATGGACAGAAAGGTGCAAGTACCTGTTTCTAGGGCAAACAGGTGAGCTGAGCCAAGTGTGGTCTCAGATGTACGGGTGGGGGTGCTAGAGGCCTCATGGTTCATTTCTGGAATGTTCGGCACCTTCTAGGGGGAAATCTGTCACAGTGGAAGGTTTGTCTTAGAACCTCTCCTGAACACACAGTTTTAAATAGGAGAAGGTTGTTATACTGCTGGGCCTGAGAAACGGAAGGAGAGGGAGGGTTTTCATTGTTACAGGAAAGAATGTAGAATCATTAAAGACTCATTTTGATTACTCACTTCCTTCCAGAAAAGAAAGAGCAACAAATAGTATCCCAAGCTAATGACACATTGTGAGATATATTAACTGTAGAGAAAGTCACTTTTCACAGTTTCCTGTTTCAAGTCACTCTGACTGGCTGCCTTCACTTCTATGTGCAACATCCCCAAGTCTTCTGCTGTTGAGGGGAAATGATATATTTTTATCCATTATCAATCCTTAGCTCTCAAAAAATTCCCATTCCTTTTACCTGTGAAAAAAATCAGCCAAATTGAAATGAAAGTCTTCAAATTTCAAAATATTGAATAATATACATAATTAAAATTTCCTATCATAGCCTGGCCTCCCACTTAAAAGAGCCCAACATACTCCTTTTGAATTAGATAGTATTTTTCAAGATCCTGTTTAGACTCCTACTCAACCCCTCTAACTTCTCAGGTGCTTCACACAAAAGACTGGTTTGCCGTTTTGCTTTTGTTTGGAAGGTCACCTTTATCAGGGCTATAATTAATTCTTTCCAGGCTAATAGTGTTCCCTGTGATTCACACAGGTCTTAAGGGGAGAAAATTGATAATCTAATAACCATAGCAAAGTGAGACATCTTCACCTTCCAGACCAGGTATCTGGCTTTCTCTTTTTTGGCTTACAATGTGGTCTGTGGTTATGAGTGCTGCTAGCTGTAGGAGAAATTAAAAAAAAAAAAAGTTCCTTGGCTTTCTGCAGGTTAGCAGCATGTCCCGGTTTTCAAGTACAAAGTCAGATTCTGAGTCAGCCCATCCCTGTACCTGGAATCAGAGGCTTTTCATGCTATAAGATACAACAGCTTAGCTTGCATGAGGTTTTTGGGAAAAAGCCAAATATTCAAAAAACCATCTGCTTCCACTGCTCATAAATCACAGAAATGATTGCCCTTGATCTGCAGCCATTCCCCATTATAGAGGATATTGGTTTCCAAAAGATGTCACAGCATATTGAAATGAGACAGTCTCTTCCAAGCAGAAAATTCCTCTTCACAATTACATGATATAGTGGAGTAGAATTATGTCATGTTAGCCCTCAAAGGCAGATAGGATCTCAGAGAAGATGCAGGTGGAGGAGTGGTTGTAAATTTTGCAACTAGCATAAAGGACAAGCCACTAACATTTTTTATGCTTTGCTCCAGTCAAATGTTGTAAGAGTTTGAAATGATTGGGAGCGATGAGTTGTATTTCTGAAGATGTCTTTTAACCAGGTGTCCATCTTGTCACTTGTAATACTGTTTCGCACCAAGAGTGAAGACAACGGCAGTTAATAGAATGAGTATAAAGAATGACTGTACTGCAAACAGCCCTTGAAATCTAGACACCGTTATTATTTAGCACTTGGGGAGCCATCTGCAGAATACTTGGCATTGTGCAAAGCATAAGGGATGGCAGGACAGCTGGCCGATGGCTCTGATGATCTAAGTGAGACACAACCTTCTGAGGAGCTGGCATGGCACATGCATGCTCCACTTATTTACCCTCTGTTGTAACAGCTAGTGAAGGACTGGGTCTGAAATCCACAAAGCATTGGGAAATTCCTACTTTAACACCCAGGGTTCATTCCAGCTGGGCTGATCTGACAGCATGTTTCTGGGTGATCTGTAGGGAACAACTTGCAGTAACAGGCTCATAAGTAGTATCTTTGTGGAGGAAACGGTTCCAGTGGGGGTTCTCTCATCCTAAGTTTACTTCACCATCTGGCCTGAAGTCACTAATGTGGTGTATACCTATCTTGATTGACATGAAAATTCTATTGTTATTAAGTGGTGTTATGTGTCTCTGGTAAGTATTCAGATGGTCTTCAATAAGCAGTAAGTACTATGAGTGTTAACCAACCTTGATGATCATTTTTGGTTTAAATTTGTTTTTCATGATGGTCCTGTGAGATTTTATTGACCTGTTTTAGCTACTGAGGATGTTGGGCTATCTTATGTCTCATGCTTGGGACTGGGAAGTAGGGAAAAGTCCAGAGTGGGAGAGAAAAGAAGAAGACAGTAGATAAGCGAAAGATTTTGGTGTTTTACAGACTTGGGTTTGCATTCCAGTTCTACTGCTTAGGAAATACATGATGTTGGACAAGTTATATAACCTCTCTATGGCTAATTTTCTTCATTGATAATAATAATGCTACCTCATAAGAATGTTATGAGGATTAAAATATGCATATATGTATAGCCAAATGAGTACTCAATAGTGGGTAGCTATTATTACTCCCATTCAAGAAAGTGATAATTCCAGGACAAACTCTGATAGAGTAAAGTTAGTGTCTGAGACAGAATTGAACAACCAAAGTGAAAATAAAGACTAGGGCAAGATCATTTCCTTTATCCCTCAATTCCTTATGTGTTTCATCAGTTCTTATGGGGATAGATTGTTCAGACCGAATTAATATTGAACACTCTGTGTGTATGTGTGTGTGTGTGGGGGGGGGTGCATGTACACATGCATGTGCCTGTTTCTGTGTGTACATGCTTCAGTTTGCAAGGAAAAGAAATAGGCTCTGTACCTGAGGGATGGAGATCTGTCTCAAGGACACATAGGAAGTAAAGAAATACTGGGAGCTCTTTGCAGCTACCTTGGGCGTCAAGAGCCTGGAATGAGGTTCCCAGCTTTTTAGGCTACAGCAGCAGCTCCAGTGACTGCTGTGTGTGAAGACTCAATCATTCATCATTCCTCAGACAGATGCCCATTACCCACTGCCCCTGTGCTCTAGTGAGCACAATTGTCTTGGCTAAAGTTGTACCTTACCCTCCTTCTCTTGACTTTCAGAACAACTCGTTGTCTGCCTTCTATTGCTTCTCTCTGAGGACCGAGTCTCCAGTTGTCTTGTATGTACTCCAAGAACTTGCCTCCTTGGCATAGTTGAGTGATCCAAGGATGGACGCCTAAGCTGAGACAATATTATTCTTTCTCACAGGAATTACAAACTCAGGATGGATAGGTAGGGAGGAGCAGCTGAGTGTTGTTAACAGCCACCCTCCAGAGCAGGGTTTCTCAACTCTGGCACTTTGACATCTTAAGCTGGAAAATTTGTTGTGGGGGCTGTCCTATCTGAGCATTATGGGATGTTTAGCTGTATCCCTGGCTTCTACCCACTAGATGTTGGTAGCACACTCTCCGTACCCCTCTCTCCCCATCAGTGTGACAATAAAAAATGTATCCAGATCTTGCCAAATGTCCCTTTGGGAGGGAAAAGCACTTCTGGCTCGGAACCATCACTCTAGAGCAGTGCTAGAAAAGTGTGGCCTAAGGACTGACAGCGTCAGCATCATCTGGGAGCTACTTACGCATAGAAAATATTGTCTCTCACATCAGAACCAATGAATCAGAATCCAGTGGTAGAGTACCAGACGATACATTTCACAAGGTTTGCAATGACTTTTATGCTTACTAAATTTTGAGAACCACTGCTCCATACTTTGTTATCCCAGGTGTGATTGGAGTGTCCACAGCCTCAGATCATATGAGAGTTTGTTAGGAATACAGAGTCTTAAACCCACCCCAGACCCAGGTTCAGCATCACCTAGGAACTTGCTGTAAATGCAAATTATGTCTAATTGATTTTTATGTATATCAGAAACTCAGATTGGAGCCCAACAATCTGTTTTAATAAGACTTCTAGGTGATTTTGATACAGATACCTTCAACAATGGCTGCGGATTGGAATCACCTTTGGGATTTTAAAGAATATTGATACTTGGGTCTTATTCCAAAAGATTCTGATTTTAACTCATTTAGGGTATGGACTGAGTATCAACACCAGAATTTTATAATTCTCTTGTAATTATCATGTGCAGGAAAACTCGAAAACCACCACCAAAGACAGAGGGTCTTCAAACTCAACTGAAAATGTCTGGAGTTTCCATGGTTTCTTCACATCTCAAATCTTCATTGCTCAACCCCTATTTTAATTTGGGGGCCACTTCTATACTCTTCCAATAACGTTTTCAACTAAGCTAGCCAGAACCCATTTCTGTTGCTTACAACCTTAATAACCTCAACCCAAATAGCCATCATATAGGGGAGACATTGAGGTAGACTCTCAGGAAATCTATAAAGTCAGGTATTTGGAAATGGTCATTGGATTGTATGTGTGAGGGGGAAGCACCCCAGTATATTCTGGGATAGAAAACTAGAAGTCTGTGATACACAGTCAGCCATGAGGGACACTGTTCAAAAAGTATCTTCCTGCCTGTAGCCATTGGGCAAAAGGTTGCAGCTAGAAGTCATTAGCTTGTAATACTCAAAGGAGCTGAGGGATTGGTGCACTGGCTTGGACATGGAGGTTTGGGTAAGCCATCAACAATAGCTTCTATATGGGTTCATTACACTGATGATGTTAAAGTGATGGGCCTCGGAGAACAGGAAATGGGGGATACCTCAGATGTTTGGGTCCAAGGGCTAGGAGATAATGCCTACAAAATTTCTGGGGTTTGATACTTTGACATTTCTATGGCATTAAAGATTTAGAGTATTCTGGGTTATTATTTCTATTTTATTTTTTTATTTCGTTTTAATTTTTTTTTGAGAGAGAGACAGAGAGAGCGTGAGCAGGGGAGAGGGGCAGAGAGAGAGAGGGAGACACAGAATCTGAAGCAGGCCCCAGGCTCTGAGCTGTCAGCACAGAGCCTGATGTGGGGCTTGAACTCATGAACTATGGGATCATGACCTGAGCCAAAGTCAGAGGCTTAACTGACTGAGCCACTGAGGGCACCCCTGGGATATTATTTCTAAAGTAAAGGGCAAGTGTATGTACCTGGTGTCTCCTACCATGGAGAAGGAGGCACAACACGGGGCACGGTGGTCTTCTACATATTCTGAAGATAGTTTATGATTATTTGAAAGAACATGTTGTGTATTGTCTGTGACCTATTTATTTGTTAATTTGAGTCAGCTTTCGTAGGTTTTAGTGTGTAACAAAAGCCTTGAGAATCTGAATGGCTTGCAAAAATAAGCATTTACTTTTCCTTTCTTTGAATCACACATTGCCATGACAGCTGTCCTACAGGTAGCAGGGAGGGCTCAGGGTGCTCTATGTCTTTTCATTGTAGGCCCAAAGCTGAAAGAGTGCCACCTACTTGGGATGTTCTCCTGGTGCAGGGTGGGGGCTCAAGAGAACAATTCATACACGTCACATCTTAAAGTCTCTTTTAGGAACTGGAATACTGTTATATTCACCCATATTCCATTGATCAAAGCAAGTCATATGGTGGCGAAACCCACAGTCTGTGAGAGAAGGAAACACAGAGTAAAACACGGCAAGATAAGACGGAGAAAGAATTATAAATTTATCTGAAAGTCTCCCAGACCAAGAGATTTGGCTCTTTCATACTAAAGTTCATGTTGTTTTTTACTCAACCCTAATTACCCAGCAGTTCCAAAGGTACTGTTTGGAGACCAGGATGCACAATGGAGTCTGTGATAAGCCCTCATGGGACAATCCAGTCATGATCTCTAGAATTTGAGAGCAGAGCCATGCTCTTCTTTCTAGGTAACTCCTCCTTTTTAAAGGGACTCTGGTGAAGACAGAATCCCTGCTCTTGGACAACTACAGGCTTTGAACTATTTATAAGCAACTAATGCTATTTGATATACTTAGCTTGAAAGCTGGGTATAGCTAGTAATATTCCATTATCAGATCAGATACCAAAGGCACGAATAGTTTGTACAATCAGGTTGCACATGTTCCCATCGTTCACATTGCCATGAGTTCCTCAGTTTATACCTATAGATAGTTTCATGGGTAGTTTCCCATAACCATGTGGCTAAAGATAAGACATTCTCCTTGGCTCTCTGTAAAATACTGATATGAATTGGAAGTAGCCTGTTGTATTACAGCTCCAGATAGGAGTGGCCCTGAAAGATGGTGGAGAAAATTAAACCTCTCTCTGGCCAGAAAACCAAACATAACAATTTGCTATTTACTTTGCCTAGAAGGAAATTTGGCTTAAAATCAGGATTTGTATTGATTTTTAGGCGATTTTTTTTGTCTGACCCTTGTTGGGAAAGAGCAAGATTAGGATAGTGTTGACAAGATAGTAAAGGAATGTTTGACTGGATCTCACAGAATGAGCTTGGAGCATGAAAACAGTTGTGTCTCATTTATACCTTTCAGAAGACTTTCACTGTGGAAGAGACTCTTAGTTGTCAGGTAGACAGGATGGCCCATAGCTACCAGTCTTTTTCCTTTATTAGGCAGTACAGGTTTTAATCAGCCGGCTTATGAATAAAGCAGGCATGGTGGCAGAGATAGATGCTATACTTGCTATAGGCTTAACTTTGTGAATTTCACCTCACTAGATATGACTTGCCTAGTTAGTATCAGTGCTGAGTGACCAATTTTTCAAGCAATGGCTTCAAATCCTGAACCACAATCTGGCACCAAACCTCAGGGGTGCTTCCTGGATACCCAGTAATTAGATCAACTAAATTGGGCACCTGTCATCAGTGAATAAATCAGATTCTTTCTTTCTCTTTCTTTCTTTCTTTCTTTCTTTCTTTCTTTCTTTCTTTCTTTCTTTCTTTCTTTCTTTCTTTCTTTCTTTTCCTGTAAGAATAGATATGCATGTTCTGGACTTATATTTCTTTTTCTTCCTATACTCGTCTTTTTTGAGTTTATTGAAGGTCATATACTCTGTCAGAGTAAACATGTGACCCCTAAATTCACAGCAAAAGTAGTAAACAATGGGATGATACCCAAGGGATTACTGGACCCTATCATATGCCCTGTCATTCAGAAAATACTGGCCTTATAGGATGATTCAATGACCTAATAAAAACCCAGCTGTGACATGAGCTGGCGGTTATCACCTTGCAATTTTAGGGTGCTATTTTGTAAGATGCACTATTTGGTCTATATCTGTTATTGGCAGATTTGTAGAGGAAAATTCCAAGACATCCTTGGAACATCCTTATTTTTTTTTTCTTTATGAGAGTAAGTTATTCAAACTTTTCTTCACTTTTATGAAATAACTTGGTACATGTCCAACAAGCCACCTTCCCCTTTCTTGCCTTAGTTTGTCAGTTGGTTTCAGTTGCTTGCAACCAAGGATTCTTTTTTTTTTTAATATAATTTATTGTCAAGTTAGCTAACATACAATGTATATACAGTGTGCTGTTGGCCTTGGGAGTAGATTCCCATGATTCATTGCTTACATACAACACCCAGTGCTCATCTCAACAAGTGCCCTCCTCAATGCCCATCACCCACTTTCCCCTCTCCCCCTCACCTTCCCATCAACCCTCTGTTTGTTCTCTGTATTTAAGAGTCTCTTATGGTTTGCTTCCCTCTCTGTTTGAAATTATTTTTCCCCTTCCCTTCTCTGATGGTCTTCCGTTAGGTTTCTCAGATTCCACATATGAGTGAAATCATACGATATCTGTCTTTCTCTGACTTATTTCACTTAGCATAATACCCTCATGTTCCATCCATGTTGTTGCAAATGCACCCAAGGATTCTTAATGAATACACCCTACTACTAAAGTATGTTTCTTCTTCTTCTTTTAAATAGCTATAAGAGAAGCCATAATGATCATTTTCATTGAAGCAAATAAAATAGTTGACAATTTTTCAAAAATATGGTGGACATTTTAGTTGTACACCCAGTATCCATTCTTCTTTACTTTATTCCTAAAAGAAGTCTTGATATTCTTTAAGAAAGAAAGGTGCCCACTTTTAAAACATGAATTTCCCAGCCTCTTCTGCTGCTGGGGATGACTAAAGAGAGACATAGCTCTAAGTAGATGCTGCTTTCGGAAAAGCATTTGAAAGGGAACAAGTAAGTCTTTCACCTTTTGCCCTCAGCATTTCCTTCTTTTCTCTTGCCTAGATAGAATTCAGAGTGAGTTGAAGTTGGAGCATCTATCTTGTATCCCATGGATTAACAATGTAACGCAAAGCCACCTGCTGAGGATGACAGGGCAGAAGATAGGAGCTGAGACACTGATGTCATTGTGAAGTCCTTGGACTAACCACGGATTGCCAACCTCTGAACTTACTCTAATGAGAGAAGAGCTGAGACCTTTTTGATTAAATCACTGTATTTTGGGTTCTGTTACATTTAAATGAAGGCAACATTGAATTGGCACACATAACTTCCCTTTTTATTAGAGTTTCAGGACAGAACAAAAACCTTTTTATTTCCATATAGATGACAGAGCTGCACAGATTATTTGAGGCTGTTGAAAGAACAATTTATGGCCATTTTTTTTCTTTTTTAGAGATTGAAATAACTAATAACTTTTGTTAAGATTGCTATGATTTTAGCTGACAAAAGGAACATAGATGAGGAATTTAGGAGAGGAATAGGTTTTGATGTGCCAATTTCAGGCACATCTGCTTGTCTTCAATTTATTTCCCAAACACAGAAATTACCTTATTTGTTAAAAGGTGCTGTTTTTTCCCTGTTACCATTGAATTCTACCATCACCAGGGAATGTGCTCTTCCCTTTAGTGGTGCTGATGGCTTTGTGTTTTACCTTCAGCTCTGCAGAACTCTCTCCAGATTTCCTTGAGAAATATTCACAGTTGCCTCAATAAGCAGTCCATTGTGAAGATTTTTTGCATGGCTAATTTAAGGGCCTTGTCTTTAGGTTCTCTGGTTCTCTTTCTTACTAAATAATCATTGAAGTTTTATACGTGACCATCTGTGGGCTTCCTGCATAAAATGCAGGATTTTATGTCACTGTATCTACCATGCCAGAGCACAGGAAGGTAAACTTCAAGAGCCCCAGGGTTGAACACTGAAATATCTAGGCCAAAATCTAGACAGAAATTTGAGTATCACAGTATCCTAGAGCTGGAGGAGGTCTTCAGGATCATGTCACTTAAGTCCCGATGTCAAAGATGCCTACACAAAAGCTAAGAAGGCGAGAGGACCTACCCTACTCTGTAAGTAGAATCAGGAACAACGGAACCCTAATTTCTGATGTAGAGTTCTTTCTAGGGCCTTACACCTCTCTTTCCTTCTCTGTTCAGGTTGAGAAACCTCATACTTGGTTTCTCTTTGAACTTCCTCCCAAGTCACCATTCATTGCTATTCCTACTTCTTTTGAACCTTTCCCCCTTAAAGCAGAAAGCATTTGTATCTAGTTGTTCAGTCATAAGGTACTTTCTTTGCATGTGTCTGAAGTTGCTACGTAGAAGTCAGACACTGGCTAACACTGGGACACTCCCCTCCTGAGGCGGGATTGTGGAGGCTTCTTTTGTAGTGACAGCTCAGAGCTTTACCAAGAATTCTCATCCTAGGCATTTCCACTCCTTCTTGTATTTTAAGAACTTCTACATTAGTTCCCTATGGCTGCTGTAATAAAATGCCACAATGTTGGCTTAAAACAGCACAAACTTATTCTCTTACAGTTCTGGATGCCAGAAATCTGAAATGGTTTTCACTGGGTTGAAATCAAGGTGCCGGCAGGAATGTGCACTCTTCTGAGACTCCAAGAGAGAATCTTGTCTTTGCCTTCTCTGGTGTCTAATGCCTGCTTGTCTTCCTTGGTCTGTGGCCCCTCCTTTCATTTTCAAAGCATATCACTCCACTCTCAGCTTCCATCTCCTTTCACTGGAATTTCCCTCCGCCTGTCTCTTTTAAGAACACTTGCTTCCATTAGGGTTCACTTGATCATCATGGGTAACCTTCCTATCTCAGGACCCTTAACTTAATCACATTTTCAAAGTCACTTTGGCCACATAGGTAATACTGAGTTTCCAGAGATTAGAGCCTGGATGTCTTTGGGAACCATTATTCATCTTACCACAACCATCCTCTTTTTGACCTTTATCTGGCCATTTGGTTGTATTGGGTACTGACATCTACATACACCTGAACACAGTGTACATCCCAAGATTAAGGTGCCTTCATAGGAAAATCAAAGTTTTAGCCTGCATTTAAAAATTTTTCTGGGAAAGATAATTCTGTTGTGTGTTTCTGCCTTAGGAACAGAGAAAATGATACCAGCATTGGCGAGAGCAAAGTGAGAAAGACTGAAGAACACTCTGCAGAGATGGGGTGCGGAGCCTTGCCATGGTCCTGCTTCCATCCATGAACCCCATCTGAGTCTCTGCCCTTGCTGTGGTCTGCTGATCAACCCTTTCTTGGTTTCTGTGAGATGCCTTCTTCTCTGAACCACAAATTCTTTTCTTTCCTGTGAGTCCACTTTTGCCACTCTCAACCAAGAGTCTTAACAATTGCAAGATTAGAAAGACAGAGAGAGAATGTTGCTGTTCATGGGGTAGAGAACACAAGACCTGTAGGTAAGAACCTGACTTTGATTCCCTTGATATTGGGCAGCAGGAGGGTAATGACTGGGACTGGAGGCAGAGCTACCAGGATGCTCTGTCAGTGTAATATTCTGGCTGTGGTAACTAGCTTTCAAAGTTTCAAAGCCAAACTACACAGTCTAGGCACTGTGTAGTGAAAGCAGATAATATGTGCAACCAAAGAGTAGGGAGGGAGGTATTTGTGGCCTTAACAGAATAGTTCTTTTGATTCCCTGAAGCACTATTACTTAATCTCTTGAAGATTCTATAGTTCAAGGTGTTCAAGCCAAAGGACAGGCATTTTATTAGAGAAAGGCTATTAAGATGAAGGAAGGGGAGGACACGGTGAAGGTCCTTGCTCTCTTCAAAGTCTCTAATCCTGGATAACATCCTTGGAGTCACTTCAAAGACTTTATTTAGATCACGGAAAAGCAGCCTTCCAAGGTCGTACAGCAGGCCTTCCTTGCTTCTCCCTCCCTGGAAATGGCCCCAAATTAAGCTGGTTTTAATGATCTTTTAGCTGGCAGCAGACGGCCAGCCAGAAGGAAAAATGGGGAAGAGGTGCCTGGGAAAAGTGGGCTGATAAAGGTGGAGGCAGTTTTGCCCCAGGTGGGCTGTGCCACCTCCCAGTCATCTCCTATGTCTAAAGTACAGGGATGGAAACCCATGCTTTTTTGAGCTTGATGACTGGAAATCAAGTTTTCTTTATTATACACTGTATTATATGGCTATTATATATACTAATATATACTACATTATAGTCCTATAGTCACTATAACACATACAGTCTCGCATTTTAGTGAAGGTTGAGAAACTTGTGAATTGAAGAGGAAAACTCAAGTGGGATATGCAATGTAGAGCCTGGGAGGAGAGATGCCCTGCCATGTAGTGCTATGACACCATTATAAGCCCCCAAATGACTTGATTTATCAATTCTAACTAGCCAGGTTTCCCAAGAGGAAATCAACAATTCCCACCTAATGCAGAATGAATGAAAAATGGCATCTAGGACATTGGAAAAATAAAAAGGATTCTCTCTCCTCTGAAACAAAAGGGTTGGAGATGATCAAGGTCTTTCCAGCAATAGAGGTGGGTAGGGGGAAAGAGAGAGAGTCAGGGACCTGGGGTACGTACACGTGGCAGTGGGGATGCTGGATCCTGTTGAGGCATAGGTGAGGGAAGATACTATGGTGAGTTCAGAAAAAAGTGAAAAGCCTCTGAAGGAAATGGAATAACAGCATAGTACACTCTCTCCTGGAGGAGATAATCCCTCTCAAATCAGTGTGCCCACTTGCTTCCTGTGAGGGATGAGGACTGCTCATTGCTAGGGTTGTGTTACAAATGTTAGCGCGACTGACACGACATCTCTTAATAAGGGGCGAGTCCTTCGTGTATTTTTGATGGTACACTGGTGACACAACCCCTCTCAGTTAAGCAGAGAAACAGTGCAAGAGTAAATTGTCAATGACAATATCAGAGTCCTCACTCTGCTTCAGGGATTAAGTGAACAACAGCCTGGCCAGGCCCTGACATGGCTTTAGGCACCTTAAAAAAAAGAAAAAGAGCAACCAAATTAAAGCCACATATATGAGAGAGGGAAGCCTCTCGGCCCAGCAGGGAGATACCTTTGATTAAAGCTTGGTCTGACCTTCCTGCTTCATCTGTACAGAAATTGAGACACGATTCCTAAATGGCAGGACTTTGCAGAATCATAATGAGCAAGGACCGGGATGCTTTGGGTAACATTTCCATCTTCATTCCTGGAGTAGGCAAAGGTGAAATTCAGGGAGGGTCTCTGTTATTTGTTATCAAAAGAACAATGCACTCCTCTTCCCCCTGTTTCTTTTGTGCAAAGGCAGGATTATCTGCGGAACAAATAATTCATTCCTGGACACTTCAGATTGCTTTTCTGCCCGGCTGAATTCTTAGGTTATTAGTGTTTAGTGGATGCCAATAGTTTGATGGGAAATCTTCTATTTGAAGGGTGATATGTATTAGTAAAGAATTCACTCTGGGAAAGCAACTCAAGCTTCAGAGACTTTAAAACAAAAACAAAACCCAATCAAACAAACCTGTTTCATAGTTAATGAGGGTAAAATAAACCAGAATTTTATTTTAAAATCTATTATGTTTCATTGAGTTACAGTTATTTAAATGGCAAAACGCCCAAGTAGTTTATGTGGTTAACTTGACTTTCACATTAATGGTGTGGGATTAAAATAATTTCTACCATTTTGGAAAATACATCTACTACAGCATTGTCTTCCTACAAATTAAAATTAAAAAATTAATAAAATCTGGACTCTTACATTATTAATACCCTCCGTTTAACTTTATTTTCTATAACTATGTGAACTATAGTACCTAGCGCCTTTTTGGTACTTAGAAGATTAAAACATTGTAATATAATATTTATATTGGAGGCAAGGTCCTGGCGAAATTGTATAGATATTTTTGAAGCTTGAGAAACAGTACCCTTATCCGTCATATTTTTACACTAAGGAGTATATGTTGCTATAAGATTTTGGTGAATATATACTCACCCAAGAGAGAAGGGTAGATTTTTCTGAAAGTCAACAATGCTTATTAAAAAGAAAATTTCTGCCAACTTGTGTAGAATGAAATTACAGGATCTCAAACAGCTTCTCCACTGTCAACCGTTGTCATTTAACATGCTTTTTATGCCATGTCAGGTCTGTGTTCCTGAAAATGGCGAACATGTGTCCAATAAAATCTCACCTGTGTCTGCATCGGGAAGGAATGTATTATGTTCACATCAGCGTTCCCAGATGAAACCAAACACGTTTATGTTTAGCAGTGGTCTGCTAGGGGGAAAAAAAAGAATTTTGACTGGAGTAGAGAATGGAAACCAACCGTAAACCAAGCCCTATTCAAAAATGAGGACATGCTGCCCTCTTGTGGAAAACTGTCGTGCTAACATGTGCAGCCTGAATTGAGTGCTTTTTATTTTCCTGAAGAAATTGTTTTAAGGTGGCACTTAATTCATCACCCAAAACAATACTTGAACATTTCTAGTGGCATCCATATACTATATTTATTCTTTCACCTACCCTTCTGATGCAGAAGTTCAAATCTAGACCCAAAGGCTAGGCTTAACAGTTGTTATAAATACATACATACATACATACATACATACATACATACATACATACATACATACATAAATAAAATCATTGATGTTCCTTCCCCTGAAAGAGAATATCCATCCTTTTCCTTTAACCACCTTCTCTTTCTCATCTTCACTGTCCTCACCAATCATATCATGAATAAACTTTGCAGCTTTCTATGTGAAGTAAACTAGAGAAATCTGGACATTTCAAGCTTTGTTCCAAGGCATGGCTAATCTTTTCCTCTTTTGTAATATACACTTCGAAGGTGTGTTTGCATTTTGAAATTCTGCCCCTCTACTCACCCATTACCAGTTACTACTTACAAACATATACATGTGTCTTCCACATTACAAACAGAAACAGAAAGAGCACCCACAAACAAAGCAGTACAAAACACACCTGCCCCCAATCCTATACTGCCCTCTCTCTCTGATCCTACTTCTTTGAATTTTGCTAAAAGAAGAGGCTACACTGTCTTACTTCTTTACTGTCCACTCATTGCTCAATCTGCCTGCCCACTACCTTCTCAGAGACCACCATGCTATTGGCTCTTCTGTGGAAAGAGGTCTCAGCCATTTTCTCACCGCCAAGTAGCTCAGCATACTCTCCAAGTTCTTTCTCTAAACCACTAGTTCCTTGTATCCGTGAAAGATTTTGGTAATTCAGTAATTTTTTAAGTGCTGCCTGCTATTGGTCTTCATAGACTCAGAGTGCAGGAAGCACATCTGATGCTCTGAGAAATCCCATGGCAACAAAGTCGGGTCAGTTTAATTTAACTTAAGAGTTTCCTCAACCTACCTGACTGAGAAATCCTTTTTTTGTTTTTTGTTTTTTGTTTTGCTTAATACCAATTAAGCATCTGGAGAGATAGTGTTTCTCTGCACAGATTTTTTATCATACAAACAATTCTTGACGTATCCTTGAATATTCTTCTTGTGGAGGTGTGCGAGTCTTCTTCTAGGTGGCATTCAGAGGAGGAATGCAAGGAGTCTTAGATACAGTCAGAGAGACTGCCCTCCAATGGCCGCCATGCCAGCTTGTAGTGCCCATGATATGCAGTGATCTGTTTGCTCACCCCGTGCTCAGACCGTGGTGTTATCAGTTTTTTTTTAATTTGATGGGCAAAAAAGGAAATATTGAGCTTTAATATCTAATTATCCGGTTTTTAATGAAGTAGAGGTACATTTATGTGTTTTCCCCTTATCTGTGAGTTGCTGTATATATGATTTGATTTTGGGGGATGATTTTTATTCTTTATATATATTCTGGATTCTGGTCTTTTGCCTTTTATGTATAATGGGAACATTTTTTTTTTTTACTCAATTTGTTACTTATGTTTTAATTTTTATGGTGCCTTTTGCAACTTAAAAAAAATGCCCTTTGCAAAGTTTTAAGTTTTGACATTGTCAAAATTATTAGTATTTCCTTTCCTATGTTTTAAAAAGACTTCCCTGTCCCTAAGGAAAAAAAATGTATTGTCTTCTGTTTTCTATATCAAACTTCTTAATTCAACATTTTCATTCAGTCTATTGATATTATCTCAGTATCAACTTGTCTGGGCACATTTGTTCAAGTAAATACATGTGTTTCTATAGATTTATTTTACAGTGAATTTTATTTAAAGCAATTTCTTTAAGCGTATTAATTTGTTTTTGAGAGAGACTGCATGCAAGCAAGGGAGAGAGAGAGAGAGGAGGGAGAGGGAGGGAGAGGGAGAGAGAGGGAGGGAGAGGGAGGGAGAATTCCAAGCAGGCTTCACATTGTCATCATGGAGCCTCATGTGGGGCTTGAACTCACAAACTGTGAGATCATGACCTGAACTGAAATCAAGAGTAGGATGCTTAACTGACTGAGCCACCCAGGCACCCCTGTAGTGAATTTTAAAACATAATGCATGGAAAGTGTTGAGGGGCACCTGGCTGGCTCAGTCAATGGAGTCTATAACTCTTGATCTCGGGGTTGTAAGTTCCAGCCCCATGTTGGGTATAGAGGTTACTTAAAAATAAAATAATTTTTAAAACGGCTTGAAAAGAAGACTTTCAGGTGCACATTTGGGTACATATAGAGGAAGATTTGGATGAGAAAGGACATCTTTATTTTTCTTTCAAATGAAGAATATTTGGTTAGATAGAAAGATATCTAGTCGCCACATTTTTGAAATAGGCTAGGTACTTATGCTTATGTTATTGTATTCCACGTTATTGATAATGTTGCATTGCTTGATAGCATTATTTTTAATTTTGGCAGTTGAAGTTTATCTAAGTTTTGATTGTTCTGGTTGACTATGTTAGAATTTAAAATTCATGTCCTGAAATTCAGTCCAACATTCTTGAAGATGTAACTGGCAGTTGCCTGACATTCTTCTTCTTCTTTTTTTTTTTTTATGTATTCATGAAATCTCCCTGTTTTACTGTTAAGAATTGCAGACAAATATTGTGCTGCTAAATTCTGGAAGGGGCAGACTAAAGGATTAGTGTTTTGTAGAAGAGTGAAATAGAGTCACTATCCTTCTTGACCCAGCAAATGAATGCCATTAGGTGATTTCTACAGAGGTTTTGCACTAGCAATTTGGTCTCAATTAATGATGATTTTAGTGGAAGGGTAAGGACCAATTATCAGAGCCTCAGAAATATTTCTTTGTCCAGGTAGTTTAGTGTTGTTGGTAAGTTCATCTGTGACATTCTTGAAATAACCGGAGACTTAATCCCATTCCCAAAATGAGAAAAAAGTAAGGATCCAGAGGAAAAGCATAGAAAGCCACATAAAAGTGACCTGCAATCTGAAGGCTGACGACAGTGTGGGGCACTGTTGCACATCCTCTCTATTCTCAGAAAGAAGAGTTACTCAATTTGAAGGCCTGGTAGGGCCAAACTTTGCTTCTAGTTTTGACTGCAGCCAAAAGGAATCAGTGAAATTGTTCCAACTGTTGGGGGTTCAGAAATGGCCAATTTAAATTCAAAGTAATTATCTTTGGAATAGAGGTGAATCATTTAATTAGCATAAGTTAAGGTGATATCTTGGGAAGAGAGGAGAGATGAAGGTATATGATCAGGCTGCCATTCTGAGTTGCAGATTTGTGTCTTTGTGTGTTTTGTTCGTGTCCTTGTGTGCCCCTAATTTTACTTGCCATGTGTGGGAGCCATCACCAAGGGAGGATGATTCCAAAGCCAGAGAAAGATGGCCCCTGGAAGGCCACACTGAATCTGGTCCACCCATTGATGAGACTGGTCCAGTGAGGACATGATTATGGAATGATAAACACTGTGAAGGGACATTGCTGGCACAATTCAGACCCATGACACGAGCATGGTCAAACATTGGCACCTTCACAGCGCAAGTGCAGACTATTGAGATGTGGAAACTGACCAGATACCCTGTTGCTAAGCACAGTGATGGCAGCCTTCTGGAACTTCTCCACACAGTCTGCATGGAAGGCCAGGGTCATCTTTGCTGCACTATAAACCACCTTACATTCACATTTTATTAGCTATAACTCTCCTTCCAGTGAACGTGTTCAAGAATTGAACTGCTTTCCACCTAGGTTGTGGGATGTCAGAACAGATAACCCTTAAGAGGAGAATTGCCCTTTTTGGGTCACCAAATGGAATGCGCACAATACAGTCTACTTTTTAGCTTTGGAGTCCAAAAGCCTTTAGGAGAAGTGATCTCTGGATTCCAGCCACAGTTAAATCTGGGAACTGTCTTAGCTGTCCTCAGAATCATGATCTATGCCAATACGATGGCCTTTCTTTATTATGCTCCAATTTATCTTTCTAATTTTATTTCTTTTTATCCTTTTTGTGTGTTCCTGTCTCAGGACTTTGGCACATCCTGTTCCCTCTCCTGGAACACTTGTCCTTCATTTTCTCTTCCTTGATGGCTGTGGTTCCCTCCAGCACAGCTCTATCTCTGGTTAGACATTCTTTGTTCATTTACCATCATCTGATATATGTATATTTGACTCATTTATAATATGCCACAGAAACAGGGATTTTTAAACTATATTGTTTATTTTAAATTAGGAAGTAGACACACTAATCAGCCCAGACTACTCCCTGCTCCCTCTGCCCAGTTCATGATTTATGAGCCATCACTTGTGCCCAGTATCACAGTCCAAGTCGTACCCACCCTTCAAGGTTTGCTCAGTGTCACCTCATTCATAGAATGTCTATTGATTCTTCCCAGTTACAAATAATGCCACCTGTCAGGCCTTCTAGAACTTTTATGAAAGTAGCACCTTCTAAATGGTATACATACTTATTTATCCCTGTTATTAGACTATAAGAAGTTTAAAGGGAAGATATATTTCTTTTTTTTTAATGTTTATTTATTTTTGAGAGAGAAAGAGAGGGCAGAGAGAGAAGGAGAGAGAATCCCAAGCAGGCTTTACGTGGGGCTTGAAACCGTGGACCATGAGACCATGACCTAAGTCGAAATCAAGAGTCAGATGCTTAACCAACGGAACCACCCAAGCACCTGGGAAGACATATACCCATATACCTTATTAGAATGTTGTGATATCAGAAACTGAATATACTGCTTTGCATAGAGTATATGTAAAGTAGACCAGAGCTTAAAGCCACAGGCTTTGCAGTCAGATGACCGTGGATTAGGTATTTGTTCCATTTCACATGTGATAAATGATTTTGTGTATGTCACACCCCTTTGTTATGGGCCCTGGGTTCCACTTGTGAAATCATGGTATGTGGTGTCCCAGCCCTCCCTCCATTACTCCGTGTCAGCACTTCCCCTTCTCACACCACCTCTCCCCTTTTACCAGGTAATAGTTCTAGAGGGCATTACTGGAACTTTTTCCTTTTAACCCAATTGAGTGTCTAGGGTATAGTAGAGATTCAAGAAATATTTGTAAAAGAAATGAAGTAGTAATTGTGAGATCTTAACTTTTAACAAACGAGTATGTTTACCCCCTAAATAGCTGCTTGGTGAGCTATAGTATAGTGATGGTGGGTATTAGAAAACGTCAGCCTGGGAGTAGTGTGTTCTTTGTTACATCACACAGAGAAACTGCGGCAGGGTGGTGAGTATAGATCACAAGGAGCTTGGGAGTGGAGTCTTCACTCAGTTACTGACTCACTGGGTGACCTAATGAGTAATGCTCTCTTTGGGGCTGGTTGCAGGCACAGTTAATCACTGGTAGAACAGGATTGTGGAATGCATACATTTTACTGTCACTGAAAATCTGGATTGCGCGGTGCCTGCACAGAGATAGTCACCAGTGTTTGCTGAATGGAAGAAAAGTGAATGGATCGTTATTAGTAGGGACAAAGATAATGTTATTAAGATAACCACTGATAGCAAAGAATTATTTTTTCATCAGTGTGTCTGTGATTCATACTTGCAGACATTCCAACATTATTTTTCAAGGTTGCTTAGTTACCTCTCTTTCTTTGTGGAATATATGTTTTTCTTAAAAACATTTTATAATCAAAGAAAGCAAAGTATGAATGGGAGTGTACTATATACTGAAATTGTACACTTAACAAAAATAGAGATTTATCACTTTTATTTCCCAGTATTCGTCTCAGCTGTGGTTATTCAATATTTCCCCCTTGCTTGTTTGTATTCCTTCATTTTAGCATTTTCAACCTTATTTTACCTTCTCATGGTCTTTTTTCTTCTTAGTCTTTCAGTTATTGTTCAGAAATGACTCAATTTGTTACTTGTAGCATCCCACGTCTGCCATCTAGTGGAATAGAATGGTCAACACAACTTTTAATCATGATCCTTGAAAAAGTCTGAATCTGTGGTGATGTTGCTTGGAATAGAAATTACTCCTTTCATCAGACTTCAAAGCAATGCCTAGACTCCAATTTATAAAATTTCTGTAGTGAAACTGAAAGTTGCATTTAATTGTCTAAAATGGTTGCTGGATATTTTACTAGGTTTGTTATTTTTTATTAAATTTTGCAGAGCCTCTGAAGAGTTGAGTAACCAGAGGTAGATCCGTTGTATTTGTTGGGAAAAGTGGGATGGTGACACTAATGACAGAAACGATTTTAAAAGAAAGGCTGAAATTTAAGAGCATCTGGGGACCATCAAATATCACAGCCATTTTGTCCTAGGGAAAGAAAATTATAAAAATATGTCATTAACCTCCTTATAGTAACTGTATGCCATGGGAAATTTTAGGCTGTACCCGATGCACTTCAAAGGACAAAGGGAGCTTATAGCTGTTCTGTGGAACCATACCATGTCAAATGACTTTACTTACCTCATTTACTCATATTTTTCTTCATAGATGAGTGAAGATGTATTTATTTTTATCAATTTGTAATTCTAAAAATATTTTCCTTATAAAACTGCAGTTTCATTGTAGCTAATTTTTAAAATTCAGAAATATTAATAAAAGAAATAAAGAATAAAAAAGACACCTGTAACTTTGCTTCTCAGGCATAACCACTTTAAAAAAAATTTTTTTTTACATTTATTTATTTTTGAGAGACAGAGAGACAGAGCACAAGTGGGGGAGGGGCGAGAGAGAAGGAGACAAAATCCGAAGCAGGCTTCAGGCTCTGAGCTGTCAGCACAGAGCCTGACGCGGGGCTCAAACTCACAAACTGTGAGATCATGACCTGAGCCGAAGTTGGTCACTCAACCAACTGAGCCTCCCAGGTGGCCCAGGCATAACTACTTTTTAAAATTATGGTTACTTATTTAATTTTGAGAAAAAGAGAGAGAGAGCACAAGCAGGGGAGGGGCAGAAAGAGAATCCCAAGCAGGCTCTGTGCTGTCAGCACAGATCCTGACGTGGGACTTCATCCCACGGACCATGAGAATCAAGAGGTGATTGCTCAACCAACTGAGCCACCCAGGAGCCCCCAGACATAACCTTTATAATTTTGATGTATTTCCTTTCAGCCTTTGTAATTTCATACTATAATGTATTTATAATTTTTCTTTGATGAAACTTTAATCAATATGGTTCCAATTATCTTAACTAACATTACAAGGTGAACATCTTCATTCATGCAATTCAAGAATACAACTTCTAATGTCTGTAAAGTATTTTTTTATATTTATATGTGAAAGTTATTTAACCAATTCTAATTATTAAAATTATAGGTTTTTTTTTTCAAAATATTTTGCTCTTAGAAATACTGCCACCTTGATCTAACGTGTATATATTAGTGAAAATTTACTTCCTGAGGACAAATTCTCTTGAAGTTTAAGTGTTCAAGATTATAAAACATTTTAAGGCTTTTGATTTAGATCACAAAGTTACCTTTCACAGTTAGAATAATTTTGTTTAGGCTAGCGCTGTATCAGAGGATCATTTCATGTCACCCTTGACAGCATTATTTTTATTTGACTAAATAGAGATATAAAGAATATCTCGTTGAAGAATAATTTGCATTTCTTTGATTATTAAACACACTGGATTCTTTTATGTTTACCAGAAATCACATGTCTTTCGCAATTATTTGTGCTTTTTTCCTCCTGTGGCATTTTTTCTTGTTGATTTGCTAGAGCTGTTTATAAAGTTAGGCTGTTAATCATTTTTCATCATATATGCTGCCAATCACTCCCCCAGCTTGTTGTATGTGGCTTTTTTGGTTTGTGAAGTTTTAACTTTTTTTGCGTGTAGTAAAATTCACTGGTCTTTTCCTTCACACTCCATTTTCAGCTTTTATGTTCAGAAATGTACCTTTCATTTTCCACCTTCATTTCTATCTTTTGCTTATGCTTTCCCATTTTCACTTCATAGAGGCCATGCCTGTTTACATCTTTTTGAAGATATCTTTTAGAAATGAAAATCATTTTTTTTTTTTCATTTCCCAATATAGTTTTTTCCCTTTTTTTTTTTCATTTCCCAATATAGTTTTTTCCCTTTAGTCTTTGGGATTAATGAAGCACCACCTTCTATAGGTCATAATTAGTGAAAATTTCTCCCTAATTATAGAAAAGTTTTTATTATTAGAGTTAATTTTCAGTACTGATAGGAGGATTTTTTTTCTTTTTTTTAATTAAAATTTTAATAGGACACTGGGAGACTCTGGGACATGAATTCCTTGCCATCATACATCATACATCTATTTTATATCTTTTATTGAGTAAGGATCAGGTGACAAGGAAAGATGAGTGAAGGCTGGGAGTCGTGGAAAATTAAGGTAATCCTAAATGACACTGACAAATTCATGTCTGATGCTGATGACAGAGATATGCTTGCCTCCCTTCTGGGATTGTGGGTCAGGTTAATTCCTTTAATCAAAAATATGGAGTTCTGAGGAAATTTAGACAGTATGAATGACTGGTATTTTTATCCTAAAATATTTCTCCCACCTACACTCTGCTCAGCAATTATGGAACGGGGGCATCTCATTTTTCTCCAACCCCCGCTTACTAAAGAGACAAGTAAATGAAACTGAGCAGTATGACATTTTGAGCCACAGTGTGCCCTTCCTCTGTTGTCTATCTGATAACCTGATTTTTTTGCCCTTTTGTGGTAGGAAGTCACCTTGAATAGCATTACGGCACGGCACACTTTGTGGTTTTATATCCTCATTCAAAATGAAGGCAAATGAAGGTAGTGCCCATCAGTTATTTTTTGTTCCTTCTCTTTTCTTTTCTTTTCTTTTCTTTTCTTTTCTTTTCTTTTCTTTTCTTTTCTTTTCTTTTCTTCTCTTCTCTTCTCTTCTCTTCTCTTCTCTTCTCTCTTCTCTCCTCTCTCCTCTCTTCTCTTCTCTTCTCTTCTCTTCTCTTTTCTTTTCTTTTCTTTTCTTTTCTTTTCTTTTCTTCTTCCCTCCTCCAGCTTCTCTCATAACACCACAATCTAAAGTTTATAAGCATCTCAATAAATGGTGTTGGGAAAACTGGACAGCTACCTGCAAAAGAATGAAACTGGATCATTTTTCTTACACCATACACAAAAATAAACTCAAAATGGATTCAAGACCTAAATGTGAGACCTGAAACCATAAAACTCCTAAAAGAAAACAGAGGCAATAAACTCTTAAATATCAGCCTTAACAACATTTTTCTGGATTTTTCTCGGGTAAGGAAAACAAAAGGAGAAAGAAACCATTGGGACAACACCAACCTATAAAGCTTCTGCACAGCAAAGCAAACTGTCAACAAAATGAAAAAGTAACCTAGTGAATGGAAGAAAATATTTGCAAACGATACCTCCAATAAGGGGCTAATATCCAAAATGTGCATAGAGCTCATACATCAAAAAACCAAATAAAAAATTAAAAAATTGGCAGACGACCTGAAAAGGCATTCTTCCAAAGAAGACCTACAGATGGCCAACAGAGACATGAAAAGGTGTTCAACATTGCTAATTATCAGGGAAATGCAGATCAAAACCGCCATGAGGTATCACCTCACACAAGTCAAAATGACTAGTATCAAAAGTAACAAGTGCCTTAGTAAGAATGTAAATTGGCACAGCCACTGTGGAAAACAGTATGGAGTTTCCGCAGAAAATTAAAAATAGAAATACCATATAAACTTAAAATTCCACTAATGGACATTTACCCCCAAAACCCCGGAAACACTAATTTAAAAAGATATATGCACCAATGCTTATTGTAACATTATTTATAGCAGCCAAGATGTGGAAGCAATCCAAGTATCCTCCGATGGATGGATGGATAAAAGAAGGTGTGGCATATATATATACAATGTAATATTACTGAGTCATAAACAACAATGAAGTCTTACCGTTCGTGACAACATCGTCTGACCTAGAAGGTATTAGGCTAAGTGAAGTAAGTCAGAGAAAGACAAATACATCTATATTTTACTTACATGTGGAATCTGAAAAACAAATGGATAAGCAAATGAAACAGAAACAGACTCATAAATAGAACAAACTAGTATTTGCTAGAGGGGGGATAGGTAAATTAGGTGAAAGGGATTAAGAGGTACAAACTTTCAGTTATAAAATAAGCCTTGGGGGTGACAAATACAGCACAGGGAATATAGTCAAGAGGATTGTAATAACTTTGTATGGTGACAGGTGGTAACTATGCTTACTATGGTGAACGTTTGATAATGCATATAATTGTGGAATTGCTATGTTATACATCAGAAACTAATATAACATTATATGTCAACTATACTTCAATTAAAAACAAATACATAAAAGGGAGAAATTTGCTGGTTGGAAAAAAAAGCCTTGGTCAGACCCCTAGGTTTGAGTGCCTGACCCACACTACTGCTACCCGTGGGCAAGTGTGTAAATTCGTGCTGTTGCCTCCCTTTTCTCATGACTGGTTATAACCGTACCTACTTCACTGAGTAGTTGTGAGGATTGACTGAGATTATGCATCTAACATATTTAGAAGAAAGCCTGACACATGTTAAGGGCTCTAGAATGTTATCGGTAGGTTACAGATTTGATCTCCTTTAAATAAAGTACTCTACATATCTAAGTGGAGCTTCATTACCTCAGAGATAATCTAAGGGATGATAATTTTATACTCTTCCTGCTACAGGTCTCTGTTACTGCATTCAAATGTTAATTTGTGTTGGGGGGGAGGGGAAGCAGAACTTGGGGTGTTAGAAATTACAGATAACTGGAGATCAGAGATATATACCTTGTCTCCCTAACAGTACAGATCTAGGAATTTTGGGAGTGCAATCACGGTGGCCTCTTTGAACTAGCATAATTAAATTGGGGGTGGGGGTGGGGGGGTGGGGGGTGGGGGAAGGTTAATATAGCTGCAGATGAACTTTATGAACCAAGAGAGTTAAAGCCTTGCACACTCTGAGGATTTCTTTCTCCCTTGTTTCTGGCTTTACTCTTTCACTTCTCTGTTGACTGGCTCTCTGCTTCCTAGGCCACATGGTCAGAAATACTACTCCCAACAATTCTAAGTTTCTATGTTAATGCTTCAGTCATTAGAGCAACAGAATGAATCAATTCTGATTCCAGTTCCAGTTCTACCCATCCCCCCCAGATCCATAGATTGAATTAACTCATGTGACCCTCTTTGGTGAGTATGCTTCCCACCCTGGTCCCATCAGCTGTGACTGTCTAGTAAACGTGTCCCCTGGGAATGCTCCACACAATGTGTGCTTGGAGGGAAGTGAGAAGGCCCAGAAAGGAGGGGCTAGGAGTTAACCCAGAGGGTGTCCACTAAATGTTGGTTTATATATACCTTAATTCTGTCCACAAAACTGATGTGGATAGATAAATGGCTTGATTTACAGAATTTTATTTTATCAAATAATTTTTTGGGGGGATACACCCATTAGTAAAGCAAAATGGCATGCATAGCTGTGGTTTATGTCAAATCACATTCACATTTGACTGTTCTTAAAATCAGTATTTATGAATTATTAATATAGCATTTAAAACTGAATCTTTTAAGAGACTATACTCCTTGTAGCTGATATCCAGCAAATTATTTTTTTAATAGATTTAATTTATCCTACAACCACTGACTGTGGGATTTAGAAAACCTAAAATAAGATGTATGTTTACCACAAAGATGAATGTCTATTCTCATCATATAAGATCTAAAATAAATATAAAGTTCCCTGTCCCGGTAATCAGATTAAATAACAAAGTGTGTTTTTTCCCCACAAACTCCCCTTCTCACTTCCTGCTTCTCCCTCTGCCAACCCATAGGTACCCAATGTTCTCTTGTGCCTCCTTGGGGCTGTTGGGATTTCCTAGAAAACCAGTTTACAGAGTTGCTGTTGAAAATATATGTTTCCTTCATTTTCAAAAGTTAGGTTTTATTGCAAATTACAGAAAAATAGAAATTAACAAAAGCCACTTATTTATTCACCACTTACATTTAACAAGCATTAACATTTTACAGTTTTGCTTGAGAATTTTATTTTCTAAACTGATACAAAATTTACATGCAGAGAAATGCACATATCTGAAGCCTAACGTTGAATGAGGTTTGGTAAATACTTATTTCCATGAAAGCCACACTGCTGTGAAGAGACAGTTTTCCCATTACTCTAGAAAGGTCTGTTATGCCCCTTCCTAATTAATCACTGTCCTAGACCCCCAGAGGTAATTCTGATTTCTATCAGTGTCATTAGTTGTTCTAGAATTCTGTGTAGTTGAAATCTTACTATAAGGATTCTATGGCTTAGAATAATGTTTTTGCGATTCTTCCATATTTGTCATGCATTAATAGAATATTCCTTAAAAAATTGCAAGCAGTATTTCATTGTAGAAATATTCCAATGTTTGTTTGTTTGCTTATATTTTATTGGAGGGAGGGAGAAAGAGAGAATGAAAGATGAGAGACCAGAGAGAAAGAGAGAGAGAATCTTCTTTTTTTTTGAATTTTTAACATTTATTTTTTTTTATTAATTTTTTTTAAATATTTATTTATTTTTGAGACAGAGAGAGAGAGAGCATGAACAGGGGAGGGTCAGAGGAAGAGGGAGACAGAGAATCTGAAACAGGCTCCAGGCTCTGAGCTGTCAGCACAGAGCCTGACGCGGGGCTCGAACCCACAGACCGCGACATCATGACCTGAGCCGAAGCTGGACGCTTAACCGACTGAGCCACCCAGGCGCCCCTAACGTTTATTTATTATTGAGAGACAGAGAAAGACAGAACATGAGCATGGGAGGGGCAGAGAGAGGGGGAGACAAAGCATCTGAAGCAGGCTCCAGGCTCCGAGCTGTCAGCACAGAGCCCCACATGGGGCTCAAACTCAAACCGTGAGATCATGACCTGAGCCGAAGTCAGATGCTCAACCGACTGAGCCACCCAGGCACCCCAAAAGAGAGAGAGAATATTAAGCAGGCTCCATACTCAGCATGGAGCCCTATGTGAGGCTCAATTCCATGACTCGGATCACTATTTGTGCCGAAATCACGAGTTGGACACTCAACCTATTTAGCCACCCAGGCGCCTCCCAGAGTTTCTTTACTCATTCTCCTATTGGTGAACATTTAGGTTGTTTTAGTTTTTGGCAATTATGAATAAAGCTACCATGAACATTCTTGTACATTACTTTTTGTGGGCATGTTCTTTCATTTCTCTGGGTAGAATTCCTAGAAAAATGTCTGGATTATATAGTAGGGGTATTTGTAACATGATAAGAAACTCATAGTTTCCATCCATAGTTGATGAACTGGTTTATAATCTGACCAGTAATATGCGAGAGCTCGAGTTGTTTTGCATCTCCACCAAGGTAAGGGGGCTATTGATTTTTAAACATTTACAATTGTAGCCTTTCGGTGTGTGTATAATGGAATCTCACTATGGTTTTCATTTGGATTTCCCTAATGTGTTATTTTGAGTAACTTTTCATGTGCTTATTGGCATTTTTACATCTTCCTTTGTGAAGGTTTATTCCTGTCTTGGCCCATTTTTTTGGATTGTTACCATTTGTTTATTTTTGTGTATTTATTTATTTTATTGAAGTATAATTAACATATGATGTTACATTAGTTTTAGGTGTACTATATAATGATTCAGTAATTCTATACATTACTCAGTGCTCATCACGATAATGTACTCTTAATTCCTTTTATCTATTTTACTCATCCTCACCCACCTCCCCTGTGGCAACGACCAGTTGGTTCTCTACATTTATGAGTCTGGTTTTTTTTTTGTTGTTGTTATTTTGTCTCTTTTTTGTTTGTTTATTTTGTTTCTTAAACTCCACATATGAGTGAAATCATATGGTATTTGTCTTTCTCTGACTTATTTCACTTAACATTTTACCATCTAGGCCCATCCATGTTGTCTCATATGGCAAGAATGAATTGTTTTTATAACTGAATAATACTACATTATATATATGTACATACATACATACATATATATATACATACTATACTTTCTTATCCATTCATCTATTGGGTTGCTTCCCTGTCTTTACTGTTTTAAATAATGCTGCAATAAGCATCAGTTCATATATCTTTTCAAATTAGTGTTTTTGTTTTCTTAGGGTAAATGCCCACTAGTGGAATTACTGGGTCATATGGTAATTCTGTTTTTAACTTTTTGAGGAATCTCCATACTGTTTTCCACAGTGGCTGCACCAGTTTGCATTCCCACTAACAGTGCACAAGTGTTCATTTTTCTCCACATCCTTGCAGCACTTGTTATTTCTTGTCATTTTGACTGGTGTGAGATGGCATCTCATTGTGGCTTTGATTTGCATTTCCCTGATGATCAGTGATGTTGAGCATCTTTTCACGTGTTTGTTGGCTACCTGCATGTTTTCTTTGGAAAAATGTCTCGTCAGGTCCTCTGCCCATTTTTTAATTGGATTATTTGCGTGTTTGCTTGTTTGTTTTTTGGTGTTGAGTTGTATGCATTGTTTATACATTTTGGATATTAACCCCTTACAGATCTATCATTTGAAAATAGCTTTTTCCCATTCTGTAGGTTGCCTTTTCATTTTGTTAATGATTTCCTTTGATGTGCAGAAGATTTTTAGTTTGGTGTAATACCAATAGTTTAATTTTTTCTTTTGTTTCCCTTGCCTGAAAAGACATCTAGAAAAATGTTTCTATGGCTCATGTCAAAGAAATTACTGTCTGTGTTTCCTTTTGGCATTTTATGACTTCAGGTCTCACATTAGGTCTTGAGTCCATTTTGAGTTTATTTTTGTATTTGGTGTAAGAAAGGGTTCCAGTTTCATTCTTCCCCATGTAGCTGTCCAGTTTTACCAGCACCATTTGTTGAAGTGATTGTCTTTTCTCCATTGTATTTTCTTGCCTCCTTTTTCATAGCAATTGGCCATAAAATCATGGGCTTATTTCTAGGCTCTCTATTCTGTTTTGTTGATCTATGTGTCTATTTCTGTACCAATACCATATCATTTTGATTACCACAGCTTTGTAGTATATTTTGAATGTGGGATTGTGATATCTCCAGCTTTGTTCTTTCTAAAGAATTGCTTTCGCTCTTTGAGGTTTTTTATGGTTCTGTATAAGTTTTAGTGTCATTTTTTCTAGTCCTTTGAAAAAGTTGGTATTTTGATAGGGATTGTATTAAATCTGTAGATTGCTTTGGGTAGTATCACATTTTAACAATATCGATTCTTGCAATCCATAAGCCCATTTACTTTTAATTGCATTGTTCTCTTTTTAATATTGAATTATAGTTGCTATGTATTTATTTTTATATTCTGGAAACCAGAATTTTGTGATATAAAGATAGAAAGGAAAAAGCAAAAGTGTTTCTGTTTTCAGATGATAGAATTATTTACGTAGAAATTCTTGTAGCAACACTGGAAATTATGCAGTCTAAATTTTTGATATTTTTATTTTTCAGGATTTTTTTGATGTTGCTAGGTTCTTTGCATTTCCACATGAGTTTTTTTTATTTAATTTTTAAAATTATTTATTTATTTTGAGATAGAGAGAGAGAGAGAGGGAGAGGGAGAGGGGCAGAAAGAGAGGGGAGGAGAGAACTCCAAGCAGGCTCTGCACTGTTAGTGCCTGTTAGTGTGGAACTCCATGTGGGGTTCGATCTCACAAACCATGAGAATATGACCTAAGCTCAAATCAAGAGGTGGACGCTTAACTGACTGAGCTACCCAGGCACTCCTCCAAGTTTTAGAGTCAGCTTGTCAGTTTCCTCAAAAAAGCCTGCTGGGATTTTAATTGCTACTGCATTGATTTTACAAATTAATTTAAAAAGAATTTATATCTTAATAAGTAATAGTGATTTTTCCAATTCACAAATATTATATATCTCTTCATATAGTTGATCTTTAAAGTTTCTCTCAGGTAATATTTTGCAGTTTTCAGTATAAAGATCTTGTACATCTTTCATTAAATTTATCTCCAGTATTTTACTTTTTTTGATGCTATTATCAATCATATAGTTTGTAGATTTCATTTTCTATTTGTTTGTTGCTTGTATATAGAAATGCAATCAAATTTTATAATTGACATTGTATCCTGTGATCTTGTTGAATTCATCTATTAATTCTCATAGTTGTTTTCCTAAATTACCTGCAAACTACTATGTGAACAATTGTATCATCTGAAAATAGAAAGAGTTTTAATTTTTCCTTTCTGGTCTTTATATATTTTATTTTATTTGCCTTATTGCATTGTTCGTGTCCAACATAATGTTGAATGAAGTGATGAACTCAGACATCCTTGCTTTGCACCTTATCTTAGGGAGAAATGATTTATCGTTAAGTATGATGTTAAGTGTAGGTTTTTTTATAGATGTCTTTTATCACTTTGAGGAAGTTTCCTTGTATTCCTAGTTTAATGAGAGTTTCTATCAAAAGCAGATTTTTAATTGTGTTTAATTCTTTTTCTGCATATGTTGAGATGATTATGTACATTTTCTTTTGCTTCTTTTGTATGTTAATTTGGTGACTTAGATTGGTTAATTAACAGTATTGCTTCACCAACACCTATATTCATGGGATAAACTTGATTTTGTCATCATATGTTGTCCTTATGTATTTCTGTGTTTGCAAATTTTTAAAAGGATTTTTATATCTATATTATGACGGTTATTTATACTGATCTTCAACTTCCTTTCATGTTATTCTTCAGTTTTTATATTGGTTTAGGCTGGTTGGTTTGGTAAAAATTTTTTGGGTATGTCCTGTCATCATGTATTTTTTTAAGTTAATGTAAGATTGGTTCTATTTCTTCCTGAAATATTTAAAAGCATTCACCAGTGAAGGCACCTGAACCTCAAGTTTTCTTTCTGGGAATGATTTAAACTATAAACTCAATTTCTTTAATGTATGGGGAGATACTTGGATTTTATATTTCTTCTTACATCAGTTTTGATAATATCCTTCAAGATTCTTACTCATTTTATTTAAGTTGTCACATTTATTGATATCATGTTCATAATATCTCCTGACTATTTTTTCAATGTCTAGAGGCTGTGTAGTAAGTTTGTTCATCATTCATGATATGGATAAGCTGTGTATTCTTTGTGTTAAAAATTTGTGTTTTGATCATTTGGATTAGGATTTTATTAATTTTATTAGTCTTTTTAAATAATTTGCTTTTGATTGTACTGTTTTTCTCTATTGTTTGTTTTCTATTATTGATTTCTGCTCTATTCTTTATTTTTTTCTATTTACTTGGGATTTAGTTTACTCTTCATTATTATTTTTAGCTTTTTATGGTTATAGTTTAGAACATTATTTGTTACCTTTTTTATTTCCTAATATTAGCATTTAAACCATAAAATTTTCTCTAAAGCTCTGCTTTAGTTAAGTTCCAAGCGTTTTGACATGATCAGATAACTTTATTTCTTCCCTTGGTGTAGTCTGAGCTCTATGGGAAGAGAGACCCTGTCTTACTTAGTATATCCTCAGCACCTACTGCAGCACGTGATAGTAATACTCAATAACTCTTATAATAACTCTTATAATAAGAATATCTTTCTTTGCCGCTTTCTTACCTTATTCTCTGCTAACAGGATCCTTCTGATAGTTGCTTTGCCAAGGGGCCATTTTATTCTTCAGTAGCATATAAAGTCCTCTGTATGCACTGAAAGCCTAGGTTACTTCTAGCTCATGTCCTGTCAGTTATTCAGGACATTCTCATTCTACCTTTGCACTGTTAATCATAGCAGATAAGATACCCAAGATCCCTTTCTAATCCTTGATTAAAAAAAAAAAACAAAACAAAACACATAAGAAAACACCCAGAGCTGTATAAATTAAAAATAAAAGGCAAATCTGAATTTAAACAGGTTTATCTCATGGATGTTTTTTCCCTCAAAACCTATGCCTTTTGTTCCTACTTCAGAGTACTCATTAAACCACCTCCTCATGATATAGACATTTGTCCACCATAGTTAACACAGTTATTTCCACACTGCAGGACACGACTTACCTCTCTGAAAAAGTGGGGCCAAGAAATACATTACTCTCCTTTGGGATTTGTTTGCCTTAAGAACAATCAATAGAAACAATGGAATCTCAACATTGTGACTAATGTTTTAATTAACATTTTCTGAAGTCTCATGTTGCCTTACTTTGTAATCTGTTGCTTTAGACAAGCTCAACTTTATCATGCTAGATCATGAACTACATAGAAATGTGTATACAACAGGTTTCTTATTTTCTAGAGATACATGAGACATCTGTGGCCTCCTAAGCATCAGCAAACAAAGGCGCCATGGCAGTTTTATTATGAGGACCCCAAACAGATCCTCTTGTTTTCCATTTAAGTCAATTGCAGATTTTCCTGTCAGAACTGCTAGGCATAACAGGCTTGGCAAGTTTATCTAAAAACCCATTTAAAGTAATTTGTGATGGAGATTGGAGACACTTCCGTTGCCTGACAGCTGCTCTGTAGTCAATCATGATGGCAGAAGTAAATTAATCCCATGGCTTTCTCTCTAGAGAAACCTTTATGCAAACAATCTTGTCAAAGAGAAATGTGACGGCTCTCAGTAATATTAAAGAGAGGTTGAAGCAGGTTTTCTTTAAGGTACACAAAGCTAGCTTTGATTTCTACGTTTGACTGCCAGCCTCGCCCTCAGAAGCCCTTCTTGAATTGCTGAATCATGTAGCTCTTAACAGGATGGAATCTGGAGCATGTCCTCATACAGTACTTGGGTGAAGATAATGCCAGTGGTTTATGAAAGAAGCTCTTGAAGATTTGTGTGCAAAACATAATTTTGGGAAATGTAGGCAACTGAGGTTTAAAATTGTTTAAGCCAAGTGATTCTGTTATATGAATGAACATGTTTGATGATGCACTGGTTCTCCCAGAGAATAGGAGAGAGCTCAAAATATACATGTCAGGCCATCCTGATACAGAAAGAGTTTCTTCCCCTCCTTTACCTCCTCCACCTCCTCCTCCTCCTTCTTTTATGGATAGCTTTCCACTGTTCTGTGACAACTTTTGGAATATCTTTTGGAAGATAGAAAAAATAAAAGCTAGAGTAGTTTACAAATGTACTGAGTTTTCACTAAGTAAAAGAAATAATCAATTCTGAAAATGACACAGAAACCTTTGGTTCTTTTTTTTTTTTTAAGATTTTATTTTTAAGTAATTTCTACACCCAACAGGAGGCTCGAATTTACAACCCCCCATGATCAAGAGTTGCACACTCCACTGACCAAGCCAGTTAGGCACCCCCAACGTCTTTGGTTCTTAAAGAACACTTTAAAAAAAATAATCCCTTTCTTTTTCCTTCTGGTAGGTTTTATGTGAAGATAGAAGAAATTTCAGATTCAGTGCACCATGGTCTGAATTCCAGGGATATAGCTTAATGAGCTCCAAACTGAAATATTTCTTCCTGTGATCCTAATTACAAACAGAAAATGAAATAGAGGTGTTTAAATGCTTCACCCTGCAGGATAATAATAGCCTATGTTTGCAATTATCTCATGTTATTCTTGCCCCAACCTGTGAGGTAGGCAAGGCAGGAATTAGCATCCCCAGTTTTCTTTGGAGGGCATGGTAAGGTGAGTTGCTTAAAGTCATATGATTAATGAGTGACAAAAGCAACAGTCTCACGGAGAGTTGTGTATTTTATCTCTCCTGAACTTCAGTTATTTCTTCCTCTACACCTTCGCCCCACCCCTCCCCACTCCAGACCTTTCCTTTTTTCCTCCTAGGAAATGAACAGGTCCAAATGTTCATTGAAGATGTTATAAAACATCTGGACTAAATGGATTATATATGGATATAATATGTGAATAATTGGGAATTATTAAATGATCATAAAAATGTTTGCAACTATTCTTACTAATAAGCTGTGTTTGCACATGAGAATACTTACAGTTTAACTGGTTTCAAATGAGATTATCCAGCTGATTTATTAAAAATTGACATATGAAAATATGAGGGCACTATGCTAAGTGAAATAGGTCATAGAAAGACAAATACTCTATGATCTCATTTACATGTGGAATTTAAAATAAAAAATTTCAAACAGAAAAAGAGATCAGACTGGGATGCAGGGGGAGAGGGAATTGGAGGAAAGTGGTCAAAGGTACAAACCTCCAGTTATAAGTTAAATAAGTGCTGGGGATGTAGTGTACAACACGATGACTATAGTTAACGCAGCTGTATGGTATATTTGAAAGTTCTCATCACAAGGGTAACATCCTAAGAGTTCTCATCATGAGGGAAAAAACATTTCTTTTTTTGTATGTGTGTCTATATGAGATGATGGATGTTATCTAAACTCATGGTAATCATTTCACAATATATGTAAGTCATTATGCTGTGTACCTTAAAGTTATACAGTGCTGTATGTCAATTATATCTCAATAAAATTAGAGAAAAATTTAAAAAATGATATATGCAAGGCAAGAGGTTTGAGAATTTTAAAAATAGATAATTACTATCGAGTTTCCCATTTTGAAATTTGTAGACAAGTTGATAATATCACGATAGCTACTTTCTAAGAATATATTTTAATATAGGTGGGTATGTTAGGCTAAATAATGCTCTCCCCTTCACCAGAAAGATATTTAGGTCTTAATCCATGGCACCTGTGAAGATATTACCTTCCATGGAAAAAAGGATATTGCAAATGTGATTAAACTAAGGATCTTGAGATGGGGAGTTTATTTTGGAATATCCAAGCTGGCCCAATGTAATCACAAGGGTCCTTATAAAAGGGAGGCAATTGGGCCACAGTTAATGAGATGTGATGGGAGAAGTGAGAGGTTTGAGCCACTTGAGGAAGAGCCATGAGGTAAGCCAGGGGAGGAATGTAGGTGGCATTTGGAAGTTGAAAGACGGAAGGAAACAGATTCTCCCTTAAAACCTCTAGAAGGAACATAGACCTGTGGACACCTTAATTTTAGACTTCTGATCTCTAGTACTATAAGATAATTGTTTCGTATTGTTATAAGCCTCTAGCTCCAGGGTAATTTGTTACAGCAGCAACAGGAAAGTAAAACAGTGGGAATTTATCTTAGTGTTTTCTCCTTTGATTTAGAGCATCTTAGCCAAGCAAAAGAATATTTATTTTAGGGGCACCTGGGTGGCTCAGTTGGTTAACCCTCCAACTCTTGGGTTTGGTTTAGGTCATGATCTCACAGTTGGTGGGATTGAGCCCTGTGTTGGGCTCTGTGCTGATAGCGCGAAGCCTGCTTAGCATTCTCTTTCTTCCTCTCTCTCCGTCCCTCCCCGGCTCATGCTGTCTCTCTCTCTCTCTGAAAATAAATAAATAAACTTTACAAAAGGATATCTATTTTATTAAAGACAACATACTCTTTAATTATATTGTTTCATATAGATTTGTAACATCTGAATTACATGCTCATTTTCAATTTTTGTTTAATTGAAATGAATCTTTTCAAAGGAACATTTCATTTTCATTGGAGGAAAGTAGGCCCCCTAAGCAAACATTATTCAGAAGTGGATTTATTTTTTTAAAGGAAATGGTTTATTATGTTTTCTTGTTATGAAAATATTATTTATGCTGTGAACACTCCAGGAAATAAAAATGTATAAATAAGAAAGTTAAAGTTGTCTGCAATCCTGCCATAGCTGTGAGATGTTCTGATGTCAATGTGATTATCTCGTGGAATTTTCCCTGAAAGGCATATGTGTTTGTCCAGTTGTTCATCAGAATATGAGGGCTCCAGAAGTGTGCTCTGGACTAGAGGGCGAGTTTGGGAAATGAGAAAAGTAACAGTAATGAATGTCAAGGATCTGTGTGATGTTTAGCCTGGTAGAAAAGCCTCACGTTGTCCTCGTGAGCCATGGGCTCAGACAGAGGACTCTGACAAGGAGCCCTGAGGATACAGCTAGGTTTATGCCCTCTCTGTGTAGCCACAGATAATGCTGCTCAGAAACACTGCCCTTTCCTCCCTTTGCCCCAGATCCTTCCGTAAAATTTAGGTGAAATGTATGGGCTGGTCTCTGTTTTGCTTTAGGGAATTAATTGAAATTCTGCCCTTGGGATGGAGTCATAGAGGTAAGCACATTTTTCATCTCCCCAGAAGTTTGGGTGTTACTAGCAGTCCAAGAAAGAGTCACTTAGTGTTCAGTGGCTTCTAATGCTGTGAAATTCTCTCTTGCTGCTGCAGAAGCACCAAGTTCCCTCACCAACAAAGCACCAGTGAAGCACTGTAAAGTCTCTCCTTACACATACTTACCTGCCAGGCGAACAGTCCCCAGAGTCCTCTTGATATGAACTTCAGGGACTGTCCAGCATTAGAAAGGCCCCCTGTTTGCTCAACATAAGATCACAGAGGCAAATACAATAGGGGAATGACTGGATGCCACCTGGACCCCAGTATCCCAATTAGAGACCCAAATTACATCCTTTCTTGAATTTTCTGCTGTGACATTACACAAGACTATCTCTTTCCTCTGCTCCTTCACCCAGGAGACAGAGGCAGAAGGGAGTCTGATAAATACCTTGTCTTACATCTCATCAGGGGAGCAGTGCATGGGTGGTAGGCGGTCCAGAGATACTTGCCAGCCCCCCAGGTGTACCCTGTCTAACCCATACTTGTGGTGGCCAGAAGCTGAGGAGGCAGCGGCAAAGTGATCCAGTGAAGCTGGAGGTGAAGAACATGAGGGACCTGTTTCTAGAACATGTGAGACAGCATCGTGAAGGTTTAGAAGTAGCTGGAGTTCATGGTGAGTGGGGATGAACTTCTGACAGGTTGGTAGTAGCTCGAGCACATTCATTTGGCACCATGTGTAAAGTGATAGAATCTGGAAGTTGGGGAGCTCGTTTTTGATACGAGCTGTCATTCAAAAGAGTTGTCATCCAAAAGAGCAGCAGTGGGAAATCCTTGTGTCATGTACAGCTCAAAGTTTAGAGGCAGCAAGAAGAAACCTTCTGGGATACCGTGTGTAGCTGTCTAGGGTTCACTCTGCACCATATCAGTCTTTCATGTACATGATATTCCCTGGAGCCTTACAGTGCAGCTGCCCTGTCATCTGACTTCTGTGTATTCAGGTATTTGAAGTTCAGTGTTGTATAATAATTAATTTGCTTAGGGTTGTCTGACATTAGCTGTCACATACTTCAGTATTAAAACCCTCAGGTGTTTGCCGTAGTCTTAAAAGACATTTGATGTCAATCTGTTTAAAGTTGAGTCATCTGTGGAAGTGTGTGTGGTGTGTGTGTGCGTGTGTGTGTGTGTGTGTGTGTTACAGCACGGTTAGCTATGTTTGAGGGAAGTTCTGTTTCCTAGGATTCAAACAAAGATAAAAGGATAATAAATGCATGTATAATCTGCAGGGTTGTCTCAATCCTCTTGCCTTCAACAAGGACCAGGCCCAGAAGTTAACAATCATAAGGTGCTAACTATGGCTCTTTTGGGGATGAGTGCAATAAGTGGTTTAATGACCCCGATTTTTCTGTTAGAAAATTAAAGCATGACTTTTAAATATTTCTTTTGGAAAATACACATTGGGTTTTCGTGGCTATTTAAGTTTTTGGATGTAGATAACATCTTGCATTTTACATTTTTCATTTTGCACTCAATCATTGATTTAGAAAGGACTGATAGTACAAATCATCCAAAATGTAAGATATTTCAAAATAGGCTTTATTTGGTGATGGAATGCAAAGTAGCAGCTCTGTGTACTTGTTCTAAGACAGTAAGTTAACTCATTCAGAAGCTGGGCTGTGAAGACCTGCAGGTGTCGGACATAATCTGCTTTCCTCCTTTTCACCAAATGCCTCGTGCTGTGTTGCACCTGGCAGAGAATGGGCAGCACCGACTCTTCATGGGATGGAGAACATCGTATTGATGAGAAAGGCCAAACCACCAAGGCCTAGTTTTGGGTCTAAGCATGGCCATTCTTTGTCAGCCTAGGTTATTTCTGCCATAAGGTACTCCCCAAAGCAGTGCAAATAACTAGTTGAGTTAAAAAAAGAAAGTGGACACAGCTTCATCTTGGCTCCCTGGTTCTCCAACAATATCCACCTAAAGTTTCTTCCATGTGACTCACGTAGAATGGGGAAGTCTCCAAGTCAGAGCAGCTCAGAGCAGGAGCATACTGCTTTTATAGCAGGAGGCTGAGGATGTGTCAATATGGCATTTATGCCTCTACCTACTACCATGTGAAAGATTCCTGGCTGGGCACTAGTCCTGAATTCTTAGTCTTATTGATTGTATCTATTAAAAAGATAATTCCAGTGGTTCTGTCTCTACCCTTTTGGGCACAGGATTTATCTGCAAGTCTTCACTGCTTGCTGTTGTTGTTGTTTTTTTCTTTTTTATTGAGGTATAGTTGACATACAGTATGTTAGTTTCAGGTGTAAAACACAATGATTCAATATTTTTATGTATTGCACATTGATCAGCACAATAAGTCTGGTTAACATCTGTCACCCTGCATAGTTACAGAATTTTTTCTTTAGGATGACAACTTTTAAGATCTATTCTCTTAGTAACTTTGAAATACACAATTCTGTATTATTTACTACAGTGGCTCCATTGTCTCTTATTTTGGACTCTATTTAACACAAGTGAAAACTATTTCCAATCAGCCTGCAAAGCAATACAAGCTAAACTCAGTATTGTTTGCCACTAACTCCTTGCTCCAGATTGTGGTTATCCTCCGAATCTATTTTTCCCTTCTTTCTGAGATATGGCTGACTAACTTGAGCCTTGTGGCTGGGTGTAGTTATGTAAGTTCTCACTGATAGGATATGAGCCTCACCAAAGACTCAGGTACCCAAGAATCTGGACCCTTGATAATGTAACTGAGCCAGTATTCCAGTCAATCTGGTAGGGGTCTTGGTCTCCTGCTGTGTTGAAGTGAATACAGGGCTTCACTGCTGGAGCAGTTGGAACAAGGATTACTTGCAGCTGGAAGCATGCAAATGAATACTGAGGCCAACTAGTTCATCTCCCAGCTTCTTGTCAGGATGTCCCCCGGAGGAAAAGTGACTGATTTATACCTTCTCAGGACTTACAAGTTTAACTCTTTTGCCAAGTGTATTTTTAATTTAGCCTGTCTCCTTCCTGCTGTTGTTTAAGCACATATTTTATTGTCCTGTCAGTGGAGAAAAACTCCAGGTGATATACTGAGTGTTGTTTGGCAAATCTTCCCAGCCACTTCTATTCCAGTATTAATTAATCTCTAGAACTTTAAGACTTTCTTGATCTTATTTTACAACCCCTTAAATTGGATCCAAAGCAGCTAATTACATTCTAGACTAATTGATCTCTTTTTCTTTCTTAAATTGTTTTATACTTTAAAACTTTGAGCATAAGCTTCAAAAACTTGAGAGTGAATAGTTATTCTAATATGTCTTCTCAAATCTACACCTGCCCTAAGTTAGGAAAGGCCCTTCCAGCTCTTAGAAGCAAACCTCTGGAGACATTTCCAGCTTCTACCTTCTACCTGGTCGCAAAGCCAATGTCACGTGTCTTAGATTTTTGTCACTTCTAGGGAACGAATACTGTTGTGTTACTGGTTTCTGAGTAACAAATGATATACAGCTTATTGGCTTAAAAAAACAATAATTCATTTGACTCACAAATCTCTGATGTGGGCATAGTTTGGTAGGACTAGCTGACCTGTGCTGTAAGTGGTAAGTGGTATAGGTGAGGTATCTCAATTTTTAAGATAACTTACTCATCTCATCTGCCAAATTGGTGCTGGCTAATGACTGGCAGCCCAGCCAATGATGGTGGCTGGGGGTGATTCCTTTCTAGAATGGCTTTTCCCTGTAGCTACTTGAGGTCTTGCACAGTGTGGTAGCAGTATTCCAAGAACAAGTGCTCTAAGAGAGAAGAGGAAGCTATCAATCTCTTAAACACAGCATTACTTCTACTGTATTCTATTGATCAAGCAGGTACGGTTTGTCCAATTCAAAAGGGCCAGATGCAACAGAAGCAACAAAGAACTCACAACCATTATTATCAAGGAGTGGGTATTAGTTTTATCTAGATTTTAAAAACAAGAAAATAGGAACACATGAAAGTCAATTTCTTTAAATTCAAATGGCTTGTAAGTGGTGTATCTAAGATTCTAATGTAGGCAGTATGGTTACACAGTACTAGCTCTCTACAAGTATACGTTTATGAGAAAATTTGACAAAGGAAAGCCTTTTACAACTGACCACTATGACTAAGTTGACCAATCAAGGGCTGAAGGGAACCAAGTCTCAGTGTACAAATATAGGAAAGCACTCCAATTAATCAGTAAAGACTTTCAGTGTGGTGTTATAACATATTTTAACAATTTAAATTTTCATAATTATTAAACAAATTTTGCTTTAATAAATTTAAAATTTAACAAATTTTAACAAACTTTAAATTCCCATTATTTTTATTTTGCTTGAACCTGGTAAGAGAGAAAAAGTTAACTTTTCAGTCAACATAATTTCTGACAGGCTATTCTGCTGGGTTAGCCAAAGTACTGAAGCCAATTTACCATGGACATTTTCTAATTTAGCAAAATTAATTTCTAAACCAAATGAATAGTTTAAACTACCAAATACTTTTTTTTGGCTTAAATACTTTTTTTTCAATTGAAAAATCAAAGAGGAAATCTATTTGCATGAATGAGACAAATAAAAGGCAAAGCATCTGATATAAATAAAAGAGGAAAATGGTAAGAATTTCTAACCAGTTGAATAGAACAGGATGCTGTTTGGAGGTAGTGTGGTGAGCTTGAGAAGGATAAAGGAGAAAGGGAAGATTTGAGATGATTTCCAGAGAAAAATAGAAAAGGGAAGTTATATAGCAGTTCTAGTTTAGAAGGTCCTACCCATCCTTATTTTTAACATGAAGTCTTCTAGAAAGTGTACATATGTATGCGTGCAAATGTATATATACATGCATTTATTATGTTATGATATATTCAAAATGATAAATAATTTTGTGTTCACTGTGGTAAATATTAAAAGATGAAGGTCCACTTTTATTTTCTTCTAGATATATATCCAGTTGTATCAGTGTGATTTATTAAACAATTCATCATTTTCTCATTTAATTGAAATATCATATGGACCATCTGCTACTTCTCATGTAAAAACAAAAACCCTGCAGGACAAATGCACCCCACATGCAGGCCTGACTCTCCCTTTGTGCCTGGAGTCTGCAATCTCTGGTGTACACCTTGGACATTTGCCTACTAAATGCTCATGCTTTCAGCTAGTTGAGCATGGGCTCAGGCTCTATGCTGAGTGCAAAGTCCACTTTGCACTTTCGTCTGGATGCCATAAACCTTTTAGGGATTGTGCCACAGCTACACAGAGCCTAGCAGAAGCTCTGAAGTACCCCATTAATCCAGGAAATGACCTACTGTTTAAAATGGAGTGTTCTTGTTTGTAGACTCTTGGTTAGGTGTTTAGGATGAGGTGAGAGTTTGAAGGTGTATTTCGTTATTCCCCTTGCTCTTGAATGGGCAGGTTTGGGTATGTGGGCATCCTTTGGAGTAGTCCTGACTAATGGATAGGAGTGGTTGGAGTCCATAGGAAATGATTAAAGGAAGAGAGCTGCCTTTATTTTCTGAGGTCACGATAACAGAGAGCATGACTGGTACATGGAGGAAGTCTTTGTATTTCCGTTATCTTGGGAAAATATCAATTTTAATTGACCTGACTTAAGAGAATTATGCTTTTTGTTGTTGCTGTTATTTATTACTTTTTCTACTATTGCTGAAAGTGGAAAAAATTGCAAATTTTGAACCCTTTTGGTATTACCAATTTATAAGAAATGAGAATTCCATCAATTTCCTTTATTTTTGACATCAAATAACATTTTGGCAGAGATGCATTTTTTACTTTGTCTAGAGTAATCTGTTTCTTAAGAAGTTTATCAGTGAATCTTGGGCCCAATTGGGAAGGATTTACTACTATTTCTTACTGGAATTTGACAGTTGAAAAGTGTTAGTTATTTTAAAGGACACTATGAACCAAGAAATGTAAGTATAATCTTAGTATGCTCTTATTGTTGCTTGGTGTCAGAACAAGGATGGTTTGACATCATTTTGCATGTTGTTTTCAGTTGCAGGCATTTTATCTGAAGAAGAATGATGGAGAATGTTGGAGTAAAATGACTGGTATGATAGAAAGTTTGTAAACTTCAAATCTTTTTGTACAAAAGATTTGTAAGCCTAAAGAGAAGTGAATTTTGTTTGAAGAACAATGATAGAATTGGGGGTGTTTTCCTTGAAAAAGAGTTGTGGAATAATGTGAGGGCTTTCTTTAAACATTTAAAAATAAACAATATAGAAAAAGAATAATGCTTATTCTCCATATTTCCAGAAGAGAGTCTCACACTTAAACATTTTTAGGCTGCATATTTCAACTCAATAAACATACATGAGGCATAGTCCAGTGGCTAGGAAGATGGACTCTGGAGGCTGACTGTTGGGGTTTACATGCCTGCTTTGTCACCTGAGTCCCAATTATTATGACTTTTAAAGTGGCATGATGTTACTTACCTCATTAAACCTTTATTCAAATAAAATAGTTATGCATGCTAAACTCTTAGTACAGTTCATACAGTAAATTCAAAATAGATATTATCTTTAATAATAACTGCCTTTTTTTTTACTTTTTGTATCACCCAATTTGTATTGGTCTATCATGTATTTGATTTATTTAGAGAAATTTCCTCTGTGTCCTACTTGCCAAAAACCTCAACAGAACAATCCATAAAATGTCTCCATGTCCTGACCTCCAATTTTTCCTTCCACCAACTGCTGTTCCCACTACTCCACTGACCCTGCTCTGACCAATGTCAAACTACCAAAACTCCAGTTTTCAATATTACAATATTTTGTATTACAAAATATAAATTATTGCCTTATTACACTACTTTGACAAGTTCTTTTCTTCTTGACTATATCTCTCTCTCCTTGTTCTCTCATTTCTATATAAACAGTATCCTTTGTAGACTCATCTTCATCTTTCTACTCATTAAATATTGGTGTTTCTTAGTGTTGGCCCTTCGCATCTTATCCAGGTGAGAGCTGATGACTTACAAATTTGAATCCACAGTTTAAAAGTAGATACATCTTCTTCCTGAGTATCTCTACTTGGATGTCTTAGAGTCGTCTGAAACTCAACAACTGACCCCAAATCTCAACTTTATTCTGCATTACCACTTTTAGTAAATGGCAATTAAGCTAGCTCCTGGGAATTATTTTCCATTTATTTCTTCATCCAATGGTTACCAAAGTACTATCAATTCAATTTCATTAATGTGAAGAGAAATCTTCATACATCTTGGAGAAATCTTCTCACATCTACTACTCCTTCCTTCATTCAGCTTTCATTTTGTTTTTTTTCTGGACCAATGCAGTAGTCTTCGACCTGGTCTTCAATCCACTGCTTGCATGGCTGCCAGAGTGACCAGTTGCCTGTCCATACAGTCAGGTAGAAAGACAATGGAACCTGGCCTCTAAAAGGGATGACCATAGGGGACATGGTGCTAAGGAAATCACGATGGGAATTTGAGGGTGCATTAAGTAGGACATGTCAAATCCCATCAAAAGAATTCCTTTGCAGGTTTTGAAAGTGATAAATTGGCAAGAAGATATCCCCATGTGCTCCACTAAAATGGCCACCTGGGTCCATAAAATGAGTAGACCTGGGGGCAATGCAGCAATGCAGAGATGGGCTAAGTCTAGACATGTTAAACATGTATCCTCTGAGGCACACAATGCCATTAAGAGCTATTCCACCTGCCAGCAAAAGAGACAGAAACTGCAGATGGCTATGTGGCAGATTCCCTGGTGGGAAACCCCTAAACGGAGCTGGCAAGTGAAACTGATGCTGGTATCCCTGGAGGTCTACAAATGGGTCCTGAAAGGGATAGACACTGACTCTAGACTAGGTTTTACTACCTGGTGGGTAGATGCACGTGCTTAGAGTACTTTTAAAAAACCAGAACAGAAGATACTCCACCAATTTGGATGGTTGACTATCATTTCTTCAGAAAGAATTCATTTTATAGCCAATAACATCCAATAATGGACAGACCGATATCCTCCTCACCCTACTAGATTGATAGAGATTTAGAATAGTGATTAAAAAATTGGTTGTGTAAAGCAGGGGTGATGATAAAAGCATGAAAGGCTGGCTTACACGGCTTCACAAGTGTGTGCTCACATGCAGCATGAACATGAATGGGGCTAAAGGAGTGTCCCCATGAGATAGAGTTCTTGCTTTTTCTGGTGGATCTGGGGAAGAGGGAGTGAGAAAGGTGCTGGTATTCTTTTTTTGTCTATGTTGTCTCATATTTTTTTTCTTTCTTGGTGCAGTGGTCAAGATTAGGTTTGTAAGTGCAAGGACTGGAGTCGGGGATGATTCCCAAACGAGAAACTCTATGTTTTTGACCTTTATGTATGACAGAATTCCTAAGGGGCTGATGGACAAGGTCTCCAACTGAAGCAAGGTGGAGGGTGAGCACAAAGATGGCATCTAGCAGTTTCCATGCCCAGATAGCACCATAGCAGCCCCTTAGTATGTGTCAAATCAGATGCTTATCCCTAGAGCCAAGGCTCCAAGACAAGTAAATGGGCCTCTCCCAAGTCTGGCACCCTTGGATCATCTGCTTATGCTCTGGGACCTGCAAAAGGTGAGTCTGAGGGTACAAGCCCTTTAAGAGTTATTTCTCAGGTCTCTGTAGTCTTGTGGATCTCGTGGCCAGGAACCCCATTGTTTTTCAAAGCTGAATGTTTTGGGGGGCTTATTTCTCAGGTTCATTTCTAAAGGGGGGGGGATGCCTGATGAGGGGTTTGAACCCTTCAGTTTCCAGGGAGAAGTTCTGGGTTTTGAGTTCTGTCTCTGTCACTGGGCCAGGGGTCGGGTTTTTGGTGAGACTGATTGTGCACCAGCTTGTCCTACTGACTTCAGTATGGACCTTCATTTGGCCTCAGTACACTAAAGTCATTTAGCCTCTTTTTAATATTTTTTTCAGAGGGAATTGTTTTGTGTGTAGCCCTACACTTCGTGTGTTCCTGGGAAGTGAGTTCACTTTTTATGTCACCATCTTGAACAGGAACCTAACCATAGTTTTGTGGCTGTGTGTGTGATTAGAACCAGTGTGTTTTAGAAATTCTTACTGTGTTAAGCTGTTAAGACCTAGTGATATTTATTCCTTTATTACAAATGTTTATCAACTATCTACTGTAGGCTAGGGAGTTGTCTAGCTGCTGTAGGGACAGGGAACAATGTCCATTAACCAATGGAATTTACATTCTAAAGGGGAAAGAGTCAATAAACATATTTTCAAGTAATGGCAGGTACATGTTTCAAAGAGACATAAGGCAAGGCAATAGAAAAGAGAGTGATAGGGTGTTGTTTTCCATTGGGAGACCAGGGCATTCTTTGAGGAAGTGGCATGTGAAAAGAAACTTGAACAAAGGAGAAGGAAACTGAGGGAGAAAAACCAAAGAGGAGGTAGTTGCCATGGCCCTGGTAGAAAAACCAAGGGCACTGCTGCTGTGTTGGCAGATGCATTGTTGTGAGGACAGAGAGGACTTCAAGACAGGTTTACAGCGAGGCAAAAAAAAGTACTTATAAGTGTCATTCTACTGGTAGCATATACCTCAATTTTCTCATTTCATGCCAACTGCAAAATTCACAAGGGGCAGAGATGGGAAGAATTTTACAAGCAAATCACAGAATTTAAAATGAAAAACACAGCTTCAACATAGTAGGAAAAACCAAATCCCTAGGGCTCTAAGGACTGCTGAAAAAGAAACTGTCAAATTTCCAGACATCCCCAACAAATGGAGGCAGTCTGTCACGTCATCATCAAAACACTTAATGAGGAAGAACTGTATAAAAGATGGAGACGCTTCCAGCCATGTAAACTGCCTCTACTAATGGTTACATTAATTATTTAGTAGAAGAATATAGCTTGCAGTTACCTTACAATTTGTGATATGAACTATGTAAAAAAAAAAGAAAGATAGGGTAATAGACTCTATGGTGCTAACCACAGCAAACGATAGCAGAGTTCTCAAAATTTTTTTGCAATAATTACACATTTTACTCAGAGTATTGCTTTATATATATCAGGCTTGCATATAAATTCCTGTGATGTTAAAATCCTGTGTGTCCAAAAGGACCCCATACCATTTTCTTTACCCCCTGCTTAATGTAATGAATAACTGAGAGCCTGTACATGCTCGCACATAAACAGCTTAGACATTTTCAAGGAATGGTGAAACGTAATGAAAACGTTTAAAGAACTTAGTTCATTACCTACCAGGATAGAAGGACACATGAAACTCAATCGGTGCCCAAATAGTAATCAGGGTTTTGCTGTGGTTTTTTTTTTTGTTTGTTTGTTTGTTTAATTCTCCAATTCTAGACTATATATATAAATGTGAGATACAAAAGAGGTCGCTAGCAACAGGACAAACCTTTGAAAAGCCATAAAGCAAATACTTCAAAGAAAATATGTTTTCCCTGCAACACTGCACAGAGCTTAGCTGGCATGTTGTCAGCAAACAAAAAGAAATTCAGTGTTATCATTTATGACAGAGCACACCACATAATAAAGAGGATTTGGTCCGAATAAAGAGATGGTCCTAAAATGCTTAAGACCATTTGCAGCAGCACTCGAGGTCCTGAGCTGCCTTGTGGGTGGTTCTTCTCCAGCAACTATCTGTTGCCAGCCCCTGAGATAAGAGACAAGGCCTACTGGTTATTAAAAGCTGAATGAATGAAGGAAAAATAGGAAATCTCATTAAATGCTGCCAGCGGCTTCAACTCATTCTGAACATCCCTATATAACAGCCAATAATCCAATAATAATACTGTTTCCAATAATAAACTTAAATATATCTCACGACAAATAATTGTGTTCTGACACTCCATAAATGTGTTGCATGGTGAAATCTTTTTTAGTTGAAACATCTTCATTTTAATGATATTTCATAAAACTTGACTATTAGGTAAAATAAACCAGTACTGTAAGCAACTGTGCATAACCACACAAAACACCTGCAATGGTCATTTTTCTTTTTAAAATCTATCAACTGTCCTCTTATAGCCACTGTCACTGTTGGTAAACTAAGCTCTACTTAGTTGTCCTGACTCACCTGGGTCTACCTTGTCCCTCACAAAATTTTCTTTGAGATTTGCTTTAAGTGCCTTTCTTCTAAATACCCCAATACTTACATGTCAGTTTTTGAATTTGGTGTTTCGCTGGTTAGAACTATCATATCAAATAAGCTTAGACTCTTTGGTCCCATTTATTTATTATATTATTTTTAAAAAGTTATTTATTTTTAAAATTGATTTATTTATTTTGAGGGAGAGAGAGAAAGCTCTAGCAGATGAGAGGCAGAGGGAGAGTGAGAGAGAGAATCCCAAACAGTCTCTACACTGACAGTGAGCCTGATGTGGGGTTTGAACCCCCAAACCACGAGATCATGACCTGAGCTGAAGTCAGATGCTTAACTGAGTGAGACACCCAGGTACCTCTTTATTTTTTTTATTTTAGAAAGAGAGAGACCTCAAGTAGGGAAGAGGAATGGGGTGGGGTAGGGTGGAGGAAAGAGAGAGAGAGAGAGAGAGAGAGAGAGAGAGAGAGAGAGAGAGAGAGAGAATCCCAAGCAGGTTCTAGGCTCAGTGCAGAGCCTAATGTGGACCTCAATCCCACAACCCTGGGATCATGACCTGAGTGAAAATCAAGGGTTGGATGCTCAACTGACTGAGCCATCCAGGTGTTCCTCTTCGACCCCTGTAATGCTCTCCCAACACCCACTGTCTAAAATATGTTTCCACTTTTTTCTTCTTAATTTCTCAGAGAGACATCTTGCAAGAAAATGTTAACACAGTGAAAAATGTAAATGATGTCAACTGTCAACAATAGTAACCAGCAATCCATGTAATGGGCTGTCAGTATTTGAATTGAGCTTATAATGGCAAGCCCAATGTTGGGTTATACCAATCAGGGGAGAAGTATATGAAAAATCCAGATGTTAGCCCCACATATAAAGAGATAAAAATTTTGATCATGTAACACATGATGAGGAAAGGATAGGCAGTTCTATTGGTAGGAAAACTTACCATCTTATAATAAGGGAGAAATTTAGGGTGAACAGTATGTTGTGAGAGATTCTGCTCTACCGTGAAGCAGAATGATTACATCTAAACAAAAGTGATTCACAAAGCAAAAAATGTCTTTGTCCACAGGAGACCTGTAATTAAGGCATAGTTTCTGATGAGAACAATGACTGAGATCATATGGGAAGGAAAGGTTATGTATATCAAAAGGAAATCTTTGAGCCCATGAGCTCAAGGCAACTGCCAGGTCCTGCCTGTCAACTCTCCCACAAACCTGACCTACCAAAGCTAAGGTAAATCAAGTTTGTGTAGCTCCATGATGCTCCCCAGACCGCTCTTCTGCCATCAATACACAAAGAAACCCTATAGGAGCAACTGCCAGAGCATCTACGTGTGATCATATTTTGCTCTTTTATAAGTAGATCCACCATGTTATTTATTACTCACAAGAGGACATTTTTTAAGAGTGAGAGGGGGAACTATAAATTAGGATGATAGCAGGCCATAAATTGTACAAACCAGAACATTTGTTAACCTGATATTTGAGACCCTAGAATTTCTGGTTTCTAAAATCCCATTTTTTCTAGGTCCTTATACATGTTATCCATAAAAAAAATTACCAATAATATGATGGTACAAGTTTAGACATATTTTCAAAGTCATAAAATTGTGTACCTTAGTTGCATGCATTAATTATGTGCAGTGTTTTGCCAATCATAAGTTTTACCCATGGCTTCTGGGGCCTCCATGCTAGTGTGGGTTGCTAAGGAGAAGCTAGGCATCCTACCTTTCACAGGAGGGTTAAAATGGGCAAGGGGTGCTACAGGTTGGTAGCTATCAACCATGACTGCCCCAATTACCCAGGGAACTTTTGAAAATTCTCCAGCCCAACAAAATCAGAATGTCTGTGGTTGAGGTGCCAGCCTAACCACCCCACGTGATTGGGAAGCACATAATGAGGGTTGAGAAGCAATTGATTGACCTTGCTATTAAGGTGTGGTCCATAGACCAGAAGCATCAACATCACCTAGGAGCTGACGGAAATGTAGAATCTCATTGTCTTGGACCTACTGAATGTGATTTTGCATTTTAACAAGATTCCCAGGAGATTACTATGTACTGTAAAGTTTGAGGAGCTCTGAACTAAAAAACAATTTAATTGGTAAGCCTTAATAAGATGTTTTGATTTTATCCTGATGGCAATAGGGAGAAAACAAAACAAAACAAAAAACAAAATTAAGCCAGTATATGCCAAACAAATATAGGGTAAATCTATGTTGATCCTCAAATCTTTAATTATAGCCTATAGCCAGTGTTACTGAAAGTGTGGTCCCTGTTGAAAGACAAACTGTTATAGGTTCATGACAACATAAGTAAAGAAACTGAGAGTAAGAAGTTAGAAATTTTCTAACTTCTAATTGACAGTCATTTTATTTTTATTTGGGTTTGTATTTTGTATGCTTTTTTTTAACTTTTCCTACTTACTCATTTTTTCATGTTTCCTAGTTATTTATTTTTTTTGTTCATGATGGAATGGAAATTTTAAAAACTTTGTCACAAACAGTCTAAGAAGCACTGAGCCAAGAGCTGTTCTTCCTATAGTTTCAAGGAATCTTCAAATTGGACATCAACGGAGTATTACTCAGCCATAAAAAGAATGAAATCTTGCCATTTGCGACTACATGGATGGAGCTAGAGAGTATGATGCTAAGCAAAATAAGTCAGAGAAAGACACATATTATATGATTTCATTTATATGTGGAATTTAAGAATAAAATAAATGAGTAAAAGGCAGAAGAGAGAGAGGGGCAAACCAAGAAACAGACTCTTAACTATAGAAAACAAACTGATGGTTACCAGGTTAGTTGGGGGATGGGTGAAATTGGTGATGGGAATTAAGGGGTGCACTTGTGATGAGCACCAGGTGATGTATGGAAGTGTTGTATCACTATATTGTATACTAAAACTAATATTACACTATATGTTAACTAACTGGAATTTAAATAAAAACTTAAAACAAAACAACAAATTGGACATCAAAATGGAACTTGTTATGTACAGACCTGAATGGGTCCATCCTCTTGAGTTATTGCCCAGTTTAGAGTACCTGCCAACCACACAATCTCCTAAACGAAAAACCCAGATGCCCAGAGTGATTCCTCCCCTCCTCTATCTTCTCCCTCATACTCAATCTACCTAAAAAATTCTCCATTCTCCCCACCTTTCCTTGCATGGTCTCACTTCATGCCCTCACATTCTCCCTCCTGAATCATTGCTATGGACTGCTTGTTGGATACCTGCCTCTAGCTCTTACTCCATCCCCCCAAATCCATTTCTCAAAGTTCAGCAGGTCAAGTGTGTGATCCCAGAATTGGCTGTGTCATTGCACTTTTTATTTTTATTTTTTTTAGTTTAAATTCAGGTTAGTTAGCATATAGTGTAGCAGAACTAGAATTTAGTGATTATCACTTACATATAACACCCAGTACTCAACACAAGTGCCCTTCTTAATGCCCTTCACCCATTTAGCCCATCCCTCCACCCACCTCCCCACCAGCAACCCTGTTCTCTGATTTAAGAGTCCCTCATGGGGCGCCTGGGTGGCTCAGTCGGTTAAGTGTCTGACTTTGGCTCAGGTCATAAACTCACTGTTTGTGAACTTGAGCCCCGCATCAGGCTCTGTGCTGACAGCTTGGAGCCTGCTTCAGATTCTGTGTCTCCCTCTCTCTCTGCCCCTCCCCTGCTCATGCTCTCTTTCTGTCTCTCAAAAATAAATAAATGTTAAAAAAACTAAAAAAAAAAAAAGAGCTTCTCATGGTTTGCCTCCCTCTCTGTTTTTATCTTATTTTTTCTTCCTTTTCCATATGTTCATCTATTTTGTTTCTTATAGTCCGTATAAGTGAAATCATTTGATATTTGTTTTCCACTGACTGTTTTATTTCACTTAGCCTAATATACTCTAGTATCATCCACGTTGTTGCAAATGACAAGATTTCATTCTTTTTGATCACTGAATAATATACCAAATCTTCTTTATCCATTCATCAATTATGGATATTTGGCATCTTTCCATAATTTGGGTATTATAGATAGAGCTTCTATAAACATTGGGGTGCATGTGCCCCTCAGAATCAGCATTGTTTCCTTTAGATAAACACCTAGTAGTGCAATTGCATGTTGTAGGGTAGTTCTATTTTTAACTTTTTGGGGAAACTCAACACTGTTTTCCAGAGTGGCTATTGCAGTTTGCATTCCCACCAACAGTGCAAAAGTGTTCTCCTTTCTCCACATCCTTGCCAACATCTCTTGTTTCCTAGGTTGTTAATTTTAGCCAATCTGATAGATATGAGGTGGTGTCTCATTGTGGTTTTGATTTGCATTTCCCTGATGATGAGTGATATTGAGCATCATTTCATGTGTCTCTTAGCCACATGACTTCTTTGGAAATGCATCTATTCATGTTCATGTCTTTTGCCCATTTCTTCACTGGGTTATATTTTGGGGTGGGGGTTGAGTTTGGTAAGTTCCATATAGATTTTAGATACTAACCTTTTATCCACTATGTCATTTGCAAATGTCTTCTCCCATTCTGCCTTTTAGATTTGTTGATTGTTTCCTTCACTGTGCAGAAGACTTTTGTCTTGATGAAATCCCAATAATTCATTTTTGCTTTTGTTTCCCTTGCCTCCAGAGACATGTCTAGTAAGAAGTTGCTGCAGCCAAAGTCAAAGAGGTTGCTTCCTGTTTTCTCCTCTAGGATTTTGGTGGTTTCCTGTCTTATATTTAGGTCATTCATCTATTTTTAATTTTGTATATGGTGTAAGAAAGTGGTTCATTCTTCTGCATGTCACTGTCCAGTTTTCCCAGCACCATTTGTTGAAGAGACAACATTGGATATTTTTTTTCCATTGGATATTCTTACCTGCTTTGCCAAAGATTAGTTGGCCAAACATTTTTGGGTCCATTTCTGGGTTCTCTATTCTGTTGCATTGATCTATGTGTCTGTATTTGTGCCCTTACAATCACTGTCTTGATCATTATAGCTTTGTAATACAGTTTGAAGTCCAGAATTGTGATGCCTCCAGCTTTTGTTTTCTTCTTCAATATTACTTTGGCTATTGGGGAGTATTTCTGGTTCCATGTAAATTTTACAATTGTTTGTTATAGCTCTGTGAAAAGTAATGATATTATTTTGAGGGCAATTGCATTGAATGTTTAGATTCCTTTGGGTAGTATCGACATTTTAACAATATTTGTTCTTCCAATCCATGAGCATCGAATGTTTTCCATTTCTTTGTCTCTTCTTCAGGTTCTTTTATAAGCGTTCTATAATTTTCATTGCACAGATCTTTTACCTCTTTGATTAGGTTTATTCCTACGTATTTTATAGTTTTGGGCACAAATGTAAATGGGATAAATGTCTTGATTTCTCTTTCTACTGCTTCATCATTGGTGTATAGAAATGCAACTGATTTCTGTACATTGATTTTATATTCTGCGACTTTGCTGAGTTAATGTATCAGTTCTGGAAATTTTTTGGTGGAGTCTTTTGGGTTGTCCACATAGATATGTGGATATGTTGGATATGTCCAACATATTATGTTGTCTGCAAAGAGTGGAAGTTTGACTTTTTCCTTGCCAATTTGAATGCCCTTTCTTTCTTTCTTTCTTTCTTTCTTTCTTTCTTTCTTTCTTTCTTTCTTTCTTTCTTTCTTTCTTTGTCTGATTGCTGAAGCTAGGAGTTCCAGTATAATGTTAAATAATAATGGTGAAAGTGAACATCCCTGTTGTCTTCCTGACATTAGAGGGAAAGTTTTCAGTTTTTCCCTATATTAACTATGGGGCTTGCATGTATGGCCCTTATAATGTTGAGATATGTTCCTTCTATCCCTACTTTCTTGAGGGTCTTTATCAAGAAAGGATGCTGTATTTTGTCAAATGCTTTTTATTCATTTATTGAGAGGATCATGTGGTTCTTAGGCTTTCTTTTATTAGTGTGGTGTATCATGTTGATTGATTTGCAGGTATTGAACCACCCTGCATCCCAGGAATAAGTTCCACTTGAGCACAGTGAATAATGCTTTTAATGTATTGTTGGATTCGATTTGCTAGTATCTACTTGAGAATTTTCACATCCAATTTCATTAGGGGAATTGGTCTATAATTGTCCTTTTGGGGGTCTTTGACTGGTTTTGGAATCAAGGTAATGCTAGCCTCATAGAATGAGTTTGGAAGTTTGACTTCCCCTTCTAAAATCCACAATTCAGAGATCCCCAAGGCTCAGACCCATGCTGATCCTCTGGGAGAAGGGTCTCGACAAGCAATGGCCAAGTGACATTTTTCCCCCAAAAAACACTTGTGTGACCACACAGAGACAGAGACTCAGAGTTTATGGTAAATCACAGCACACAGCAGGAGCCAGGGTTTGCTTGCCCTCAGTCTATATCTTTGTTCCTATACCAGTAAACTTGGCAGCTCTCTGTGGCCCACTGGGCTTTTGCCTTGGGAGGGGTCGTATTGTCTCTATCAAATACACTCCAAGCAGGAATACCTCTTCTCCCCTTGCTGCACAGGGGCCCCTCAGACAGCTCTGCTGCCCACTCCCGGGGACTGGGGATTCGTCCTTCTTCCTTACTGGAGCACTGCCAGGCACTGAGCTCTGAAACTCAGACTCTGCCTTCTGCTGTTTATTCTAAAAAACTGGCGGAGGGGCGCCTAGGTGGCTCAGTCGGTTGAGCGTCCGACTTCAGCTCGGGCCATGATCTCACAGTCTGTGAGTTCGAGCCCCACGTCGGGCTCTGTGCTGGCAGCTCAGAGCCCGGGGCCTGTTTCAGATTCTGTGTCTCCCTCTCTCTCTGACCCTCCCCCATTCATGCTCTGTCTCTCTCTGTCTCAAAAATAAATAAACGTTAAAAAAAATTAAAAAAAAAACTGGTGGTATTGAAACCCTCTCCTTCCCCCCCCCCCTATGGTTTTGGGGAACAGATTTCTCGTCTAGTCACCTGTGAGTGTTTTCACTCCTTCTCTCTTTCTTTCGCTCCAGCTACTTTCAGGGGGAGTATTTTCTTGCATGATCCCAATACTCTGCACTCTCTCCCCCTTTCTCTTTCTCTCTCCATCCTCTCTCCATGGAAACAACTCCCTACCTTCCCTGGCACCGTGGCTTTTCTCTCCCCCAATTCACCTCTCTGCACTGTATACCTGCCAAGATATCTCAAATTGTGCAGATTGTTGTGTTAATCCTCAGATCAATTTCCAAGGTGTTCAAAAGGGTTTGATTTTGATCTAGCTGTGTTTTGGGGATGAGATAAGCTCAGAGTCCCCATATACTCCACCATCTTAACTCCTTCATGTACTCTTGAAATGGCTTTGGTGAACACCCAGCCTTATGTTACAGAAGCCAAGTTCCATAATGTGTTACAGAAGCTAAGTTCCATAATGTGATACAGAATCCCCTGTACACACATCAGTGCTTTAGCCTCTGCTTACTTCATTCTTTGCTTAACAAGTGGACAGTATCAAACTGCAGACACTCTTGTGCGTGAGACTTTTACTTTTCCTGGGCCTCTGGCTGACCTCATCTCATCTCTTCATATCTTAAGATGCACCTCTAAACATGGGAGTGCTATTATGTGTTTGAGATCCTGGTTTCAATTCTTTTGGATAAATGCACAGAAGTGGGATTGAAGGATCATAGGTAGTTCTATTTTTTAACTTTTTGTGGAACTTCCGTATTGTTTTCTTTAGTAGTTGCACCATTTTACAACCCTACAGGCAGTGTGCAAATGTTTCAGTTTATCCACATTCTCACCAACACCTGCTGCCTCCCTTTTATATATTAATTATCCTGATATGAGGTGATATCTCCTTATAGTTTTGATTTGAATTTCCCTAATGATTAGTGACAATGAGCATTTTTTCCCCACATACTTGTTTGCCATTTGTAGTATCATTCACAACAGCCACGTGTGGAAACAAATAATGTCCATAGATAGATGAATGGATAAAGAAAACGTGATTCATACATACCATGGAATTCAGCCTTTTAATAGAAGGAAATTTTTGCAATATGTGACAACATTAGTGAACCTTGAAGACATGCCAAGTGAAATGAGCCAGTCATAGAAAGACAAATACTGCATGATTCCACTTATATGAGCTATGTATTCCTTTTCTTCACTCTGGAAAGGTGGGTGGTGATTTTTCTTTAAATGCCCCCCAAATATAATGATTGTTTATATGTATGTATGTGTGTGTATATATATATATATATATATATATATATATATATATATATACACACACACACACACACACGTATATATACATATATATATGTATATGTGTGTATACATATATATATACACACATATATGTGTGTGTGTATATATATATATATATATATATACACACACACACACACACACATATATGCATTTTTTAAAGCATGTGTAAAGGCTGAGCCATTTTATGGCTTCCTATGTGTTAGGGTAGAATATATGTGTTTCTATTTACCTATTTTATATTTCTAAGAAAGAAACCGAATGTCTCTTCCTTGTTTTGTTTAGAAAGGCACAAAAAGTCAGGGTGAGGTACAAGGACACAAGACAGGGAATTTTGTCAGATAAGGTCTAAACTAGAAGTTCTTCTTTCTGTCAATTGTATTGTCAAAATTCACAGATAAAGCGAGAGTCACTAAATCTGAGATTCAAGGCACAAAGCATGAGCAGAAGCTACTTGGCTGCATCCCCCTCCTAACTGAAGGGCATGATATTAATAGAAGACTGACTACTAGATTCGACACCTGAAAGTTAATAGGATAGAGAAAGGGAAGTGTTACTTGTGATGAAAGGGTGCAGCACAACATGTCCATGAGTTCTTGGGCCATCATTCAAGACATGTGAGCTTCCTCACTTAGGAAGAGTATGCTTTCCTGCTCTCCTCTCCTTTCTTATTTATAAAAGGATAACTGCTGTTTACTGACTATGTCAATAGAAGGAAAGTGAAATGAACTAGGGATTCAACAAGTAAACTTAACTATCATCAAGGAGTCTGCAGGGAGATGGGAAACCACAGGAATACTTGCGAATTAGAGGCGCAGGGTTAGGAGAGGCAGAAAAAATGCAGATTAAAAGAGTCAAATCAGGTATTTCATCCCATGTAATCTTTCTAAAGATCAATTCTTTGTTTGAAAATGTAGCTTTCAATTCAATAAGTATATTTTTAGTGCCAAAGCCTGCTAAATCTATGTGTAATACTGAAGAAATGAAGCACCGTATAACTGCAATCAAAGGAGCTTACAGCAACATTTCTCTTGTATGTGATCAGTGCTGTTCAAAAGTTATACAATAAATATTTCCCATGGATGGTGGAGAGGGCAAAGAAGTCACTATTGTTAAGAGCTTTAGTTGTGAAAATATTTCTGGAGAGTGGCAAAATAAATCAAAAGCTTTAAAAATTTGTATATTAGATGTTTAACATCACTAATCATCATGGAAATGCAAATACATAGATATTCTATTAATATATTTCCAAAATATAAAGTTATTTTTATTTAAGAAAATTATTACAATTGAAATTGTATTATAGAAGGAAAAGAGAATCTTTAATGCTTGAAAGGTAATCTGAAATAAAGAGGCTAAAGGAATCTACTGGTTATTTTCCAGTAACCTCTTAGGTTGGTACCAAAACCCAGAGGCTATGAATTTTGACTCAATTCCTACCACTGAGTTTTCTACACATATATGTTTCCTGCATCTTTTTATGCAGGAGGTATTCTTCAGAAAATCTTACCCTTAATGCTGAGAAAATGATTACTCTTGTGCCTGCTGTTAGATAAATGGCACAATCCTGACCCTGCAGGAAACTGGCATTCTGTGGGCTTTCCCCAGCTCCTTGAAAATCTGGCATGCTGTAGAACAGCTCTTTTTGCGTCCAAGTAGTGCTGGAACAGATTGTCTCCTCCCTCGTAAAGCCGGCTGACATGTGATTCCCTGCTGGCAGCCACCCAGTCCTACCTGCCAGCAGGTGGCACTGAATGGAGGACTTCTGAAGGCCTCTTAGTCCCCAGGGCCGAAAGATTAACCTAAAAGCAGAGTGGGAGCCAGCTTTCAAAGGACAGTGTGGTGGGAGGAGTGAGGGATTGCTTGGAATGGTGTCTCCAGGATCCTGTCCGCAGCTCCACCCCAAGATCTAAGTCAGTGTTCTGCCTCTGGCTGCCTTGTTCCTGGCTGTGTGTCCCACTGGCCTGGTTCTCTGGCCTTCCAGAGGTTCTGTGAGCTACCTAAGAGCCTATAACATGTCCCTTTCTGCTAGAACTTGAGGGAGACAATTCTGTGATCTGCCACTAAGAATCCTGACTGAATCAATATTCTTTGCTCATCTTTGAATAATTCACTGGGTGTGAAATTCTGGGTTCGAGTATATTTTCCCTCAGACTTTTTTTTTTTTTATTATTCCATTTTCTTCTTGCAACTTGTATCTCTGGTTCTCATTCCCTGGTAAATCTGTTTCTTCTCTCTGGAAGTTTTGTGAGTTTTTTCCTTATCCTAAGTGTTCTGAAGTGTGTCTTTCATTTATAGGTATGAATTGATGTTGTTTTTCCCTGTGTCCTATTGAGTACTCATACTGAGCCCACTTAGTGTGATATTTACTGCAGAGACATTCTTCTCTGCTGTCCTTTGTACGTTGCCTTCCATCCATTCCCTCTGGTGTCTTCTCGATCTCCTATGTGACTGATACCATAACTTCTTGACCTATCCCACATATTTTAAGAAGTTCTTTCATTCTCTTTATGACTTTATTTAGTAACCGCATATGAAGCCCTGTCTCTGTGCCTCTCAAACTTCCATGTGCATAGACGTCACCTGGGGCTCTTAGTGTAAATGAAGATTCTGGTTCATATTGTGCAGTGGTGCCTGAGCATCTGTATTGCTAACGGGTTCCTGGAGGTGCTGGTGCAGCTGGTCTGCAGCCTGTACCTTGTAGAGCAACGTCTGCGGCCACATGCCAGGCATTGCAGGTACAGAAATGTGTACTGAGCATAGGGACTGGACAGTCAGCCGGTGTGGGGAGCTTCCGCCTTCACTCACTAGTCATATGACCTTGGGAAAACTCAGCTAATCTCTTTGAGAATGGTTTTCCCTCTACAAAATAAAGATCTTTGTCCCCATGTGTCAGATTTCCTGCAGTTATTAAGTGTGATAGTTAGCCTGCACACACCACAGGGGGCATGAGGTGGAAAAAGGACACCCGTGGGCTTCTGCTGTCAGGGGGGGCTTTAATGATGCCAGACAGAAAGTGTTCTGGTAGCTAGGTCTTTGCCCAGTGGGGAGGGATCTATTCTCAGCTTGACTTCAGCCATGAAGTTGGTTCTTTGAGTTGAAGGGATTAGAACAAAACACCCACACCTGTTTCATCCCCACACAGATACAATCCCCACCCATTGGATAGAAACAAGCACCCTCAATTTCAATAAAGACAACCTTCTGGGTCAGCCACACAGATACAGCAAATCATTCTGTGATTTATGGAGTATATTGAAAGAACAGATTTCTGTTAAAAACATAAAGACAATATTTCAAGTGGAAATTGTGAAAAGTCATGAGCAGAGAGTGAGGCTAAGACCCTGGTATAGGGAACAAATCTTGCCCTAAAACCATTGACAGGTATGGTAGCTCTGAGCAGAGGGAATGAAAAAGGAAGAAAGGAAATCAACCTTGACTGAATAGCTATTTTATGCCAGAAATTCTGCAAATATTATCCTGGGGTCCACTGTGATAATACGGGGTCCACCATGGCTGGATATGAAAAGAACAGAGTAAACCACACAGAGGATAAATAGCCACAAGGAATCAAAATGTGAGGATAAATTGGCCCACAGAAATGTTAAAAATTTTCCCCGATATTGGAAATACGGATTTGTGTTTGGTTATAATCTTGCTGTTTATACAAACAACATTTAGTTACAATTTTGGTGTTAAGATGCCAATTTAATTATCAGGCTAAAGACTTAGTAATGACATTTTTAGAAACAGTTTGAATACACTTTGTTAAACCAAATACAAAAAGGAAAAGAAATGCCAAAAATCACTAGAATCTTGAAAGTAGAAAAGTGAACTCCACTCGATTGTGCATAATTTTCTATAAAACAAAAGAACTTTCCCCCAAGAATTGCTATGTCATTTCTCCTGGTGGGTAGGCTACAAGAAAGAGACCCCTTTCTATTTCTTTCAAGGCTTAACTTTTCTAAGTAGATTGTGATATTGTGATTTATAATAAGAAATATTTATTTGGTCTTAGTCCAAGTTTCCTGGCTCACAGCTCCTAAAAGCCTTGGAATTTCCTGGGATGGAGAGCAACACAGGTGTCTTTCATTATGTTAATGAGGTGAGTTTTGGACCCCACCTAAGGGTAGGTGTTGTTTGCTAGGAGAACCAACCATGTGATTGGTCCCACCCCTTGATTCTGGGGGCAGGGGGAGGGGCTGGAGATGAGTTCAGTCCTCAATGGTCAAAGGTTTAATCAATCATGCGTGTGTAACAAAACCTCCATAAAAACGGAAAACGTGGGTTTTAGGAAAGCTTTGGTGATCTCGCGCGTGTGCTGGAGCATGATGTCCTGGAGATGGCATGGAAATTCCGTGCCCTTTTCCCATGCCTTGCCCCATGCAAATCAGCGGTTTCTGAGTTTTATCCTTTTATAATACATCCGTAATTGAGTAAGTAAAATGTTTTTCTGAGTTCTCTGAGCTGCTCTAGCAAATTAATTGAAACCAAGGAGTGGGTTGTGAGCTCTTTGATTTATAGCCGGTCTGGTCAGAAGTAAAGATCAGGGCTTGGATTTGGGACTTGCATCTGAAGTCCAAGAAATGACATTTGGGAACCTCCAATTTGTAGCAAGTTGGTCAGAAGCTCGGGTAACAACACGGGTTGTGACTAGTGTCTGAAGTGGGGGATGGGTATTATTGCAGGACTGAATCCTTAAGCTGTGGAACCTGACATTACCTCTGGGTAGAGAGTGTCAGAATTGAGTTGAATTGTAGGACACCCAGCTGGTGTCCAGAACATTGCTTGTTGACATGATGAATCTTTCCCAGATCCACCCCTGGGATTGGGTCCAGGAATCCAAAGTAATATTCTTACCATATGGGCCTCTCCTTTGATGCTCTGGCAATTCCCTGTCACCCGTATTCTACTTTATTTTCTCCATGGCAATTTTTGCCAACCATTGTATTATATTTTCTTATTTTTGTTTTTATTGTCTCTTTCCCCTTATTTGGATGTATGATCAGTGAGGGCAAGTTTTGTCTTTTTTTTTTTTTTTTTTTTTTTTTTGCCACTTCTACCATTCAGAGCCTAGAATGGTGCTCAGTACACAGTGTTTCCCATAATTATCACTGAATTGGTAGAGAAATACTTATCACTGCCTGTGTTTGGGGAATACTTTTATCACCTCTCCTTCTGTTTGAGAGGTTTTGGATTGCTCACTAACCAAGTGCCCTTCTCAGGCTATCAGCGTTGTCTGTAATTTCCTCTCGATGTAGTATATAAATATAGTTTGCCAGCAGTTATATTAGCTAAACAATTGGGGGATGCTAGGACTAAGTCTTCCCATTTGGCAAAATAATACTCTCATTACACCTGCCTTTGGATTGACCACTGACGTTTTGTTCCAGTGTTTTCAAATTTTTCTAACAAGCTTAGGGTGGAAGATAAAAGCTTCTCATGTGTTTTTTGTTTTTGTTCTTCACAGCCTTCTAATACAGTGTTTCAGAAGATGTATAGTGATAATCCAATTAGATAAACATTTGTTCCAATATTTTTACCCAGAGGCCTCTGAAACACATTTTCCCCCCTCACTATCTACTTTATTAGCTTCAACAATTGAGGCTGAATATCTAATCAGAAAGACAACGATCAGTTCTCTGTGCTTCCTGGTTGGTGTTTGATGTTTTCCGAAGGCCAGATGAGCCGCACACATTTTGCTCATTATCTGGTAAGCACCGACCACTACAGACAGAAACGGGGCTGCTTTTTCCAGCTGCAGAAACCTTTCTTTTCAGTCCATTAAACTTAACTTGTTTAGCAATAGCTAAAACAAGATAATTCTTATTTGTTATTTCTTTGGCATTTCCAAAGTTCAGTCTTACATTAGCAACAATGAGCCAAAGGTTTTCAAAGTTTTTTGTCTTTAATTTTCTAATTTTTTTTTTTAATTTTGGAGGATAGGGAGTTTTAGGCAGGAAAAAAGATTGATTCCGAATGACCAGTATTCAGGATTATTTTTTCTTTTATTTATACTGAAGGGCTCTTGTTCATAATTGCTTTTTAAAATACTTATTATTCGTTTAAAAAGTTCAGTATACTTACCATATGTTACATTAGTTTCTAGTGTACAATACAGTGGGTCAACAATTCTTCACATTACTCAGTGCTCATGACAAATGTACTCTTTGTCCCATTCGCCTATTTCACCCATCACCTCCACTCTCCTTCCCTCCCCTCTGGTAACCATCTGTTTGTTCTCTTTAGTGAAGAGTCTGTTTTTTGGTTGGTCTGTAACTGATTTTTAAGTTGGCTTTACAAATGCATGATTAAGAGGAAATGAAGTTCATACTGTACTCAAAAATGTTGACTCTCAATTTTCAATCATTTGTAACATTTAAAATAAATGGCTTGATCAAAACCACACTGATACATCACCTCACGCCAGTTAGAGTGGCTAAAATGAACAAATCAGAATACTATAGATGCTGGAGAGGATGTGGAGAAATGGGAACCCTCTTGTACTGTTGGTGGGAATGCAAAGTGGTGCAGCCACTCTGGAAAACAGTGTGGAGGTTCCTCAAAAAATTAAAAATAGATTTACCCTAGGGCCCAGCAATAGCACTGCTAGGAATTTACCCAAGGGATATAGGAGTGCTGATGCATAGGGGCACTTGTACCCCAATGTTTATAGCAGCACTCTCAATAATAGCCAAATTATGGAAAGAGCCTAAATGTCCATCAACTGATGAATGGATAAAGAAATTGTGGTTTATATACACAATGGAATACTATTTGGCAATGAGAAAGAATGAAATATGGCCCTTTGTAGCAACGTGGATGGAACTGGAGAGTGTTAAGCTAAGTGAAATAAGTCATACAGAGAAAGACAGATACCATATTACCATATGTTTTCACTCTTATGTGGATCCTGAGAAACTTAACAGAAGACCATGGGGGAGGGGAAGGGGGAAAAAAAAAAAAAGCTAGAGAGGGAGGGAGCCAAACCAGAAGAGACTCTTAAAAACAGAATAAACTGAGGGTTGATGGGGGGTGGGAGGGAGGGGAGAGTGGGTGATGGGCATTGAGGAGGGCACCTGTTGGGATGAGCACTGGGTGTTGTATGGAAACCAATTTGACAAGAAATTTCATATTAAAAAAAATAAAGTAAATATCAAAAAAATTAAATGGCTTGAAGACCATTTTTAAACCATAATTAAGAAATATTTTGTGAATATGTGTGTTTACTGTGATTTCTCACTAATTTTTGCCATTACTGAGTTGTGAAAAATTAAAGACAGCAATGAGAAAATCGTACAAGGGTGCCTGGGTGGCTCAGTTGGTTAAGTGTCCAACCCTTGATTTCGGCTTAGGTCATGATGTCACAGTTCATGATTTCAAGCCCTGCATATTGCTCTGAGCTGACAGTGTGGATCCTGCTTGGGATTCTCTTTCTCCTTCTGTCTGTCTGCCTCTCCCTTGCTCATGCCCTTTCTTTCTTTCTCTCAAAATTAAATGAACAAACATTTAAAAAAAATCATAAAGACACAATCTTGCATAGTGTCTTGTGTTACATATGCACCATAACTTAAACTTTCATTATTTATATTCTTTGTTGTTGCTTCCATGTTTTTAACTACAAATGGGCTAAATATCCTTATATCCTTGCACACATGCTTTATATCTTTTTGCACATGCACCATACATTTTCTGTCTCCCTCTATCCTCTCTCTCTGTAGACTTGACGATTATTTCTCAGAAGTTGAGATACTAGGTCAAAGGATATGTTTATTTTTAATTAAAAAGATAGTGTCCCCATTGCCCTTCAGTGACTAGAATCAATATTTTCCTAAGATTAAAAAAAAATCTTTTTTTTTTTGCCTCATATTTAATAAGATTATGTATTGCCAAACTTTATTTTCTCCATCTTTGGGTCATTGTTTTAAGTGGCATATCTTTGACTATGAATGTTGATGGGAATCTTTTTGCTAAGTTCAAAAGTCATTTATTTTCCTTCTCTGTTCCAGCCTTGCTCATTTGTCCTACCAGAAAGTAAAATGGAACCTTTAAGGCTTTTGATCCTTCCTTAGTAAAACAGATCCTGTAGTAAAACAGATCCTATGAAATATGCAGGAACTGATTATTATCAGTGGTAGGAACTATTCTTAATACTTACATGCCCAAAGGACTGTGTTGATGCATGGCATTGTAGTCTAAAGTGAGATAATGTACCAATTTATTGCCACATCTGCTTTGATTATGGATCCATAATTACATTTAAATGTTTCTGGCCAGCAATTGCTGATTTTTGAAAGCCACTATGGTGCTAATTATGAAGGGAATTGTGTCAAATAACTGTTTATTTATTCTTAAATTAGAGAGAGAGAGAGAGAGAGAGAGAGAGAGAGAGAATCCTAAGCAAGCTTCACACTCAGCTGGAGCCAGACAAGGGGCTTGATCCCAGGATCCCATGACCTGAGCCAAAGTCAAGAGTCAGATGCTCAACGGCCTGAGCTACCCAGGTGCCCCTCAAAGTCCTCTCTAGTTTTTTTTTTTTAATCACTGGTCAAACATTGCCATAATCCTTAATGCATAATACAAAGTGCGTTATATCATGATTACTACCAGACATGGCCTCACTTTATCATTTTTTTTTTTTTACTTCATTATAGGACACCTTTTTATTTGATTTTCCTGTAGATTGTTACATATAGATATTAGAATAGGCATGCACACAAAAATTAACTCTTGTGGGGTGCCTGGGTGACTCAGTTAATCCTCTGACTTTGGCTCAGTCATAATCTCATGGTTGCTGGGTTTGAGCCCCATGCTAACAGCTTGAAGCCTGGAGCCTGCTTTGGATTCTGTGTCTCCCTCTCTCACTCACTATTTCTTTCTCTCTCTCTCTTTCTCTCTCTCTCTCTCTCTCTCTCTCTCTCTCTCTCAAAAAAAAAATAAACATTAAAAAAATTAAAAATCTTTTAAGTGTCTTTTATACAATTCCAGATCAAAATTCTGTACTCAATGATTCCTTCTATGTCCAGGATACTTTTTCTTGATTTTTTTTTTTTTTTTTTATAAATAACTTTTCCCATAGGTGGTAAAGTAGTGCCATGAGAAGAAAAGGCTAGTAGCCCTTTGGAAAATATAGTAAGAAGTGATAAACATAAAAAAAAATCCCCCAGCAGACAAATATGAGTGAACCTTTTATGAAGATAAATTTTGGAAGGGTGTGGTTATAGATCATGTGTCAGACTAGCAGCTGGAGGGTCCCTGGGGACGTGGTTTGACAGAGTCTTCACTCCGATCACTGTTTATGAAAGACTGGGCTATGAGCCTATGCCTTTCCATAAGCTGTTCACTTTCTCCTCCATGTTACTTTCTAGACTTACTGGCTGACTCCAATTTTGAAATTCATGTTCCTTTTCCAGGAAATCAAAACATTATTTTCTATAGGGAATGAATTTTAAATGATTTATTAATGTATTTGCTTGGTTGTTGACAGTCCCCCTCTATTGTTCCAAAGTGAGTTATGGGGATTTAGGAAGCACTCTGAATTGTAACTTTATACTGTTCTATTTCTGCTTTAAAGCAAATAGCATTTCACTTGGTTGTTATTGATACCATAAAATAATATAGTTATAGTCAGGTTCCTTTTCTATCCTGGAACAAGGGCTTCTAGAAATTTGCAATTGTTCTGTTCTTAGTCAGCTTCCCTACCTCATTTGCCATTTTCTCAGCTCCCTCTTATAACTGGCATATTCTCAGTGGTCACTCCCCTGTGATGTTAGGCTTTGTCACTACTGTTTTTATTTCTTCCACTTCTTTGAGGGTTCTGTCTATGTCAACAGTGTGCCTTCTGAAGAGTGTAGGTTAACATACTTCTGGAAAGTTAAAATGAAATGTATTCATGATGGAATGCTAACAACTTTCACCTTTAGATGAATTGTTTCTTAACTCTGCTGGCCTCCTTGTACTTGATCTGCTATGTGATCTTAACCACTCTTTGCCCATAAACCTTGCAGTTCACTAATTACTTTGTTAATTTATTCATCCAACAAGAATTCATTATTCTTACTATGTGCTGGGCTTCATTCCAGGCAAGGAGAAAAACCAATGATGACCTGGCCTGTCCTGTGTGAGAGAAAGTGTAAAAAAAACTACACACACACACACACACACACACACACACACACACACACACACACCTAAAAAGATATGTAGTATCAAGTGCCATAAAATAAAAAAAAAAAGTAAAAAAGGGCAGGAGGATAAAAATGACAAGGATAGTCAAGGAAGGTGGCATTTGAGCACACACCTGTGTAAAGTGAGAGAGTGGCCAGGCCTACATGGAAGTAAAGAATGTCCCCGGTGGAAGTAAGAGAAAGGGCACAGCTTTGAGAAAAGGGTGGTTTTAACAGAACATTGGGACCCAGCTTCAGCACTCCCATGTGACACTGTCCTCGATAGCATGAGATGGGGGTGAGCATGCCCAGGAGAGAGCAAAGAGTGAGGTGGCAGAGGCCATTGTAAAAGCATCTCTGTCTGAGATTCAAAAATAATAGTAATATATTTTGGAGGAATAAAATCCAGAAAGCTCTCTTTACTGAAAGGTTAAAACTATTGAAGGCATTAAATTAATAACCACATGGCATCAACAGAATTGTCATTTAAAAATCATATGTACTAGATAATTGAATCCAATATAGATGAAAGGATGCTCGAATTTGCTAGTTGTCAAGGAAATGGAAATGAGAGAGATTGATGTTTTATTACAGCTTGATGGGGACTTTTTTTTTAAATGACGTATAGTTGACACACAAGTTTACATTAGTTTCAGGTGTACAACATAGTGATTTGACAGGTCTATACATGTTCACCACAAGTGTAGATACCATCTCTCCCCATAGAACACTGTTACAATGTCATTGACTAGATTTCCTATGCTGTACCTTTTATCCTGCTGACTTATTCAGACTTATTCATTCCATAACTGGAAGCATATACCTCCCACTTCCCTTCACCCATTTTGCCCATCCTCCTTCTCTCTCCTATCTCTGGCAACCATCAGTTGGTTCTTTGTATTTATTGGTTGGTCTGTTACTAATCTTTTTTTTTTTTTTTTTTTTTAGATTTCACATATAAATGAAATCATACTATATTTGTCTTATTTCACTTAGCTTTATACTCTCTAGGTCCATCCCTATTGTTGTAAATGGCAAGATCTCCTTTTCTATGACTGAGTACTATTCCGTGTGTGTGTGTGTGTGTGTGTGTGTGTGTGTGTGTGTGTGTAACGTATATAAATGTGTATGTATATATATATATATATATATAATGTATATAAATGTGTGTGTGTATATATGTATATAATGTATATAAATGTGTGTGTGTGTGTATATATACATATATACACACACACCATATTTTCTTTATCCATTCATCTATAGATGGACAGGGGTTGCTTCCATATCTTGGCTACTGTAAATAATGCTACAATAAAATAGAGTGCATATATCCTGAATTAGTACTTTTTCTCTGGGTAAATATCTAGTAGTAGAATTACCAGGTTGTATGGTATTTCTGTTTTTAAAAAATGTTTATTCATTTTGAGAGAGAGACTGAGAGAATGTATGTGTGTGACAGTGGGGGAGGGGCAGGGAGAGAATCCAAAGCAGGCTCTGGGCTGTCAGTGCAGACCCTGATGTAGGGCTCGACCTCAAAAACTGTGACATCATGACCTCAGCCGAAATCAAGAGTCAACAGTTGGGCACTTAACCAACTGAGCCACCAGGCACTCGTCATATTTCTATTTTTAATTTTTGAGGACTCTTTAGTGTTTATCATCCTGACTGCACCAATTTATATTCCCACCAACAGTGCATGAAGGTTCCTTTTTCTCCCCTCCTCACCAACACTTGTTTTTTTTTGAGTCTAGCCATTTTGACCAGTGTTAAGGTGATAATCTCATTGTGGTTTCAATTTGCATTTTCCTGATGATTAGGTGTATTGAGCATCTTTTCATGTGTCTGTTACCCATCTGGATGTCTTCTTTGGAAAAGTGTCTTTTCATGTCTTTTGTGCATTTTAATCACACTATTATTATTTGGTGTTGAGTTGTATAAGTTATTTATATATTTTCAACATTAACCCCTTATTGAATATAACATTTGCAAATATCTTCACCCATTCAATAGGCTGTCTTGTTTTCTTGAGAATTTCCTTCTCTGCGCCAAAGCTTTTTATTTTGGTATAGTCTCAAAAGTTCATTTTTGCTTTTGTTTACCTTGCCTCAGGAGACCTATCTAGAAAAATATTATTAAGGTCAATGTCAAGGAAATTACTACCTATGTTTTAGGAGTCTCATGATTACAGGTCTCACATTTAGGTCTTTAATCCATTTTGAGTTTATTTTTGTGGATGATGTAAGGAAGTGGTCCAGTTTCATTCTTTTGCATGTAGCTTTCCAGTTTCCTTAATACCATGTACTGAAGAGACTGTCTTTCCCCCATTGCATCTTCTTGCCTCCTTTGTCCTAGATCAATTGATCCTATAAGTGTGGGGTTTTTTTCTGGGGGGGGGGGGGGAGCCCTCTGTTTCATTGACTTATGGGTGTGTTTTTGTGCCAGTACCATGTTATTTTGATTACCACAACTTTATAGTGTATCTTGAAATCTGGGATTGTGACCCCCTCTAACTTTGTTCTTTCTCAAGATTTCTTGGGCTATTTGAAGTCTTTTATGTTTCCATATAAATTATTCTGTGAAAAATGCTGTTGGTATTTTCATAGAGATTGTATTCAATATGTAGATTTCTTTGGGTAGTATGGACATTTTATCTATATTCGTTCTTCCAGGCCATGAGCATTGAATATCTTCCTATTTGTGTCAACTTCAGTGAATGTTTTTTTGGTTTTCAGAATGTAGGTTTTTTTGCTTCCTTGGTTTATTTTTAGGTATTTTATTTTTGGTGGTGAAATTGTAAATGGAATTGTTTTCTTTCTCTCTGCTATTTTGTATATAGACACAACTGATTTTTGTGTATTATATTGCAACTTTACTGACTTCATTTATTATTTCTAATAATTTTTTTGTGGAGTCTTTAGTATTTTCTATGGGTTTGGGTCTTGTCATAACTCAAATTGTGACCAAAAAATGGTGAGATTTGCCTTAGGTGTTGATGAAATTTGGGAGGGGGCAAAGGCCATTTTACTTGTTTGAAAACAGTAATACATAAAAAAAGGAAACCGTTTTCTATTGTATCTACTAAATTCAGCCCATTTTTCTCTTTCTCTCTTCCTTCCCCTGTTCACATCATACTTAGAAGATTATATGATCAAGAAGAAAAACATGGCAGGACCCACATCAGATTGTTAAATCAGGCTGCCTTAGCAGGGAGATGCTATGGAGTAAGGTGGAAAGGGGAAGGGAAGGTCATCTGGAAAAAAAAAAAAAAAACAAACCTGCAATAATAGAAAGCATGACTGCATTTAAACATTTTGTATGTACTTAGTATCTTTGGAGAGTAATGGACACTGATGTGAACTGTACTTTGAAGTGTGTGTTGGCTTTTCTTTGGAGTATGTTCGGAGTTTAATGACAGAAATCACTAGGTACTTAGAAGAAGCAAATATAGACCAGTCATGTTCATGTTTGTGTTTGCAGGACATAAACTGGAGTTGCAACATAAAAACTGAAGTTAGTAATTTGACACTGCATATCTAGATACATAAAAAAGAATTATCTGGGTGATTGAAACATGTTTTCATCTAGATTCAATTGTCATGAACGATATGGAATATAAGGAGACTGAAAATGATTTTTCCATCAAGTACTTGAGGCTAGCTGCATATTTTGAGGGATATCATATATGAAGTTTAAGGGCTCCCTTCTTAATTATATTGCGGCAAACAGCTATTTCAGAAAATGTTTTAACTCCTAGCTGCACTGGCAGTAATTTACACATCCCTTTCTGATTTTGTGAATGTGCGTATCTTAATTTGGAAACTGGGGGAATCATAATTTGTTACTGTGTGACCTCCTACCTTGTTTGGTCTTTTATTAGTAGACATAAGGAGAAAGGCACAGGGAGGGATTTGCCTTCCAACTGAGGGGGCAGTTAGTGTTGCACTCTGTTCGAGGGTGTCTTATTATCCTCTGCTGGTGCTCTTTTAATTGACTGGACACCAACAGGTCATTTGTCCACAATGATGAATGTGGTGGCCTCAGCAGACTTTTAAAGGTAAGGTTTGCGTCTCTTGAACTTTCCCCACTAGAGTTATTAAAAAAAAAAAAAAATTCAGGAACAGGCAATAGAGCAGTAAAAGTGTTTGGATATTCACTGAAATATATATATTTTTAACCCACCTATGAGCAGCAAATGATGCAAATTAAAAAGTACACTTGAGTAGAATGAAAATGATTTCCATGTTTATGTTTGTCGGCAACATATTTACAAATAACCCATATGAAAATGTAAAAAAGCATATTACATCTTCACATGCCATCTGTATTAACTGAATAAAGCTAGTGACATTATTTTCAAATCTGTAGTTAATTGTACATAGACATCTTGTGCATTAAAAAAGAAATGTACATAATTTAAAATAAATTACATTACACAATTTACAAAGTAATATTAACAAAAACTTCTTAGACAGCTGCCTCCTTATTTAAACAAAATAAATATTCAGGTAATTAAATTAACAAAAAACATTTAGGGGATTATAATTTATATAAAGACATTGCAAATTTAATAAAGTTATATTTTACAATGACAGATACTGATCTCTTCAAATCTCTGTGCTACAAATAGGCAGGAAAAAGTACCAGAGAGGGGATCTTAATGTTTACTTTTTAAAAACAAACACACATAGATTGCTGAAAAATAGTTGTGAAAATTTCATTGAAGTTTCAAAGTAGATGCTCTAGAAACTATTGCTTTTAAGAAAAAAAAAGTCTACGAAACACAGGACTGACAGTTTTACATTCTAAATAGACTAGAGATTTTGATTGCTGAAAACATGACTGCCACAAACTAAAAGTTTTTGTATACTGCTCGTTTTCAGATCTGGCTGGGTAGAAGCATGAAAACATAAAACTACAACGTTAACGCTATCCACTTAGCATGTTTTACTCAATAAAGTAGACATAACCATTTTCGGTGTCCCTGCTAGACAGAGAATTACCATATTCACACTGCAAAACATCCTTTTTATGAAGAGTCATGCTTGCTAGGCCCACAGTCCAGTTTAAGATGCCGAAATCCTCTTCTGTAGTCACGGCTACCTGAAGATGGGACCAGGTGGGACAGGCAGATGTTTTACTCTCACATGTAAACTAGACCTAAGAAAGCTCACTTGCTGGCAAGATTCTTCACAATTTCTTTCCTGTATGGCTCTCCCTTTCAACACCTTCGGACTTGGTGGGAAATGGAACAAGAAACACGTTTGAATTTGGCAATACTTTTACACATACATCGCAGATGATTTTGGAAGTATGATTCTTACCAATCTATTCAAACTCCCACTAAGCCCAAGAATGGGCTCTCCATTCTGTAAGGTACAGGCCTGCCTTCCTCTCTTAACAGGGTGGGACATGAGCACAGAGGTGAGGAGGAGGAAGAGATAACTGGGTCATACTTAATAGAGGATAGAAATTGACATTTTTACAGAAAGTCTTTTTTTTGGGGGGGGTATGTCTTCTATATCTTACATTTTGTTTAAATCAAGATGTTCACACTCTAAGTGACACTTGGACTGTAATAGGTAAGAAATAGCTTCACCTTTCCCCCCCTTACTTAACACTTTGAGCTTGTATTGGTAGATGGCGGTTCTGAGAAAAGTAGACAACATTGTTGTTAAGAGAGCAGAGAGACACCAGAGAAAATGATCATAAAGGAGCAATGGGTACAGAGATTTAGAGGAGGTTACTGAGAGATGTTACTTCCTGTAAGAAGTTCTGCATATGTGGCTTTATCTTGGAATGTCCAGGAACTTAACAGTGTTCTGATTAAGCCACAATGAGCATTGCCACCTACCTGAGGGCAAAGGAGGGTTACAGCAAAAGCCTAACAGCATGGCCTGAGACATGGACATTACACAAGGTAAAAATCTCGCACTAGAAACAAATCGAGTAAAGGGTGATTTAAGTAACTTCTTCACTCATTAAACATAATTCCTTTTTTTGAATGTCTTTGATACAAAAGTCATGACTAATTGTTTTACAGTGTCTAGCAGAGTATCTTACATGTGATAATTCAAGAAGTATTTGTTTTGTCATAAGTAATTTGTGCTTTGTTATAATTAAGAACATGCTTTTATGCACTCCTTTCTAAATTAGCTTGAAGCTACACTATAGTGTCTTCAAAAAGGCTTTCAAATAAGAATTCTGGTCCATATCCTAGATTAGATAGTGATAAAGAAGCAAATCACCCTCTAAAGAGAGATCAGTTGTGCCAATTTTGTGTGGTTTCTATTGAAACAATCCAACAAAATAGTACAATACTGTGTCATTCTTTTTTTCTTTTTTTTTTAAACCAAACAGACCTTCATGTTTATAGAGCAGTAGTTCTAAATCTTTTGTGGGCTCACAGGTCATTTTGGTAAGGCAAAAGTGTCAACGGACCAGTTACTAGTATATCCCCCTCCTGAACTGCTAGAATTGAACAGGAGGAATAAAATATTTATGACATTCCAGTAACGTACTTCACTCATTATTGCCTCATGCCAGGAACAAAACTAAGGCTATTTTCATGTTGTAAACATGAATCTAGTAACCTTCATTTGTCCAAAATAGCCAGCTGGCTACATGTCCTGCCTTCCATCTTTGTAACAAGAGGCCACCCAGTATTTATCCTAACAGTGAACTTCTAATACGTTCCCTAGTGTTAGGTCACATTGAACCCAGTCTCCTTCATATATATAGTGTTGTAAAATGTAACTAATTTATGAATAAAATAATGTATTTTCATAAAATTAATTTTGATCAGTTCATTAATTCTTAATATATGGGTTACACGATACTGATCTGCCTTCTGAATTAGTCACCTTTTACAGTATCAGAAGTATAGCTTTTGTGCAATGCTATTTTATTCTATTCAGTAACTTCGAAGTTAGTAGGTGCTGCACGCGTTTTATAAGGCTGTTAGCTAAATTCTTCAAGTAACTGCAGATTATTTCTCAACCATTTTGTACAAATGGAGCTCATTTTATTCAAAGAGATCAACTTGAGGATTATCTGGAAGACCCCTGAGTGCATACACTGACGATCACAGTTTTAGAACAATCATATGATTTTTATTCCTTCTCTTCAATAAGACAGATGCAATGGAATTTGTTTTTATGAGTTTTTTTTTTTTGTTTAAATCTTTGATTTAAAGTAAAATTCTCATCTTTGTGACCACCTATTTGCTTTTAAATGATTTGCTTTGCCTAATACAGTGAATGTTTAATAAGGAATTAGTGCTTTCTACATTTAATTCTTAGTGAAGTAGGTAGAAATTTGTTAATTTTTGAGGCAACATCTGATAATCTGATGTTTTTTGTAATCTTTGCAAATAATCCAATGAACAGCAGGGGGAGCTCAAACTCTACTATGAATGTAAAACACCTAGTCTAAACCACTTTTATAGCAACACAGCTATGTTGAAGATAAAATAGCTTATTATACTATTTTTAAAAGACCTGAAAACCTAATGTCCTCCCCTCTACCAAATGTTGTTGCAGTAAATGTTGCCTGAAAAATGGAATTGCTTTTTAATGGCACCTTTTGAATTTTCTTTTCACACACAAGAAGTCTACCAAATCAGATAGATAGTACTTCACTGTGCCTTTCCCAGGGCTACATCTGTGAAAAATACAACTACTTCCAAAACAGTGAAAAAGTTGAATGACTCCTTTTCACTTTTCAAATTAAACAGTTCTCATATTCTAAGGTGAATGAATGAAAACAAAAGATGACACAATTAAGAGGTAAGCACTGAAAAAACTTCTAGACCAGTGGTCAGCAAACCACAACCTGCAAATGAATGTGACCTGATGACTGTCTTTATAATGGGAGGTTTACTGGGAAACTGCCGTGTTCATTCTTCTATGTACTGTGTATTGTCTACACCTGCATTCTTCTGATGACAGAATTGAGAAGTTGTGACAAAGACCTGGCTGAAAATTTCTACTATCTGGGCCTTGACAGAAAAAGTTTGCGACCCTTGGTCTAGATATTTAACAAAGTCCTGGGCAAAACACTTATTCTCTCTTGAAAATTTTAGCTTTTGAAATCATACAAAGACTCCTTCAAATTTTAGTAGTAAGAAAGACACAACCATGGATACATTAGACATGAAACGAAGAATGTGAATCAGGAAAAAGAAGAGTCAACACACAATTTTGATTCCTTTTAGTTACAAAAATTATCAAGACCTTATTTTCTCCATCTGCTCAAAATTAAAAAGACAACCCGCTCCTTTTTTTCTTTTCTTTTCTTTTTTTAACAAAGATAACAAATATAAAAATCTAGTCATAAACAGCCTTCAAAGTACAATTAAAAACCAACTAGAGAGATCCATCTTTTGAAAGGTTAATGAGTTGGGGATTTGAACATTTAAATCCCTGCCATGTGGTTGATTTCGCAATGGCTGCAGCAATGAGGAAGAGTGTATATAGCAGATGTAATAGCGAATTCCATCCTGTTGCCATCCAAACTGAACTTTGTACTCTTTAGAATACAAGAACTTGCAAATGTCTCCATGACACTCTGAGCACATATGTCTTCATCCCATATGAAAAGAGGCAGTTTCTATGGCAATACTGGTTAAATGCCTATCATGCTGCACTAATATAGTGCAAAAATGTGCCTTCCATATAGCAAAAGAGATGCAGGCAACCAGTTTGAAAATTAGGGGAAGTAGAAATATATTAACACAAGCAAATAAGTTTTCCAGACAATAACCACTATAAAATACTGAACTTGAGGACTTTTTTTTTTTTTTCTCTAAGATCCTAGTACATGTCCAGCATTCGTATTTTGGAGAAAGACACGAACTAATTCTTAGAAGAAAGTCTTTGCCTCTGAAATGCAGGTTAATGAAAGCTATCATCAAACGACCAAGATGCTGAATTTACTCAATGGGTTTTCTGCTCCGCTTAGAGCTTATCTTTTATTCGCTTATCTTTTATTCACCATTAAAATTGCTTATTAACAAGTACATAGTCTGACGTAGTAATGTGTATCATTCAATTGCGTATACATGTTGTTATGCTTCACTATAGTATTGTAGAGATCTTGGTATAAACTCTTCATGCTAAAATGTTGTTACGGGTTAACACTGCCGACAGAGGCTTGGATCAGGCATCCTAACTGAACAATTCCACAACCATATTTTAGAGATGAATGTGAATTGTCAGTTGGTAGATATCAGAAAAGATCACAGAAAACTTAGAATGCAGCATGTATTCAACTAAAACTCCTAGAATTCTCAGGGCTGTTTTGTTTTTTTTTTGTTGTTTTTAGTTTTTTTGTTTTTTGTTTTTTTGTTTTTTTGTAAGTGGTACTGTCTTAATATCTCCAATGGCACTGTGATTTTCACTCCTTTCTTTGATGCTCTTTTAAAAAGTTACATTGCATTTTAATTCACACAGTATGAAGAGCTTTGTGGCTTCTGGATGTCTACTGCAAAGTCAGAAATCTGAAACTGGTTGTTGCCAGGGTAAGTTATATTTTACATGTCTGCGTCTCCATCATAGGCTAAGGTTAAAGGTTTCAGTCGGTTGTTTTGCCTTCTTTGGGGTTTCTTTGGCTTTTTGCTGTAAACAACACAACAACAATAGGAGAAAGAATCATTTGTAAATTCTGTTTTAAATGACAAACTTTGAAATGTATTGATAAAGTTGCTAATTGCCTGTATGACCTAAATTCAATCTTAGAATTGGATACTCTGGTATCTTTGAATTTCTTAGGTATGGTCTGAATAAAATTTAAAAAGAACTCCTCCCATATTTTATTATCTTATAAAAGTGAATTATCAAATGGAATTCCTCTGGTACTAACAATGGAAATACTATAGTATAGTCATTTATATTTGAGCAGAAATCTTTATAAATAATACATAATTCATAATACATGTTTAAAAAGATAGTTGAATCGGATTAGGTATGACCATAATCTCTTCCCCCAGTAGTAACTGAGGATCAGTCTGGAGTTCACCGTAAGCATATGAAGCAGTATTCTCTTGCAGAACCAAGGAGAACACACTTAAGATGACCTGGTGCAGCTCTGGCTCATTTTCAGATTTCAAACGGCTCAGATTTGGTAGGTTTTAGACCAACTATGACAGAAGCCATTTTTATTTAGAATTGCAGACGAACACTCAATGTGGAATACTTATTTGATTTAGTTTGCTGTTCCTGTGTTATGGTCAACCGACAGTATTTTTGCTGAAATAGATTGTTGTGCCCCCTTAGATTGTGAAATAGTTACTCACCAAGCTAGATAAATCATGGAGACCATAAAGATGAGTAACACAAATGCCCCAGCTGCTACACCGTAAACCCAGGTCTTTAGTCTCCCATCTAAGAAGAATGGATATTAGTCATTAATTTACATTAGTTTGGTGTGTGATTATATATATATATATATATATATATATATATATATATATATATATATATATGAGACAGTCTTTAACTATGACCAATGACCAGCCACATATGACCACATTGTTTCAAAACAAAATGAATTACTGCCTAGGCACAGTTAATGATGAATGCAACGCTGCTATTATGAGTTAGATGCTGCTTCATTAAAGGTAAATTACCAATGAGACTTGAAAGGCAAAGAAATAATGTTTTCAATTAAATTTGTGTTCCGATTTCAAGTTTATATGCCTAAATTTTTGCTGCTGCTTAACTAAATTTTAGTTCAAATCAAATATATGTGTAATGTTAAATAAACATTTTGTTCTGATTTTCACTCTAAGAATGGCAATTACAAGAAGAAAAATAATGCAATTTCAAGAAAGTCCAATAGCTTAGGGTTGATGCAGACAGGTATTTGAACATAAATTTTGTCACTTTAGCCTTTTTTTTCCTAGATGAATTGAAAGTGAATCTGTTCAACATTTTTTTAGAATTAATCTTTTATCTAATTTACACTTACACTGTATTTTAAGGTTCATTTGACAACATCATTTGCGAAAATAGCCAAGTTTGATTATAACATATAATTTTTTAACTCTGAATAATTTTTTTCTACCTTTTCTATTATATGGAATTAGGCAAGACAGGAACTTCCCTAATTTGGTTTTCTGGTCTTACTTTCTTTGAACTTCTTAGTTTTGTGTTGAGAATAAACTTCAACTAGAAGATAGTATTAATAACCTTACCTAACTTAATCTGAAACTCACATCAACACATATTTTCTGTTGCATATGTAAAATTAAAGGTGACATTGGTGCAAAAATTATGGATTGGGCAAATGGACTTCACAGACACTCTCGTTTATTTAATGTTTGGAAGGCATCAAAAACAAATGTTTTTTCTGCCTGAAGCTGGATCAACCCAGGGGTCCATTAGTTGGAAACAATCTGTTAATATTCTAAATAGCCTTCTTTTCAATTCTCAAGACTTAAAAAATTAGACACTGGTTTAAAATCTGCCCTGAGAGTTCTTCAACAAATAATCTTTGAGTTCCTCAAAAACCAAGAACAATGCCTAAATGTACTTTTTTAAGAACATAAACCTTTTTAATATACTAAAATACTCACTGTAGGGAAGCTATATATTAAACTTAAAACACTCTTTTTAAAAACCAGTTTTGATTTGAGGAGATCTGCATGGATTCTTATTCAAGGTCACAATTGCTAACAGCCATGTGCTGGTCCACGATCTTGAATACTGAGAGAAGAGTTTCCCGTGTTTGCAAAGACAAGTCAGCTTTGCAAAATAAATTGTATTTCAGCTAAGAACCTTACCAAGGCAGGGATAATGTGGTTAAATCACAGTATTTGAGCTACCTCACTCCAAAACTGAAAATACTTAAAATCCTAATAGTGATTCTCCAGTAAGGGAAAGTGTTTTGACTTAATACATTCCAAAGAGAGAGGTGCTAGCTATGAGGATTCTTTCTTTTCTCATGTTTGTAACAAGTATAAGGTAGACTGCACCTGGCTTTGCCTGGCGATTTCCTTTGGTCACTAACTAGCAATTCCTCTTGGTGTAAGAAACACCATCATGATCTTACCTACCATATAGCCTTCATAGCACAATTTTAAGCACCAGCGTTAGTTCCAGGAATAAGCATATAGTTGATTTCAACTGGGGAGAGAAAGTATGCAGAGTAGGGATAGCATTTTACTAGACCTTCAAGCTTTTGCCTGTATTGGCTTCAAGCCCATTACTAGACACATGAAGAATGTCTGTTTAATATGACAGGGGTCTGGTCAGTCTTCAAATTTAGATCATCCCATCTAGACAGGAAGGCTCCATCCCTGCCCTTCTGTATCTGATGCTAGTACGGGTTCTGATTACTTCAGTTTATCAAACGGAAGAGCTGATAGAAATTGGGCTGGCCACCAAGTGCCCCTTGGCACAGCACTGCATTACTGATGTTCCTATTGTAGGTTCAAATTATTACCCGTCTGTGGTCAAATGAAAAATTCTTGAATGTCTTTACAGTTTTATTTGTTCCAGTTCTGAATGACAATACACTTTTTTCCTCATTAATATTTTCACTGTTAGATTTCTTTATTCAATATGATCATAATTATACTTGTAAATGTAGGTCTGAGATCAAAATAACTAATATCCTAAATTTTTTTTCCATAGAAGAAAGTCATTTCTCTGAACTTTGAGCATGAGTGCTTTTTTTTATAATAGTAAAAACATAATATATGGCAGTATCAGAATAAATGAGTACAGATGAAATAATTAATAGCTCATATGAAAATGCTTGCTCATTCTTTTAATCCTTTGACATGGTTAAATGTATAAGTAAGAGATTCTACATCAACACTGTCTAGTCACTTCACCTGGCCCAAATGGCTGTAGAAACCAGGTCCTTCCCCGTCCTGTTGGGTTATTGGAGGATGGGGTTGGATGTACTGCGCGACTCGTTTTCACATCTCCTCTTTTGTCCTCCACAGTGGGTATCACCACCACGGGGATAAGTGTGCATTGCTCAAGTGTACCATTAGAAGACATGACTTCAGTGTATCCTTCTTCACAACTGCATGTCCTCATCTGCAGGAGAACAAGAGGATTTCTACACATATAAGGTGATCTTTGAAAGCATGACAGATAGGACTTGAAGAGAAGGCTTTCAAGAAGTATTGTTTTGGAAGTTTACCACATGTAGTTTCTGTCTTAACTACATAAAAAAGGACATACATTTTTTACTGTACACAAATTATTCTAACAGAAACAAGTACGTTTAGAATTATTTACATTGATAAACGGAGAGGTCCAGAAATTAAGTTGCAGGCCTCAAGACATGCGTTTTGGGGTAGGGGGAATGGACTGTACAAGAGTCAGTGGGGTGAGAAATAATGAAGCTAGTTTATTTATCCTATTGAATTCACACATACCTCACTACAGTAAGAGTGGGGTTGACTACACGGTGGGTTACAAGACCTGTCAGCATCAGGCTGGCGCACCACCAAGCAGCCCCCTGCAGAACAGAAAATCATACATTGACAAGCAGCATCTCTTGCAATGATAGAAATACACTATTGTATAGACGTGTCTTTGAATCCTGAACCACTTTGGGAATCCATGGATTTTTCTGAGAGCAACTGATTGTGAGATAGTTGGTTAACCTCGACCACTTTATACAGGAACTTGAGGCTCTTCTTTTTTATTTTTCTTAACATTTACTTATTTTTTGAGAGAGACAGAGCGTGAGCAGGGGAAGCACAAAGAGAGAGGGAGTTACAGATTCTGAAGCAGGTTCCAGGCTCTGAGCTGTCAGCACAGAGCCCAACGTGGGGCTCAAATTCAAGAACTGTGAGATCATGACTTGAGCTGAAGTTGGATGCTTAACTGACTGAGCCACCCAGGCGCCCCAGAGACTCTTGTTCTTCTTCAGAGCAGATGGCACAGAGCCTGGAACTCAGCAGGTGCTCAGTAAGCGCTTGTTTTTGTAGTTGCTACTTTGAAAACACTAATTGCACAAGGGCTATTTCTATCCTAGTCCCCCCTGTTGGCCCAGTTCAACATTGCAAAACAGATTTAATTTTCCTTCAGAGTTAACTTTTTTCTTGGCTATTCAAAGAAATAGTTGTCACATTCTTTGAGATGTCTCTTTAATTTACGTGACTACCACATACATGTTCTTCTCTAATAATGCATATTTCTTTGAGAAAATTTCCAATTCCTGCTAATTCAGGAGTTTTGGGGGTAGAGGAAAGAAAACACTTGTAGCTACTAGGAGGTATATTTATGTTATTGTTTAAACTTGACATTGCAGCTCTGTTTTTTCTTCCTTCTCTTTCTTCTTTTCAAGTAGAGTGTGCCTGCGTGAGTTGTTAAAAGTGAGGTTTTAAGATGGGAACAGATGTCCTAGAGAAACCATATTGCTGATATGGAAGGAACTTAGAGTTTCAAACCATACTTGCTCACTTGAACAGAATTTTAGGAAAGCAAAGTTTTTTCCTTTATGGAACTGATCATCCCCTGGGATTTAATCAAAGATAACTATTGTTAATTCTTTGCCTTATCTCTCAATAATATAAATACACTATTCATCAAAAAAAAATTGTGATGGGAAAGCAAATTGCAGTTAAATGTCCATGTTGAAGTTATTATCATTAAACACATGAAGAAAAAGGAAAATAACATCTTGATTTCTAATAAGGACAACATCATAAAACAGAAGCAGGTGGTCAAGGTAGGTAATATACTTCACATGCTTGTCTATATCTCATAAAGAGTCTTACCACTCCTAAAAGATGGAAGAAGAATGCATATAGAGTTTATCACAAATCATTTACATGTTGGCTTTTTGGTATCAAAGAGTATTAGAAAGAAATACATGGGATGCTTTAATGAATTAAAAAGAAGGTGAACATATGATTTCTACAGGAAGTCTTTTAAAATTTGACTTACCTTGGCATTGGGGACTATCCCCAATTTTAGTGAGAAAAGAGCTTTTAATATGTAGAAGAAAAGGCAAACAAATATTATTTGCATCCATATTTGGAAAAAAGCTCTGGAAGTAATAGGACCCTCTGGGGAAGCTGCAACATCCCCTCTGAATAGTTTAAAGAATGCAGACCTTCATTTTCAACACTTGAGTCGAATGTACCACCTCTATAAATGCCTTCAAATTTAGAAAATCTATGCTTCCCTTCCCAGGACTCTTTCTCCCCATATGCCTCTTAACAGTGGTGTGGTTGGAACATTTTCTGCCTAATACTGAGAGAGAGCAAAGAGTTTCCTGGCAGGGGTCTCTTCTTTGTTATATATGTGTCCGCTGGGAGTTGCTATTATCAATGGTTTCTTGATACAGATTTGTCATGTATAAAATCTTACCTTCACAAAAACATAATTTGATATCCTGTTCCAGCTTTCATAGGGAGGAAATAAGTAATTACGTTTAAATAAATGCAGGTAATTTAAAATTTAATATAAAAATTGATGCTTTCCAAAAAGCATATTGATTCCTGTTCCTGTTATCTTGATGTATATATTACAGCTAAATTTATAAATGGACATTACTCACAGACATCCAAATGCACATTACTTTCTCTCCCTGCCAGAGGGTCAAAACGATGGCAGTAAGTCAGCAGGTTCCCCTAAGCAGTTAACTGTCAAAACTCATGCTACTGCTGCACTATGAAGATTTCTATAGATTAGACTTACACAAATAAATTGTTGAAGGAGAGATCTTAGATCTTTGGGTCATATGTTTAAGGTTGAGGTTCTGGCTCCAACCTTGTTTTTTTTTTCTTAGGAAATTTGCAAGGTGGTTCAGTACATACCTGGAGCCAAGTTTCTTGCCATTTCATAGGGACATTAAGATCCCTTGCATTTACTGAGTTTAGATAAAGAGACTTGAAGTAATTGCAGATTAGAGAAGCTCTTTGGGGGTGTATTTGGGTCAAGGGACATTTCAGAAATATTTTTCATTTGGATTTCTTCTTTGAGTATATAATTTTTGAGTGGAGACAGAGTGGGTTAGCTGCCCAGATAGTCTGGGCTTGAGATTTGCCAACAGATTTTACCTATTAATGAATAGAAAACTAAAACATAGATTTCTGAATTATCTAAGTATCAAGATACTTAGATTGGTAAATTCATACTCCCTTTGTAATACTTTTGGTCTGCATGTATATGGTCTCTAAGATCCAGAAACAAAATATATATCTATATATTTAGCATGTGGTAAGTTATTCACATATAAAAATTGTTAGGAAAGATAATCTGAGAATTATGATAATTTATTGGAATTAGACTTTTTAAAAAAATTTTTTGAACGTTTTATTTATGCATGAACGGGGGAGGGGCAGAGAGAGAGGGAGACACAGAATCGGAAGCAGGCTCCAGGCTCTGAGCCATCAGCCCAGAGCCCGACGCGGGGCTCGAACTCACGGACCTCGAGATCGTGACCTGAGCTGAAGTCGGACGCTTAACCGACTGAGCCACCCAGGCACCCCGGAATTAGACTATTTTAACCAAACTCGTGCAGCAATGTCTAAAATGGCTAGATGAGGGAGAATTTAATTGAAACATTAAAAAATAAAAGTCATTGGTCGCCAGTTATATATAGCCTAGGTACTGAATTCGCAACATGTTTTGGATACCTTGAGTATCTTTGTTTCCTTAATTGTTTAACCAACTGCATGTGTGTTACAGGAAGACTTTCAAAAACCAAAGAAATTTGGAGGTTTACCTGTTACGTTTATACCATCTGACCTTTGACACCAGACTGTTCGGGAAGAACCTTTCCAAGCACTGGCCATCCATTTGTATTCATAACACTGTCCATCTGCAGGGACACAATAAACATGAACAGAAGCATTCTGCTGTCTAGAAGGACAATCATGGGGAAAGTATATTAGGAAAATATTTATAAACAACTGAAAAGTGGTGAATCCATCTCAAAAATGATTCGAATGTTACTGTCCTAAAATTACCATGGAAATGTTATAAAATTCCCGATACATTCCTAAATCCCAACTAATGTTTTATGTCCACTGTCCTATCTGATGTGAACTTGGATTTTTAATATAATTTAACGTTCAAAGTATTATAAAATATCAAATTTACATACGGGGCAAATAATAACAAAAAATGTTCAATTATGCAGTTTTAACAAATACTGCCATTTAGACATGTTTGCTTTAGTTTTCTTTTGTCTGTTGGGGAGTGAAAAATAAGATGAATGTGATATCCTATTATTAGGTCCTCTTCCTGATGTGATGTTCCTCCATATCTATCCAGCAAAAGCCACGATTTTAAAGTAGATACATGCATTCCTTTGCCATGGTTTTTATTCTTTTAATATAATACATTATATGAGGTATGTATATATCCATAAAATACAGCACATCTGGTCCTCAAACAACATGGAGGTTAGGGGCATGTACCCCTATGCAGTCTAAAGTCTGTGTAGAACTTTGACTCCCCCAACATTTAACTATAAACAGCCTACTGCTGACCGGAAGCCTTACTGATAGACAGTTAACACATACTTTGTATTATATGTGTTATGTACTATGTGCTTAAAATAAAACCATAAGGAAGAGAAAGTATAGTTACTGTGTTTATATTAAAAAAATCTACATGTAAGTAGACCTGCAGGATTGAAACCATGTTGTTCAAAGGTCAACTGGATTAAGAATTCTAAAAGTATACTGTATGTATCAATCTGAAACATTCAGTATTGTAGAAGAAATATTTCTATGTGATTTTTTTTTTTATAATGCAGCTCTGGTCTTAACTGCTATATAAAATTCCACTGTACTAAATGCCACAGTTTTTTGTTTGTTTGTTTGTTTTTAGCTATTTCTTCTCTGGTGGCCTTTTAGGTTGTTTTCAATTTTTGCTATTAGTACAATGCCTCAGTGGTCCACCTTCTGCAAGTCTCCTTGTGCTTCTTTAAAGTAAATATCAAGAAGAGAAACTGCTGTGTATCACCATAGGGATGGCTGCAACCTTCCTAAATATAACTTTTATTCCCTCCCCAAAACAATAATCCACACACCCACCAGCAGTGAATAAGGGTTATCATTGCTTAAGCCTTTAATAACATTGACAATTGCCAGATTTAAAACTTCTGGTTTGTCTGGTGGGTGTGGAAGCTGCATTGTCATTCACAAATTTTTAATGTTTACTTACTTTTGTGTGTGTGTGAGAGACAGAGTGTGAGCAGGGGAGGGCAGAGAGAGAGGAAGACACAGAATCTGAAGCAGGGTCCAGGCTATGAGCTGTCAACACAGAGCCAGACAGGAGGCTCAAACTAGTGAACTGCGAGATCATCACCTGAGCTAAAGTCAGATGCTCAACTGACTGAGCCAGCCAGGTGCCCCTATATTGTCATTTTAAATTGTAGTTCTGTAATTACTAAAGCTATTAAAGAGTAACAAATGTTTTGGGGGCATTTAGACTTCCTTTTATGAGAATTGCTTCTTTATATCTTGTGGCCATTTTTTTTTATCCTACTGAAATCTGTGCCTTTTCTTATTGAATTGTGGAAATATTTATTCTAGGATAGCAGTTCTCAAAGTATCCTGTAGAGAACCTGGGAGACTTTGACATTCTCCCAGGTGCGTGTGTGTGTGTGTGTGTGTACTTTTTCAAGTACACATTCATGTGAGTAGAGCTGGGTTTTCTTCATATACATAAACCAAAATAAGACTGCAACAGATTGAATGCAGAAGTAGAGAATCCACCTGTCTTCCTTTAAGCCAGATATTAGAGATTTGCAAAAATGTAAAACAAGACCATACTTGTCAAAGTTACTGTTTTTGGTTTGCAAAATAATTATTTTTCAGCAAGTATGTTATTTACGGTTACACAAAATTGGTTTATGATTATTTTAAATCTTTTCATTTTTAATACAAACTTTTATGTATCTAAAATTCACAAAAGAAAATTTGGATCAGTCATTGTAGATACTCATCCTTGGAAATTAATTGCCTCACAAATATATTTTCTAAGTCTGTAGTTTCTTTCTTAGCCTTGTTTATGATCATTTATTATGTAGAAGATTGAAATTTTAATTTAAAATAATTTTTCTTCCTTCCCATTTTTGTGCTTTTTGCATCCTAAGTAGGAAATTATTCCCTACCTTGAGTTTATAATGATATTCTCCTATATTTTCTTTTAAATGTTGTATAGTTCTATTTCACTTTCAGGTCTATAATTTAAAACACAATTTTATGTATGGTGTGAGCTAAAGATAATTTTAAAAACATTACATGGGTAACAAGTTATTGCAACATTATTTACCCACCTACTACCCTACTGACTTTCATTTCTGTCATGTATCCATATATGACAATTTGTTCCTGAGATTCTTTCATTAGTTTAATTGCTTTATTGTTGACTTGTCACTCTTTTTAAATTACTAATGCTGTAGAATAAATTTTGAAAAAAGCCATGTAAGTCCCCTAATCTCTCCCACTTTTTCCTTCTTGAAATTCTGGGATCTTATTGGTCTTCGACCTCTTTGTATTAATTTTTGGGTCAATATCTCATAACACATTAAAAACCTGTTCAAATTGCCAGGGTGCTTGGGTGGCTCAGCCAGTTAAGCCTCCCCACTTTGGTTCAAAAATGATACCATCGTTCATGAATTCAAGCCCTGGGTGGGGCTGTGCTGACAGCTCAGAGCCTGGAGCCTGCTCTGGATTCTTTGTTTCCCCTCCCTCTCTCTCTCTTTGCCCTTCCCTCACTGTGCCTTGTCACTCAAAAATAAATACTAAAAACAAAAATCTGTTCACGTTAGGAAATGCTCAGCACGGTGAGTGTAGTTATCATCTGTCACAATACAAAGTTATTAAAATCTTACTATATTCCCTCTGATGTACTTTTTATCCCTCTGACTTATTTACATTGTAACTGGAAATTTGTACCTCTTAATCTCCTTCACCTATCACTTACTCTGGCAACCACTAGTTTGCTCCCTGTATTTATGAATCTGTATCTGTTTTCTTGTTTTGTTCATTCGTTTTGTTTTCATATGTTCCACATATGAGAGTAATCATATGGTATTTATCTTTGTCTGACTTTAATTATACTCTCTAGGTTCACCCACATTGTCTCAAAAGGCAAGATCACATTCTTTTGTATGGCTGAGTAATGGAATATTGCACACACACACGTGTGTGTGTGTGTGTGTGTGTGTGTGTATTATACCATATATTTATCCATTCATTTATTGATGGACATTTAGCTTGTTTTGCTCTTGTAAATAATGCTACAATAAACATGGGGTGCATAGGTCTTTTTGAGTTAGTGTTTTTCTTTTATTTGGGTAAATACTCAGAAGTGGAATTACTGGGTTATGGTAATTTTAATTTTTTGAGTAACCAACATACTGTTGACCACACTAACTGTACCAATTTACATTCCCATCAAGGATGCATGAGAGTTCCTATTCTCCACATCTTTGCCAACATTTATCTCTTAGCCATTCTGACTGGTGTGAGGAGATACCTCATTGTGGTTTTGGTTTACATTTCCCTGATGATTAGTTGAGTATCTTTTCATGTTGGCTATCTATCTGTGTCTCTTCCTTGGGGGGAAAAATGTCTATTCAGGTCCTTGCACATTTTTTAGATTTTTTTTTGTGTTTTGTATAACTTCTTTATATATTCTGGATATTAACCCCTTTTTGGATTTATGATTTGCAAATATCTTCTCCCATTCAATAGGTTGCTTTGTTGTTTTGTTGACAGCTTCTTTCTTTGTGCAAAAGCTTTTCATTTTAGTGTAGTCCCAATAGTTTATTTTTGCTTTTGTTTCTCTTTCTGGACAACTATCTAGAAAAATGTTGCTAAGGCCAATGTCAAATTACTGCCTAGTTTTCTTCTAGGAGTTTTATGGTTTTATGTATTCTACTTATGTCTTTAACCCCTTTGAGTTTATTTTTGTATGTGGTATAAGAAAGTGGTCCAGTTTTATTCTTTTGTATGTAGCTGTGCAGTTTTACCAGTACCATTTATTGAAGAAACTGTCTTTTCTCTATTGTATCTTCTTGCCTCTTGTGTACCAGATTAATTGATCATGTGAGTATGGGCTCTCTATTCAGTTCCATTGATATAGGTGTCTATTTTTGTGCCAGTTCCACATGTTTTTGATTACTATAGCTTTGTAGTATAGTTTGAAATCTGAGATTGTGCTGCTTCCAGCTTTATTGCTCTTTCTCAGGATTGCTTTGGCTATTCAGGGCCTTTGTGATTCCATATAAATCTTAGGAGTATTTGTTTTAGTTCAGTGTAAAATACCATCGGTACTTTGATAGGCATTATATTTACCCAGTAGATTGCTTTGGGTAGTATGAACATTTTAACAATACTTTCCTAATCCATGAGCATGATAGATCTTTCTATTTATTTGTGTAGTCTTCAATGTCTCATCAATGCCTTATTGTTTTTAGTGTACAGGTTTTCACTTCCTTGGTTAAGTTTATTCCTAGGTATTTTGTTCTTTTTGGTGCAATTATAAGTGGAGTTTTTTTTTTTCCTTTCTGCTACTTTGTAATTAGTGTATAGAAATGCAACAGGTGTCTACATATCGATTTTGTATCCTGCAACTTAACTGAATTCATTTATTGTAATAAATAAATTAATTATTTATTTATTTTCTATGTATAATACCACATCATCTGCAAACAGTGACAATTTTATTTCTTCCTTACCAACTTGCATGCTTTTCTTTTTATTGTATGAGTGCAGCATCTAGGATTTTGAGTACTACATTGACTAAAAGTGGTAAGAATGGATAACATCCTTGTTGTCCTTCTGTTCTTGATGGTGAACAACTAAGAGCTTGTCTGAGTTTGATGTTAGCTGTGGGTTTGTCATCAATGGCCTTTGTTGAGACTCACTTTGTTGAGTTTTCATCATGAATGGGTGTTGTATTTTGTCAAATTCCTTTTCTGTATCTATTGAGATGATCATGGATTTTTTTCTATTTTGTTTGTTAAAATTTTTAATGTGAAAATCATAGTAATGTGCACGATTATTTCTTTGCTTTCAACTATTAAGCTTCGGTTTACACTTGGGCTGGAACCTTCTTTACCAGGTTGGCAATAGTGAGCATCCTTGCTTTGTTAGCAATTGCAAGGGAATGTCTCTAATGTTTTCCCTGATATTATCATGTATGCTGTTAGTTTTTGTAGATATCATTTATTAGGTGATTTCCTTCTAGTTCAAGTTAAATTGGAAGTTTTCATTGTGAATTAAGGTTGCATTCTACAAACATTGTTTCAACACATTTAAAAATCCTATGACTTTTTTTTCTGTTGGTATGATGACTTACATCATGATTAATTATGGTATTAAGGATTTGGTTAGATAGTAATCTTTTATGATTTTGACATCTATTTTCATTGGTGACATTATTGACTAATTTTACTGCTACACTCTCATGGAGCAGGGAGGATTTTCCTTATCTTTTTTTCCCCACACAATTTTTTTTAAGATTTCACGTAAAATGGAGTTGTTTATTCATTTAAATTTTGGTAAAACTCCATATAAAGTGCCAAAACTGAAACAGGAATAGACAATTTGAACAGAGCCATACCCAGTAAAGAAATCAAATTAGTAATCAAAAATCACCCAAATAACAAGAGTCCAGGGCCAGATGGCTTTCCAGGGGAATTCTACCAAACATTTAAGGAAGAGTTAATACCTATTCTCTTGAAGCTGTTCCAAAAAATAGAAATGGAAGGAAAACTTCCAAACTCTTTCTATGAGGCCAGCATTACCTTGATTCCAAAACCAGACAGAGACCCCACTAAAAAGAACTATAGACCAATTTCCCTGATGAACATGGATGCAAAAATCCCCAATAAGATATTAGCCAACCGGATCCAACAATACATTAGAACAATTATTCACCATGACCAAGTGGGATTTACCTGGGATGCAGGACTGGTTCAGCATCTGCAAACCATCAGTGTGATTCTTCACATCAATAAAAGAAAGGACAAGAACACATGATCCTCTCAATAGATGCAGAGAAAGCATTTGACGAAATACAGCATCCTTTCTTGATAAAAACCCTCAAGAAAGTAGGGATAGAAGGATCATACCTCAAGATCATAAAAGCCATACATGAAAGACCCAATGCTAATATCACCCTCAATGGGGAAAAACTGAGAGCTTTTACCCTAAGGTCAGGAACAAGACCTGATATGTCCCCTCTCACCACTGTTATTCAACATAGTATTGGAAGGCTTAGCCTCAGCAATCAGACAACAAAACCAAAGGCATCTAAATTGGCCAGGTCAAACTTTAACTCTTTGCAGATGACATGATATTCTATATGGAAAACCCAAAAGATTCCAGCAAAAAACTGTTAGAACTGATCCATGAGTTCAGCAAAGTTGCAGGGTATAAAATCAATGCACAGAAATTGGTTGCATTCCTATACACTGATAATGAAGCAACAGAGGAGAAATCAAGGATCAATCCCATTTATAATTGTACCAAAACCCATAAAATACCTAGGAATAAATCTAACCAAAGAGGTAAAAAATCCATACACTGAAAATTACAGAAAGCTTATGAAAGAAATTGAAGAAGACACATGAAAAAATGGAAAAAGATTCCATGATCCTGGATAGGAAGAACAAATATTGTTAAAATGTTGATACTACCCAAAGCAATCTACATATTCAATGCAATCCCTATCACAATAACATCAGCATTCTTCACAGAGCCATAACAAACAATCCTAAAATGTGTATGGAACCAGAAATGACCCCAAGTAGCCAAAGCAATCTTGAAAAAGAAAACCAAAGCAGGAGGCATCACAATCCCACATGTCAAACTGTATTACAAAGCTGTAATCATCAAGACAGTATGGTACTGGCACAAGAGCAGACACTCAGATCAATGGAACAGGATAGAAAACCCAGAAATGGACACACAGTGTATGGCCAACTAATCTTTGACAAAGCAGGAAAGAATATCCAATGGAATAAAGACAGTCTCTTCAGCAAGTGGTGCTGGGAAAACTGAACAGCGACATGCAGAAGAATAAACCTGGACCACTTTCTTACACCATACACACAAAAAAACTCAAAATGGGTGAAAGACCTAAATGTAAGACAGGAAGCCATCAAAATCCTCATCAAGAAAGCAGCCAAAAACCTCTTTGACCTTGACCTCAGCAACTTCTTACTCAACACATCTCCAGAGGCAAGAGAAACAAAAGCAAAAATCAACTATTGGGACCTCATCAAAATTAAAAGCTTCTGCACAGCAAAGGAAACAATCAGCAAAACTAAAAGGCAACTGACAGAATAGGAGAAGATATTTGCAAACAACATATCAGATAAAGGGTTGGTATCCAAAATCTATAAAGAACTTCTCAAACTCCACACCCAAAAAAACAATAATCCAGTGAAGAAATGGGCAAAAGACATGAATAGACATTTCTCCAAAGAGGACATCCAGATGGCCAACCGACACATGAAAAAATGCTCAACATCACTCATCATCAGGGAGATACAAATTAAAACCACAAAGAGATACCACCTCAGGCTAGTCAGAATAGCTATAATGGCTAAAATAAACAACTCAGGCAACAAGAGATGTCAGCAAGGATGCGGAGAAAAGGGATCTCTTTTGCACTGCTGGTGGGAATGCACTCTGGAAAGCAGTATGGAGATTCCTCAAAAAATTAAAATGGAACTATCCTATGAACCAGCAATTGCCCTACTAGGTATTTATCCGAAGGATACAGGTATGCTGTTTCAAAGAGGCACATGCACCCCAATGTTTATAGCATCACTATCAACACTAGCCAAAGTATGGAAAGAGCCAAAATGTCCATTGATGGATGAATGGATAAAGAAGATGTGTTACACACAAACACACACACACACACACACACACACACACACACACACACTGGAGTATTACTCGGCAATCAAAAAGAATGAAATCTTGCCATTTGCAACTACGTGGATGGAACTAGAGGGTACTACGCTAAGTGAAATTAGAGAAAGACAAATATCATATGACTTCACTCATGAGGACTGTAAGATACAAAACAGATGAACATAAGGGAAGGGAAGCAACAATAATATAAAAACAGGGTGGGGGACAAAACATAAGAGACTCTTAAATATGGAGAACAAACACAGGGCTACTAGAGGGGTTGTGGGAGGGGGAATTGGCTAAAAGGGTAAGGGGCATTAAGAATCTACTCCTGAAATCATTGTTGCATGATATGCTAACTTGGATGTAAATTTTAAAAATTTAATTAAATAAAAATACAAAAAAAAAATGTTTGGTAAAACTCAAAGCCATTTATGTTTTAGTTTGTTTCATGTATAAGTAAATATTTGATACACTTGAGTTTTTAATAGTTACATAATCCATAGTTTAGATTCTGTATCATTCTTGATAAATTATAAAATTTAGATTACCTTGAAGTTTCTATATTTATTAGGAAAATTTATTGATAATTTTTATTTTTTTTTAAGTTTATCCATTTTGGGGGGGGGCAGAGAGAAGGAGAGACAGAATCCCAAGTAGGCTCTACACCATCAGTGCACAGCCCTACGTAGGGCTTGAATTCACGAGCCCCTGAGATCATGACCTGAGCCAAGATCAAGAGTCAGACGTTTAACTGACTGAGCCAGCGAGGCACCTCTAGTCATAATTTTTAAAACTCTACTCTATAGGATGTAGTAGTTATTTTGCTCTTTTTTCCTGATTTTTTCCATGAGGTGGTCTATTTAGTTAGTTTGGTCAACTATTGGTTGTTGATTATTTTGTTTGTTTTCTATCTCACTAAATTTATATTTATCTGTATTAGTTACATTCTACTTGAGTTTAATGCTTAGCTCATTTTAATCTTTTCTACTCCCCTATTTAGGCATTTCAGGCTTTAAGTTTTCTTGTAAGTACTTTTGTGCTAAATCCCACATACCATTTGAAGTGTAATGCTCTAGAAGTGTCGTTTCCAGTTTTTACTGCTGTGTGCATGGTGACATTTCTTTCACAATTGCTGTGTTACTGATTTCTAATTTTATTTCGTTGTCATTTGGGGGTGAACAAATTTTTCCTTGGGTCTGTTTCATTTATTGTAACCTCTGACTTTTCTCTACTTCATTACCTACACCCAGGACGTAGGGAATGGTTCATCTGTTTGGTAAATTAGGAAAGATTCAACTGACAAGGTGCATAATTATACCTAATTCTTGGGTTAAGTCATCTAGCCCATTTGGCTTTTATTCTAAGCCTTCTTCACTAACATTCCAAGCTTTTGTCTCCAACTTTTCAGTAAAAAAAGTAGTATTTTGGCTCCTATTTGCTATTAATTGTCATACTCTTTAATTGTTTCCAAAGACAAGCAGGAAGGAGAGGACCTATGTTCTACACTAGATATAAAGTCTTTTGTTTTCATTTAGACTGCCTCTGTGTTCCCAAAGTATGACATTTTAATGCTCTGTTGTTTTTGAAAATGTCATGTACTGCTTATATTGGGTGCATGGCTCTATATGTGTGTATACATTCGCACATAGACACATAAACATGTACGTTCATGTGTTATGTCATATTAGTTCTTACCAATACTTTGATTTATCAATTTATAAGAATATAGTAAAAATCTCTCATTTTGATGTGGATTTGTAGTTTTTCTTTGTTTCCTTTAACTTAAATAAAGGATATTGTTAGAGTCATACATGATCAGGATTGTCCTGAGTGTCCAAATAATGTGCTCTTAATTATCTGGGCCTTCTGTAGCTAATAAAACTGTGAACCATTTTTTACATTTCTTATCTAATTTTTGAAGGGTGAGAGATTTTTCTTCCTGTAAATTTTTAGAATTCAGAATCCTACTCTTAATTCTCAGTCTTAAGAGATCTTAGCAAATTTACTTATTGAGCAGAAAATTCTATATCTTATGCTTTTGTCTCTTAAAACTAAACTGAAAAGATTTCATGAATTGCAGCACTCACCATCACATGATTTTGTTTCTAACATTTGTTCTGGGCATAGATGTTGATTTTCCAGTTCTTGTATGATCACCGCTCTGGAACGGACCTGTATTCCACCAAAGCCTAGGTCCTCACCATTCACACAGGTTATCTGACACAGGCTCCACGAAGACCAGTCCTTCAGATAACAGTCACCTGCAAAACACCAGTTGGTAGTTCATACACATACCCATAAACAGCAGCCGTCCAGCTAGTAATTATGTTTCTTCACCTCACCGGGAAATGTTTCTTGGTATGCTAGTCATACATGATATTTATAGGATTTAGATAAGTATTTAATTTTGGCAAGTTTATATGTGGTTTACAAGTGTATATTAATGTTAGTTTTGGAGTGGATGTTGCTGAATAGAAACTACAGCTTCCAGGATCTTGTGCCTTATGATTCACCTCCTCTTAAGAGACAACAAACAGTTGATTAAAACCTACCACCACTCCAGGGACTCCTGTGTGGCTCAGTCGGTTAAGGATCTGACTCTAGATTTTGGTTCAGGTCATGATCTCAGGGTGGTTGGTGAGTTTGAGTCCCGCGTCAAGCCCTGCACTGTTAGTGAGAAGCCTGCTTGGGATTCTCCCTCTCTCTCTCTGCCCTTCTCCCCCTTTCTCTTTCGTGCATGTGCTCTCCCTCTCAAAATAAACTTTATATATTAAAAAACAAAACAAAACAAAAAAAACCTACCACCATTCTTGACATTATGGTGAAGAGGTTTATTAAGCACTTGGTAGTACCAATGAAAATCTAAATATACATGAAATTTGTCTTGTAGATATGCATAATTTCAAAAACACTTGAACTCCAAGGCTGAGAAAACTGGCATTTATACTTTAGTTTTTCCAATTTCTTGCCAGAGGTGTGAGGGTGAGACAGTCAAGTGAGCAACAACTGCAGTAGTAGTAATAATCCTTGTGACTTTATCTGACCTACATCTTCAATCGAATTCTTTTTTTCAATTATTTATTGAAGAAGAATATGCATGAAAAATGATCACATATTTTAAATGTTCAAATTTTCACAGTCTGATTTTATAACTTTGCGGCCAATGCCCAAATCAAGCAAGAGGACATTCTCAGAATTTCAGAAACCTTTCTTGTGTGACATATGGAATCGTACCATCTGTATCTGTAAAAAATACTTCACTCATTTATGTTTGCAGGATCCACATGTATTTATGTAGTTCCACTGTGATCATTAGTGCTGTATTTTACTCCATTATATGACTGTGTCATAATTTAGATACCATTCTTTTGATGGGCAGGTGGAGAGTTATACATTATTTCTATAATGAATACTGCTATTGTGAACATCTTAGTGTGAGTCTTTGAACTTATATGTGCATTTCTACCGGGTGTATACTTAGGAGTGGAATTGCTGGGCCCTGGTGTATCCTGCGTTCAACATCTTCAACCATTTGGAGAACAAGGAGGATTTGATGAAATATACCTTTCCTGTATACCCATCCATTCTTTAGGACTGACTGGTGATACTGTACACAGGATATAGTAAATTATGATAGACACGAATCCACAGGGATTCTTATCATTTTAATTATTCCAGCCATACCATATGCATAATTCATATTGCCTTATATTATGCTGAAGATGCCTAATATTAGCACAAATCTGCCTGGAGATCTGATTAATGAAAACATGTCTTGTGTTATAATTAAGAAATCTTGGCCAGATGTGAATAACTGGCTAATAGGTATATGTATAACAGTAAAGTGGACTGATTTTTGTAGACCTTTATTATAGGATGTCATTAATAGTCAATGTCATCCTGAAGTGCAGAAAATTCTACTAAATTTTAGAAGCGTTAAGGAAAAAGAAACTACGAAGCATGTTTAAATACTTTGGGGTTACTCAGTTTTTAATTACATAGGAAAAACAATTAAAATTTTAAATAGTCCTCTCAAGATAAAGGTAATGTAACTACACCCCAGTGATTGCAAACTATGTGGAAATAAAACATATCATTTTTTTTTTACTGGTAGGCTTTATCTCTGTGATTATATCACTTGACATAGTGTATTTTACAACAAAACTCAATAAATCTTTTAATATTTGTCTGTGAATTATATAATCGTCACCCCAAAAGAATCCATGTCAGGCTTTAAAGGCTGAATAACAGCAAATGACAGTGAGACATTGGGCTTGTACTAAACATACGTTTATGTTTTGACCATATAAACCATTATAATAATAAACCACACTATGCCTGCAAAAGATAGGACAAGTATATAAGATGCACTTCCTCCTTCAGTATTTTACTTACTTTAAAGCTTATTAGCTCATATGTTGCTAGCTTTCAAAACCCATTATTGGAGAAAACTAGCAACTGGGATGAAGAGATGGTAACTTAGAAGAGCAGCCTCCTTCTGGGTTTGTAATTAATTTAATTAGAATAGTGTGTTTGTTCTGTTTTATGTTATTGTGGGATCTTGTTTTCCTTTGGGTAACTTAGGACAAATTTCAATCTTGTGTTTATTTATGTTACTATTAGATTAGCACCAGTCTCTTCCATTAGAAGGTAAACTCAATGAGGACAGGGTATATATGTCTCTCAATGTATTGAGCCCTGTGGCTAGCCCCCAGTAACACCTGATAATAATAATAAAATGAGTGGGTGATTGTGCTGTAGGAAGTATAAGAAAACAAGTGGACAAACTCCACAGGAAAGCAGACACGAATTCCTGCAAGGCTGCTAGTGCTGCTCCGTGTTGTGGTTATCACGATAATCCTATTCATGACGCTGGAGATTTGGCTCTGGAATAGACAGGCCTTCCAACTTTTAGCTTTGGTGCCTTTTGACTATGTGGCCATTCGGCACATGAAAGCCCAAAGGTTCAGTCCTTGGCTCTGCCCAGAGCCCTTACCTGCTGCAACAGCCTCAACCTTGTTCAGCTGTGAAGCAAAATGATTTTATTGAATTGTATGTGAGAATGTGGACTGCAATCAGGCCAGTTTTTTTTGGGGGGGGGGAGGGCAGGAAATGGAGTAGGGGAATTGCTGGATCAGGAATAGGTTATTATTATCAGGTGCAGGAATGTCTAAGAAGCAACACTTAATCGAGGTCTAGAAAGTAAGATTTTTAAAAAGATCTTTCTTCATTTGAAGTAGATGAAACTATAAGTATGTACAAAGGCTGTTGTTATGGTTGTGAGGAATGCCCTCAAAATCTAGCATACAGTTCAAAATATCAGGGAGTATTTTACTTTACTGCTCTGTTTTAATTTTATTCAGTTCATCTTAATAAACTATAGAAACTGCCAATATTATCATATCAAATAATTTACTTAAGAATGAATAAACTGATGAGAGAATGAGCAACCCATATAGTAAGCCATTTACAGCATTTAGAGACTTCAATCCATTACAATAAACTTTTGAAAATGTGTCCTCCATCTTTAAAATTTCCTTAAACCATAACTTTTTTATTTAGGTAGTCTATTTTTGTCTCCAGTCAAAATTTGTTTGCCAAATCCTTATTTTTATTTTTTTGGGGATCTTATTTGAAATAACACATTCCTTAAAGAGATCAGTTTTTTTCTTCTCCTAATTATAAGCAAAGTGGAGAATAAAAACTTTCCACTGAGGGTGAAACACAGGCCATTTACTTCCAGTCTTATTTCTCTCTCGTCTACTAATAAATTGTTGCCCCCATCTTTCTCAAAGCCTTAGGCTCATGCTTGATGTTGAGCTTATTTTGATCTTCTGTCTACCCTACAGTTCTCTGCACCAAGCCCAACTTCCTAAATATTAGCTTATCACTGTCTTCCAGTTATTTCTAAACTATTTGATATACGATATTTGCTTTCCACATTTTACTGCATGAACCCATGTGTCCAACTCTGAATTGTGGTAATTTCTTTCAATATTTTCTTCCATAATATTTTTTTCTCACTCTCGAATGATTTTGCTGGGGAAAGGATTTTAGGCTCATGACTATTTTCCATCACACTGTGCATACATTCCATTGTCTTCGGACTTTCATTGTAACTAAGAAGAATTTTTTATGATTCTAATTGATTGTCTTCCAGTTGTAAGTACTTTTTTTTTCTTTCTGCATGCTTTACTAGTTCTCTCGTTTTCTACATTCTGTGTTTTAACTACAGTGTATCTAGGTGTGATTTTGTTTTCGATTCTTTTCAGGACCCAAAGTAAGTTTTCATTAATTATAGGACTTAAATCTTTTGCTAGCCATTTGTGTTAAAACCCTGCTTCTCTCTCTCCTGGAAATCCTAAATAGATACAAATCCCCTTTCATAGGTTCCCTGTCAAGCAGGAGCCTAAGGCCTTAACTGCCCTCCTCTGCGGGTGTTAGAACTCCAGGGTGGCAGCAGAGGCCACACGGGAGACCTGGACTTCACCCTGAGTTGGCAGTAACAAGGCAGTAACCCCTGCATCCATGCTATGTATCCAGTTGTTGACACAGATACTACTGAATGAGAAGACTTGCTGACATGCCTTAACTTAGACTAGCAAGTGCAACCTCTTCTCTATCCTAGGTCTAGTAAGAAATGACCAAACTATGAATAACATTTTGTTATTGTTACCTGGGCAAGGCTGGGTGCAGGTCTCCTCGAGAACCATTTTTTTATTACCATCTATAATGGGTTCAATGTCAGTGCAGAATTCTTCATCCACCACTTTGCCGAAATCATCACCTGACCCATCACTCACTACACAAGAAATGTTCCTCGTTCTGGTCCCTTCACCACACTGGGCATCCTAGAACGCAGGAAGAAATAACTAATTAGGAAAAGAAAAATAATTCATTAGCAAGCTCATCACTTACAGTCATCTTCTGCACCATTGATCTTGATTTATGAGCAGTTAAAGAAGCATTTGAAACCCTAGAGAAGAAGTCCTGTAGGACACTAGCCATAAAGTATACAATGAACAATTTATTTTTTTTGTAGCCGAAGACAGGCAAATAAATTTTCATTAAAATGAATCTGTCTCCAAATGATTTTAAACACACAGGACAGGGACTGCTGGTTATCAAAACTAATTAAACAGTTATGAAATAGCAAGGCACCTAAAATCTTTAAGAGGAAACATGTCATCTGTAAGTTCTGAAAAATATTTCTGAAACTAAATCCTGCAAATAAAGAACACTTCTCTCTCTCTCTCTCTCTCTCTCTCTCTCTCTATGTATATATATATGTATATATGTATATATATATATATTATTTTTTTTTTTTTTAAAGAGAGAGTGAATGTCAATAGGGGCAAAGAGAGAGAGAGAATCCTAAGCAGATTCTGCACTCAGAAGGAAGTCAGACACAGGGCTCTTTTGTATGACCCTGGGATCATGACCTGAGCTGAAATCAAGAGTCAGATGCTCAAATGACTGAGCCACTGAGGTGCCCCCCGCCCTGAGCTTGTTTTAAAGTAGGCTCCATGCTCCATGGAGCCCAATGAGGGGCTTGAACTCATGACCCTGAGATCAAGACCTGATCTGAGATCAAGAGACAGACGCTTAATTGCCTGAGCCATCCAGGTGACCCTCTATACAACTTCTTGAGATTTGATTACCTGTACTTGGCATAGAGACCACTGGCCATATTGCCATTGATAACAGGGCTTCACTGGGCAAGGCTTAGACTGTTCCATCAGGGCAGGGCATGGTCGTCCATCACCCTGAAAGGGCTGAGTCACTGTTCGTCTTCGGATCATTTTTCCTTTAAGAGATACAAAGTGATGCAAAGTGATATATTTGTGTAAGCATCTATCTTGAAAGACGGCATCACAGACATTTCTCCTGAGGAGATCCAAGGGACAAGTAAGTCTCAGATATTTTGAAAGGAAAGACCCTGATTCAACCTTTATGAAAATTATCTGGTAAGCATTAAAGCAAGAGTGATATTTCATATTCCTTGACTTTTAATCTAATGCTAATGAAGGTACAAACAAACCTGTGAGGCCACATGTTTGAGAGCATTCTGACCAAGGAGACCAGTCAGAAAGCTGACAGTTTATAGGACATTCCACCATGCAGGATGTGTTCATCTGCCAGTTCTTCTCCAGGCCAAGCTGAAAGGAAAGAGGTAGATCTGTTTTACTGACCTGGAAGGATGCCATGATGTGTCTTATTATTAGAGGGAGGATGGGAGGAAGAAAAAAAAAATAGTAGTGGGGAGGAGAGGAGAGGAAGAATAAGCAAGATGCATAATAAAATAAAATGGTATCTGGAGGACAAACACCCAAACTTAAAACTATAAAGTTGTTCAACCCACGAGAGTGGGAACAAAGGGCACAGGATGAACGGAGGAGTCCATTTACTCCATATACATTGTTGAACTTTTCAAATTAAAAAAAAAAAGTTTTTAAATTTTAGCTAATGCTATCATCATTTTTTTAAGTTAGTTATTTTTTTATTTTTTTAAATGTTTATATTTTGAGAGAGAGAGAGAGAGAGAGAGAGAGGGCAAGAGGGGGAGTGGCAGAGAGAGAGGGAGACACAGAGTCCAAAGCAGACTCCAGGCTCTGAGCTGTCAGCACAGAGCCTGATGTGGGGCTAGACCTCATGGATCATGAGATCATAACCTGAGCCGAAGTCAGAGGCTTAACTGACTGAGCCACCCAGGCACCCCTTAAGTTTACTTATTTTGAGAGAGAGAGAGAGCATATATGATTGGGGGAGAGGCAGAGAGAGAGAGAGAGAGAGAGAGAGAGAGAGAATCCCAAGCAGGCTCCATGCTGTCAGTGTGGAGCCCTCTGTGGGGCTCGAGCTCACAGACCGTGAGATCATAACCTGAGTTGAAACCAAGTCAGACTGTTAACTGACTGAGCTACGCTTGACCTCCTAAATTTAAAAAATAATTTTTTTTTTTGAGACAGGCAGCTAATTGAGGCGGGGCTGAGGTAGAAGGAGAGAGAGAATCTTAAGCAGCCACCATGCCCAGCACAAAGCCCAGTGCAGGGCTTGATCTTGAGCCACTCAGGCATTCCCGTTGTTGAACTTTTTAAATAAGGAATGAAAAAAAAGTAGATTTAGTCTCTAAATTGGTTTACTTTCCCTAAAGGAGTAACGAGATAGGTGTAAGCATGATTACTTCCCATTAGTTAAAAACCAAGAATATCACCAATATATAGATTTATAATTGTATCTTTGGAATATTATTTCTTTTTATGTATCATGTTAAAACTGAAAAACAAAAGGTTTAAAAGACAAATTATCACTCAAAAACTAATAATATAACATTGAAATAATATTCGATAATAGTTAAGTATGTTATCTCTCTCAAAAGGAAATACGGGTTGCCAGAATTTTTTGATTACGAATATTTTATACACATTTATTTTTTACAAAGATGTTCTTTTCTAAAACTGATCTCAGCAGCTAACTGAGGTATAATTCACTTATTTTGGTTAGCCTCTCATTAGATTCTGACACTGTGACATTTTATTAGCATTGAGTTCCTTCCTTGTTTAAGCATTCTACTTTTAAAATATGAGATTTCCAACTCATCTACTTTTATATGCAAACAGTTAAAAAGTCCAAGGTACAAAGTAGCACGAAAATAGAAGTGCTTAAGAGCTTGTGAGGAGACTACGGGTTTTGTTTTGTTTTTAATCCTTGGGATTTTTAAAATGGGTTTTAAAATGTTTGCGTGAAAGAGAATTTTATAGTGTCTATGGTATATAGTAAAAGATGGCCAAAGAAATGTTATATTGTGGTTCAAGTATAGCTCTCAGCTCTAAGTTGTCCACTGAAAGAGGATCAGATCAGTGACTGTATGCTACACATCTCTCCAGGCATTCCTATTATATTCTTCACCAGTAATACTTGACAAAGCTGAGGATTTGGTATGAACATTTTTACCATATCACTTAATTCAGGTCTCAAAAAGTCACTTAAATCATGGGAGGTTGGAGAAAGGAGACTTAAGGCAATTATATGCTAATAAGGATGTGTAACATTTAAGGCAGATAATAGTTTCATGGAGAGAGGGTTTGAATCACAGAATTCAGCTACTATGACTTATTTCGCTGCAGAGTTGAAAAGGATGTCTGTTTATAGACCTTTGTGGTATCCAGTGGTAAGACATTTTAACAGTCTACTATGGTTTTTTCTTACATTTATTGTTCCTCTTTTTTTCTTCTTCTCTTACTGTCTCATCTATCTAAACATGTGTCTAGCTAAATGAAAAGAAACCTGTTCAGGGGTCAAAGAAGAGGAAAGGAGAAACCAATTACTAGGATTGGATGAATAAATGTCTGAAAAACATCAAAGAAAAAAATGCCATATAAATCCTAGATAGGTTTAACCCTAATTGTCCCCTTTGCTGTGTAGGAATGGCATTATTTCTTTCTGGTTCTTAGGGAAACAGCAAGAGTTAGCGACTGCTGTTGTTCTGAATGCAGGGTTTGCACATGTATTAGTAGGTAGGCAATCAATCCATTATTTAAAAAGATAGCCAGCTTTTCTCAGGGATATTAGTTAATACTACTGCATCCATGGGGATGCATAAACAGGATAGGAGTTGTTTATTCCAATTCCTGTAGAGAGTAGCACTGTACTTCCTAAAGACAGTGATTACTACAATGTTATGATTTGAATCCCTAATTGTTACCACAGTATTCAAACAATGTAACATTAATGCATAAAAGTAAATTTATCTAGGCTCCTGGATAATTAAAATAACAGTTATTTCTCAAGGTTTTACTCACATTTCATTTAAGAAATAAAGGACTCTATACCTCTGTCCTGTAGTCACTTATTTTTTAATTGGTTTTGTATGATTTGGGGTTAGCTTTCACAAAGCTCTCAGCTATTTAATGTATATTTCATTCTGATCCAGGAGGACATTTACATGCACGTTTGCAAAAAAGGAGATATTAATCAACTGGAAGTAGATCAAAGCTCTCCAGCCAGCATATGACTATAGTAATGTTCATTAATACTAATGTTATTTTTTATAATGGTTACATTACTTTGATGTTACTAGTTTCAAAACCAAATTAATTCAGGTATAAAATTTATAACTAAAGTATGAATACACTAAATTATGTAATAAGATGGTAGTGGGAGGAATTTACTAACTAAACAACTTGTTTTCAGAACACTCAGCAGCTCCATTCCCATGGACAGATATAAGGAAGTTGTTAGGTCTACATGATAAAGATATCAAATGGATTGATATCATCTCCATCTGGAGTTTTCTCTTAGTAGCTGGAATAATTTACCATGGGATTATACAGCCCCCAAGATGTGTAGGTAGAAGTCATGGTCACCATGTCTGCTGAACCCTAATGAGGTCATAAGCTCCTCTCTATGTGTTCAAGATCTATTGAGGCTCCTGTTTATCTTGGTTCATGTTTAACCCAGCGGGGTTTAGATGCAGGAGGAGTTAAAACCCGTCAGGAATGTGGGGACCCTTTTGGTATGGAAGTCGGACAAAATAATTACAACATGAAGTGTAGCTTCAGGAAGAGAAAGGCCAACAACTATGTTTCCTCACATTTCATAAGGTCATACCTAGAAATGATGACATTACTTTTATAAATTGGAAAATTAACAGTTACAAGTCTCTGCACCTCAAAGATATAATGGCAGACTTCATTCCTTTGTTTGAATTTCAAGCTCTCTCTTACCCAGACCTGAGTACTTAGACTCTCACAGCTGGATATTAGATCCTAATATCAAAATCTGCTACCAAACCACATGAGATCAATGTTTAGCAACAGAGAGAATAAATGATGGCTCTTGGCAGGTGTCCCAGGCAACACAAAATTCACATGAAATTACAAAAGATGATGAGTGGTCTGATTAAGATTTATTGCCTTTATTCACCTTGATTACTTATTGTTCCCCAAGCATTTCTTTCCAAATAGGCTAATTAGCATACCTTTGGGCTCCAAGCAGAACAAAATACAGGAAATTATGTGTAGAAATCAGTAGTTGGACAGTGTTTCTTTTCAAGAGGGTGCTTAACAGCCTCTGAGTAGTATAGAAAACCATCTGCTGGCAATGAGCTGCAGTGAGCACAGGTCACTTGGCTCAGCATGAATTGAAATTATTAGGGAAGAATTTACTCACAAAGATATAACACAGTATCCCCTCACCTCTTCACAATATTTCAGGTCAACCGACTTGCCATCACTTCGAACACAATCCAACATCCTTGTTTTAATGCCATTTCCACAAACTGCCTTCTCACTGAGCTGACACGTGCTCCAGTCTGAAAGGAAGGGAGCCCATCAGAACAGAAGGCTATGTATGAAACAGATTTCAAATGAAACTCTGATGACCTGAATCCCATATTTAATTCACAACTGCTTCCTAAGCCCCACAATCAATCATCCCACATGCGGAGCATATGGGTCCCGGCTTTGAACATATCAAGAGTCAAATGGAATTGCTGGGGTTGCACATAGCTATGGGGATTATTCTTGAAGGCAGATGTCTACCTGACAATCTTGACAGCTAGCCTTTTGGTGACAGTGTGAAACTGGCTTTGGCCTGCAGATCGAATGTCACTTAAAAACGTTTTTTTCCTAATAAAAGTAGAAATTTAAATTTTAACATTATTTCAAACAAAACACTATTTCACTTACTGTCCATACTTAGAATGTTTAAAAATATACACTTATTTATTTCAAAATCACTTTGGCCATATCTATTTAATTCTTTTATTTCATGTCTTTTGCAAAGTAATTCTTTCAATCTTTCTTTCCAGGGTAGCATAGCATGGCCCAGAGAACTGTGACTTCTTTGTATCGTCAAAGGAAATGGAAGAGAAAAACCTAAGGAGACAAAAAGCCAATCTGACTGCTGTGTGTTAGTGCACAATGTTTAGAGTTTGTTTCAGCGGGAAAATTACTTGGGAAAAATTCCAAAATAAGCTTCAGTGTTGCCTTACATCATATAAACCAACGCATTCTCTTCTTTCTTAGAATTTGCGCTGATATGGTATGAGATGAGGGTTATGGGAAAAAATGAAGTCATAATAAGTCTTTTCTTCTGAAAAAAACATTCATCCTTTTTCATCTGTACCTTTGATAACGCTGAAATGTTTGTATCTTCTTCATACGGTTTTTTGGTAGCTTAAGATTGCTGACATTTTTACCTCAGACTAATCATGCTTATAAACTTCCCCCACACCAAGAACTTTGTCCTAGTATGTTATAGGTATTAAACATCTTCTGAAGAAGAAAGACATCTTTCAATAAACCTGATACTTATGGGAAAGATATGTATCTTTTATTTGCACCTTCCCAAAGTGGGAGGATGTCTTCAATAGGATCATTTAGGCTATTCACAATCTACCTTAAGGGCTCAATGTCCGTGTGATATTTTCATTCTCTATCCTGATGTTTACTGAGAAATAGATAAATATTTCTGTCATTAAATAAAGAATTATCTCTGGGAAGGTAAGAAGCATGTCCAAAAGGGACCCAGATGGAGGGGAACAATACTTACGGGAATACTGCTGAGCTGAAAGGCACAGGATTTGGCCTTTAACTCTGTGATGAGATGACTATGCACATACCTGTTACATTATAATCATAGTGGAAGCAGTTTTTGTTTAGGTTACAAGGTTCCTTCTCAACAGCATTAGGGCAGGCTCTTCCTTCATCAGCAGGTTGTCTGATGGGATCAGCTGACCTTTGCCGGAAACTGCTTTGATTGCAAGGCTGACAAAGAATAATACAACTCCTCAGAATGGTGAATCCCCAGGCACACAAGAGCTAATATATGAGGGAGAGCACTGGAGCAGGAGTTAGAATTTTGGGGCAGAACACCTCAGTGTCGCCATCTATAAAATCAAGTGTCAGATGAGTTTCCGATGTCCCATCTAGCTATAAGATGCTTAAGAGTCTGTGTGTCAAATACCAATGAATACATCCCATCACACATATGTAAACACACACATGTGATCATATTAATTATTGTAGATCACTAATACGGAATTTGTAAACAATCTATCTATCTAATATAGTTTCTTGGACCTGAAAAACCATTTTAAGGGTGATTTTAACATATTAGTTATTATAGATCATGAATACAGAAATCTATCTGTCATCTATCTATCTATCTATCTATCTATCTATCTATCTATCTATCCGTCCGTCCATCCATCCATCCATCCATCCATCCAAGTTTCTTAGACCTGAAAGACCATTTTAAGGGTGGCTTTAAATAACTAGTTTTAGTGACCTTTCTTTTCCTAATGGGCACATATACATGCCCACAAACACAATTCAGCAGTTAAAAAAGACTAGCTTGCCATTCTGTTACTGGCACAGTCTTGTTCTGAAAACATCTGGTTTCTAAGAACAGGAACTTCAGATATGATGCTATGGAATTAGAACAGAAAATCATTTGCATACCCTTATTAAAGAGCTGATTCTTTGTCGTTATTTAACCTGTATCCAAGTCCACCGGCAGCCCTGTTTTGCCCCTGCTCTATCAGTTGGCTGTTAATCAGCACCTTTAATAATGTTAACCCTGAGATAGAAAATTAATCTCACTTTGAAAACACACATCATAAATTCTTTGAAACTGTCTTATATTGTATTTCAGCAAATTAATTCCACATTAGATGTATTCTTCCCGTGTTTTTGATGCCATTTTGAAATGTACAGCTTTGCAGAGGTGCCTGCGCTAAGCCACATTTCCTCCTACATGCTCAGCCAGTTCTGTTTCAAATGACTCTGCCCAGGGTCCTGTGGAAGAGCCCCTACGGGCTGTTGAACTCTAGAAGCTTTGTGTGATTTGAAAGTCTCAGCTGGCTTTCCAGGCCCACAGAGACACGGAGTCAGTGTGTGGAAAGAGATTCACTGACACACAGCTTCCTTCTTTCGATTCCCTTTCTTGCCAGGATCTTCTGCGTTTCAGTGTCAATACCCCTGCTGCAGTATCCCCACTGTGTGAAAGATTATTCCAACAATTTAAATAAAATGGATTGGGCAAAAAGCAAGGGATGACAATAACCTGACACCATTAAAGTACCTTTACTAGAGCTTCATTCTTTTTCCCTTTACCTGGAAGGAATCATTATCACCATGGCAGTTTTTAACATGCTGTGTAGTTATAAACTAATCCGAAGGTATTTTGTGCGGGTCTAGGAGGATGGCGGAAGGCATAAAGGTTGCAAGAAATTGAGCTGTTCTAGTGTGAGACAAAACACTGCTGACTTTAAATGGCATAATCATAGAATGAAGTAGCCAAGAAAACACCCTTGCTTTCATAAGCAATTTGGTTTAGTAATTATTATTTTCTTAGTAATAGCTCTGAAGCTTTCATGGTAAAAAACTGGGTAAACTCTATATTGATAAATGGTTCATCATCTTACCAAAGTGCATCGGGTCCAGGGACCCCATTCAGATATCACACAATCCTCAGGACACGGTAATTTGCACTCTCTGGAGCCCAGGGGCATCTCTTCTGGATCACAGAGGTAATCTTCTACATGGTCAGAAGGGCCATCCGCTGTGTTCTGCATGCATCTACAAGAAAACATATACCTATTCAGTGAAAGAACCAAGACAATTAGAACAATGTCCAACCCATAGGATGGATGGTTCTTCCTAAGACATCATTTAGGTGTTGGAAGGTGGGAAAGTTTGCATTTTATAAATTGAATTCTCCAAACATGAAGACACAAAAGGATCTCTGCCTCCCATAAATATTTGCAGAGCTTCAGTATGATATAAAATCCACACTTGATTCTGTCATCATAATCTTTTATAATTATAGCCACTATGTGTATTATAAACTCGGTATACAGTCTTCCTCTGAGAGGAGAGGGCCTTTTACACTCATATATGATGTAGCACCTAATGGGGAATGGTCCACAGAGATTCATAGAGGGGTTGTAATTTTGGAATATAATGCACTTTTTTCTTCAGAAGAAAATGGTATAGTCCATAGAGAAGGTAGACTTTTATATGATGAAAGATGAGGCATCCTGAACTTTCCTAGTGAGAGGTTTCATTAGGTATTTTCAAAAATAACTGATGGCACTTATCAGGTTGTTTTGTAATTTTAGCCTCCTATATGCTGATAACTTTAAAAGAAACCCAGAAGTGAAAGCAATTATAGTAGTAATAATAATAGCACACATTCTCTAAATGTGGTTGTTTCAATCATCCTGTATCTTCACCTTTTTTAGTGTTAGTTTTCTTTTTAACAGAACCAATTCAAACATTTTATTATGTTTCACCGTTTTGCAAGCAGTCATGGTAGTCTTGTTTACTCATCTCTTGAGGAGCTAATTAACGTGGCTAGTATCAGACTTGACTTTTACAGACGTTAATAATCTCCCCAAGCACTGTTCTAGTAGACGAGAAAAACTTTATCCCTCATCTATAACTCAGAGAGGGTCAGTCAGCTTAATGGGTTGAGGAAGAGAATGCATTGCTGGAACTAAAAAGGCAGGCTTGAGTTCTTAAGCCTCTCAAACCCATTGCAGTGTTTTACACTGTTGGTGAAATTACATTATCAATTATACCTGGAATTTCACCTTTCCCAGGGATTTACAATCAGTGGGGACATCGCATTTTCACAAACCTACTCTGCAGAAACACGTTTCTATCCAGTACTGCCCAGTTTAAGAGAAACGTCGTTTTCCTGTGGGATGCATTTAATGGCTGGAAAACTGCTATTCGTCATGTCTTAGTTGGATTTTTAGTCTGAAAATATACCCATACAATACCACCTACGCATCTTTTTTTTTTTTTTTGGTATATTGGATAAAAATAGAAAACCACCACAAAAACATGCAAAGGTAGATATTTGATTTCATCACTGAAGAAAAAATTATACATTTCTTTGGGAGAATTTTAGTTTCCGAGGAAAACGTTCTATCTTCAATGGCACTGAAAAATGTTCTGTTGACAGGAGCTTTGAGAGGACATGAAGCAGAGTTTAATGCTCAAAAGTTGGATTTGCTGCTAAGAAAAGATTGAATTCATGGTAGGCACTGACACAGCGAACAAGGATTAACTTGCAAAATTACCTATTGATCCAGAGTTAAGGACAGATGTTCAATACTCGATTAAGTACTTATATACATAAAACTACATTTTCACAGGCTTTTCTTTTTTTTTCAACTTTTTTTTTTTTTTTTTTTTTTTTTTTTTTTTATTTATTTTTGGGACAGAGAGAGACAGAGCATGAACGGGGGAGGGTCAGAGAGAGAGGGAGACACAGAATCGGAAACAGGCTCCAGGCTCCGAGCCATCAGCCCAGAGCCTGACGCGGGGCTCGAACTCACGGACCGCGAGATCGTGACCTGGCTGAAGTCGGACGCTTAACCGACTGCGCCACCCAGGCGCCCCTTCACAGGCTTTTCTTCTTTAATTTTTTATTATATAGGTAATTTATTCAGTTTAGGAAAGTCAGAAGAAAAAAAAATCACATGATTCTATCACTCAGAGAAAAGCATTCTTAACAGACTCACAAAATAGGAACAAACTTTACTATTTTGTGCCTTTTAAGAAAAAAATTAAAAATACATTATGGATGTAACTTTTAGTGACTATATTCAAATAGCCTCATTTCAAGGTGCCACAATTGCTAAAAAGACCCTTATTGTTGACCTTCAGATTCTTCATGTTTTATTTACTTCATTTGGTATTAACCAGCTTTTAAAATCACTCTAGAGTACGGACTAAATATTTGGATCAAGTTTTAAGCACAAAGGAAGGCACTTTGAGTGCATTTGCTTTCTTCACATTCTTGGCCTTTCTCCTTTCCACAGGAGACGGAATTATGATGTGAGAAAACTGAACTGTATTAGAAATAACGTCATGCAGAACCAAGCTGAAGGCAAAGGGTGGAGCCAGAGGCCCACCACGGCTGTGACAATAAGGGGCTACACTGCAGAGAATTCAAAAGCAACCATGAAAGTAACCAAATCTGTTGCTTTTTATTATTATTATTAATTTTAATTGTCACCATGTGCTGGCAATTCTAAAAATAATGTCCGTGAGCAAATATCCCTTCTGACCATGGAAAATCACTTCGGCCACTTAGTGTATGCTATGCCATACCATCCTAAAAGAGAAAGAATGGGATTGGATAAATTGGAATATGCTGTCTCGCAGACTCATCTATCCTGAAATGTTGCCCAATGCTTGCATATAAGCAGTACATTTTGGCCTTAATTATTAGCAGAGAGGATTACTAGAGAGGATAAGGTTAGAGAGGTTACTACTCAGTCAGTAACAAAAAGGAACATTATTATGTGATCAGAGATCATAATCAATACTGACCTTGTGTTTTCTCTATTTACATTAAAGATGTTTACTAAAAACATAAATTGATCTCAAAAGTTACTTTGATTAAGAGGTACTTGGAAATGGTGAGAGTATCTATTTATTAACCAAGAAAAAGCAACATGTACACAGATAGTTGAAGGGAAAGCTGAAAGAATAGTTTCTTTTTTTAAATTAAAACCATTTGTTTTTAGAGAGAGAGAAAGAGAGCATAAGTCAGGAGAGGGGCAGAGGGAGAGGGAGAATCTTAAGCAGGCTCCATGCTCAGTGTGGAGTCCAACACAGGGCTCCATCCCATGACCCTGGGATCACGACCTGAGCTGAAAGCAAGAGTCGGAGGCTCAACCGACTGAGTCACTCAGGTGTGCCACTTGTTCTTTATTACACTTTTTCTTACTAACTAAAAGCCCAACTTGATCAAAAAAATTTTTACAAGGAAAGTATTTTTAAATTTGAAGGAGAAATTTTAAATTTGGAAGGGAATGGTGGAAAATGGAATCTCTGTCTTTTCCTTACATTTCCCTATCCTATTACCTCACAGGCCCTCTTCCACCTTTATTAAGTTCCTCAGAAAAATACCTTGAGAGTTCAGAGGGCTTGGGAAAAAACAGATAGGAAATTATTATTCCTGGAAGCAAAGTTACACATAGTGTGCCAAAGTTTTATGATACGAATGCTAATTTGCTCTACTTTTCTGTTGAGAAATATAAATCTTATTCATGAAAAGTTAGATCATGGGTGACAGTGGGCTTCCTCATAACATAAGTAGTCAAGTTCTGGATGTTTTTACATTTGTCTTTACTGTGTGTCACTCAGAAGGGTTGGAAGAAACTGGTATAAAAAGTGATAAAACAGGGCACCTAGGTGGCTCAGTTGGTTGAGCGTCCACCTTCAACTCGGGGCATCATCTCACGGTTCGTGGGTTCGAGGCCCGCATCGGGATCTGTGCTGACAGCTCAGAGCCTGGAGCTTATTTCAGATTCCCTGTCTCCCTCTCTCCCTGCCCTTCCCCCACTCACTCACTCTCTCTCTCTCTCTCTCTCTCTCTCTCAAAAATGAACATTAAAAAAATTCAGTATAGAAAAAAAGAGTGACAAGAGACTGTGGATTGAATGCCAATTCTGTCACTTTTCTAGATGTGTGTTTTTGGTAAATTACTTAGTAATTCTGAGTCTACTCTACAAAGTGGAGATAATAAAACCAAATACACTTGTTTGGTAGGGTTCTAGAACCCCTAAGAGGCATATGCAGATACTGTAGGGGCAACTTAATGAGTATAAAACTTGTATTAAGCATTAGGGAATTTATATGAATATGACAGGATCTCAGTTTGGAGAAAATGATAGAGTTTAATAAAAATGACAGATCAGTAAATGGATCCTTTCAAAACAAAGAGGGGTATATGGGGTACTATAGGGCAACACTGCTCAATAGAACTTTCTGTGATGATGGGGGGTACTACAGGGCAACACTGCTCAATAGAACTTTCTGTGATGATGGAAATACTCTATATCTCTGCAGTCTGACAGAACAGCTGTTAGCCACCTCTGGCTATTGAGCACTTGAAATGTGTCTAGTGTGGCTGAGGAAATGCATTCTTAATTTAATTGTAACTAGTTTAAATGTATTTTTTAAAGTTTATTTATTTATTTATTTTGAGAGAGAGAGAGGGAGAGAGGGAACGGGAAGGATAGAGAGAGAGAGGAACCCCAAGCAGGCTCTGTATTGTCAGTGCAGAGCTCAATGTGGGGCTCAAACTTGCAAACTGTGAGATCATGACCTGAGGTGAAACCAAGAGTCTGTCGCTTAATCGACTGATCCACCCAGGTGCCCCTTAATCAGTTTAAATTTAAAGTGAAATAGGGGTACCTGGGTGGTTCAGTCAGTTGAGCATCTGACTTCAGCCTAGGTCATGATCTCAAGCTCTGTGTGGGGCTCTGTGATGATGGCTCAAAGCCTGGAACCTGCTTCAGATTCTGTGTCTCCCTCTCTCTCTGTCCCTCCCCTACTCTGTCTGTCTCCCAAAAATAAATAAACATTAAAAAAATTTAAAGTTAAATAGCCACATATGGCTAGTGGCTACCCTATTGGGCAGTGCGGTCAGAGAAGGCTTCCTGGAGGAGAAGAGAATATTCAAAACTTAGCCAGTTTGATGTAAAGGAGCAAGGATTTATAATAGATTATCATTAAAAAGCAGTAAGAAATATGTTTGGCCTTCAAGAAAAAAGGTATTGGGGTTGAGAAAATCTGCATGAGTTCAGCTTGTATTCAATATGTGAATCTTTCTTTTCACAGGAGCACCTTGAAGTGAGGCTCCTGATGTCAGAAGACCCAGTGTGACAAACTGTTGCTTGAAGCAGATCCCCTTGCTTCATGCACTCATGCACTCAGACTCCCTAGAAATAAAACTAAAGACAGTTTTATTCAGGAGACTGGGGAGGAGTGAGAGTGGCACACGTGAAATCAGGAGGAGATTGCACATTCCTTGCCCACGTAACCAGGCTTGGCCTTACCTCACTTTTCGGGTTTGCACACCCTCTCCACAGTTATCTCGCATGTTGACAAAGGTCACTTTGCAGATGCTCCATGGCTCTGTGACCCATACGTACTGGTTGCACTGACTGTGGCAAGGAACGACCTCATACACCTGAAACACACACAATGAATTCTCAGGGATTTCTCCTCAGGGAACCTGATGAGGATATGTGGGGACACTTCACATCACAACAATCATCACATTCTTTTCACTCCTCTCCTTTCTTGTTCATTATTCTAAACTAGGAATATAGGAAATCTGAGAGTTAGAGTAGTGATGGGCAGGGCTAGCGGTGCTGTGTTCTCTTGATCCTGTTTGACATCACAGGTGCAGATCTGATCAGGTGGAGCACATGAGACCCATTACACACTGTCCCATACTGACCCACACCACACAGCACTGTGATTTCATGGGCCATCTGTCTTGTTCACAGGCCTGTGTGTCTCCAATGCTTAGGCCAGAGTGCTCAGATGTTAGGCATTCCACAGAGGTTTGTTGAATAGATGAATGAATGAATAGATGAATTAATAAAGTAAATAAGCAGATAAAACTAGTTGTTTTTTTAAAAAAATATGACTTGGCCTGTTTTTCAAATAAATGTATGTAATAATAAGAATTTATACTCTTTTTTTTGCATTCCATATGTGAAACTGAGTCAAACGGTAAAAAATAAGGGAATAAGCCTCTTTAAAACTAACCCTCAATCATTCAGGGCTTGGAAGCAAGGTCTGAAACTGGTCTCATATTATACAGCTACAGCCCAAAGCAGGGAGAGCCACATAACACAAAGCAAACTTGTCTGTCCTCCGGTGTCCATGAAGGCTGAAAGCCCCACATTTAGGGTGGGGTGTTGGTCTCAGGATTTCAGAACAATGAACCAATTTTGCTCTTTTCTCAAGGAGAACAATGACTAAATCAAGGAAATAAATAAACCATAATCTACTGCAACACAGCTGACTCAACCGTTAAAGAAAAATGTCTTTTAAAATGATTTCAAAATCTATGGTCATTCAACTCTATTTCCTATTTCACAACACACACACACACACACACACACACACACACAAGTATATGTTTGTTTTTTGTAACTACTTAATTCCAGAAAAATCCAGAAAATATAGATATAAATAGCCCCTTGGAGCTATTCTTTTGTGCAAATTTCAGTGAGTAAAGGAGACCCATTCCAAGTGAAAATAAATCATATGCGCTGTTGGCATAAGAATCCACAATTACTGTTATAAATGATCACCTTCACATTGGGTACTGTATTTAAATGGGACTAAACACTACCAGGTAAAACATTACCCTACAAGTTGTGGGGAAGGAAAACATTGAAAGAGAAATGCCATTTTTCCTAATGTTTCAATGGTTTTCATTTTAATCTCCTACACTGGACTGAATACAAATCAGTTCAGAGCAACTTCCTGTCACCCATCCTCAGCCTACCTGCACCTTTACCCCTCCCTCCAAGAAGCATGACATCGTTAACAAGAGGTGTCGTTGCCTTTTCAAGGCTGGTGAAGTGAAACTTGTTCCCCCCACTCCTGTATGTCAGGCCCTGATATTAAAATGAGAAAACACAGGTAGCAAGCTAGAAGGACAGAGAGAGAGAGAGAGAGAGAGAGAGAGAGAGAAAGAGAGAGAGAGAGAGAGAGAGAGAGAGAGAGAAAGAGAGAGAGAGAGAGAGAGAGAGAGAGAGAGAGAAACAGAAGCAAAACAAAAATTGTATGGAAAACGTGCTATTTTCTCCCTGTAAAAGATAAAAGACAATAGCAGAAAAAGAAATCCATTCTCTGAAGTCGGGAGTGAAAAAGAAAACAAGCAGCACTCTACCACGAATCAGGAGGTTTAAAAATTCTTACCTGTGCCTGGAGTAGTGTTCAACAGGAATGAGGAAAAGAAAAAAAAAATAAGGAAAAAATGTCAGTATATTGAACAAAAAAATTCATGTTCTAAGTTTTAAATATTATGTTATCCACACATAAAAGTCTACTTTTCTTTTTTGGTAAATGATTAGAATATTTTTATTAAGCCCTAAAAGAGAAAAAGCAACTCCTAATTATTGTTGAAAGTGAAGATACACAAATGAGTATTGCAAACAGCACAGTCAAGGTAAAGATTAGATGAACAGGATGAAGAAATCTTAAGAAACTGACTAGACCTAAAAATACATATCATGCGGGATTGATAAATGACTGCAAATATTTTGTAATCCAAATTAGGAATGAAATCTATCCATAGATTGATTGATTAATCTATTGATTTTAATCAATCCATCTACATTTAATCTACATTTAATTTCCATCCACATTTAAGGAAATGAGAATTTGCTTCCTTAATTAGAAAGTGGAAAATCAAAGACCATTTTCAAGTCAATGGACCACTGATTATTTTATTGAGGAATGTAGAATTATAGCAAAAAAATCCATGTGACTTATAATTTTCAAAATTAACACAAACCTTGGCATATTCTTTACTAACATGTTACTGATAAATCCTAGAAAATTCTATTTTTTTAAATGTAGGACATTTATACTCAAACGGTCAGCAATTTAGTATTTCTCATTTTAGCTGGAATTTTTCAGTTGTTAATGTTGTAATTTACACCAGTAAGCTGATTAACAAGTACGCAAATGTCACCATCAAAATTAAATTTTATCAGAGTTGGAGAGTGACAGAGAAATGATTTAGGTAAAAGAATTTTCATAGCAAAGACAACTTGGCAGAAGGTCTTGAACCTTTAAAAATTTACTAGTAAAAAAATACTGAGGCAAGCATGGTTTATTTAATTGAAGGGCTGACTGGCTGTACACACACACACACACACACACACACACACACTCTGAACCTATGTGCATATGTCAAATTTCTCTTTATTAGAATCATGGATCAAAAGTTATTACAATTTAAATTTACCATTGAAAATTTAAGATTTAAAAACTTGTAAAAATATTCTTTTGCATTATGAACCTTACATTTCAGTTATTCTGTTTCATTAGGGTCAGGTAACTGAATTTTCTTCTTTGCAAATATTCACTCGGGCAGGGAAACTCAATTACCAGTAGATGGCAGCAGTGCAGTGTATTATTTGCCTTTGGTTGCCTTTAAGGGAACATGCAGCAAATTCACTCAAGGGAAAAACCAAGATTTTTTTCAGAGTAGTACTTCCTGTAGCATGTAATTCTCCATTTTGTTCATCTTTAATTTCTTTATTCAAAATTTATTTTCTCTAGGGTGTACATTTATTTTTACATCATCATTATTATTTTTGAAGATCTAATTGGCTTTATTATCTGATTCATGAATTGGGCGGCATTCCATTTAGCAAGTTGAAGGGAGCACCCTATAGTATACCTTTATTATCATTAATAATTTAAGTTAATTTAGGAAGTAAAGTACGTGTACTGGAAAGCAGTGTGTTTGGAGATTAAAATTAGATGGTCTGTGTATGCGTGAAACCTATCTACATATTTAAGGTTGGTTCATATATATGACTTGGTTCATTTGACTCTGACAATATAAATTCATACCTTAATATCTACATATACTATATTAAATTTATTCTTTTTTAACTCACATGTAGGTCAAACAAGATAATAACTGCCTACATCTTATATTACATTTGAATTTGTCACCATTCCCTCTATTAGCCTTTTTACTTCATATCTCCAGTAGAACACAAGTAACAACTATGAACAGCAGATAATGAAGTGAGCATACAAAATCAAATAAAGTTCCAGATAAAATTGAACAGGTCAATGACTAAATTGGTAGATAACATAGTAACACTGACTTTGAGGTCATCTTTATATTTCTTTTTTTCTTAACATACTTTATATCAAACAAATTTAAATGAACGTCCAAAACCTATTTCCTAGTTTTAGACCCAACCCATATACTTGCTTTCATTTTAAGTAGTTGGTAATTGAGATATCTTTTCTGACATTCTAGGGAAGTATAATAATGAGACAATCTTGCTCTCAGCACACAGCTAGATACAATTTTATGGTATTATCTTAAAGGTAGGTGTCGTTTTAATTTCCATTTAATTATATTCATATGCATATACATGCTGGGTACTAAATGTGATGCAAGGATGATATATCTGATTTGGTATTTTAATAGCATACATACATTAACTCAGGCATTCTAAAGGTAAAATGGGTCAAATTTCTTATTTGAAAGGGGCTATTATTTACTCTTCTCCATTTGAAGAAAAAAATAGATCATAGTGACTGTAAACAATATGCAGTATTCTCAATATAAGAATCAATGGGAGAAAATACCTGGTTGACATGGTCCAATTTAGGGCAAGGCCTCCCTCCATTATATGGTTTTTCACGCAACCATTTAGACCGAACCTTCACACCGCTCCCACAGGACTTGCTGCACCGTGACCAGTTGGACCACTCACTAAGCTTGCAGTCAGAGGGACAAGGGATGATGCAAGCCTCTTCGATGTAACCTAAATGGAAGAAAATGAGATGAGAGCCATCTCCTCCACATGTCACTTGCACACTACCACCCACCATGCTAGCTCACTTAGAAGGTCCAAGTTCGACTTGACAGCAACATGCAAATGCAAAGATGTCTCCGTCGTTAGGGACTCAAATTAAATTCTGCAGGAAAATGACACACACGTACAGAGACTCTGTTAAAATAACAGCTGAGCAGCTGCCATATGATCTGCTTAGGATTCATGCTCACCATACCTCAACATTTCTGACTTTCTGACAGCTCGTGTTTAATTGACAATAACCTGTCTGCTGCTATATCATTCTCATGCTGTCAGAATGATACATTAAAAAAATTATAACAGTTTTCTATAAAATGCTCTCTGTTAATGTCATGCAAGTTCAAGTTTTTGAGTCCATGCAATGTTCTTCCTCAAGAATAAAGCCAGAGCCTCTCAATCAATATCTGAAAAGGAGTGTTTAACTTAGCACCTTATGCTTTCCCTTCTTTGAAAATCAAATCCGGAGAAGGAGAGTGAAGAATGTTAAATAAATAATGTCTCATATTTTTATAGTGCTGTCAATTTCAAAACAACTTTACATCTTGTTTTCATTTGATTGTCTCAAAAATCTTATAAATGTATCGGGCAGGTAGGTATTGATTTTCTACTGGATAGATATTCTAACAAATGCAGAAAGGTAATTGACAAGTGTGGGGGCCCACAGTAAGAGATGGGGTCTAGTCCATTACTCGCTCCATCAAATCACACAGCCAATTAACTTAATCATCTACAGATGTGATTTGAGAAATGGGTGCATTTTCCTGGAACAGTCCCTTATTACCAACTTGGCATTTCACAGTATCAATTTATCACTAGTATTCTCCAGGCCAAAATGTGGAAAAAGCAAAATTTCCCTTGGTCGAGAGTCAAATGCATGGCTGTTCTGTGTAATACTCTGATGTGCAGAGGGATTGTTCTTGTAACATTTTACATCAACTTCAAGGATTTGATTTTGAAAATGATAATACTATAAACAACTTGTACAAGGGAATTCTAGGTAGGTTTATAAATTTTTTATGGAGAAAATTCACATACCATAAAAGTCAGCTCACATTTTGGATTTTAATATATTCAGTGGGTCATACAACTGTCACGATTATCTAATTTTAGAACATTTTCATCACCACGAAGAGAAACCCTATACCCGTTAGCAGCCATCTCCTATTTTCCTTTCCCTCGACACCCTGGCTACCACTCATCTATTTTCTATCCCTAAGAATGCACCAGTTCTGGACATCTCATAAAATGAAATCAAACATTATGTGGTCTTTCTGATTGGCTTATTTCACTTAGTATAGTATTTTCAGGGTTCCTCTAGGTTATAGCATATGTTAGTACGCCATTCCTTTTTGTGACTGAATAATGATCCACTGTATAGATATATTTTGCTTATCCATTCATCAGTTAATTGATATTTTAGTTATTTTCCTATTTTGTATATTATGGATAATGCTATGAACATTTGTGTATAAATTTCTGTTTGAACATGTTTTTAATTCTCATGGGTGTATATCTACAAGTGGAATGCTGGCTCATATGGTAACTCTATATTTAACTTTTTGAGGCAATTGTCAAACTGTTTTCCAAAAGTGTACCATTTTATAATGTCAAAACTTGTCTTTTTAATTTTAGGGTCCTTTGAAGAACGAAATTTTAAATGTCAATGAGTCTAATTTACCTATTTTTTTCTTTGGTTGTTGGGCTCTGAGGTCACATCTAGAAAACTATTACCTAATCTGAGGTAATAAAGATTTACACCTAGGTTTTCTTCTAAGAGTTTTATAGTTTTAGCTCTCATATTTAGGAATATGGTTCACTTAATTTTTGTATATGTTATGAAAAGCTGTGTGTGGGGGGGTCCAACTTCATTCTTTTATATGTGGTTATCATGTTATTCCAGGCCCATTTGTTGAAAAGGCTATTTTTCTACATTGAATTATTTTGGTACCCTTGTTGAAAATCAATTGACCATCAATATAAGGGTTTATATCTCAATTCTAAATGCCATTCTATTGATCTCTATGCCAATACCACACTGTCTTGATTACTGTAACTTTGTTTTGAAGTTTTGAAGTCAGAATGCGTGAGTCCTCCTACTTTGCTCTTATTTTTTAAGATAGTTTCAGCTTTTGGGTGCTTTGTATTTCCATATGCATCTTAGAATCAGCTTGTCAAGTCTTACCCAAAATGGCAGCTAAGTTTTTGATGGGAATTATGCTGAATAGCTTGATCAATTTGGGAGTATTGCCATCTTAATAATCCAGATACATGGAATTTCTTTCCATTTATTTAGGTCTTTCATTTCTTTCACTGATGTTTTCTAATTTTTAGTGTACACATCTTAACACTTCATTTCTTAAATTTATTCCTAAGTATTTCATTCTTTTTATTGTAGGTAGATTTAAAAGAGAACCTTTCATTATAGCGAAACAAGACCACCTAAAAACCAGTATGATAAATTTCATCTAGAAGCTTGTAACCAAAGTGTCCCGGATTGAGACAGTGTTAAAAAGCTAGCCAGTTACTACACAGTATTTCCTAGCTTTATCACAAATTATGTGGAACACATGCTAAAATTGCAGATTTCCAGGAATCCCCAACATTATGATACAGTTCAGTTGGGATAGGGTCTCACTTTTAGAAATTTAATGTATTTTCTTGCGTTTACTCACCATTCTTTTTTTATTGAAATCCTTTTATCAAGGTAATTGTGGATTCACATACAATTGCAAGAAATATGAGAAATAATATCAAGAGGTCCCTTGTCTACCTTTCCTAGTTACTTACAACAGTACCTATAGTATAATTTCAACCAAGATACTGAGATTGATACAATCCATTGAGCTTATCTAAGTTTCACTAGTCATCCTTGTACTCATTTATAAATGTGTGAGTGTGTGGGACTGAAATTAGGGAATGCTGTTGTAAGACAAGTCAGAACCAGTTGAATCTGGAGGACAGGCAGATTTGTACATATCTTTCTACATACAGTCCCTGTATTTTTGCCAAAGTTACACATTAGCTGTTTTAAACTTAGTCTCCATACACAAATGTGCATCTTTGTACAATTTCATAAGTACGAAGTTCATTGAACACACACATGAATCCAGAAACCTCTTTGGTGCTCCCTTCCAATCACTATCCCTTCTCACATGGCAGCTACCGTAATTTCTCACAATGCAGAATTGTACTTTTAAAAAATGTCACGTAAATGCAGTCATACAGTGAATAACCATTTGTGCAAGCTTTCTTTCATTCTATAATGTGGCATGAGATTCATCCATATTTTTGCATGTTGTTGAAGGCTATTTATTTATTTTTTAATGTTTATTTATTTTTGAGACAGAGAGAGACAGAGCATGAATGGGGGAGGGGCAGAGAGAGAGGGAGACACAGAATCTGAAGCAGTCTCCAGGCTCTGAGCTGTCAGCACAGAGCCTGATGCAGGGATTGAACTCACAGACTGAGATCATGACCTGAGCCGAAGTCAGAAGCTCAACCGACTGAGCCATCCAGGCGTCCCATAAGGCTATTCATTTTAATTGATATATAATATTCTATTGTGTTTATAATATTATGGCTTATTTGTACATTCTAATGATGGTGAGTGGATATTTTTTTAAAATATAATTTATTATCAAATTGGTTTCCATACAACACCCAGTGCTCATCCCAACAAGTGCCCTCCTCCATGCCCATCACCCACTTTCCCTTCTTCCCCACCCCCAACAACCCTCACTTTGTTCTCAGTCCTTAAGAGTCTCTTATAGTTTGCCTCTCTCCTTCTAACTTTTTTCCCCCCCTTCCCCTCCCCCATGGTCTTCTGTTAAGTTTCTCAAGATCCACATATGAATGAAAACATATGGTATCTTTCTCTACCTGACTTATTTCACTTAGCATAATACCCTCCAGTTCCATCCACATTACTGCAAATGGCCAGATTTCACTCTTTCTCATTGCCAAGTAGTATTCCATTGTATATATAAACTACATCTTATTTATCTATTCGTCAGTTGATGGACATTTAGGCTCTTTCCATAATTTGGCTACTGTTGAAAGTGCTGCTATAAACATTGGTGTATATGTGCCCCTGTGCATCAGCACTCCTGTATCCCTTGGGTAAATTCCTAGCAGGGCTATTGCTGGGTCATAGGGTAGTTCTATCTTTAATTTTTTGAGGCAGAAGACATGAATGGATATTTTTCAATGTGAAGTTATTGTTAACAATATTGCTATGAGCCTTCTAGAATATGTCTTTTGGTGAACATATGTATTTTTGGGGGGACTATTCCTAGGAGAGAATTTGATGCATCAAAAGGTACCACCTAATTGTAAGTAAAGTATAAAAAAATCTTTTTAAAGATAGGATCACAAATTTGGCATGAAGAGCAGGGTGCAATGAAAGAATTTTCAAAAGTGTAGGAATTAGGCTCAACTAGCCTTCAAGAGGGCAGATAAGGCAGCTGGGGCTTTGTCAGCTGTGAAACACTAAAGACAGAAAAAAGACACCAATGCTAAGTTTTGAATGTACTTCTGATACTGAAAAAGGCATCTGGACTATTGATAATGATATAGAGGAAAGTTTAATAAAAAATGAAAGTACCTTATGACAGTGTTTACCAAAATTTTGAAAAGTGTAACTATTCTTCAAATAGATTGCAGTGTCTACTTAAATCTTTGACTTTGATTATGGTTCGAGGTAGGGAAACAAGCCCATCTCACTATTTTGAACTGAAACAAATTTTAAATCTCATTCTGCCTTTCATATAGCATAGCTTAGAAATTAAATTTATCTAAACCAGTAGGAGATGCTTAAAAATGGAACTCTCAAAAGGGCCAGTAATAATTCATTTTATATTTCAAAGTAATAGTTTATGAAATAAAATCAAACTGTAGAAATGCCTAAAGTCATTTCCAAATCAATGGTATTCTGTGACCAAATTGTTTAATGCTTGTAAAAGCACAATTTTTTAAAATACCAAATATTTCCAAATGTTATCAATAGCTTTGGGAAAGCATGCTAGTATTTCAAAGGTAATAAATTATTTTATACTTTTTAAAGTTTTTATTTAAGTTTCAGTTAACATACAATCTAATATTGATTCAGGTATAAAATACAGTGATTCAACACTTCCATGCAATACCCAGTGCTCAACACAACAAGTGCCCTCCTTAATCCCCACCAGCAATTTAACCTATCTCCCTACTGGTAACCATCATTTTGTTCTCTATAGGTAAGGGTCTGCTTCTTGGTTTGCCTCTCTTTTTTCCCCCTATACTCATTCATAATTTGGCTATTGTAAATAATGTTGCTATAAACATTGGGGTACATGTATCCCTGTGAATTTGTATTTTTCTATTCCTTGTGTAAACACATAGTAATGCAACTGCTGGGTTTTACAGTTCTATTTTTCACTTTTTTGAGGAACCTCCATACTGTTTTCCAGAGTGGCTGCACCAGTTTGCATTCCCACCAACAAGGCGGGAGGATTCCTTTTTTTCTCCATATCCTCACCAATACTTGTTGGTTTGTTGTGTTGTTGATTTTAGCCATTCTGACAGGTGTGAGGTAATATCTTATTATTGTTTTGATCTGTATTTCCCTGATGATCAGTGATGTTGAGCATCTTCTCATGTGTCTGTGGTCATCTGTATGTCTTCTTTGGAAAAATGTCTATTCACATCTCCTGTCCATTTTTAACTGGATTATTCATTTTTTAGGTGTTGAGTTTGATAAGTTTTTATAGATTTTGGATACTAACCCTTTATCAGATATGCCATTTGCAAATATCTTCTCTCATTCCACAGGTTGCCTTTTAGAATTGTTGATTGTCTCCTTCACTGTACAGAAGCTTTTTATTTTGGTGTAGTTCCAGTAGTTTATTTTTGCTTTTGTTTCCCTTGTCTCAGGAGACATATCCATAAAGTTGCTATGGCTGATATCAAAGAAATAGCTGCCTATGTTTTCCTTGAAGATTTTTATGGTTGTATGTCTCACATTTATGTTTTTAATCCACTTTGAATTTATTTTTGTGTATGGTATAAGAAAATGGTCCAGTTTTCCCAATGCCATTTGTTAAAAAGACTGTCTTGGGGTGCCTGGGTGGCTCAGTCGGTTAAGCATCCGACTTTGGCTCAGGTCATGATCTCACGGTCCCTGAGTTCGAGCCCCGCATCGGGCTCTGTGCTGACAGCTCAGAGCCTGGAGCCCGTTTCAGATTCTGTGTCTCCCTCTCTCTCTGCCCCTCCCCTGTTCATGCTCTGTCTCTGTCTCAAAAATAAACATTAAAAAAAATAATAAAAAAAATAAAAAAGAAAAGACTTTTTCCCATTGGATATTCTTTCCTGCTTTGTTGAAGATTAATTGACCATATAGTTGTAGGTTCATTTCTGGGTTTTCTTTTCTGTTCCATTGCTTTATGTGTCTGTTTTTGTACCAGTACCATACTGCTTTGATCACTAAAGCTGTGTAATATAACTTGAAATCTGGTTTTGTGATGCCTCCAGATTTGATTTTCAAGATTGCTTTGGCTATTCAGGGTCTATTGTGGTTCCATACAAGTTTTAGGATTGTTTGTTCTAGCTCTGTGAAAAATGTTGATGCTATTTTGATAGGGATTTCATTGAATGAGTAGATTGCTTTGGGTAGTATAGACATTTTAATAATATTTGTTCCTCCAATCCATAAGCATGGACTGTTTTTTCACTGCTTTGTGTCCTCATGAATTCCTTTCATTGGTGTTTTATATTTTTCAGAGTATAGGTCTTTAACTTCTTTGGTTAGCTTTATTCCTAGGTATCATGTTGTTTTTGGTGCACTTGTAAATGGGAATGATTCCTTAATTTTTCTGTCTTCTGCTTCATTATTGGTGTATAGAAATGCAACAGATTTCTGTACATTAATTTTGTATCCTGCGACTTTACTGAATTCTTGTATCAGTTCTAGCAATTTTTGGTGGAGTCTTTCTGGTTTTCTATACAGAGTACCATGTCATCTGCAAATAGTGTAAGTTTTACGTCTTCCTTACTGATTTGGATGCTTTTTATTTATTTTTGTTGTCTGATTGCTATGGTTAAGATTTCCAGTAGTATGTTAAGTAACAGTGATGAGAGTGGACATCCCCAGTGTTCCTGACTGTAGAGAAAAAGCTCTCAGTTTTTCCCCATTTAGGATGATATTACCTGTGGGTTTTTCATAGATGGCCTTTATTATGTTATGTTCCCTGTATCCCAACTTTGTTGAGAGTTTTTATCATGAATGGATGTTGTTCTTTATCAAATGCTTTTTCTGCATCTATCGAGAGAATCCTATGGCTTTTATCCTTTCTTTTATTAATGTAGTATATAATGCTGAGGGTTGAATTTGGCTTACTGGTCTGGTATTGAGAATTTCTGCATCCCTGTTTATCAGGGATATTGGCTTACTGTTCTCTTTTTTAGTGGAGTCTTTATCTGGTTTTGGTATCAGGGTAATGTTGACCTCAAAGAAGGAGTCTGGAAGTTTTCCTTCCTTTTCTGTTTTTGGGAATAGTTTGAAAAGAATAGGTATCAACTCTTCTTTAAATGTCTGGAAGAATTTGCCTGTGAGTCCATGCTCCTGGATTTTGTTTATTGGGAGTTTTTTGGTTACTGATTCAATTATTTGGCTGGTTATTGGTATGTTCAAGTTTTCTATTTCTTCCTGTTTTTGTTTTGGTTGTTCATATATTTCTAGGAATTTATCCATTTATTCAAGGTTGTCCAATCCGTTGGCATATAATTTTTCATAGTATTTTGTATAATTATTTGTATTTCTGTGGCATTGTTAGTTATCTTCTCTCATTTGTGATTTTATTGACTTGGGTACTTTCTCTTTTTGATAAGTCTTTCCTTTTTGATACAGGTGTATCAATTTTAGTAAGTTTTTTTCAAAGAACCACTCCTAGTTTCATTAATCTGTTCTATTGTTTTGTTATTGTTGTTATTTTTATCATTTATTTCTACTCTAATATTTATTATTTCCTTCCTTCTGCTTGGCTTAGGCTTTGTGTTTGTTCTTTTTCTAACCCTTTAAAGTATAAGGTTAGGTTGTTTATTTGAGATTTTTCTTGCTTCTTAAGGTAGGTCTGTACTGCTATATACTTCCCTGTTAGGACCACTTTTGCTGCATCCCAAAGGCTTTGGACCATTGTGTTTTCATTTTCATTTGTTTACATGTATTTTTTAAAATTTCTTCTTTGATTTCCTGGTTGACCCATTCATTGTTTAGTAGAACATTGTTTAACCTCCATATATTTGTGGCATTTCAGATTTTTTTTTATTGGGTGGACTTCTACCCACTCACGGTAGGTAGAAGGTGCTGTGGTCAGAAAACGGTGCTGTGGTCAGAAAACGGTGCTGTGGTCAGAAAACGTGCATGGTATGACATCAATCTTTTTGTATTTGTTAAGGCTTGCTTTGTAAACTAATCAGATATTAGTATATCTGTATATTAGTATATACAGATATCTGATCTGTTCTAGAGAATGACCTATGTGAACCTGAAAAGAATGTGTATTCTGCTGTTTAAGATGGAATTTTCTGAATACATCTGTTAAGTTTACACTGTGGTCCAGTGTGTCATTCGAAGCCATTGTCTTCCTGTTTATGTTTAGATGATATGTCCATTGATGTAATGGGATGGTAAAGTGTGCTACTATCAGTGTATTATTATCAATGAGTTACTTTATGTTTGTAGTTGTTTTACATATTTGGGTGCTATCATGTCAGGGGCATAAATATTTATGATTGTTAGATATGATTCTCAGACTGTCCCCTTTATTATGATATAGTACCCTTCTTTATCTCTTGTTATAAAGGTAATAAATTATTGAAATATTTCGAGAAGACTTGCACTTTCCCACCTTCAAAATGACTACAAAAGTAAACTTTTAACCTTTTGTTATTTAGTACTCAGAGTTGAAAAGAGAATCACATGATTGTTCATGTCACTACTTCACAAAGTAACAGATAAATGGAAATTCTTTCTTTCCATTTTATCTGTTGAAGTATTATGGCATTAGTGATACTTAACATGTATGACTTCTGACTGATTCACATTGTATTATGAAGTAAGCAGATATAAAACTTTTATGTCTGATCTTCCAATAGCATATTCTAGAAAACATCTCTCAAATAAAATTCAACCTATTAAATTGTTAACAGATATAAATTAGGCATTGACATAAAGAGAAAACTGCAAAAGACTATAATGCCTAGCATTCCATTTTTATTTTCTAGTATGAAACAACACTCACTAATTGCCTGTCATGTTTATCTAGCACAATTAAAATCCTTAATGCTACTAGTAAATTGCTAGATAAGCATTCCCTTGCCTTCTCTGCTAAGATCATTTTTGAGGGCAATTAACACCAAACAATCATAGGGGATGGAAAGACAGAAACATTTGATGCATTTTAAGACTAAATAAACTGATAGCATCTTGTAGCAATTTATGCCTTCTGAGGAATGCTAGAATAAAATAAATGACTTCACAATTATGGTATTAAAACTTTCAGCACTTCAACACTGCATTTGACACATGGAAAATCAAACTCCTGACTTTTGATCATATTTTTTGTATCCTATATCTGTTCTGATTGCTCTTTCAGACTGAAATAAATACAAAACACCAGCAGACTTAAAGTGGCAGCCGTAGGACATATTGCCTTTGAGATATATCCCATCACCTCTTTCATTTGAATTATGAATGAGCAGATAAAATAGCTTTCAACAACCTTCACAATTACTATATTGTGTTGCTGAAAGGTGTACTGCTGATAAAGAATTCCCTTTAAAAGCACATGGAAGATATTGGTTGGTTTTGATTTACAGTTGTGTGAATGAGCAACTCTGGCACTCTAACTAAAACTTCTGAATCAATCTCAAAAGCAACCTCAAAAATCTCTGCTACTTTAATGTATATTATATGTACATGATTGCAGTTAGGAATGAGAAAAAATTAGCTAGAACTTTATTATCCTCGTGGGTTTAAAAATATTGAAAAAAATCATTGAAAAGTTCTCAAATAACATTCTTTTGCAATTATAGATTGAGGACTGATAACTCAGTAACATGGAAAAACCAGATTATTATCTATAGCCAAACTCCCCTAATCAAATGTTCCATTCAAGCTCATACATCCAGTAGATGTAAAGTTATAAATCTACATTGGGTAATTAAAATTTTCATGATGAAGTGTTCAGGAAAATTTATATAACTACAGTGAAATGCTCCTTTAATTTTATTTGTATTTACTTATATACATATGAAAGCCTATGTCTTCATATCTGCTAGGTGCTTATAGATTTTCTCAGGAAGTTTCAACATCAGTGTTAATAGTTGTGGGGTTCTGTTGCTGTTTTTATTCTGATACTGGGAGTTACCCAATGACTAGGCACATTCAGATTCATTTAGGTACAGCTACACACAAGTTTTTTATCAAGACCATTTCTTATTGCCAACTCTAAAGCCTTCTGCTGTATAATAAGGGATGTGGCTGTTCTTTGTCTTTGATTCCTGGGAGGTAGCCTTCAAGTCCTGACATTTTCTGAATCTTTCTTATTCATGGTGGCTTCTTGGACTATAGGTGAGTTTATGTTAAAGAGATGACTCAGGACGTGGTGCTGGTTACACCACAAAGACAAAACCAATTTAGAGAGTCAGGGTTTTAAGCCACATGATATCCACCCAATCTCTTGGTGGGTAGATTGAGCTTAACCATGTGCCAAAGAATTGATTAATCATGCCTACATTATAAAGCCCCAATAAAAACTCTGGGTACAAAGCTCACATGAGCTTTCTGGCAGATAAGTACACACTGATGTGTAGACAGGGTGATGCCTCCTGGTTTCTTGGGGAGAGAACATGGAAGCCTTATGACTGGGACCCTCCCAGAGCTTGCCTATGTGTCTCTTATTTTGGCTACTTCTGATTTATATCATTTTTCTATAATAAAACTCTATCTTGTAAGTCCAGTTGACCCTGAACAGCATGGGAGGTAGGGATGGTGACTCCCAGTGCAGTTGAAAATACTTGTATAATGTTGACTCCCCCAAAACTTAACTACTAATAGCCTACTGTTGACTAGAAGTCTTACAGATAACATAAAGAGTTGATTAACACACATTTTGTACCCTGTGTATATTATATTGTATATTCTTACAATAAAGTAAGCTAAACAAAGGAAAATTCTAAGAAAATCATAAGGAAGAAAAATATGCTTACAGTACTATACTGTATTTATTGAAACAAATCCGTGTATAAGTGGACCCACACAGTTAAACTCATGTTGTTCAAAGGTCAACTATATAGTGCTTTCCCTAAGTTCTCTGAGCTGTTCCAGTGGAACCTGGGGGGTTGTAGGAACCTCCAAAATTGTAGCCAGCTTATCAGTAGTAACTGGGGACCCCTGAACTTGCAGCTGATGTCTGAAATGAGAGCAGTCTTGTGAAGGACTAAGCCTTTAACTGGAGGAGTTGGGCCTAACTCCAAGTAGTTGGTGCCAGAATTTCATTGTATTTTCAGACATACATTCTATTTAAAAAGTAAATAAACTTATTTATATAAGAACCTGTACCTGTAGTTTACTTATTCAACCAAAATAAAAGCCTTGGGAATAATTATATGCATTAAAGCATTTATGGACCTTCTCCACAGATTTAACATTTATAATTTTAACTAATACTGTATTAAAAGTGAGAGATAAGTATTAAAAAGCTCACTTTTGGAGTAAGGCTTTGTCAGCGACATAAACATATTTGATGAAGTGTTGAGATCATGAAGTAATGAGAAATAAATTAACTCTGAAACTTATTAGATGATTTATTTTTAATGTGATTCAATGCGGGGCATTTTTCTTTCAACAAATGAAAACTATATACCGCCAGAGAAGTAGTTCCAAAGGATGATCTTTTAAACATTAGTTTGTTGGATTCTAATAAGTGTTAAGCAGAATTTTAACAAAAAAACATTTCAGTGGTCAAGTTGGAAAACTGCTGCATTTAAATTAAACAGTTCTCTTTACCCTGGGTTTTCCTTTTTTGCTGATATGAACTGTGAATCTCTAGGAGAAAGCCACAGATACTGCATTTCTATACTGACTTTCTTCTATAGCATCTCACTGAACCAGTAAGAGATAGATAATTCAGATAGGTTATAATTGTAATGCATTAAACTTGGATTCATGTTTTGAGCTGTACCGAGTTTTCATATGTAAAAAGTAGGACATTCCAGGTCCATTTCCAGATACAGAAAAAAAAAGCAAAAGTGAATAAACAAAAAAAAAAAAATCAAATCTCCTGAACTTAAAAAAATTGTTTTTTCTTAACTTATATTTACTTTAAAGTTTTAAAGCTTAAAAGGTCAAGCTTATGGCAAAGGGAGGAGAAACTGTTATTGAATAAATATTTTAAGGGCTTTTTTATGGCACTTTAAAAAGACCATAAGAAGAATCAACTTTGTTTTTATCCAAATTAACTAAAATTTCTTGTAAGAACTAAATTGGATTTCAGGGCAACTATGAAGATATGCGATAAATAGGGAGAGTAACTGCAAGTAAAGATTTTTCTTCAAAATTTAAATTTAAAATGCCCATAAATGTTTTCATGTGTTTTCAGGTAGTTTTCTGAGCCCACAGACAGGGCTTATGTGTATGTGTGTGTGTGTGTGTGTGTGTGTGTGTGTGTGTATATATATATATACATATATATATATATATGTATATATATATATAATATCTTATGAACTTATGAAAAATTCCTTGTGCATAAACCTTGTTCACTATATGACTATTTTTATGATGCTTTCAAGTCGTAAAAGACCCACATCGTAGGAATGAGACTAAACTCAATTAATGGGATACGGAACTTTAAAACTATTTTGGATTTGTAGGGCTTTACTAAAACAACAAGAATCTTTATGTGGATTCACACAGGTCATTCAGTATCTTTATGAATTATGAAACCTTATAACATAAGGAATGAACAGCTCTACAGTTAAATCAATAAAACTGCCACAGATATCGGCAAGATTACCACTTTAATCATTTGTTGAAGACTAATGTTATGACTTCTCTAATGCATTAGGAGAACAAGGGGTCAGAGGCCTAGGGAAAGGGTGTGGAGTAAAATACAATGGCAGAAGTTGTTGATTAAGGCAAAGATCAAAATTCCTTTTTTAAAAGTATTGCAAATAATGAACTATTTTTGGCAGTTAAATTTATTTTAAGCAGAGCATTTTCTTTCCAAAACGCTGAAAAGAAAGCCCAATAAGTGTATGGAATTTATTGGAGGCGATGTTTGACAGCATGGCCTGAGGGACTCCATGGAGCCCAGTTTGAAAACCATGTTATGAGGTAATAGATGAGTTGAGGTCTCTGGGACATGGAGCCCAGAGAACTAAATAACACCAGATGTTTTTCTGTCACACATGACATGAATGGTAGCTGCAGGAAATTTTCCAATGAAAGTCTCTCCTTCAACACTTCCACAGTCCTCCTTCAGGGAGCCTGGTGGAGAAGGATGCTGGTATCCACACCTTATTTAAATTTGACCCTAGGCAATCACTTTATTTTTGTACTCAGTATCCACAGTAGCCCTTTCCTTCTTCCCCTGGCTCTTTCAAACTTGCAACTATTACCTCAGGAAAAGTCTGTCCCTCAAACCCTGCCTCTCTTTTACATTTAAAATGAAAAAGATCTCCATTGAGAATGATAACTGTGAACGTAATACTAGCAGTACCTGTACGGTCAAATGAAAGAATTCCGATATGAATTAGACACTAAATAAATACGACCAATGAAAAAAGCTTTTCAGAGAACTTAGCACTCCATTTCAGCTTGCTTAAAGGACCCTATTTATTGCCTTTTATGCCTGGTTTAATTAAACATGCTCTTCTTCAAATCATCCACCATGATAAGAAAAAAATTCTCATTAAATTTTGTTTCTTTAAAATTAACCTCTAATTTTGAACTTACATAATGTTCTAATAGAATTCCATTGCAAAAGTAATCCATTCTAGTTATATTATGGTTGACTGCTTATGTAGGTTATCCTCAGAATCTACTTTCCCCATATTCATTATCATTTTTTATCAGATATACCCTGAGTTCCACACAATGTCTTAGAAGTACATGCTCTTAAACTAAAATTTATTTGTACATTGAGTACTGGCAATGATCAAATTGCCAATATGTGTTCCACAGAGGGTCCTATAGACTCATTTGGTTTTCAAAATCATACCTAAGTAGACATTCACTTTATGAAGACCCATCCTTATAAATTGACAGATAGATAGATAGATAGATAGATAGATAGATAGATAGATAAATCTCCTAATGTTCTCTTCCCCACAACTGGTAATCAAGTGAACTATCACATGGGAGGTGTGGGTTGTTTTGCTCAATGCAAACAATCTTACAAAGATTTAGGCTCACATTGCTACCAAACCCTGGAAGGGTCTGCATGATCCAGTAAAGTAATCCTTGAACCTGAAACGTGTAAGGCACCTGGCTGGCTCAGTTGGTAGAGCATGATACTCTTGATGCTGGGGTTGTGAATTTATGTCCTAAGATGGGTGTAGAGCTTACTTTTTTAAAAAATAAAAAAGTAAAATAAAAGATGGTAAATTAAAAAAAATGTGTAGTAGAGCTCCCTGGGATCCTGTCAAAATGCAGATTCTGACTCAGTAGGTCTGTAATGTGGGTTGAATTTCTGCATTTCCAATGGTTTCCCTGTGAGGTCTACGCTGCTGGTCTGTAGACCACATTTTGAGCAGCAAAGGATTAGATGCCAGTTGGCAAATGACAGCCCAGGCTGACAGCCTGTTTTTGAATTTAATTTTTTTTAACGTTTATTTATTTTTGAGACAGAAAGAGACAGAGCATGAACCGGGGAGGGGCAGAGAGAGAGGGAGACAGAGAATCTGAAACAGGCTCCAGGCTCTGAGCTGTCAGCACAGAGCCCGACGGGGGGCTCGAACTCACGGACCGTGAGATCATGACCTGAGCCGAAGTCGGACGCTTAACCGACCAAGCCACCCAGGTGCCCCTGACAGCCTGTTTTTGTACATAAAGTTTTACTGGAACAGAGTGATGCCATGCACTCATGGCACTCACTCACATACTGTCTATGGCTGCTTTCATGCTGTAACTGCAGAGTTGGATACTTGTGTCAGAGACATTTTGGTCCACAAAGCCTAAAACAGTTGCTATCTGGAGCTTTAGGAAAACATTTGGTGATAAGGTAATTTAACCTAACAGCTTATTGTTAAGTTTCTTCATGTTATCAAGTATTTGATAGGTATTTATAGCAATATATTACTCTTACGCAATAGGAGAGCAACATATATTAAATGTCCTGGGCTGAGAAAGAACAATCAGATCAGATGTGCCTTTCTGTTAACTTGATATTAAGAGATGATAAAACATCACAAATGTAATTGAGTTTTAGAATATGTGTTGGTAGTACACTATGGCTTAAACTGCCTATGAGATATAGCAAAGATAAACTTTCTGAAGGTAAAGACTGAAGCGAAGTGTCTGGAAGGAATTATGTAGCTCTTAGAGCTCAAGATTTGAACACCTGGCATTTTAATATTTTATCCAATTCACCTTCAAAGTATCCCTTCCACATAACTCAAATAGAAATGTTGTTTCTACTTTTCAAGGAAAAATATGAGTTTTAGAAACAAAGAGAGGTCAATAAACATCCCACACTACCAATTAAAGTTGTAAACAAGGGTTGGGTAAGTTGCTACAATTACTAATATAAACCAGGAGGTGAAGGTGTTGTCCAAATCTAGTGTTGTACAAATCAGGCAACTCTTGATAAGCTTCGAATGGAAATAAAGAGATTTTAATATTGATATCACAGGGCTAATTCAGTAGAATAGGTATGTGATTATTATTTCTTCTCTTATTTAGTAGGTAGATAGAAGCACAAATATTTGATGAATACCACATAGAAAGCTTGTGGCATGTATCACTCTTATTCTAAAGATCTTAGCTATTCTCAAAAATCTGTTTGATTATTTCCCAGAAATGTGACACAGAGGGAAGAATACTGTCCGGAAAAAAGAAACAACTGAAGCCTGACTGTGGATCAGCTACAACTGCAAAAATTCTCTCTAGTTCACTCATTCGTCCACTCTACAAATATTGAGCCCTTACTGTTCCAGGGGGTTGGGACACATCAGTGAATAAAACAGTCTATGATACCCTCATCAATCTCCATTCTTGTTCAGGAGATACAACATAAATAAACACAAGAAGTAAATTATATGATATGGTTATACAATGATACACACTTTAGAAATACAAAATGTAGAACAGGATAAGGGGGTTGGGGAAAGAGGAGTATGGTTGAGGGGCCCATGATAAAACTCTATCATTTAAATATAAATGGAAGTCATGTATACATGCATTTTACATAAGTTAGTTTATCTTTAAGGTTCTTTAAAATATTAAGACTAAGTAATATAATGATGGTTAAAAGTTCCAGAAATTCTAACTCTTGTTCTGTGAAACTTTAAGTGATTAACTTGAGAAGTGCCTGGTACTATGTAGTCACTCAAATTTCTAATGAACCAATCAGTTAAGACATTTTTTAAAATTTTTATTGATTTATTTTTGAGAGAGAGAGAGGCAGAGAGGGAGAGAGAGAAAGAGAGGAAGAAGAGAGAGATAGGGAGCGGGAGAGCGGCAGAGAGAGAGGGGTACAGAGGATCCCAAGCAGGATCCCTGTGGACAACAGAGAGAACCTGATACAGGGCTTCAATCCACAAACCGCGAAATCATGACCTGAGCTGAAGGCAGACGCTTAACCAAGACTGAGCCACCCGGGCACCGCCCCCCGCCCCTGATCAATTAAAATTATCAAGAGTGTTCTGGCAGTGAATAGAAAATGTATGATTTGGTTTTTGAATGATTTAAAATCTCAGGGCGCCTGGATGCTCAGTCGATTAAGTGTCTGACTCTTGATTTCAGCTCAGGTCATGATCTCATGGTTTGTGAGTTTGAGCCCCACATTAGGCTCTGCGCTGACAATGCTGAGCTTATTTGGGATTCTCTCTCCCTTTCTCTCTTCCCCTCCCACATGCATGTGTGCTCTCTGCTCTTTCCCTTTCTCTATTAAAATAAATAAATTAAAAAAAATCTGTTGCTACATTGACACCATCTAAGATTTCACACAAAAAATAAATATACGTATTTCATATCATGCTCTTAGGACAAATGCCCTCAAACATATTGATATATCACTAGGAATTATATCTCATAGCATGTATCAGATGGGTTAACATTTATGTGACTCCCAAGGTATACACTAAGATCTGATTTTTGAATATGGTTATGAGACAGTCAGGGACCTTGGGAACAAGCCCATATGCACCTGGGACACTCCCTGCGGCATGTGACAGTTTTCCCTGCAGAGCAAGCAGGGACCAAGAAGAAAGCCCAGATTGGTTTAAACTCACCTGAGATGGAATAGCCCCCAAATTCTACCTTCTTTCAGCTTTTCCACTCTTCTTAATGTGAAAAAACTTGCCCAGAGGTGGAGACTTAACTTGCAAATGAAACACACAACGTACAAAGAAGCAAGTTTTGTCAACTGCACCTGCGTGTCTGCTTTCCTGGGATTCGTGGCCCCTACATGGTTAAGCATATTACTGCTTTCCCACCTCAACTCCTTTAAAACTTTCCCTGGCTGTTGTTCTGAGACCTTTGCATGCCTGACACCTGCAGAGATTGTGTCTCCCCTTTGGCTGCAGCTGCTGCCCCAATAAATCCATGCCTGTGCCTTTAAATTTTGGGTCCAGCCTTGTTTCTACCGTCGCTGGGTCCAAGAACCCAAGCCTGGTATAACAGGTCTATCATTTTTCAGTACAAAGTTTGCTACTGCAAAGACTTCCAGACATAAAAGAACTGTGCCTTAAGGTTATTAAGACATTAAAAAATGGTGACCACATGGGAAATGGCCTACAATAATATAATTAAACTGGGGAAAGTCAAACTGTTTTATCAGTATAACTGATAACGTGCTCCACAGATGGACAGCACAGATAAAACAGAAATGCCCCCAGGCCACTATTGAACAGGAGATTAGTGTCTTTGCACTGCATACATGTGGGGGTCAATTCTATGTTTAAGCTGAAAGCAGAAAGAGACTTTTTCTTGAAAGCCATTTTTCTACCATCCATCTAGAAAGCCAGTTTAGCTGAGAGAAGGCAGTGGTCATAGAGACTAATTTAGAGTGTGCCTCAAAAAGAACACCAAAGTTAGAGTATTCCACCAACACCATCAGAACTGATAGAACATACAGAAGCAAAGTAGTAATTTGCAAAGAAATCAGGCGACAGAGATTCAATTTCCCTGGACTTCACTTTGAGTAAATATATTGGTAAATACTAAAGTACCCCACTGGACATCTATCACAGATCAGGTTTAATGAGAAAGACATGATGTTGGACGGACACAAGGAGCTAAACTGGAGCCTTTTACTTAGTTAAGGGTCTTAGATTCTCCCACAATCCCCATGAAGTTCAGTGTTGTCTGGAATCTTTTTCCTATATGTGCTTTCCTTCTAGAATACAGTACTACATTCTTCATGCTTTGAATTGACAACGATGCTAAGGTAGGAAGTCTATTGCCTTTGGACAATTTCTATTATTTTTGTACTTTTACTTTTTTAAGTGATCATTTCTGTGAGATTCATAAGATATGAATTCATAAGGTTTTTTTTCTAAAAATTAGGTCAACTGTTAACTGGCTTACTGACATTCTCCTGCATCTAATTAACAGATCTGGATAAAAGTGAGAATATACAAAAGTCATTCTGAAAACTCAAAGGTTATGTTAAAAACAAATGATTATCTTGGTGATTCACTAGGCATGATAATTTAAAGTGTGAGCAAACACTTATAAGCTACATTCCAGGAGAAATGTATTTTTAAAAGTTGTCTTCAATTTTACATTTTAATGACTAATTATGATCTTTTACATTATCATATCATCTCAGAATGGCCAGTGCATTTACATTTTTCCTGGTATCCAATTTACAGTACCTATGTTACTGATACAGAGAATAAAATATTCAGTCACTCTTACACATGTATCTCAAAGTGTACCTATTATAAATAATAAATTCTTTTTTCTTTTGCAGTTGTTTTTCTAAATACATTGAATATATTAAGGTTAGGGATGCATTAACCTGAGTACATTAACCTAAAAAATACTTATGCCTAGGGCTTCAGTGTTATGGAGTCTTTGGACCAATTATCACTAGACTTTGGTCAATGAAGGAGGAATTATCAGACCAGATGGAAAATAAAAGGAAACAGTTTTTGGAAACTTCTCTGTGGGGAGAAGTTTAAGAGATTCCAATAAATGTGTCACCAATGATACTTTGATGGAATGGAGATGGTCCTATTAGATCATGTTGTTTTCTAAACCATATAATAAAACTGGAAGAGTGCTGCTCTAATAGAAGCTATTTCAGCAGGGTTGGAAGGTAACTGCCTTGTCCCTATCTCCTAGCAACTCCTCTTTCTCACGTCACCTCCATGAAGAAGGTGGGAGGATCATTGTCCAGTGTTTGCAAATATATGGCATCTGTGATTCAGGCTGACCCACTGTAAACTAGTCTCAGTCCAATATAAAAAGACAGATGTATTAAAATAAAGGAATAATGGAGAAATATTGCTCAAGGACTACTATATTAAGACTTAGAACCAAAGAATTTACTACATACTCTGGTCAAAGATGGCCACTCTTCACAACCTTTGGCAACTCAAGTATTATCACTGTGTTTGATTTAGAAAACTAAAGTGGGCACAGTTAATTAAGAGTAGGTGCATTTTTCTTTTCTTCTTTTTCTTTTCTGTACGCCCCCTCCCAACCCCCCCACTTTTTGGCTAATTTCAACACAATGAGGAATAAACAACAGCAATTTGAGTTTTCACTAATTATGGCTTTCAGTCTTTCTTTCCTGCCACTTAATGACATTTCAGGCATATTGTAAATTTCTCCAGTTTGGTTATTAGAAGCCTGTCTAGTTTATAACTTTGTCAGAATAAATTCAAATCTCCTCTCTTCCTCCCTCTTTTTCCACACACAGACTTGTGGTGGGTCATTGGGCCTATTCAAGGACTTGTGATCAGTACCAAGAGAGGTTTTTGGCACTGTAAGGTTTCCTTGACACCAACTTTGGGGATTTAGTTGCCAACTTCTGGACAACAAGACAAATGCCTTTGAATGTCCTGTTACACGTAAATAATATACATACAGCATGGTGCCCCCCAAATGTTCCATTTACAGCACACTTCTGTAAACCTTTATGTCCCTCCATTCTGATCCATGTTCATTTTACCTCCACCCCCCAAGACAGACAGCAAACACGTAACACCAAAGAAAAATTGGATTACCATGACTGTTACATCTGGACGTTTCCACGAGCCTGCCATTTTGGTCGTAGCATGCCATTGCTTGGTAACGATACCCTTGACCACATTCCTTGATATCTCCTTGTGCTTTCATTCCCAGCAACACTTCCACTTTCCCCTCTGGTAAAATGCAGTCTGACCAGTTCCCCACAGGCTGTGCATTATACTTGTCACAAGGACAATACTGAGTCTCAATCAGGGGGTACAAATGAGAATTTTTACATTTTTCCTTCTTTTTACTTTTTCCTGTGAAGAAATTTAAGTTGGAAAATATCATTATTAATTTCAAGCATCCCTAATTTTCCTCCTTCCCTAAAGTTCCTTTCTCCATTTTTAACCATATTCAACAGTAGCCTATTAATGAAAGCTATTTTCTCACTCCACAGTGCTTGCTCTGTAGCCTGTTATTAGTCCTGAGTGCTTTGCATAGTAAATTTTTTCTTATTTTCTCATTTCAAAATAGCCATTTCACAAAAGGCATTAACTGTTGTGCTGAATTTTATACTCTTTGATTAAAATCCTTTCAAATGCTCATGTGCGTTCAGTGAAGGTAATTGTATAAATCACTCCTTTACATTAGGTGCCAAAATATGAAACGGAGAGAGAGTCACTGCACTGGACTGCACAGCTTTTTTGTTAATTCCAAATAGATACTATGGTTATGTAGGATTACAATTCAGAAAATGAGATTTTGATATTTACTTTTCTAGTCATTACCTTGCATCTTTCATTGTTACTGAAGAGTAATCATTTTTGCATACTTGGTGATTACTGTAGTAAATAATATTCAATAATATTCACAGTGAAGATATTTAGTGTCAGAATAAAAATACTAGAAATGGTTTGCATGTAAATCTAAATAAATTCCCTTTTAAAATAAAAAAAAATATGAGCTTGGGAAATGGCATATTATTTTAACATAATCACATTTCTATTAAATATTTATTACATTATGTCATATATAATATGACATATCACATCATATATCACATCATATATCATAATACTATTTAATTATATCACACATAATTGCCTATGTCATACATACATTTATCTCTAACTTTCGTAAGGAATCTTACGTAGTTTTCAACAATCTTCATTAGGACAGGTGGTGCACTTTGTAACTTTTAAATTCTGAACAGTTTACTGGCACCAATATTTTCAGGTTTCTTTTTGCCACTGACAGTATTTTGGAATGCACTAGGTTTAGCTCAGTATGATAGCTCCTATTCTTCCTCATTATATTACTGCTTTTTGTCATTGTGACTGCCTTTTAAGATGCAGTTTTCAGATACAGAATTAATGTCATATTCCTCTTCTAGGATAAGAAAGATAATCAGGCTCTGACAGTGAGAATGGGTAAAGAAAACGAAGTGGCAACCTTTCCTTTTGTTCTCCAAGCACTTCACAATCTGTAGGCAATCCACCAAAAGTACCGTTTAAACCAAAAAAATAATCTCCCTATTGTATAGGAAGACAGTTCAATTTTCAAGGTTACCTTTTCTTTCCACTAAAAGTACACAGCATGTCTGTAACTGCCAACTTACATTAAAATACACACACGAATCCACTGGCATATTAAGTATCAGTATTCCAGCAGTAAGGCACAGCCACGCATTTTCCAAATACATTGTCAGAACTCTCTTGGTCTAACTTTTAATGTATTTTCTAACTTAACACGTGTTGGCTTTTGCATCCCAATTATTCTTACCAACAATAGCACGCTTTCTGGTCCTAACTGCACCGCAGTCTCCATTGCATGAGGAAAACTTGGACCAGCTGGTAAACTGACAGTCATCTTGGCAGGGGATCTGGCAGGCTTGGGTGAGAGCTGGCACGGGTCCCGCATACCAGAGGCATTCATGGATGCCAGCCTGTCCTCCATCTTGCTTTCGACAAGTAATAGCTAAAGGAAAAGCATAAAGCTGTTTAAAATAAGTCTGAATATGTTTAATTATCCTACAATTTAAGAGTTAACCTGACATTTCCTCATGCAGTCAGAGGAATCCTCTTTTAATTCTGGTAGTGGTGTTTCTAATAATCGCAGTAGTCATTAAATTGATCCTTCAGGTTTTTTGTTGTTATTGTTGCTGTTGTTGTTTAAATAACAGTCCTCAGTGGTTTCTGTGACACAAAAAAGCATGTGTGTGTGTGTGTGCACGCACACACACACACACACACACACACACACACAGACATTTAGCAGTCTTTATTAGATGCTATTAAGGATTTCGAGTCCTTATATTTAGAACTTAATTATTTAAGAGACAAATGGGTTCTGATAATAGTTTATGTTACACACAGGCTATTCACAGAGGTACAGGGAAACACCATGTAACTCCAATAATTGTTTTTATATCATTGGTTTCTCTAGGATTTCTATACAGAAGGGTCTTAGTGGCAGCAAACTGGAAGGTTTGGGTGAGGAGTGGATGCTTATGGAACTCATCCTGTAGCTGCATTTGCATGGAAATCATGTACTTTTACGACACTGGAAGTTTGCTGGGATGGCTCTGGAGTGGTTAATAGGGAGAGGGGGCAGTGTCCCAGTCCCTCATCTCCTCAGTCTACAAGTTTTTCACATGCATGAATATCAACCACGGATTCAAAAATAAAACAAAAACTTTTGGCAATCTTAATCTCTCAAGTCATAACTGACATTTCTACAATTACATGTATGCCCTAAAAATGGTCAAATAATTTTAATTCATATGTATTATTTCCTCCAAGGTACTGTCCTACTGGATTTTTAAAATCACATCATATTTTATTGTTTATTGAACATAGCGGTAAAATAGCTTTAAGGTATCAAGTTCTTAAGGAAAAAGAGCAAGTGATGTTTTAAAGTCCCCTTTCTCTGTCATTTTCTCCCATTGGTTTTAAAAATATTTTATTCATTTATTGAGGAAGTAGACAAAACATTTAGATGGTCCTACAGGTGACCTCCTTGAACTAGCTTACATGGCCCCAGTCAAACTGATTTGGTGGCCCTTTTGGGTTTATGGATTAGGCTGGAACTTGATCTCTGCCCTGTTCAGGACTCTATTCATCATGAAACTAAGGTAAATAAGCCTGACATTTTGATCCTAAATTATAGTTAGGGCACAGAGCGTCCCAGGTTCGACAAGACTCTCCAAATCTGTATTGTGAAACTTAACACCTAGTAGTGTGATGGTGTGTCTACAAGGATAGAATGGTTAGCAAGGGAAGACTTTCTCTGCGTAGGTGAATACAAGTTGTCACAACTGGTGCAGGAAAATGTACGTAATTGTTCAAAAGTAGGTGAGCACTCATCTATTTCTTAGCATAGATACCTCTTCATGTAATGTGCACAACACTGAAAGGGCCAATTTGTATGAAGAGGACAGGGGTCCCTGAACTTTAAATACATGAAAACTTGGTAGAGTAAACAGTAGTGGCAGTTATGAAAGTTATGTGACAGGAGAAGGCAACAATGCCCCTAAGAGACTCTCACCAATGAGGCGAGGAGTTGTCTGGTGCTCTATGTTTATCCTACTGGCCTCAGCAGTTCTCAAGTCAGGCTGAAGATTATAATCACCTGGATAGCTTCTGAGAAACGTCCATGCCCTTCCCAAACTCAAACATTCTGATTAATTGGTTGAGGACAGGGTCCTGGGCATGAGCATCTTTTTATCTTTTTAAAAAAAAGTTAATGTTTATTTCTTTTTGAAGGGCAGGGGAGGAGCAGAGAGAGAGGGAGACACAGAATCTGAAGCAGGCTCTAGTTTCTGAACTGTCAGCACAGAGCTCGATGTGGGGCTTGGACTTACGAGCTGTGAGATCATGACCTGAGCCAAAGTTACATGCTTAACCAATTGAGCCGCCCAGGTGCCCCATGAGCATCTTTTTAAAAGCTCCTTGATTCAAATATGCAGTGGATCAAGACTGCCATTCTAGCAGGTGATGTATTTCCATGTGCATCAGAAACACCCGGAATACTATAAAAGTTGAAGATTCTCAGATTCATCCCAGAGGTCCTGAATGAAATTTCTTTGTATGGGGTCAAGGAACATGTATTTTTTTTTCTCCAGGTCGCTTAGATGTTTCTTATGCATATTTAAATTTAAGACCCACTAGCTTGAGTAGTAAAGGCACAAGGAAAGGGTCTGGCTGAGATTTGGGGCTAAGACTGAAAGTGCTTTGGTACTCAATCACCCTGGTACTGTGCCAGGGTTGGGAAACAATGGCCTAGCATGAGCAAAAGACTAAGGGAGTGGAGTTCAAGGAGACTTGCACAAGGAGTGAACCAAAACAGCATCTACGTAGTTTGGAAGAATGTTATCTGTGGATTTGCACTGGAGGAGTCCCCATGAAGTGGTATATTAATGATGTGACTTTGTAGTTTGCTGCCACGTGGATGCAGAGTTGATTCCTTAAATGCTGTAAGCTTAGTAATCTCTGACAGTTTGTTCCAAAGATGCTTAAGAGGAATGACTGACAAAAAGGATGATAGTAGACATTTTACTTATCAGGATATGCAGGAATCTCAAGAATGATTAATTTGGAACATAAGAGATTTGACCATATCAGAACTCTAAGCTGGAAAGACGTTCACACTGTTTATGATAAAAGAAAATTACAAAACTAAATTTGGATTCTTTGAAATAACATGACTTTTATCTTCTTACCCAATTTGACCCTCTGAAACAAAGACTTGAATAAAAATCTTTTGAGAAACTAAATTCCCTTAGGTTCTCCATTAAGCATCTCCTTCTAAGGTTCTCCCAGAAATTTTATTTCAGAATTGCTCTATTATCACCAAAAAAGTACCCCTCAAATAAAACCATTACCAACACAACTCCAGAAACAAACTAGTTTTTGTGCAGATCTACACTATTTGGATAAATCTGAAGTCCTTTTCCCCATATACCTTAAGTATTTCAATCAGTTGAAAAGAAAAAAAAAATGTAAAATTTCCATATCTGTTCTCAGAAACCCATTCAGCATTCTGCTTCCCTTATCTGAGATTTTAGACAGTGTAATTTGAATGAATTACTCATGTAATGTTATCTAAACAAGTAGCAACAGCAATATTTGTACAATATATTGAAAATTTATCATACATCTCAACTTGCTTCTATTCTAACTTAGAGGAAACACAACAATTCAAGCACAGAAATGCAATCTGAAATGAACTTCCTGCTATTAGGGTGAGGAAAATACAAGTGTTTGGAAAGGAAACCATCTGGTCTCTCAGTTTTATAAACCTTAAAACTCATTTCTAAGATACTGAAACCAGGGTGGTTTTAACTGTAGAAAAGGATGTATCACATTAAACATGGTTTCCTAGCATACCAGGAAGCTACATACACCCAGACAGTTGTATCTGAATTTACAGGTGTGGGGTGTGTATCTTGTATATAATGATTATGCAAGTTCTCCTTTGGGCTGAGGTCTTGTTAGCAAAGATGGGCCAAAGTCCATGCTAATTCACCATGAAAGCTTCTCAGTGAGTTCAGTAAATATAAAAATGATTATTTTAAGGTAAAATTCTATATTTAACTCTATGTTGATTATACCCATTCATTTTATTTATAATTTTATTTTCTTTATATGAAGCACAGCAATTTTTACTTAAGTGTCATGGACAGGCTGCTTCCAGCAGGCTGAAAGCCTGAGAGACATCTGCGTGCCTGCCTTAGGCCAGGCAAGCTCAGCCCATCAATACTGAGGGAGTGATGGAAAGGTAAGTAAGTAAGAGTTTCTTCAACAAATAAATGCTCTGGAAAAAGGAGCTAGAACTGTTAGATTAAAAGCGATTCAACAACCAAATGCAAGGTGGAGACCTTTATGAACCCTGGTTTGAAAAAACTGAACATTTTTGAGACAATGGGGGAAAAATAAGACATGGCCTTAATATAGATGATATTAAAAAACTATTGTTAACTTTGTTTAGTGTTACAATAATACTATTGTTATGTTAAAAATGATTTATGGATTATCTATATCTTATCTGGGAGTTGCTATAAAATATTCCAGCAAAATCTTTGTAAGTGCGTGAGAAATGGCAGATGACCAAGAATGGCAACATGTTAGAAACTACTGAAGTGGAGTGAGTGAAGACTACACTAGCAGTGCTCATTATATTTAGTCTTACTATTTTTGTGTCTCTTTGAAACTTCTCATAAATTTAAATAAAAAAATTAATCAGTTGAATAAGTAAAGTCAATTTTAGAATGTTTTCATGTAGGTTGAATTTTGAGCCATGCTTTAAAGAGGAGAATAATCAAGGTTCCTGGAATGAAAGGGAATACATAACATTGGTTTGAGCTAAAAGGACACGGATATCTGTGTTATGCATATATGACTATGTAAATGGGATGTTACCGATGCAACTGTGAATAAATCTAATAGAATTCTGAATGTAGTTGCTCATCTTCATTTCATTGAAGAGGAATGAAACTCCCTTATTATTCAGGATGCACAAAATAAAAAGGAGTTCTCTTGGTCTGTGGATTACCCTTCAGCAGGCAAGACCATGTCATTTCATTTGAATCATCAGAGTGAAATAAATTACTAGATCTAAAATGTGCACATAGAAGTTCATTACAGGAAACAGAAGATCAATGCCCTGGTGCAGTGAAAGCTGCTGGATTATATGTAAACAAAGAGTTCAAGGAGCTATGAGATGTTATTTGGTAAATTGAGTAATATTAACATGGTTTACCTCACAACAGCGGCGTCTGGGCAGCATTAGAGACAGAACGTGTTCAGCTGATTGAATGATTAGAAGAGTGATTTTTTTTTTCCTATAGTGTTAATGAAAAAAAAATGGCCAAAGTGAGAACGAATCATGTAGAAATGAAAAAGAAAAAGCTTAATGTGAGTGAAAGCTGGTTACCGAGAGACCTAATTGTGCTTAGAAATAAGACCAAACCCATAAATAATGCAAGAGGGCTCCAGTTGTTTACTAGGTGGCTGTAATGATCCTGGGCTTTCTCTGTGTAGAAGAGATTTTCACTGACAAGTCTGCCAAAATATTTTCTCATTACAACTCGTGAATAGAACTCCAGCAGAATGGAAAGAAATGTACTTTTTTTGGTATTGATCCCAAATAGTTACCAATGATTCCTCTGTCTCATTGAGGCTAATAATACATGTGAATGTATGTGAAAGTTCTTGAATGAGGACTTACTCGAAGTAATAATCAGCTCCCAATGGAGTAGGTCAGGAGAGGGACCTGAGAGGGGCTAACTAACTGCATCTCGCAACAAATGCAGCACTGAGCAACCATTGTAGACAGATCACAGTATCAAGCTTATTTTATGAGCTATTTAAAAAAAATACACATGCTAATAATAATTTTATGGTGGGGCTCTTGCAGAGATATAAAACAAAACCCAAATCCCCAAATCAACTAGGATGCTAATATTCATAAGAAATTAAACCAAAGCATTTAAATATAGAAATAATTCTAGAATTAAAAAAATAGTTTTGTAAATAAAAAGCACTCTAAGTGTATAAAAATATTGGGTGGTAACTAATATGTGTATCAACCAGAAATAGATTTTTTAAATCATATCTCCGCAAAATTTCTTTTTAAAAAAGTTTATTTATTTATTTTGAGAGAGAGTATGCGTGTAGGAGGGGCACAGAGAGGGAGACAGCAGGAATCACAAGCAGGCTCTGCAGTGTCAGCTTGGGGAGCCCAATGCGGGTCTTGAATTCATGAACCTGTGACATCATGACCTGAGACAAAATTAAGAGTTGGACATTTAACTGACTGAGATGCCCAGGCACCCCATCTGCAAAATATCTTTAAAGCAAGTTCCTTTGTTCTTTAAGTTAGGTTGAGCTTTCCTTTTTCCTACCTAGTTCTTTTTCCACTTTCATTCTGTTTCTTCTCATTGCATAACAATCTCTGAAAATCAAGACATTAATGTGTAATGTAATCTGAGATAAATTAACCCAGATATTCTGGGCCTAACCTTGATAATGCCTCTAATATGTAATCTTTTAAAAGGAATAAAGTGGGCCAGAGTTGAAGTAAAGGGGTAATGCCCAGGGCATCAATATAGCTTAAGCCACTTGATTTAAGCACAATATTTAGCATATTTGTTCATAAAAAATAACTTCATTAGACTTTAGTTAAATACTTACATTTCACAATCTGCAAAATCATTTAGATTTAATTCTGGTAGAGGGAGAATTAGAACTTCCTCCCTCACCCCCACCCCGATTTTCCCTTTATAAACTTTTTAAGGACCAGGAAGGTCTCTGCCATATAAAGCATATTACTAAAGAGGTTTTTTTTTGTGATCCATTTGAGAATACATCTGGAATCCTACTGGCTTCCACATAAAGGGAGTGACATCAGATCTCAGTGACAGGTCAACATTATAATGAACATTCCTTGGCAGGCAAGGATGCAGAGGGGGTGGGGGATTAGGATAGGCAGGCTCAACCCTGGGAATTATTAACCATATTTCCATCTAACCATTGTTCCATAGGAAGTACACTTGGTAGGAGACAGCATGAAGACCAACAAGGAGTTTGAACAAGAGCAAATCTGAGGTTATTTTTATGAAATCTCAGCATCTAACCTATGATACATTTGCATCATACTCTTGGTATAAATGTGTCATAAGATAATAAACACTGGAATAATACATATGCATTTTAAATAGTACTAATTAACACATCTCCTTAGGGCAGTTTAGAGAAAAAAATAAATTGTCCAAAATTGTCATTATTATGAGCCATGTATTTAATTTTGAATGCAAGTCTAATAGTAACTCTAGCTACAGCTATTATGGCTACGTTTCAATGATATAGTCACTGACCAACTGGTAAAAGTTAGCCTTCTAAAGGTCATCCAAATGGCCAACATACGAGTAGAGAGAAGAGAGTAAAAGTTTACTGTTCTACTAAATGTTTATACACAAGTGACTCAAATAGTATAAAGCAAGGATAAGCTGTCTATTCACTTAAAGATTAGAATGTGAACATAATTTCATGTTACTTCTATTTTCTATATTGACAATATTATAGGAAAGATGCCCATTTCAAAGGCCCTCTAATTTCCCTATAACATTTAAGAATGATTTAATTTTTAAGGTAGACAAATATGGTCTATTCCTCCTTCAAAATATCTCTTTCTCCTCTATTTCTCATACCATTAGATAAAATTTCTTGGATTTCATCATTCCCAATATTTAAAGCTTTGCTAAAATTCATCACTACGTCTAATTTCCTATTGCAAAAATATTCCTTCTTCCTCTCCTCAGCCCTCTCCTGACACTCAAATCCTCCTGAGTGTGGCCCTTGGCCTCTAACTCATTCATAGGAACAATAGATAAACTGCTCAATGCACTATTCCCCACAAATACAGATTTTATTTCGTGCCTTTTTTTTTTTGCTTATGTCATCCTAGATTCAAATGTCATTTCCTCTGTCACTATACCCTATCAGTGTTTACCTCTTTTTATGTTTTCTTACTTCTTTAGTGGTTATTGTGCATACACATTATTAATGTATTACTAATATGCTTAGAACCAAAATCACATATACCCTTAGTATATTTCCCATCATTAAGAAATAAACACAAAATATTTATCATATACTTTTATTCTCTTGACAGCCTGGGCCCACTACCACATAGGCAACAAGCAACACGTAGCAGGTACTCAACAAATACTAGTTTTATGAAAGAATAAATTGCACTGAACGATATTCAGGAAGTTTGAACTGGCTTTTAGGGACTAGTGTTAACCTGTTTCCACAGCTTTGTGAGACAGCTATATCAACAAACTGACACTTGTGTACAGTGGGATAGACATTTTATTTAAAGACAATGCCCTTCATTATTGCTGTGGACTTAACAGTGTCCTCCAGAAATTCATATGTTAAGACCCCACTCCCCAATGTGATAGCACTTGGAGACATAGCTTTGGGGAAATAATTAGGCATAAATGAGGTCTGGGTCCATATGATGAGATTAGTGCCATTGTAAGGAAAGACCAGAGAGCTTGCTCTCTCCCTCTGTCATGTGAGGACATAGCAAGAAAATGATCGTCTCCAAGTTAGAAAGAGAGACCTCACCAGGAGCTGAATTGGCTAGCAACTTGATTTTGTACTTTCCAGCCTGCAGACTGTGAGATATAAATTTTTATGTTTAAGCCACCCAGTCTATGGTGTTTTGTTACAGCAGCCTAAGAAGACTGAAACACAAAGTTTTAAGCATTTATTTTATAGGGGATTTCTAATGTTTTTATAGATACACTTGATAAACAAAGGCAAATACTCTGTTTGTAACAGAGTAGCAAATTCAATTTAGAGAACACTGGGTGAAAATTATGTGATTGTGGGAATGCTTGATACAAAATTTTCCTTCACCATTATTTCACTCTTCCTTTCAAATGTAATGGGATTGGGTCATAAATAGGCACATAAATTCCAATGTACTTTTCAAATTTTCAGAGCATATCAATTTTCTTTCAAAGCACTTTATGTTCTGATGTAATGGTTCTGAAATATATAGAATGTAGCCTTTGTCAAGACTACATTTATGTGGTTGGAATAGAATTCTCCTATACTCTTCCATCTGTGTCATGCTAAGTCATTTCTGACTAAGGCTGATTTTGACTAATTTGCTTTACAGTGAGTGTTGAAGCTGGGATGGTAAGCAGTTATAGTTAGTTACTTGTTCAAGAGACTCTGGGAACATAACTGCTGCCCAAATCTTTTGCAATGCATCAACACAGATAATTCCTACAATGAGAACAACTGTGCTATTAATAGCAAAAATGAAACTCTGTCCATAATGGCCGCTTTATTCTTAACAGTTGGCTAAAAGATAGGAGTAGGTGACTGGAACAGAGGACACCTTGGACGGTTGGCTTGTAAGCTGGAAAAATAGAATTTAGAGTTTTATTTTTCTACTACTGTGCAAGGTTCAAATCATTTGAGAAAATCTGAATCATAATAGGTGATTTTGTAAGTGTTCTGCTGAGTGGTACATATGAGACACACATTCTTTCCTTTCTATGTATACTTAGTAAATTAACTTTTTTAAAAAATTTTTAATGTTTATTTATTTTTGACAGAGAGACAGAGTATGAGCAGGGGAGGGGCAGAGAGAGAGAGAAAGAGACAGAGAGAGAGACAGAGGAAAACACAGAATCTGAAGCAGACTCCAGGCTCCGAGCTGTCAGCACAGAGCCCGACACGGGGCTGGAACTCATAAACTGTAAGATCATGACCTGAGCCAAAGTTGGACATTCAACCGACTGAGCCACCCAGGTGCCCCCAGTAAATTAACTATTAATGTCCAGTTCTTGGATATGACTGACCATCTAGACAGGGGAATTATGAGGGATTTCTCATTTGTCTTCCATATCTCATGTATAATCTGGTTTTAACTCTTTTTTTAAAAAAAGTTTTTACTAATAAAGTTTTAGAGCCAAGTTTTTATTCCTACCCCCCTACAAAGAATGCTATAATTTCATTCTAAAGGTATTTTACCACTGCGATAGTGTTTAAAGTCTATGACTCTCGTATCTAAAATAGTTACTTTATTGTTGAATTGAATGAAAAAACTTCTTCCCAAGTGACCAGAAAAACTTCAGGGATTTTCTGATCTTGAGTAATGACTGTACTATTAGAAGTTGTGACTATATTACTGATTACATGGCTTCAGAGTTTAGGTCAGCAAACTTTTTCTGTAAAGGGCTTGCTAGTAAATATTTTTGGCTTTTTGGACCATATGGTTCATGTCACAACTGCTCAACTTTGTCTCATTTCCATGGTAGCAGCCTAGACCATAGATAAAGAAATAGGTGCAGCTGTGTTCCAATAAACCCTTAAATGCCAAAACAAAACAAAACAGCAACAACAAAAACTAGGCCGTGGGGTAGATTAGATGCACAGACCATTGATTGCTGACAACTGGTCTAGACCAATAGTTTGATAAAAGCCATGAGACAAAAATTTCTATCTTTAGAATCATAGAGTGGTAAAGTTAGCAATCTCATATTTTACTTCATATGTTGTCATTTCTAAGCCAAGCAAGGGAACAGTAAGTTGAAGCTAATATCATTAAAGTTCTTTAGGTAAGAAGAAATGCTTAACGAGTATACAAATGCAAACAGATTAGAGAAATGGAAAATACAATAACCCTTTTTCCTTCTGTATATAAAATATTGTAGAAATCTTAGCTTCTCCTTGGGCTTCATCAAATTCTTTTATGGAAATGTCACTCAAATTTCTACTGGCTGTCCTAAGCAATCTCTATAGAGACTTTTGAACATTTTAATACATACTCTGATATTTCCAGTTGGTTTCCCTGCCATCATCTCTAATGCACAATATAAAATATCCATATGATCATATATTTTTTAAGTCTATTCATTTATTTTAAGAGAAAGAGAGAGCAAGCTTGGGGAGGGGAGAGAGAGAGAGGGAGAGAGAGAATCCTAAGCAGGCTCCATGCTGTCAGTGCAGAGCCTTACCCAGGGCTCAATCTCACGAACCATGAGATCATTACCTGAGCTGAAATCAAGAGTTGGATGCTTAACTGACCGAGCCACCCCAGTGCCCCTCCACATGATCATCTTTGACTCATTTATTTCTATCTCTGCTTCTACAGTCTGCCACTAAGTGCTAAAGTTATTTTCCTCTACTGTGTGTTGAAATCTACTTACTTTTGTCCATTCCCACTACTGATTCCAGTCTAAGCCCCTATTACTTCAGCCTCACATTATACGACAGTGTCCAGCTGGCATCCAGACCCACATGTCTTATCTTTCTAGCTTAGTCTGTACATGCTGACAGATTAAACAGTGCTTTCATCAGGTCCTTGCGTCTACCACTTATTGAACAAGGTCTAAAATACTAAACAAGATCTTGATATTTACAGTCTCCTACAAAATGACCCCAGGTTGTAGCTCACATCTCCGGAGCTTCCACCTACCTACTTTTTCTGTGAACACATTTAATGTTTTTGCTTTTTCTTTCCCCAAATGCTTAGCTTGTATAATTGATCTTATCTCCTCTCCTTTCTATTTATTCTAATGCTATGGTACAAGACAAGTCTCAGCCTTCTTTAGGTCTTTCTTAAGCCCTTTAGTTTCAAATGGCTGCTTTTGCAATGGGTTAGTTTCAGTCTTTCACCAGTGATACCATTTCCCTAACCAAATGGAAGCTCCCTGGCTTAAACATATGCATTCCTTCCTGACACATGTGGCTCTTTCTATACAGTCTTCTGAATTCAATCATGGTTGAATGAATGACCAACTAGAAAGTCTGCTGTACAGGACAGGACGGGGTAGCTTCTCTATAGTCCTTGCTGATTGATGCTAATCCTGACCATACAATTATTTGAATCATCAAAAGACAGCACCAGTTGGCATTTAGGTCTCTGATCAGATAAGAACAAAAAGGAAAATAGCAAGAAATTGATAGGTTGATCATGCAGAGTTCTGAAAACAGCCTTGACCATCAAGGAGGAAAATTCTGCCTTTTTGCCACTAGCAAAAGATATTTCTCTACTCCTAATTCTCCTCATTTCAAGTTTCTGTAGGAATATAGACTCTAACAATCTTTAATCTACCAAGGCAACAAAGAAAAAGGCTATCTTCACATGGAAGTTAAAGGGTTTCTTCTGAATATATTGATGCAGAAATGATTTGTTACAATGCAACTTTCTCTTCCCAGATATCCTGGAAATAGAAAAGATTGTCGAGGTAGAGTAAGAGGTCTGACGAGTATACCGAGATTAGAAAACATTATATAAGTATAGGCAGACGAAGAGGCACCAGTAACGGGAAAGCAAGAATGGAACGACCAGAAAGGCAGGAGACATTAGCACTGAGGAAGCTGAAGGCCCCATTACCCAGGAGGAAGAATGAACAGAGGTTTTCAGATATGGATATGAGATGATTGCCAGTAATCACAGAAAGAACAGTCTTTATGCAGATTGTGTGTCAAAAACCAAAAGGCCCATGTTAAAATGGTTGCATTTATGCCAACAATGACCTCTGTGCACATTCCCTGGGGCCATGACCTAGCAGGAAGGGTAAAGAGTTAACACTGAAGGAAGACTTACTATGTACAAAGTGCTGTGGGGATCGTTATGCTCTCAGCCTCTGGGGGAGGAAATGAATGAATGAACCACAGTTGTGTAGTGGTTAAGGAAGAGTTTGGAACTGGAGCTGTTTTCACACTTGTGCTGCTTTTACCCTATCTCAGATTTCCTCCAGTGGTGTTCTATAGAAATTCATCTGTTTTGCCTAACGTAATTTCACACTTCGATCCTTGCGAATTACGTGTGCATAGATTGTAGAATATCAAAAGTGGAAAAACCCTGAAAGATCATTTGGTCCAACCCTCTTTTCTTTTTCTTTTCCTCATTTAAATTAACTGAGACCCAGGAAGGTGAAGGGATGAGCAAGCCTTATCCTGTGTTCGTGAAAGAATGAGACTAAAACTCGTGTTTCCTGATTTCCCTACTCAAGTCTGTTATATTATAAACTCTATGTGGGGCCTGAGTTGCATGCAGTTGTTTGCTTGACTCAGAACTAATGAGCAAGGTAGAACAAGAAGGCCTTGTATCACTCAATTTCTCGATGAATGGTTTGAAATGGGGAAAATGACTTTCAATTCTAAATACCTAAGGCTCTATAACTATAACAGAGACAGTTATGCTTGAGCCACTGCTGATGGTGGAGGATAAATAAGGAAAATTAAGCATATGAAATAAAGTTCTAAAAATCACTAGGTAGTTAGTATTATTTATAAGCTAAATTTTATGTTTCAAATAAAGATTTCTAAAAGGATGATGATAAAAGTAGAAGATTTTATCAAAAAGGAGCTTTATATCTCAAATTTAAAAAGCAATCCAGGGCGCCTGGGTGGCTCAATCAGCCAAGCACCTGACTCTTGATTTCAGCTCAGCTCATGATCTCAAGGTTCATGAGTTTAAGCCCTGTGTCTGGCTCTGCAGTAACAGTGTGGAGTCTTCTTGGGATTCTCTCTCTGTCCCTTTTTCTCTGCCCTTCCTTCTAAGTAAAAAAAAACAAAAACAAAAACAAAAAAAAACTTAAAAAGAAGCAGTCCTTTCACTGTAAAGGATCACTATCAACAAAAACTGGAATTCTGTGTGCCCAGACTTTTGGATCACTATCACATATGTAACTACAAATGAGGGGCAAAACATATTTGTACGAATTAAAAAAAAAGGTGGCTGGGTATTCAATTATGTATTCAGCTACATTTTAAATATGTATCAGGAACTACACGCTATAAGTCAATATGAGTAAAAACAATCATAATAACTAAAGACTGAACTTGCTACAAGTATAAACAACATGTTCCAGAGCTTGAAATGTATTACCCACAGTATCTAGTAAATAATCATACTATCCAGTAAATGTTGGAAATGATTCCATCTCTCATTTCTGCAAGATTCGGTATTATCTAGTAGTGCAGACAGATTGCAGTCCACATATGGCAGATTTTGAGTAAATAAATCTGCCATTTAAAAATCAGTACTGGATATGAATAGAATTGGGCATAGCCATGACAACATTAGGGATGTCATTGCTGAAAATTTCTGGTAAGTTAACCAATTATATTACATGCACGCACCCATATAGTACATAAAGGCAAGGATATAAGGATCATATTGACTCTTTTTTTTAATGTTTTTTATTTATTTTTGAGAGAGAGACACACACACAGAATGTGAGCAGGGGAGGGGCAGAGAGAATGGGAGACACAGAATCCAAAGCAGACTCCAGGTAGCGAGCTGTCAGCATAAGCCCGACGCGGGCCTTGAACTCACAAACTGTGAGATCATGACCTGAGCTGAAGGTGGACACTTAACCGACTGAGCCACCCAGGCACTCCAAGGATCGTATTGACGCTTAAGGTGACAAACAAACTGTTATGGAACACCAAGATCCAAAAACTAACCAAAAAACCCCAAACAAGGTGCAGGGTACAATAGTCATGAGCTTCTCAAGAGCTCGTTTTATCTTAAATAGGAATGAAAGAAAACTTCAACCAGAGGAGTTATAGTCTAATGTCAAACAACAAGGGACACAATTTAAAACGATGATTTTCCATGTTCCTGTGTTAGGTAGAATGGGTGGTAAGAGACTGACATCTGCTCTGTTTGCTAAGCATAGCATCAAAGTGGCAAACTCATTAAGCTAGTGGTTAAGTTAGCGACGTTGAAGAACTGAAAAGCAAATCGATCGGCTGTGGGATGGGGCCTCTCACCTCTTGCCTGTCGTCCGGGCCCACAGCCCTCCTGGGCTCCAGGGCTGTCCTGTTGCACACTCCAAGGGACTAACTGGCACCTGCGCCATTTGTGAGTCTTCCACCTACAAGAGGAGAACAGAAGCCTCACACAGAGGAAGCAAACACACAAGGCGAACCAGAGACCTATGGTGGCACGGAAACATGACTCCGAGCGCCGCAAAGGGGAATTTATTTGAAAATGTTCAGTCCTATCTAAGTGTAGTTTAGATCTCTATCACGACACAGAAAAAAGGAGCATTACCTATAAAAGTACTTTCTATGGCAGTGGAGACAAGAGTCCGTCATGGTCGCTTTCTACAGAAATGAACTCTATCCATGCGCTTAGCCTTGTGTTAAAAAAGCGAAGTACAGTTAATACTTCTCACATTAGTTTCAAGTACAACCGCATTTAGCCTTTTTATTGATTAGGACTGGCATCAGTGTAAGCTATAGTACTAGAAGTGATGCATCCCATTTAAATAAGTTATGTTTATTTTATATTCAAGTTATGAAACTGTATTCAGGTCAGGAGCCTTTTATCATTTGGTTAACAATGTAGGTGTAAATCAGAAACTGCGATTACAATACATTTTACAAAAACAAATCCCCCAAAGAAATAAGTTTGGGCTGAGAGTTGTCAGGCAGTGCTCATAGTAAACATGTGATTATACCGTCTGTCGTATCAGCATTAAATACAGGTAAATTAAGACAGCAGACTTGCCATCAGATACACCTTAAGTTATTTTTGATCACACCTTCTATCAATTAATGCCCTAATGCTTCATTTGTCATCAGATTGCAATGATATACCGCTTAAAGTTTCAGTTAGGTGCCTTCTTTTCATAGTTATGGGGAAAATTTTCCCTAATAATTATCCACATGATGATAAACTGCTTGAATCACCTTAGTTTTCCTTGAGGTGGCCACAAATGAACAGAACAGACATCTTGTTAGCATCACTGAAATAAAGATGTCATTTTGTGAGCCAGAATGCCAGCATATATGAGGAACAGGTGCTCTTTTGAGTCAGGGGAAGCATGCTTAGACTATTTATTCCTCTATCTGGAATGGAACTGCTTTTGTGTTTCATAATTATTAACCATTTTCTGAATTTCTTTTTTTTTAAATTTTTAAAAATGTTTATTATTTATATGTGAGAGAGGGAGAGAGAGACAGAGCACAAGTAGGGGAAGGGCAGGGAGAAAGGGAGACACAGAATCTGAAGCAGGCTCCCGGCTCTGAGCTGTCAGCACAGAGCCCCACGCGGGGCTTGAACTCACATGCTATGAGATCATGAGCTGAGCCAATGTCGGACGCTCAACAGACTGAGCCACCCAGGTGCCCCCACTTTTCTGAATTTCTTATAGTTTCTATCAACATAAGGAACTTCCCCAATTCCCCGGAGCTAGTGATACAGTTTGGAAACGTACACAAGTGTTTGTCTCCCTGGAGATAATTCCAGTGGTGGAGCAGCAACTTTAAAGAGGCAAGAGATGACACGCACAGCCATACATCCTACAGACTCCACTGAGCCTGGGGGACAGCGCTGGCTTCCTTCTCTCATCGTCGAACAGAAAATGGTCTTGTAGTGTGTGCTCAGTGCACAGCTTACAACGGTTTTGTTTAGAACTCTATTACCTGTAGCTCTGGCACACTTGAGGGGCCTCACAGGCTCTCTCTTCGTAGAGCGGGTCCGTGCAGTCCCTGCCTCCATTGGCTGGCAGCTGAATGATGACCCGGTGCCTAGCCTGCTTCTTGACTCCGGAGTCCCCTGGAAGGAAGCAGCTTTTTAACTGCTGTACTCTGCACTGACAAACAATATCCAAATAGCAGCCTGTGTGAAGACATTACATGGATTCCAGCTATATATGCTTTGACATCTGTGAATGAGCAGCCTCATCCGGTCTAATTATTTCCTAACTTCTCCAGACTCTTATGCTGAACACCTGATCAACTTATATCCCCAAAATGTGAAGAAGAGAGAAAACAGTTGCATAGTCAACTAGCCTTCCTAATGTGCAGACACAAAGTAAATGCTCTTTTATATATTTCCTTCCCCTTGAGAAATATGACAGATCTAATTAATTTATTTTCCTCTACCTTAAGTTTATTTTTATGCCATTTCACATAGTCCTGATTACCACATGGGACTCATACAGTCCTGATGAATCTTTCTTAGGAGACTATATTCAATGTTTTAATGTGAAATTTTATTTCTTTGTTATTCACTTAATTTGAAATGCATCCCTCATAAATTATTCTAGTCATTTATTATTCATGTTAAACAGTCTAAGATCTTCAATTCAGGTCACATTCTAAACATCAGGACTGTAAGTAGTGAAATGAAAGTGGTTTCTTAGAAGCAGAATTTTTACAGAAGCATTCAAAATAGTAATTACTGTAAGTAAATAAATCCAAATTACATTTTAAAAAACCAATGGAAATAATTAAGATTTACCTTCAATGAAGATATCAGCTTGACAGTATTACTGATATAAAGATGTCCAAATATTTTTGTAGTTGAAACAGATAAGGTATAAGACTTGTCAACTTTAATAAAAGATATTCCAATTTACAATATATACCCTTTAAGGATGGATGGCCACATGGCACAATTTTACTTAGAATTGTAAATTCTTAGGTAAAGTGTAAATTGTAAATTACTTAAAAGAATTCCCTAAAGAATTATGTTAATAGAGTTCCCCTGATGCATTTACATTTTTTGCAAGATCATTAAATATTTCATATGCAGTTATAGGAACAGAAAAATTTAGAAAGTTTAGCAGTCCCTAACAAAGGATGGTTAGTAAAAAAAATTAAATGAGGGGCACCTGGGTGGCTCAGTTGGTTAAGTGTCAGACTCTTGATTTTGGCTGAGGTCATGATCTCATGTTTCATGAGACTGAACCCCACGATGGGCTGACAGTATGGAGCCTGCTTGGGATTCTCTCTCTCCTCTCACTGCCCCTACCTGGCTCTCTCAGTCTCTCTCTCTCTTTCTCTCTCTCTCTCAAAGACAAACTTTAAAAAATCTTTCAAGACGTTAAATGAAACATTCTTAAAGTAACTGAGTCAGTAGAAAAATATGATGTGACAATCAGAACTTTCCTATAAGGGACATCTTTTCTCATGAAGCTGGGGTATCCCTGAACATGGGACTCTCAGCAGTGTGGACTGAAAATTTCCATATTAGATGGGAGAATGAATCAGATTAATGATTCCTAAATGTCTATGTAGAATAGTTTCTTTCAAAACATTAAAAAGGAAAACCAAAACAGATTTCTCAGCCAAACCCCAGAACTACTAAACCAGAATCTTTGTGAGCTGGGTTTGGGGATCTGATTTTTACAAAGCTTTCCAGGGAATTATGATGAAGAGCCAGGTTTGAGATCTACTAGAATAGATGACCCGGTATGTCACATACCAATTTAAGATTCTAGGGTTCACATGTGCCTTTTTAGGATTATTCCCATTGTGGGGGGAAACCTGTACTATGAATAATCAGAATACTACAGGTAATAAAGCAGGGAATTAGGGGCTGGAGGTAGTGGGTAGTAGAGAACTGAAGTATTTGAAAAAATTGTCATAGACTTTTTAACATAATAATAGCAGTTTGAGTGTCAGTTGCAACTTTTACATATTAAATATAATTTACCTAGGAAAGATCTAAGAAATGCCAATGGGACGGAGTTTTAATAAAATTGCTAATGCTGCCTCCATCCATTATGTTGTCCAGTGGTCCCTATTTTAAGGTCCAGGTGATAAATTCTTCTAATAATACAGAGCTAGGAAAAATTTTGTTTCCTTTGACAATCTATTAAGACTCTTACATGCTTCAACTTTTTGCTTTGTTCACCAGAATCTCAGGGCTACTTTTCTTCTCAATTGCAGGACCTCACCTTAACTTTGACTTTATAGTACAATTTTTCTCTTCCTCTCCCCTCTCTCCAACTCCATTTACTACCTTCTTTTACACTTTCTATTATTTTTCTTTTTTTTTAGTGTTATGATCTGTCTTATATAAACTAAATAACCATTCTTATCATTTGCTTAGCATTGGGGGAAGAAGGGAGGTGTTTGTTGAACAAGGAAAAAAGGGAGAGAACACAGAGGAGCAGGTCTTCGTTTCCCAGGTGGTCAGGATTCTTAGAGTCAATAACTCACCAGCTCTTCCCTGCCTGCAGGTAGACAACAGACATGGAATTGAGACCCAGGGATCTGGAGCCTGGAGGAGATGACGAGTTCAGCATCACTGGCACTTTATACAGTAAAGCTCCTGGTCACTATCTGTCTAGATATCACAGGGGACATAGGCAGGGCTGTTCAGATTTGAGAAGCAGCAGTTACTGTTTCAATCCTACTTCATTTTTTGACTTGAAAGGAAATTTTTCACTCCAGGTACAACTCTGAAACATTCTACTGCCTTTTCATCACAACATCCACGGGCTTGTATTTGATATATAAGATCACGGTAACTCTTTCCACTTCCACAATTGATTCCACAATGGCAATCCGTTTATTCTTTAAAGTTCAAGTACCTTAACCCTGTGCAACCCACAGAACAGAGACTGTGAGCTGATGAAAGCAGAACATTCCAAAGCTGTAACACCTGCGGAGGAAGTTTAATGGGTTTACACAGGAAGTGTCATGACATCCATGTTTCTATCCACTGGGAGGTTCACTTCTTCTTAGATGTCAGTTAGGAAATTACTTGTATACTCAAAGAAACAGCACTGTGGAACTCAGCCAGGTTACAGAGTCCTCAGATCAGAATGCAGACAAAAGAAGAGCTACAGCATGGGTTTAAAAGAAAAGTGGAAGGTTTCTCACTGATAACTTGAACCGACAAACTCGGAATTTTACAACCTTCATAGTTCCCTGCACATCTTTACACCCAATTTATTATATGTGGTTGACAGACATGTATTGTTTCCATTTATATTTTAATAAATATTTGCTGAATGAGCAAACACATTTATTTCACTTCTCGACTGGAGTATAAGTTAGCGTCCTCTATTTCTTTTCACCCACTTCCTCATAGTAGGATGCACATGGGTATGAAGTCTGTGCATTGAGGATTAATAAAATATAAGGGATCGTTTTGTTTACTGGAAATGATAAACATGGGGAAAACAAAGAAATATTCCTGTAGTGTTTATGCTTGAAAATATATATCTAGGATAGGAATAGGAAAAAAAGATTATACCTTCAGAAAACAATTATGTGATAATGATGGTAATGAGGGACATAGACTCAAAGGGCATGCAATCTCTCATGTAGTTACGTCATTTTACAGGTTTTAAGACAGTCAAGATACATTTCACCAGAGAAATTACTTGATGGGAGGACTAAAAGGGCAGGTAAAACTAAGATTTAACCTGGAAGTGAGATGGATGGCAGGCTGAGCAGCACAGTGCTAGGAAATTGAAAGGGAAAGGTTTCATGCAAGAAGCAAAATATAACAGTAGTTTTCACATCTTTGGGGTAATTCTAGTGCTGTACTGCTTAAGGGCATCAAGATGGGATAGATACTTCTGCAATATCCCTTCTCACTCTCAAGTCAATAAATGCAGTTAGAAACCAAGGATTTGAACAGTGAAATGTATTATTTCATCAAAAGTAATGATACTTTTAAGATTATAGTTGTCAACAATTTATATGCATAAATGTTTCCTATTTTTTTAGGAAAGTCCTTTGTAAAAATTTGTAAAAATCTGGGACAAGTTAACAAGGGCATGGATTTGAGGATTAAAATTACTCTCTACTCAATACTGATCTTTATCAGCATTGATTTTTCAACACATATCTTGAGAGAGGGCTGAATAACATTTGAAATAATTCTTCTTGTTCTTCCTGTAATACTAGGCTTTTCTATTCTGTCTTTTGCAAGATATAGTGTAATTTTACCTCTTTACAGTGATTTTTTAAAGGAGGAGCTCTCCATTTTCATAAGTTCAAAACTCTAATAAGATTTAGACTTTACCTGAAAATTAAATTTAAAAGAACCACTCTATCTTGAATTAGTTTTCTATTGCTATGATGTATCCTTGGACACTGAACTTTGTTTACCATTATTTATTTATTAAAAAAATAATGTTTATTCATTTTGGGGGAGAGGGAGGGGTGGAGAGAGAGGAAAGGAGACACAGAATCCAAACAAAGCAGGATCCAGGCTCTGAGCTGTCACGGCTGGGTTTGAACTCACCAGCCGTGAGATCAGGACCTGAGCTGAAATCAGACACTTAACCAACTGAGCCACCCAGGCACCCCAACTCTGTTTACCAGTTTTAATTGTGTGCAGAAGTCAGTGTTATTTCAATGAAGCTGAGATTGTTCCCATTTCATACCAAATAATGAAAAAATAAACTAACCACATGTCATTGCTTTTTTTTATTGTCCTTAGAACAAAAGGCTACTTTTCTATAACACCATTGTATCATTATTATCAGTTGTTACAGCAGTCCACAGGCAAAAAAAAAAAAAAAAAAAAAAAAAAGAAAAGAAAAGAAAAGAAAAGAAAAGGCTTCTCCAGGAGCACAAAGCATCTTGGCAGTGTTGTCCAACAGCAACCCCCTCTCCCACACCCTAGCCTTTATTTCCTCATTACACAATTAGAGCTATTCTTTTTAAGTCTGAGTGCCTAAGTTCAGGGTTTCTGAAAGTCTTTTGTTAGAGGAGATTCAATACAGAGCTTCCAAAGAGAACAAACAAGGCTGATCTCCTGCTCCTGCTGAGATGACCTATGCTCAACCAAACACAGCCCTGCCTCTCAGAGAGCCTCTTGCTCCTCACAGGACAGTAGATTTCTGAGCTGGCATTCGTGTACTCCTTGGCAATCACTACCCAGGAGCTCCAGGGGAGAAGAGCATCCCAGTGGCACCGTGCATTTTATTTACAGCAGCTACTAAAGCCTTCAAGAGACCAGCCCAACTAAACTCATTATATGTCACCTGTCACTCACCACAGAAACTAGCATCCCTGCCAGCACCTGCTGCTGCCACCCCTGTATGCCTTCCATCATCAGCTGAACCCACAGCACTCCCTATAACCCGATTTTCAGTTTCTCATTTTGTTCCATCCTCTCTCTAATCCTTCCACCTTGACACCCATAGAATACATGGTCTTTCATCTTCTATCTCTCGGAAATTTTCCTTCATATTTTTTGCCACTGGAAGCTGATTCTAGTCACTTCCATCTTTCCTTCTCCGTTGATCTTTAAAAATCTCCAACTCTTCTGTCATCAACCTGACCATCAGCTATCCACCTGGTAGCAGCCAGCTACCAACATCTCACTAGTTAACAACTTTAGAATGTCCCTCCTTGTAATATTTTCTCTTCCTACTCCTGGCACCACCACTTGGGTGGCTTTGGTATTCACATGGTTACTCCATGCAAGGCACTGCGCTCTGAATCACTGTACCTCCTCACCTGCAGTGGCCTTTTCCTCCATTTCAAATCAAACACTAGCTCTTTCTGTTCATCCCTTGATGCTATTATTATTAGTACTTACGCACTCTCATCATTAAACGTCTTACTTTCTGGACACTCCTAATCTTCCAGTTAAATGGCTTCAGGTCTCATCTTACTCAAATTCCTCAAACGCAATTGAGACTGCCAGTCCACTTTCCTTCTCACTCTTTCATTATCTACCATTCCCTTCATGACCTCACTTCCATCCCAAACCAACTTAGATTCTATACTCCACTATTACAAGAAATCCTCCCTTGAAAACATCCTTGACTCCCTGTTTCTCTCTTTTTTTCTTGTTCTCTCCTGGGAAAGTCCCAACTCTAATCAAAAGCAAATATTTTGTCACACTTTTTCTGCACTAACATGGCTAGAGAAACAATGCCAACTGTGTTGAGCAATCCCCTTTTAAAGACATAACTAAATGGGTGTTACATGTTGCCTAGAATCAATTTAATGGAATATTTCATTTTTTTCAACTTTATTTTCTTGAAATACTTTAGAGGATTTCAACTTTTTTTTAAAGTACTTAATATAAGGAAATATTTCATATATGCAAAAGGCAAAGGTTTTTCCATCTTCAGATATTTCACTTAAAAATGTGAGATTTGTGTTAGGTTATTAATTATATAATTATAAATGTAAACAAAAATATTGTGGGATTATTATTAAATGGCTTTATTTCATACTAACATGAACTTTAAGTATAACAACATTAAGCAAAGAATTTAAAAGTACATGAATTTCATGTAATAGATAACCTTTTTTATTGTAGGGATGAATAGCAAGTAATAAATTATTTAATGGTAAACAAATAATTACCAAAGAAATACTGACTGATAAGAAAGCACAATTCTGTTGCTGCTTATGACCAAACCAAATGATTTCATCTTATTTAGAGATTAAGAAAATAAGAGAAGAAAATCTGGAAAAACTGTCAGTGACACTGGTTTATTACTAAGTTGAATACCATTAACATTATTTTAAAAACATTAATACTTGGGGGTGCCTGGGTGGCTCAGTCAGTTAAGCGTCTGACTTCAGCTCAGGTCATGATCTCAGTTTTGTGAGTTCGAACCCCATGTCGGGTCCCCCATCAGGCTCTGTGGTGACAACTCAGAGCCTGGAGCCCGCTTCACATTCTGTGTCTCACTTTCTCTGCCCCTCCACCGCTCACACTCTGTCTCTCAAAAATAAACAAACATTAAAAATTTTTTTAAAAACATTAATGCTTATAACTTTTTGCATCAAAAACTGTTCAGATGTCTTAAAAGACTTAAAAATTTTGTTTTCTTTCTTACTTTATGGTTTAATTTTATTTGATATTTTCAAGGGTACCAAAATTTTTTTTAAAAGCATAAAATGGAACTTATGTTTTAACTGTATAAAATGACAATCACACTGTAAAAATAATCCATTATTAAATTTATAATCTCATATAATTTCTTACAATTTAAATAATTTTCAACAATTTACAGTAGTTGTTAATCTAGAAGTTGACTCAATCTCTTTAGTAAGAGTCAAGAAGCATAAATAAATAAAAGCATGAAAGAAACTTAAGACAATCTATCTATTTGTTGGGAGAGTAAAATAAAACAATAGGAGACCGTTTCAGTGTCTGGGTAGCTCAGATGATTGAGCATCTGACTTCAACTGAAGTCATGATCTCATATGAGTTTGAGCCCTGTGTCTGGTTCTATGCTGACAGCTCAGAGCCTGGAGACTGCTCCGAATTCAGTGCCTTTCTCTCTCTCTCTCTCTTTGCCCCTTCCCTGCTCATGTTCTGTCTCTCCCTCTCTCAAAAATAAACATTTGAAAAAAAGTTTTTTTTAAATAGGAGACAGTGTCACTTGTGACACTGAGAGAAAATTTGCTCAAGTATTGCATAATTCAACTGGAGGATAATGAAATCTTTCTCAGCAGCAACAAGAAAGGACCCCATCCTGGAGAGTAAAGAATGATCAAAGTGTCTGCCATGATACTGAGTCTCTGTAAGTAATAAAAGCAAAACCAAACTGAACTGGGAACAAATCCTCATCTTGTAAAAATGCCTCGTAGTATGGTAAGTATTGGAAGAGGTACAATCTGGCCCTTTTTCTCTTTCCTTTATTCCCATCCTGGAAGGGGGGGAGGGTGTCACATAATTGAATCTGTATCAGTACTGATAAGATTTCCAACCCTCTTACTGACAAGAAATAGGTAGCCAGGGGCCCAGACCCACAATACAAAACAGATGAACATAGGGGAAGGGAAGCAGAAATAATATAAAAATAAGGGAGAGGGACAAAAAATAAGAGACTCTTAAACACAGAGAACAAACTAAAGGTTGCTGGAGAGTTTTGGGTGGGGATGGATGGCCAAATGGGCAAGGGACATCGAGGAAGACATTGGTTGGGAGGAGCAGTGGGTGTGATACATAGGAGATGAATCACTGGATTCTAGTCCTGAAATCATTATTGCACTATATGCTAAGTAACTTGGATGTTAAAAGAAAGAAAGAAAGAAAGAAAGAAAGAAAGAAAGAAAGAAAGAAAGAAAGAAAGAAAGAAAGAAAGAAAGAAAGAAATATGGAGGGACACTACACATTCTTTTGGAATTAATGTTAAAGGAAATCTTATTAATATGATAAAGCCTATAATTCTTTCATTTTGATGCAGATCATAGATGTGCAGTTTTGTTCTCTAAGACTTCTGATCGATTTCTTGGGTGTTCAGAAAAATTTGATATTTATCTAGCTGTGCTTGAGGGAGGAGTCAAGGTTAGGGTCTCCCTACTCCGCTGCCATCTTAACCCTCCTCTCAAAAGCATCTCTTATTGTGACTTACATCGAAGAGTCTTAAATCGGTTTTTGTTATAAAATTCATTTGTTTGATTCTTTAAAGTTGTATTATCTTCTAGAAGGAAACTAGAATTTTACGACATTCATGACAAACCAGGATTACACGGCCTCATATAAGAATTATAAATATTGCTCATCTAGAAGAACTTGGAGGTCCTGCCTAGTGAGTGGGTTTTCTAGGTAGGTAGACTTCACAACTCTAGCTCATCATACCTTCTTTACATGAGGAGGGGCACGATGTCCAGTCACTATATGGTGTCACAATACAGTCCTTCCTACAAGGAAGCAGACAGGGTCTCACCGTTTCAGGTCGAAGGCTTTCAGGACACCTAGAAAATGCAGAGGGAAATTACTAGGCCTCTTTAGCAACCCAGAAAACTACGTAATTTGATGTCTTTAAGTCTTTCATTGCTAAAATTGCTAAAGAGTCACTAATCTATATTATTTAAATTCCAGGAGCCTGTCTGCTTTTGATAAGAACTGTATAACTAGATTATTTCTTCCAAATTAGACCTCAAAAAGTTCTCAAGGAAGGATATATAAATTTAATAATAGTAATTGTGCTATTAGAACAAAATATAATTTACCTTATCCCCTTATAATAATCTTTCTATTAAAAAATATTTTCTAACGTGCTCTATAAGAAATTTATGGGAATTCAAATTACCAATTTAAGAACTAATTCTACATCTTCGTATAGGTAAATAAGCTTATTGCTGATTATGTTTCCAGGTTATTCTATGCTTTATTTTCACAAAATATGTGTAGCATAAATTTATAATGGAGTATATTCAATACATAGTGCATGCTCAAAAATGATACTATATTTACAGCTATATATTTCATAATAATAACAAAATAATAAAAGTGTACAGATCATTAGGATAGGCAGTTTTTCCTTTAGTCCTGGTTTCATTTAGTATCTCTATTCTAAAGAATTATGGAATTTTAAATATTTTTATAAGTTACAATATGTTTTGGACCAAAAGAGTAAATATAAATAAATCAAAGATAGCCGATCAATTTAAAGAAAAATAAAACACCATTCTTGACAAATTATAGTAAAATTAATCATCTTAAAAAATACAGTAAAAATATTTATTAGGGACATGAGAAAGATTATGATCCAATATACTAAAATGTCTTTTTTTTTTGAAATGTCTTACTTTATATAAGCTTTTGCACTTTTTATAAGATAACTTTAGGAAGGTGATGTAAGTTTTAAGTATACTTTTATATACTTAAATGATTTTTCAATTTCCCAATTCTTCTCTGTATCTTCAAGATCTGATTCTACTATTGGCGGTCAAATGTTAATCACTAGCATTAACACTAGAAGAAGAGGTATATTAAGGACAACACAACATAATAGCATAAATCATATGACTAAAAGTAACTTCCTGTTCTGATTCCTAAGAAGTTATCTTTTGATGTCATATAAATCTTTGACAAAGAAGCTAAGAGGCAGAGAAGAAATAAACTGAACAACTAGTATTACTGTTGCTGGAATAACTTGGCAAATTAGTGAAAAATGGGATTTAAAAATTCTATGGGAGAAGCCAAATTTTCTGTAGGTCAGGATAAATTATCTTTTAACAAGTAAGTTAATCAGGATTTCAGAACTGAAGTATGAGTGAAAAAATATCAACATCATTAATCTCCTTCCCATAATTTCTTTACTGCACTTTGCTGACAGTTCACTTTTTATATCACTGTATTATAATAATTTATCTACATATCCCATCTCATACATAAATATTATGTTCTATTCAATTATACAGATATATGCTTTCCCCTTTCACTCTGTAACACTAGGGTTTATTTGGAAGTGGATTTAAAAATTATATATGACTCAACATTTCAAAAAAAAAATCTCCTTGTTGAGGATAACCTTGAATTTTCATTTAACAAAAATGTCTATTTATTTATTTACTTTTGAGACAGAGAGACAGAGAGAACATAAGCAAGGAGATGCAGAGAGAGAGGGAGACAGAGAATCCAGTAGAGAGCCTGATGTGGGACTTGAACTTGTGAGTCACCAGATCATGACCTGAGCAAAATCAAGAGTTAGATGCTTAACTGACTGAGCCACCCAGAAGCCCCAACCTTGGATTTTCCTAATTGCTATGACTACTCAAAGTCATGGACAACAAAGAAGTTTAGATGAGAGTCACAGAAGTTAATGAATTGTTACAATTGAGATTATAAATCACTAGAATTTTAACTTAACCTGCATTCTTAGGAAATAGTATATGGCAAAACCCCACCTATGATACTGTTAATTCTTGTGAAATTATGCAATTATTGATTAGTATTATTGGGAGCACTCCTTTGCAATGAAGCAATTTTACAACTCTAATAATAAGAGAACAGGGGCGTCTGGATGGCTCAGTCAGTTAAGCTTCTGACTCTTGATTTCAGCTCAGGTCATGATCTTGTGGTGTGGTTTGTGAGTTCTAGCCCCTCTTGGATCCTCTCTCTCCCTCTCTCTCTGCCCCTCCCCCACTTGCATGCATGCTCTCTCTCTCCCTCTCCCTCTCTCTCCTCAAAAATAAACATTAAAAAAAATAATGGGAGAGCATTACTCAGTTGTGAGCTCTTCAAATTTTAGCCCTTTTATAAATCAATGGAACTTACAGTGTTATCGTTGACAACCTCCAAAATTCTGTTTTAGTTTAGAAATATCCACAGCAAGATACTTGGCTAACTGTGGAGAACAAAATTACTAACAACAAAGCTGTTAAGTGAACACACAAAGATAAATTATACAGCCTAGATTACATCCAATAAAATGAATTCAGACTTCCTTTGGTGAAGCAATTGGTTCAGTCAACATGCTTCTTTTCTCCTTTGTACTGTTTGTATTTAGTGTTTGTGGTTTAAATCAAGGAATTGATTTCCCCCCAAATCTTATTCAAGGTCAAATTAAACAGATGTGATAGGAGTTGAAGTTTGTTACTCTGAGGATAGATAAGATCAATAACATTGATTTTACCATTGCAGAGTAATCTGTTTTATTAAGAGGAGTTTAAAACAATGTTTTTATTTGCATTTTTGTTTCAAATGCCTTGCACTGAAAAGCATTCATTGAATTTAATCTAGCTTTTAGGGATAAAGGCAGTAACACTTTCTTTCGAATTCACAGCATTTGCTTAATTTTTCAGAACTTTAATGGCAAAGTAAGTGCATTTAATTTAACAAATCTATACATGTATCCAGGTCATTGAATAAAGGCTGCAAGGGCAAAGCAAAGTTTTAATGGATTATTGTGGTGGTTTGACATGGGGCTACAGGATACCCCTCCTATTGAATGATTTAATGACATTAATCCATCAGGCTCTTTCATACTTAAGTTTATATGCATGTATATTAGTGCTTGGCAAAAACAGTTTGGAACTTGTATAAGCGAGGAAAATATCAACAGCAATGTTTGCAAAGTGATTAACAGTAGAACAGGAACAGAGTGAGTTTACTCATAGCAGATTGGCATGATAGCCCTCAATCCTGTGCCCGGTTGCTCAGGTTATAACCCTGGGCAGGGAATATTTCTACCTCCATACTTGTCCCAGCAAGACCCAGAATCCTCAGGATTTGGCACTTCTGCCCCTACTGTTACTGGCAGATAATTTTAATATGCTGCACGTTAACTTCCTGGGTTAGATTCATCACAACTTTAGCGTTATTTCTATTAAAGTATTGGTTTGGGGCTACCAATTAAGGATGTGGAACAGTTTCTCAATTTATTCAAGTCTTCCTGGCATATCTTTTCTAATATTTTCAGAATATCAAATTACATAGTCAAATAAAGTATGGGGCAAAAATATCCTTAATGTGTGGAATCCTGGCCAGGTAAAAACAACTCCTAATAGGAATATTATTTATGCCCTGAAGTTTTTCATACATCAGGTACATTATCATTTCCTTAAAAAACACTAGGAAGGATCTCAAATTTTTAAGAGAAAATAATACTTTCTAAGATTTATTGAGTGCTCACATGACTATTTTTTGCATTAAATCCTTTCAATAAACATTGAAAACTAAGGCCAGAATCAGTTAAGTAGCATGCTAAAGGTGACACATCACAGTTATACACCTGGACAAGTATTTGGAAATTATGGACATTTTTAATACCAATGCAAAATTGACTGGTTTTACTTTGCGTGTTTCATATGGCTAAGAAGATATGAATTCCAAAAGATTTATGCTAAGTCTCAACAGATAAAAGTGTTTCTTTCCCCTTAAAGGGATACATTTTTAGAACTAACTTATTAATTTTCCCAAATTGATTAGCTCAGTTATGCCATGACACGTTTCTTCATTTTATATTTTGCACAAGGTAGGTATACTATGTCAACTCTCTAGTTCTTTGTCCTCTCTCTCTAGCAAATTGCTTGCCTGGTTATTATACTACTTGTAACCACAGTGAGAAACGGATGGTTTTTCTACTTATCATAACACTCATCCTATCCCACGGCTCTCTCTTAGAAGTAAATGGCTTATTCATTTAACCATTAAAAGATGTAATAAGTTTGGCCTCAGTATTTTTGATATAGTATTTTCCAGGGGAAATGAAAGGCAGATCATAGAATGCTACAGCCCAATTAAACTAGACCGGCAGACTCCACAGCCTACGGGTACATGGGAGGTCATGGACCATCTGCACTGTTAGGACTTCATATACGGTCATTATCGATCAGTCAGGCCCAGAGCAAGCACTTCCCTCACTGCCTCACTAGCTTCATAAAAGGAGAAAGCGCTACTAGAAAAATGAAAGTAGATAGCACAGAGAAATACTTCTACGGAATTCATAGATCCCAGGCACAAGATTCCAGAGCCGTTAGAACTTTGTTAGTGGCTGACGTTCAAAACAAACAAATCTTACTCTTGAGGACAGGTGTGACAAGCATCAAAATGCTCCATTTCATGAAGCAAGTGAAGCCTGAGCCAATCCCCTGCATGGTTGACCACAGTATTTACTGCTGTCATTCTGAAGCCCTTACTTTTTTGGTCCCACTTGGCCCACATTGACCCGCACACAGATGACTTTTCTTGTCTGCATGCCCACGGAGCAAGAGGCCTCCCCATTCCAAGTTGTAGTTGTGTTGAAGGACGATACGGAAGTGTCCTCGATGCACTGGCCCCAGGGGCCAGTCTGCCAGTGGTACACAGTACAGGGATGCTCATTACAGCTGCGTACCTCTTGCAGAGCACTGCTATTTGGACAGTGAACTCCACCTATAAAAATGAACAAAGAGGATTAGATATGGTGCTAACAGGAAACTTACTGTTCTCTTTTGGAATTAACGATAACAATGATACCCGCCATTTATTAGCACATAGCATGTGACCAGCATGCTGCTAGGAAGGCAAATTACATATTAATCTTACGTCATTTGGCATCCTCCAGGTTAAAATTTAAGCTATACAGTATACATGGTATTTGCCTGCGGTGGGGGGGGGGGGGGGAACTATGGAGCACCTTAAAGAGAGAGGCCATTGTTCTCCAGAGAAGCTGAAAATGAGGTACAAATGGACCCTATGGATTGCTGGCCCAGGGAAATGGGGGCACTGAGACTCTGTGCATGGTGAAAACCCAATGTGTTCTCAAATGTTATCTTCCAAATTGAAAATCAAATACGTGTTTTGAAGTATTGCTTCTTTTAATACATTAGGCATTTGGGCAATTAGAAACAGGTTTTTTTTGCTTTTTTTGTTTCTTTTCTTTTTTTTTTAATCAGTTGATGCTGTCTGATCTTCTACAGCATTACTGGGAAAGCCACATAGTAATGATAGTACCATATTTATTCAAATCTAAGATGTCACTGGCTGAGAGATATACCATCATTTTATTCCTCAAAGAAAGAGCAATGGCTACAAGTTAAACTATGATACATTGCTTTCTTTTCAATCCTATTTTTTACTGATGCTTATTGAAATCCATTTGTATGATTTATTTACATTTAAAAAAAATATATCACTTGATTGCATACATTAAAAGGGAAGACATTCCTCAATCTCATTTTCAGAGTCCAAATCTCTTGAGTCACTTTTTAACTCACACGAATCCAAGTTTGTTCTCCTATACAGAACCATCATCCTGTTTCAAAAGTGTTGATGATGTAGGATTTCTTTAAAAAGAGTACTCCCTGTTCTTTCCAGGTCTTTCTTCCCATCTCTAAGTTTTGATGCTGTTGCATTCTTAACTGCACCAGAAGTTGTCAACAAAAGATTTAAGCAAGCAACGAAGAATGGTTCTTTGCTGTTTTTATTTTTAGCAGATATATCATGGAATTGCTATTGTCACCAGGAATAACAACACAATTCACATGTACTAGCAATGACAACTATGTTATAACTTCTGTCTGGCTATAGTGGTTTTAAAACGCATCCATTGTAAGATGTAATAATTACAGAGATAATAAAAGGTAAAAGGGATACATCTTTTAATCAACAGAATATGGTGTGAAGTTATCATTTTGGAACCATTTTTTATGTGCTAGCCTTGTTATAAGTACTCTGTATGTGGGACATTATTTTATACCCCAAACTGCCTTACAAGTTAAAAATTATAAGGTGAATGAACTAAGGCAACTTAAATGACGTAACAGTAACAGTTAAGAATTTATGGAGCTCAGTGTCTTACCACTATGCTATTTATAATGCCAATTATAAAAATAAAAAGCTTTGTATCATTAAAAGCAGAGTCGGGGAGCAATTTCTTGCTTACTTTATTGACAATTTAATCAATTTGAACTTATGTAGCCTCTGAATTTTATTTTAGGGGCAGAAAATACCTGGTTGTTAAATAAGAAAAGGTGATTCAATAGCTAGTGATCCTAACAGGGAAGACAACTCCAAAATTTGAGATGCGGGTAAAAGTCATAAACAAAACCACACTCCAAGATGATCTTCAGTTACCACTTCACTTATAATTAAGGGCATCCCTCTAATTCAGCAAATAAATCAGTAGGCAGTTTATATGAGAATTTAACTGCAATTCAGAATCACTTATACAGTGGTGAACATGGGATCAACATCAGAATGAAGTAGTATTTCGTTAATGTCCCTGCTTCATGATGGTGAAAACATCTGTCACAGATCATAGCCTATCCTCCATCACACAGCTCAGTGACCCTGGCAGCCTCTGAAAAGAAGTTTAGGATTTGAATAGGAATGGATTCTAAAACATACTAATTGGATCGGGGAGAAGTAAATGAGCACTCTTATTACCCATTCCCTGAGGCTCTAGATTTATCCAATCTTCTCTCTCAGACAAACACATGCTAATTATAAACATTCATATTCACATTTTAGGCAACCATTTTAACCATACCTTAAATTTAACAGTGAAATTATTGATCTACAAAAAAAGTGTTTCTTTATTTACCTCATTTTTACTGTGAGTGTATGTATGTTGTTTAAACTGTGATTCCAAAACTCCTCAGTTGTTTTTGACATTGGAATTGACTGGTTGGCTTTGGAACAAATGATAAGAAAAAAACTTCTACAACATCAGTGTAACGTGTCGAGGAACTGCAAGATGGTTGTTAAGTTTACAGACATAAAGGCTATTTATTTTCTTGCCCCAATCCACATTAAAGCCACATCAGCAGCTTTGGACTGGTGTCAGGATACTCACACAGATAAGCCCCAATGTGTTCGTAATTAGAATGACGATACGGGAATTTTGAAAGCATGGCTTGGGGTAATCAGTCATTGCAGCATCCGTTCTGTTGTTTTGGGAATAATTTTACGGTAGAAAAATTGATAGATATAATATTGAATTTATTTATTATTTATGGGAAGATCTAATTCCAGACATGTGGAATATTTCCATAGTACTGGGGAAATTATAAAATGTCACCCATGACAAAATTAGTGATAAATGGTATTCTTAAAAAAATCCTCTTATACATAAAAATATATGCTTCATACTAATGTGACTATTTAGGCTTTTTATCATTTTGGCAAGTGGACAGACTTTATATTACTTTGATGAAATTCTACTATATAAAGAAATGTCCATGTTCATATAAAAACACCAACTACTATATGCGAAACGTCTCTAACAGAAATGAAAAAGTAACTTTTCCTCCCCACATCAAGTCCCTAAAAGCTGTGTTAACATACATTTGAACAGAGCTATGGTGTTCCTGGGTTTCTGGCTCTGACATTGAAGTTCTTACAATTTAAATGGCTAAAAAGACTGAAAAGATAAAGGAACCTTGTTCAAAACATTAATACAAGTGTATTGAGTGTTATAGTAGGCAATGTTTATATCCAATGCTTCAAGAGATACCTAGCGGGGTTATAAATAGTTTTTGCTGCTCTCAAGGATCTTATAATGCAGTGGGGGGAAAGTAGTAGGCATAGGCAAACATACAAATGGGTATAATTTTAGTCAGAATATAGTAATGTTAAAAGAGGTAGTATAATTGGGATTCAAAAGTACAGATTCCATTAGTTTTGGGGTGACTAAAAAATGCCTCGGGTAGAAGGCAATGAGATGAGTTTTGAAGGAGTGGGATTTTGACAAGCAGAGTTCTGGGAAGGGAGAGAAAAAAGGGAAAATTTTATTGAAGCAGAAGAAAAAATAAAAGGAATACAGACACATATGATTTTGGGAATTTGCAATATTGATACCGTCCATTAGGGTGCAAAGTTCACACAGAGAAGGAACTGGCAGTCAGGATAAGGAAGTGGACCGGGTTCCTGCTAAGTGACTATTAGTGTACTATGAATTATAGCTTTAAAGTGATCGTAGTTTTTACTGCTTATTGCATCCCAAAACCCTTTGACAGCAGACCACCTCTAAGTGAAAAGCACATTGGCAGTGGCAGGATTTCGGGGAACTGAAATGGAAGAATGTTAGCCAGAAAGAACCTCAGAAGATTCTGCTGTAGCACACCATCTCTACTCCTTTTCCCCTTTGTTTTTCCTTGCAGAAAGAGATAGAAGACTTCCCACCATGGAGTCTGCATAAATCTTGTTTGGTGGTTATGGAGGGACATACCGACACAGCACTCCTGTTTCAAAGTCTAGAATGGGAGGGTGAGGAAGCGACAGCACTTTTACTTAGAAGGCAGAATTATGTGTGGATATACCTAGATAATGGATCCTGAGTTCTTCAGATTTGTCCAGGAATAAAAATGCTCCCTGGCCCTTAGGATTAAAATCCTTTAACTGTGAAAACCCCAAGTTAAAATATAAATATTCCTCTACCCAATGTTTTGTACTTTAAAATACAATTTTTGAAGACTGCTAATTATTTGTGAAAAAAATTGGCACAACTCTATTTTAATTTGCATCTATTCTCCGTATGTTTAAAGCAGGTGTAAATACACACTAAAATTTGGCTGATGAAATTATCATATCAGGTCATTTTGAACTTTGCAAAAAAAAAAAAAAGCTCATTTCTTGCTGTGTAAGGATAATTAACTATATAATGAGACTTAAGTTGTTATTATACTCAGTGGAAAACATTTTGAAAATCATGTTTTCTTTTTAAGCTAAGTTTATTAAGAGATCTGCAACATGGGTTCAAAAAATTCGGAAGGCTATAAATCTAACATCAATTTTTAATTTATTATTCCAATTCAACATACTATTAGTTATATTAAAAATATGCCAGGATGAAGTGTTAAAACATTGCTTCCTTTTAGATCTTTCCACATCATTTTTTTTTTCAGGGCTAAGAGCATCAGCACTTTTATCCCCACACTGGGTGGCTAGGCCTGAGACACCAACGAATCACTCTATAAAACTCAGAGGAAACCATGAGCTAGTGCAAGTCCAGGGAAAAGGGTCAAGGTCACATCAAATGGTCACTGCTATCAAAACAACCCTGGTTGTACACTTTGGCTACCACCTTGTGGCCAGCAAACCAGCGCATATTGAGGGCCTGGATGGCCTTGTGAGCCAAAGAGGCAATGGAAAACTCCAGAAAAATCTTGGCATGATCTCTGCATCCTTTTCCTTGCATAATTTTAAAGAAGCTTTGGGACCCACCCAAATATACAGTTTATCCAATAGAAGGAAGATTTTTACCTCAAGGTATCATACAAATCTAAAAAGACAAATTCCAATTTTATTTAACCAGAAGTCAAGGCTTAGGAAGCTACACACACACACACACACACACACACACACATACACACTTATTTTTTTAAGTTGAAAAAAATATTTTTATTTTCTTCAGTATATTAACTACCTATCTCTAGTTGCTACCATTTGTATTTGCTTTCCAAATGACATTTGGATAAGAATCATTTTATGACAATTTTTGTGTATTGCCGATAATAGGTTACAAAGTGTTCCTCAAGACATGCACACACCATAAGAAGACGAAGTAAATCAAGGGTAAGACCAGGAGCTAGCACTCCTTTTTCTAGCACACAGGATTATATTCCCGGCCCACCTTGCCATGATTGAAATGAGGTTCAACTTCAAGCTGTGATTATATGATTTGCTTTGCCAATCAAATGGCAGTAGAAATGATATGTCACTTCTGGATGGAAGAATTTAATGCTGATGCTCTGAAAGCAGCAGAGAGACTCTTCAACTCTTCTTCCACTGGCATGGGGATGAAGACGTAGGTCTTCATATGGAGGTTCAACACTCCAATGCAGACTGTCTTAGTAACTTACCCAGCACCACAGCAAAATTCCCATAAGGAAGAAATAATTTCTCTTGGAAGGTTTTGAGCTTCTCAGCTGTTTGTTACTGCAACACAACTTGGGCTGCTCTAATTAATACAAGAGGTTGTGTAGTCTTCAGCATATAATGTTTAACAGTGAAGTTATGACTGAGGTAAATAAAAATGTATCTTTTATTTTGTGAAGCAGCATTTATTTTGTAAATCCAGATAAATACTTTGCACACAGATTTGTGTGTAAATCTGGATAAATACTTTGCACATGGATTTGCATAGAAGTTATTTCACTAGAAAACTATATGTCTAAGCATACAATATATAATTCTAATAATGTGACATATATTACTATATGTCTAAGCATGCAATATATAATTCTAATAATGTGACTTTTCCCTTATTGTTATCATAGTAATTTTCTGATTTAGAAAATGAAGAAAATTCATGACACATACAAAACATTAATTCTTGGGGAATAACAGAAAGACCTACTTTTGTGTAAAATTATAAAGGGTTTCCTACTTAGCAGGGTAACACATTTTAAAACTTCATACAAACTTCTTAAATAATTTCAAAAATAGCTCAAAATTATGAGACTTTTTGTGAAAGAGAAAATATGTTTCAGTATCCAGCAAATAATCGGTACTAAATAGTTTTTAAAGGACAGATTCTTCATTAAATATCTCATATAATTATACAAGTTTCTGTAGCTGTTATTAAGAGACAAACATCAGCAGATTCCCTACTGAAAGTTTCCTCTATGGTTTCCACATAAAATTATGTTTTGAATTCATGCCTTTATGATTTACTCTATAAACATCTATAATTTTCCAGCACAGCTTGCTTATGACACAGCTACTAGACTTAATTAAAAATTATCGAAGTCTCACCCTTTCAAACTAAGAAGATGATACATACCAAAGAGCAATCATAAATTTCTGCCTTTAAAGCATTTCATGACCTTTCAGTGTGAAGCATCATGTCTATAGAAATAATGATCTGGTGAGTTCTGCAAGCATGGCAAAATCTCTGCCATGTGACTCACGGGGCAAAAAGTCACTCATTACTAGTCACACAGCAAGTGTCTGCAGAGTATAATAGATTTATAGGAAGCACAGTGACCACAGATCTAATTCTAATGAAGTCCAAGACATAATCTGAGCTGATAGAGTTTGAAGTCCGAATATAATCTATACAAGGTTAGAGTTATTGTTTGACAAGACAAGGAATATGACTTTCTAAAAGGTTCTATCTTCTTGTTTGGTTCCATGATACACTATTTTAGGGGGTTGCAAACAGTTAAATTTATATTAAGGTGACTGGAAAAGGTTTTTGGACACTTTAAAGACAATTATAAATTTTCCTACGGGTTGACTGTGTCAAACATGCTAAATTTTTCTCTCATGTCTTAAGACCAAGGTAGTTATATTTTTGCATAGCTATTATATTCACAGACAGCAAGTTTGGCCAAAGGAAAACACCGTCAGGTTTCCATCACGAAAATGTTTCACAAATACAAAAATAAAACTGGCAGCATAAAAATTCCTCCCTAATCTATTATTTGGGGGTATACACACAGAGAAACACATGCATGCTACAAATAGAAATCATTATTTACATGTGCTAAATGGGAACGAGGAGAAGACTCATTCAGCTTGATAATGTTTCAATAATATGTGCCTATATTCTTGAGACAGAACATGCCTTAATGTGATAGAACTTGATGACTTCTATGTTTTCCTTACTCCTATGATATTCTCAAGAATGGCAACATTAAGTATAACATATCACCCAGTCACACAGAGGCCGAATTAGCATTTGGATGTAAGCCTGAGAGACAATTACCAAGAGCCTTGTATTTCTCTACAATAAAGCTTATACAAGTCATGTATGAATTTATAACACAGCATGTTTTATTTCCCCAGTAGGATGAGGTGATTAAGGAGCAGCCTATTTTAAAAATGAACACAATCAGGGGGACCTGGGTTGTTCAGTCAGTTAAGCGTCTGACTTTGCCTCAGGTCATGATCTCACGGTTTGTGAGTTCAAGTCCCGTGTCAGTCTCTGTGTTGACAGTTCAGAGCCTGGAGCCTGCCTGCTTCCATCCTGTCTCCCTCTCTCTCTCTGCCCCTCACCCACTTGTGCTTTCTCTCTTTCTCTCTCAAAAATAAACATTAAAAAATTGTTTTTTAAATGAACGCAGTCTACATATATGAGACTTCTGGATCTTAGAACCTATGTTCAGTAACCTGAATGGCAGACAATACATGTAATTTTTAGTCAACCAATAGCTGTGCTAGTGTTTCTCTAAAAACAAACAAACATAAAAACCAAATAATAAAAATCCCACCTTTACTATTGAACATATATGCCTATTTATGAGAAGGTAGAATGAGATTTCAAAAGCAAAAACTGACTACTGAAATAGAGAAAAATAATCAAACCTGACATCTGGAATTTGGGGAGCCTCTTTCAGACTTCTTCCCAGGTTTACCATTTAAACTGGAAAGCAATTATTAGGAGGGTGGAAAGGCAATGTGAGTTTACTTTTAAGAGTCTTTCTTCTTTTATTAAGGATCTATTTTCAAGATTAACTTTGGGGAATGGGAGTAAGTTGCTAAATATGTTAACAGATATTAAATTTCCTTGATTTCTGGGATTCTGGAAGTAGATCTCCGGAAGATTTTTGTAGAGCATCACCTCAACCAGGGAAGACAAAAAAAAAAAAGGGTTGGGGGGGCACGCCAACTTTTGGAAGGAATCCAAATCCCTCGTGAAGCTGGTGGCCAACCTTACCTTCATCACCGGCATAGGCCAGAATAGATCGTGCTCGTATCTGTTTCCCTTCTGTGGTTTTCCCCGAGCAGGTGTGTGAGCAGGAGGACCACGCAGACCACATGCTGAGCACACAGTCCTTTGGGCATGGGGCATAACAGGCCACAGGGATGGGGAAGATGGCATCTCTACACAGCTGTCTGTCAACTTCTTCTCCTGGGGAAGACATCACCACGAACAATCTATCATTTTTTAAATAAATGTAAAATGAGCAATTGCAACCAGATGGGCACCAAGATAAATGAGGTTATTTTGTTCTTAGTTAAAAACAAAGCTAAAACAAAGCGTACTACAGCCAGATGTTAAAAGAACACTAGGAGTAAATATATATCCTTCAGCGGAGCTTCTTTTATTATCAGAAGCTTAGGTGTGTCAATCAAGCACAGCGCTGAAAGTGTTTTTATACTACAGATACCAACCTGGTAAGTGATTTTTGTATTTATAATATTAACCTTGCAATAAGGAGCATCAATGAATTATGTTCCCCTCTTTATGGCATTGCTGGAAATGAGTCATCATTTACAGATAACAACTCTATCCATAACATGTACCATATGTTCTCATGAACCAACTCAGGTATCTCTATTTGCAAACTCTCTGTTTCACAGGGAGTTTATTTTTGTATGATTGGCAACCTTTTTCTTTCATAAAAAAATATTTTGTTAGTTGGCAATAGCCAGGAAATGTGAATAATAGGATAACACTATAAGCCCACTACTTAAGGTGGGCCTGATGGGAAAGGGGGAGAAACACGACAGAGTAAGCAAATGGCAGAAGATGTTATCACTCCTGTGCTGAAAACTCTTCAGAAGTTTCTTGTTGCTCTTAAGATAGAGATGAGCAATTTAATACTTTATAAGACCTCAAACGACCTGGCTGTGGTTTCTCTTCCCAGCTTTATCTCACTCCACTCCCTCCCTTACCCTGGGAGCTCTACAGACTGGCACTCATTTAGTATTTGTTGAATGAATACAATGAGATATACAAAAGGCCAATGAGAAAAAAAATGTTGTTGAGGTTAATAAATGCCAAAGATAACCAAAAGAATTACAAAAAATGACCAAAATAGAAGATGAAATGAACTCTATGGCTTAGTTGGTTAATGTCAGGTGCTAATGACGTCAATGGAACAGAGTGAAACGAAACACAAACAACCAAAATTTCATCTACTATTTTGCCACAAAATATGACCATAATTCTAGATGACTCTCTCAGAACGTGTGCCTTGGGCCATTATGCTTTCAGGGGAGAAAGAGTGACTGATTGTGCTATTCTTCTTTGCTGTTAGAAAAACAACTCAGAGCTGTTTGTCACTAATGGAAGGTCAGGAGCATCGTGTTAATGTACAGCCTTTTATTCATATATTTGAAAAACAAGACAAAAAATCAAACATCGATTGGAAATGCCCTAACATGTTAATAGCTACTAGTTTTCAGGGCTTTAAATCATTAGACACAATCAGAAGTCAAGTGGAATGTTAACAGCCATTACTTTGCAAGGTTTTAAATTATTAGATTTGCTCACTAGTAAGACTCACTGAAACGACAATTGGACTCATCATTATATCGTTCATTTTTCTTTAGTTACTATGATCTGTGTGATCTCTTTTAATTCTGCTTTTATTGGCTTTAGGGTTTGGCCTATCTCCCAGTAAAACACTATGAAGACAGACTGTAGATTTATAGGTACTGAAGGTTCAGTACAAAAATCATTATAGTACAAGCCATTTAATATTCTTCAATTTACATAATAATGATGACTCTTTTTCCTAGTAGACTTTTTTTGAGTGCAAGAGGGGACTTGCATGTCTTATTTTCTTCACTGCCACTTTTAATGTTCCATCTACTCTCTTTTACTTTCATTTCTAGTATCCTGTGAAAAGTCAGGCAAGTTTGGGGCTACAGCCTACAGTCAGCCAGGAATTACAGTTTTATTTCTTCTCTAATAGTTACTTAATGATTTCTACTCAGAAAAATTTAACTCATTCTGCAACAATTGAACTGTGCTACATGTGTGTTATAAGATTAATTTGCATTAGCATAAATGATATATTTCTCTTTCATATAGCATAAACTTAAGGGATGCACAATTTGAACGCTTCTTACTTTACAAGTTATTCTTTTTTTTTCTTTTCTTTTCTTTTCTTTTCTTTTTTTTTTTTTTTTTTACAACCTCTGTCCGATACCTTATGTTAGCTCATTTTCATTCACCTTGTTCTGCTTAGCCAGGTGTATTTCTGGCCAGGCACAATCCTTCTAGAGTATGTCTCTTTTTTGTTTGTTTGTTTGTTTTTGAGAGTGAGAGAGGAGAGTGCTTGAGAGTGCACATGCTGGCATAGGAGAGGGGAGGGGCAGAGAGAGAAGGGGACAGAGGATCTGAGAGCCCCATGCGGGACTCCAACTCACAAACCCTGAGACCATCACCTAAGCCAAAGTTGGATGCTCAAGTGACTGAGCCACCTAGACAACCCCCCTTTTAGAGTACATTTTAATCCTCTGCAAAGCTATTAAGACTCACCTTGGATCCAACCTCCAAGATTTCCTTAGATTTCAGCCCTTACTTCACTCTCCCCAGCTTTGCCAGGTAAGCCCCTGACCCTGATTGCTCCCAGTTGCTTATCATTGTCTTGCATCCAAATAATTACATTATGTTCTAGCCATTATGGCTTTTTCCTCTCATCTCCTACAGATCAATCTCATCACTGCCTCAGGGCCTTGGCATCGTCTCTTCATTTTGTATGAAAATTTCAGACTTCCTCAGAGATTACTTCTCAATATTCGGGTTTTAGTTCAATTGTCTCCTTCCTGGAGGAGACTTAATTGATCATACACAAACTCACAGTGACTTCATTTTACTTTTGTTACATCTTTAATCACCATGGGAAACTTTTAATTAATTTTTTACAAGTTTATTTTCTGACCCTACCACTAGATTAAAAGCCCAATGAGGACAGGATCTTTCTCTCTCTTGTTATTTTATACTCAGAAACTAAAACAGTGCCTAGTACAAAACAGGCACAAAATAATCTTCCCTTAAATGAACAAATGAATTAATTTTAACCTGTTGTTATCAGGAAACAGAATGCTGGACTAGAATAACATGGATTTAAGTAAAGTATTTCTTAACTTGCCAAACATTCAAGTGCTCTAGGACTTGGTTAAAGTGTATTCAGTGGGTAGGCAGCATATGCACCAGCTGCCGTTTGCTAGAGATGCAGTCTCTCAGACCCCATCCACTGAATCATTATTTGCATTTTCTAAAGATCCCCAGGTGATGTGCATGTACATAAAATCTGAGAAGCACTATTCTAGGATTTTTCTGCCTTACTCCTCTTGTGTTTTGAATAGCACCATACTGCCTCTTGAAAGGGGCAGCTACAAATTCATCTGGATTACATACCTAACATCAATTGTTTCTCTGTGGAACTTCCTTTTATACTTCTCTTCATATAAGGTGTACTTAGAGGAAAACATTCATTCCGTGAATACTTACTGACTGCCCATCTTTTGTCAAGCACTGTACTATGAATATTATATACATCATCTCAGCTAATTGTCACAATGAGCTTTTTTTGAGGTATAATTGACATATAATATTGTATTAGTTTCAGGAGCACAACATAATGCTTCAATATTTGTATATATTGTGAAATAATCACCACAATAAGTCTAATTAACATCTGTTTCCACATACAGTTACAATTTTCTCAAGAGATAAAGACTTTTAAAATCTACTTTCTTAGTAACTTTCAAATATGCATTACTGAATTATCAACTATAGTCACCATGTTGTACATTACATCCCCATGATTCATTTATTATGTAACTGGATTTGGACCATTCACAACAACCTTCTTTTTTTTATGCTTATTTTATTTTACTGAGAGAGAGAGAGAGGCAGAGAGAGAGGGAGACAGAATCCCACGCTGTCAGCTGAGAGCCCAACCCCACAAACTGTGAGATCATGACCTGAGCTGAAACTAAGAGTCAGATGCCTAACAGACTGAGCTGCCCAGTCATCCCTACAATGACCTTCTGATACCGATATTAACATCTAATTTTTACTTTAAAGGGAAAAAAATGAAGATCAGAAAGTTTAAGCTTACTGTTTCAAAGAGCAGAAGTTTAACTAAAGAAGCAGAGATCTTAAATGTTTTCTAGTCAACTTCTAATCTACAGTTTTTTTAGAGAGAGTGCATGTGTGCATGTGAGCTGCAGGGGGTGGGGGTGTGGAAGGGGGGGAGATGGAGAGGGAGAGGCAGAGGGAGAGGGAGAGGGAGAGGGAGAGGGAGAGGGAGAGGGAGAGGGAGAGGGAGAGGGAGAGGGAGAGGGAGAGGGAGGGGGAGAGAGAGAGAGAGAGAGAGAGAGAGAGAGAGAGAGAGAGAGAAAGAGAGGGGGGTGGAGAGAGAATCCTAAGCAGTTTCCATGCACAGTGAAAAGTCCAACATGGGGCTTGATCCCACGACCCTAGGATCATGACCTGAACCTAAAACAAGAGCTCAGCGGACTAAGACACCCAGACACCGTGCCAATCAACTTTTTTTTTTAAGTTTATTTTTATTTTTGAGACAGAGAGAGACAGAGCATGAACGGGGGAGGGTCAGAGAGAGAGGGAGACACAGAATCGAAAGCAGGCTCCAGGCTCTGAGCCATTAGCCCAGAGCCTGACGCGGGGCTCGAACTCACGGACCGCGAGATCGTGACCTGAGCCCAAGTCGGCTGCCCAACCGACTGAACCACCCAGGCTCCCCCCAATCAACTTTTTTAAGTGGCATGGTAGTATGGAGAACTTGGGATGCCAAGAGAGTTACTAATGGATGAGTCTTTATCTACAAAGATGTCAAGAAACTGGCACTCTAAATTGTTTCTCAGTGCAAAGTGAAGCATAGGTGTGGCGGTATACTGTGTCAAATACAAAGAGTATGCATGTTGACATGTCCAAGGTTACCTATTTTGGTTTATAGCCATTGAAAAAATTACAATGGATCCGTGAAAATATAAAATTATTTAGATCCTTGACTTTGGTTTTGACAGGTGCTTTAATCAACTCAACTAACTGACCACTAACTGGAACCCTTAGGAAGTGTGCTCTCTCTCTCTGTCTCTTTTAATGTTTATTTATTTTTGAGAGAGAGAGAAAGTCAGAGTACAAGCAGGAGAGGCAGAGAGAGAGGGAGACACAGAATGTGAAGCAGGCTCCAGGCTCTGAGCTGTCAGCGCAGAGCCTGATGTGGGACTCGAACCCACAAACCACGAGATCGTGACCTGAGCCAAAGTGGGATGCTTAAACTACTGAGCCACCCAGGCACCCCTGAAGTGTGCTCTTTTAAGCTCAATCTCCAGGAGCACTCCAGGCACAAGTCATCAGGGAAACATTATGGAGGAAAGAAAAGTTGGGTTTATGGCTATCACAGGTAATTCCATAATTTGTCTTTCCACTTTCTATGAGTGTAACTTCTATCTTATTGTTCATATGAAAAGCGACCCGGAAAATAAAGTCACTATTTATTAGTGCTGCAGAAAATAACTTCATCCCTCCTCTTCACATTAAAACTTGTTTTTGATTGATAAACACTATTTTAATTAGATAAGAACTGTTTTGCATGACATTATTTCAGAGAATCTATGTACATATCCAAATATCAGGTTCATGTAAATTCTTTCCATATAGAAGAATGAAAATTTTACTGCTGAGCATTTGGGAAATTCTCTTTTTCCATATCTACTACCCTACTCTTATCACATTTTAAACTGCCATATGTCCCCATTATAGAACCTTTCGAGATTTTGATTATCTGAGTGTGCATCCAAATAAATCTGGGCAGACAGATCTAATGATCATAATAGTGAATGATGTGGTTCTACATTTCATGTAGGTGAAGACCAGTGCAACCTGGTTTGCTTTTTGTAGTCTTTCTGGGGATGATTTCTTAGCTAGGTACTAAACATGAAGTCATAAACTTTTAGAATCCTCACACTTGCCTTTGTATATTAAATATACTATATATTGTTTTTGGCATGCATTTACCAACATAAAAGTTTTAAAGGATTGGTTTATATTTATGAGACTTGTATTTTCCACCTATGAAGCTCTATATACCTTAACTAAACCTACAAAAATGTGTATTTCATATGAATTATATAACACAGAAAGAAGTAAATGAACCATTGTCTACATTTAAAACTTCTGCTTTATTTTGAAGCCTTAACTAAGCTTAACTAAAGCATATCTGGCTTAAACTTATATAAACTTATATAAAAGGTTGAGAAATAAAATGAATACACTTGGGTTTAGCTATTTTTATGAACTCAAAACAAGACTTCAATGTTTAAGTGGGTGCCTTCCTATCTCTTCACAAATACAGTTTTAAGAATATTTTTTAAAATAATTCATCATTTAATCAATTTAAACATGTATTTTGACATCTTTAAAGTAACCTCCAAATTTTCCCCTTGTTTGGTCTATTTCATGAAATTCACCAAACTCTTTCATGAACTCTTCTGAAATATCTCCTTTCATTCTACTGTGTTCCTATTATGAGGATAAGAGAATTGAACATCTGTTTGAAGTAATTACACTAAAAATTCATGACAATTTCCATAAAAATAAAACAAAATGAGAAGAATGATCAGACGATACACTTCTTTTTCTTAGTAAAAGTATATACTGAAAGTTTATTACATTCATTGTACTGGAGCTTAAACGTTATATAAAAGATAAATCTTGGTTTATGAAGGTTTTTATAGTTTCAAGGTTTTTATAGCTTAGGAGATGAGCAAAGAACACAACATTAATACAGTAAAAATATAATTAATTATATTTTAATGTAAGGTGTATACATGTTCAGCACTATTCCTTAATGTTCCTTGCATTATTCTCATTTCGTTTTAATCATAGAAATGTTCAGATTGTGATAGTTGACTTTCAACAGTCATGGTAGTACTATGTGCAGTGTACCTCCAGAAGGCATTGATGAATTGAAACTTACCAATGTAATGGACCTGAGAGGGGCATAAACAGAAAGGAGACATTAAAGCAGAGAGAAACCAGACACAGAGCCAAGGTTTTTAAAAAGCACACTATTTAGAAAGCCTCTAGTACCATATTTTTGGGATAGATTTTCCTTGGCAGACTTACACAAACTCTATAGCAATTCTGAGAATTATTATTGAGTTGTTGATGTCTTTTGTATTCTTCAGAAATTATCTTAAAAATTCATATTGACTTCTGATAGTGGCATTCATTATTTGTATATTTACATATTTATTGATAGCCAGTATAAATTCACAAAAGAAATGAGATGGGAAAAGAATGAAGTCTTGTATTTGCTTGGATCTTTTCAGAGAGCATTTTCATATAACCATCTTATCTGAACTTTATAACAACTGTAGGATATATAAGTCTGGAATCACTCTCAGCTTACTCAAGTAAAAGACCAGTGAATGGAGTCTTATAACTCTTCCTTTGTTCCTCTTGTTGAAAAGAAGCTTCCTATCTCTTCATCTTTCATGGGAAGTTTCCAAATAATTTTTAAACCCTGCTTTCCCTCACCTGTCTCATCCAGGTAGTGAATCTGATTTATTCAATATACTAAGCATCACCTGACCCCATGTTTTCTTCTAGGCAATTATGTACTTTCCTCCAACCTCCTGCTGTCTCCCATTTCCCCTGCAGCCCATCACCCATTCTGACCCCCAAAATATGTTTCTAAAATGCAAACATAAGCCAACCTATTAGCTGAGGGTCAAATTCCTTAGTGGGATATAGGAAATCCTCATCTTCTGTCACTGCCTCACGTTCTCCCTACATCCTATCCAGAGAAAGCCATTTGATTCTCTAGGAACTGAAATGCTGCTCTCTCATTCCTCTGCTACTTGGTGTACAGTGTTCTCCATGTCTGCTTGCCCCACCCTCTTGCTAAGTCACTTTTTAGGACTGTAAACCTTCTCAAATTCCCCAGAGGGAGTTGTGCTCTACACTCTCTGTTCGCACAACACTGTAGACATATCATTTTAAAGACATTTGATAATTGTTTACCTCCTCACCTTTACCTCCAATTAGCCTATGAGAACCTTCTGGTCAGGGATTTTGTCTTATTCAATATATTTATATCTGAAGTCTTTGGTTCAGTTACTATCAAAACTAAAGAGGTTTGCAGCAAATGTTTGCTGGGTGAGGGGGGAAAATGGATTAGAAATCCCAGGACATGCTTTTCTCTTCTGAAAAGGCCACTTGTGTTTATAGATTTTCAACTTTTAGTCTATTAGACCCTGATCAAGATGGCCTTAACATTACCCTTAGCTTGTCTGAACCTGACAGGTTCATTCCTGTCTCTAGGTCCCTGACCTTCCCTTTCTTAAGACATTTATTTAAAAAAAAAAAAACAAAAGAAAAAAAAAAAACGTGCAATTTTAAATTCTTTTTCTGCCCCTTTGAAATTTATGTAAATTTATTCTAATCTCTTCTCAGTCTTACAGCCCAGGAAATATCTTTCTCTAGGATTTGGGAACCATCTCTTAGACATGGAAACATCAAAGGAGATAATGCCCTGTTACCTCAGTCTTTGTAGGATAGTAGGTCTCAGACTTCTTCAATGGGTGGCAGTTAGCAAACAGACTTGGCCTACTCACTGAGAATAGTATTTGCAAACTCAGGAGTAACTGAATGTACTCAACAAACACATCCCATTCATCAGTTTCTTCCCTGTGGTCCTCAACTGCTTTCTCACTAATTCACCCAATACTTAAAAACATTCCTGCCTTTTGTTTCTTTGCAGTTGATTTCAGTTCTATTGTAATAGTTTAGAATAAAGTCTTCGAGAGCAACTCTGTTCGGTGCAGTTTTTGAAACTAATTCACATCAAATTTATTACCATAAGCTTAATCTTCTCTTTTCGTCTTAAAAAAATTCTATGTATTCACCTACTAACTTTTAAATACCTTTAAGCAATCTAGAATCTTTATACTATAATTATTTTTAGGATTTTCCTGCTCTTTCATCATCTTCTTCAAAACCTTTCCATTTCCAATAAGTGTATCTTTTATATTCTCATTATGTTTTCTTCCCTTTCATCTTTGTTGTGTTACTTGAAGTCTCTGTCTGTTTTCATTCCTTCATGGTACTGCAAAATGAATCAGGTGACCCTGAGGTAAAAAAAAAAGCTGCCTTCCTTTCCCCAGCAGCATCCACTTTCCAAATCTATGTCCTGGTATGGTCATTAACACAACCTTTAACTTCATTTTTGAGCTGAAGCCCATTCTAACAAAGTATAGTAACTAACATTTGTTAGAAATAAATGATGAAAATTTTGTGCTAAATCCAATCACAACTCTGCAATTTTATGCTTCTTTGAATTTTAGGTACTCCTAGTTTAAACCGTACGTGTAGGCAAACAACTATCACTACATCCATGATTTACTTTCCTAATAATTCAGGTTGAGGACTTCACTTGGGATTGGGCTGAAAAAAAGGAAAAAGGGCGTGTTTATATTTTGCAAAATCTGACATCAGGCACATGGCTTAGTATCAACTATCGTGACACATTTTTTATGCATGCTCTCTATGTGTGTAATATATTAAGCATATAACTGAAAGCACATGTGTTTTGAAATAAAAATGTGAGATGTGTTTACTTAATTTCATTTAACTGAAACTAATACTTCATTTTTATGACTTTCCTGTTATCTATTTGTGTGTCTGCCTGAAAGCCCCAGACTACCCAGCCTTGTTTATTTTCAGTGACTAAAAAGTAAACTGAGACTCATGTTTTTAAAAGCACTATGGAAACTCCAGAAAATTCAAATAATAACTTTATCTCTGGCATGATTTTAAATTAAACAGTTTTATTTGTTCTTATTTCTCCCAGATTTGTTCATTGCATATTTTTATTCTAGAGATTCTAGACTAGTTCTTTCTTGCGGCTTCATTATTCTTAATTATTTTTGAGTTTGAAATTATCTACAATGTTAATTTCACCTCGTCAAAATTTACCCTTTTAGTAATGAGAAGTCAAACTTCCCTGGTTCAAATTCTAGCTTTATCACCTATTAACTATGTACCTTGGAGCAAATGATTTAATTTTTTCTAAGATTCAGTTTCATAATCTACAGATGGAGGCTAATAATAGTACTTATTTTATGGTACAGATGAGGGACCATAAGGAAAGCTGAAGGCCAAGCACAAGCTAGCACCCCCACTTCCCATCAGGGGGGATATGGTGTGATATTCCTCAAGCACTCATGACTGCCCAAGAACAAAGGAAAGGAAAGAAAACAAATGATTAACTGATAGATCACAGTCATACAGGCCATGGGTCTCCACTGGTTTACAAATGTCTTAGTAAATTATAAGAAAATGGCAATCTTATCAATAGCCTAATTTCCAGAAACCTACAGACTCAGTTTCCTAGAGTCCCTAGTATCACCCTCTCCTCCATAGTGATGTGGGGAACAAAGGTAAGAAGGAAATGGCAGATAAAATTAAGTTTCCTTATAATCTGCATTTCAATGACAAATAGTTGAGGCAGACAGAAAAGGAACTCCCTACTGTCTTAATGTTAATACTTTGCTAGAAGGAAAAACCACCTTAGCTTGACAATAGCTAGGTCTCCAGCATCCTGTGAGTCTTCTTTAGCATATGAAAATCCCTTTGGAAACTTTCCCTAGACTTTACCTTCTCCAACTCCATAGTATATAACCAGTTTCTCCTCAGGGTCCTGTGGCAGCTCTTTCTGCCCGTGGGTTCTTCCCATGCTTTAATAAAATCACCTTTTTGCACCAAAGATGTTTTCAAGAATTCTTTCTTGATCATTGGCTCTGAATCCTACCACCACTCCCAAACCTCATCAGTATTATTATGCATATTAAATGAGTTTTTAAAAAATTAAGTTCCTAGCTCAGTGTCTGGTACATAGTTGAAAAATGTTCTCTATTTTAACAATACCATGCCCACTTTCCTCACCTCCTTTCAGTGGAGTAGCTGACCATTCCTTCCACACCGTGATAAGAATGGAGGTGCTCCACTGTGTTTCAGTCAACTTGAATTAATGTGCTTTATTATTTTCCCCTAATTCTGCTTATAAGTGGACTTGCTTACCATACCTTATAAGGTATAAGTAAGAACAATTTTACCGATCTGACTTAACAATTTGTTAAAGTGCTAAGATTGTGAGGAAATACAGAAAACTCAGGAAAAGCCAATGTGTAATTATGAGTATTAAATGTTATAGTTCATATTTTGAAAATTATTTATAGCTGAGTTAGAGATACTTTTGGCCCTCAATAATTTTTAATTTAATTTTTAATTAAAAAAAAATTTTTTAACATTTATTTATTTTTGAGACAGAGAGAGACAGGGCATGAATGGGGGAGGGTCAGAGAGAGGGAGACACAGAATCTGAAACAGGCTCCAGGCTCTGAGCTGTCAGCACAGAGCCTGACGCGGGGCTCAAATTCACAGACCGCGAGATCACGACCTGAGCTGAAGTCGGACGCTTAACCGACTGAGCCACCCAGGCGCCCCTTATTTTTTAAATTTACATCCAAATTAGTTAGCATATAGTGAAACAATGATTTCAGGAGTACATTCCTTAGTGCCCCTTACCCATTTAGCCCATCCCCCCTCCCACAACCCCTCCAGCAACCCTCAGTTTGTTCTCCATATTTATGAGTCTCTTCTGTTCCCCCCCCCCGCCCTGTTTTTATATTATTTTTGTTTCCCTTCCCTTATGTTCATCTGTTTTGTCTCTTAAAGTCCTCATATGAGTGAAGTCATATGATTTTTGTCTTTCTCTGAGTAATTTCACTTAGCATAATACCCTCCAGTTCCATCCAAGTAGTTGCAATGGCAAGATTTCATTCTTTTTGATTGCCGAGTAATACTCCATTGTATATGTATACCACATCTTCTTTATCCATTTATCCATAGATGGACATTTGGGCTCCTTCCATACTTTGGCTATTGTTGATAGTGCTGCTATAAACATGGGGGTGCATGTGTCCCTTCAAAACAGCACACCTGTATCCCGTGGATAAATGCCTAGTAGTGCAATTGCTGGGTCGTAGGGTAGTTCTATTGTTAGTTTTTTGAGGAACCTCTATACTGTTTTCCAGAGTGACTGCACCAGCTTGCATTCCCAGGCCCTCAATAAAATTTTTAATTAAAAGTTAAACTACAGAATATTGAGCTCACAGCGATAAGAAGAAGTACCAAGACATGTGGCATCTTATAATGCTCTTTTAGTGCACTTTCTCTTGATGGATTAAATCATTTACATTGACTTTTCTTTTTAAATTTTGTTTTTTACTTGTTTTGAAAGAGAGAGCCTGAGCAGGGGAGGGACAGAGAGAGAGAGAGAGAGAGAGAGAGAGAGAGAGAGAGAGACAGAGACAGGGAGAGAGAATCCCAAGCAGGGTCCACACTGTCAGTGCAAAGGCTGATGCGGGGCTCGATCTCAGGAACCATGAGATCATGACCTGAGCTGAAGTCAGACACTTAGCTGACTGAGTCACCCAGGGGCCCATACAGTGACTTAAACAGTATAAGCTAAATAGCTGTACACAATTACTTTCAGTCTTCAAGGCTTCAGCATCTTCTAGACAAGAAAAAAAAAAAAGCTACTTTCAGAAGTGTTATGTAGTACAATGAACTACATTACAGTACTAAACGAGTTATGTAGCAGGCTTATTTTGAAGAGTTATCAATACAATCAACAAAATAACCACATTTATTATAATCTATTGGTTTAATTAACTTTAAAAGCTTATATAAAAAGAGAGTTCCACATCAAGTATTGCAACAGAATTCCATTTACTCTATGATGAAGTACAACTCTTGTTTTGATCTCTCCAGCCTCATCCTCCCTCACACCAATGCAACTTGTGGGTTCTATCCCAGTCAGTTCCTCACGGAAGCTTGCAGGGCTCTCTTTGGATGAGCGCCCTTGGAATGGCTTTCCCTTTGTTTTGTTCTCTTTTTTTTATTCCCCAGGTCTTGGTTTCAGGTCTTTCTCTGAGGGAGTCTCATATTTACAATCTGTCCTGCAAATTATCAACCAAAGAGTCTGCCAGCCACACTGCTGTGATTACATTACACCCTCAAATGACTACCTGTAGTTCTCCAAATCAAGCATGCATTTGTGTCTGTTGTGTTTTAAGACATTCCACCAACTGCCCTCACTTGACATATCTTATCTAACAAGTCCATTTCTGGGGAAAGTTGCAACCAGACGAGGCCCAGGAAACCTTATTGCCTAGAAAAGGATGATTCTCTACATATATCAACTTTTACCACCTCTCTGTCTGCACTCCTACATTTTGGGATCTCTTACATACTCACATAAATAAAAAGAAAGCATAGTTATTCTATAGATAGTTATTCAAAGATCATGGTATGCAAGCAAGTCTACAGAGTAATGGCAAAAGTATGAAGAAAAAAAAGGTAAACAGACATATATTTGGCCTTTGTAATCTTGCGAGGATTAAGAAGACCAAATGACTTAGACATATTATATTTATCCATAAAAATATGCACCAATAATCGTAGCATAAAATTTTGGTTACCAATAGAGACTGGACTGATGAGATGATTAGACATGGCACACTTTATATAAGGACACATTTTGAACACTGGAATTTGAACAGTTTTGAGGAAATGAAAGCTGAATTGGAAATGAAGAAAAGAGGCAGTAAAAAAGGTAGGAGTTTGGACTATGTGCGAAGACTCTGAAGCAGAAACGAATTCAAAGAATTAATTGTCACCATTAGACTTTTCCAAGATCTTCCCCTCTGTTCTCTGCTGAATCCATATAGAAACACTGTAACTTTGGACCATAAACAAACACTAGGTTGAGAGCTATAGGATATTAAGTGATAATTTCCCTTTTTTTCTTCATAGTTACAGTGGAATATCTGCTACCAAATCACAAGAAAATAATCTCAAGGAAAATGAAGTTTCAATGATGGAGAAAGTGTTTTGCTATTAATTGGTCTGAAAGCTATTTGCTTTTGTGCTGAAAACCACAAACATGTTAGGACCCCCTAGCTTATTTCATCAACAGTTAATATTTATAAAAAGCTGTTCAGGGCCATCCTGGAGTTAACAGCAATTTTAAGAGTTTGTGGTAAAAGTATATGCACCTGATACAGAAAGAGCATCATCAGTTCAGTACCTGAGATAGAAAGTCCCTGTTAAAGTAATAAAAAAAAAAAAAAAGCAAACCATGACTAATGAATATCTGCCAAAAGAAAATCTGAGAGTTCCATTAAAGGATTCATATTGTAATGATAAAGAAGGAGATGATTAGTCTGAGATGGGTCAAAATGGAACTCAGGAAGCAGTCAACATATGTCAAAATTAAAGGACAGTGAGAACAGGGACTGGTAAGAGATAGAGAAATTACTCTAGTTCCACATCTGGTAGAGGATTTTCTGAATAAACCTGTCTTTAGGTCCTGTTAGAGAACTACTCAGCTGGATCTACCAAGCGAGGTCTTAGAAATTTTCATTTACAAAAGATCCTTAAGGTAGGTGTGGGGCAGTGCAAGATACAATATTAAGAGGATCCTGAACTGACTTCCTTCCACAGATACGCCGTATCTACAGCTACATGTAGAAAAACTCTGAAAATGACTTGAAAACTAACTGAAGACATGCTTCGCATCAAGCAAGAAAAGGGCCACATCAAAGCAGGCAGGAGAGGTAGAGTCTCATCAAACATTCTGCCTCTGACACAGCAACACACAATCAGGAGGGATTTCACAAATCTGAAACTTCTCCCTGAGGAGCAGAGTTTGTATTCCATATCAGAAACCCCAACCCTTAAGTCCTACACCTTTGTATCAGATACCCCAATCCTTAAGACAGCCCCAAAACATCTGGCTTTGAAAACCAATAGGGTTTGTGTCCATGACACTTGGGTAAAGTTGCTGTGAACAGCAAGACTGCTCTTGAAGGGCTTTCATGCAGTCTCACTCGCCCCAGGACCCAGGGCAGAATCAGCAGTTTGTAAAGCCCTCAGCCTATATGTGAAGGAGATTCACTTACTAATCTTAAAGCATCTACTGGAGGAATAGGGGCCTGGTGGATTCTCTCCAGAGATGGAGGTTTTGCCAACACCATTTTTGTACTCTCCCTGTGCCTCACTAAAGCTGGCAGGAGATGTCTTGTACTCTTCTCCTGCCTTGCTAAAGCTGGCCAGCTATATGCTGTCTACAGGAGACCCAATCAGATGTAAGGACGCATATAGACTAAAAGCGAAGGATGGAAAAAGATGTTCCATACAAATAGAAGCCAAAGGAAAGCTGGGGTAGCTATACTTGTAACAGACAAAATAGACTTTAAAACAAAGACTATACAAAAAGCAAAGAAAAGCATTACATAATGATAAAGTTGTCAATCCAAGAAGATATAAAATTTATAAATACTTATGCAATGCACATAGGAGCACCTGATATATAAAATAAATATTCACAGACCTAAAGGAAGAGATAGACAGCAATACAGTAATAGTAAGGGACCTTAATACCCCACTTACATCAATGGATAAATCATCCACACAAAAAATAAATAAGGAAATACTGGCCTTAAATGACACATTAGACTACATGGACTTAATATATACAGAACATTCCATCCCAAACCAGCAGAATATACATTCTTGTCATGTGCACATAGAACATTCTCAAGGACAGATGACCTGTTAGGCCAAAGAAAAGTTCTTAATATTTTTTTTAAAGGAGACAGAAGTTTATTGAATACATTCCAAGGGAGCAGCAAACATGACAGTAAAGAAGAGACTGTCTGCCATGAGGTTGTGGTGAGGGGCCATAGTTGCAGGGTGAAGTGAGTAGGTATAAGAACATATGGAATTTTCCTTGAGTCTCAATAAATTTAAGAAGATTTCCTGACTACAATGGTATGAAATTAGAAAAGAACTACAAGAAGAAACCTGGAAGAATTATGAATAGGTGGAGATTAAACAACATGCTGCTGAACAGCCAATGGGTCAATGAAGAAATCAAATGAGAAATCGAAAAATATCATGAGACAATGAAAGTGAAAAACAATATATCAAAACATATGGCTTGCAGCAAAAGCAGTTCTAATAGGGACCTTCACAGCAATAAAGTTTATACCCAAGAAAGAAAAAAAATCTCAAACAGTCTAACTATATACCTCAAGCAACTATAATGAAGCACAAAGTAAGTAGAAGGAAGGAAATGACAAAGATCAGAGAGGAAATAAATGAAAAAGAGACTAAAAAGGAAATAGAAAAAAAATAATGAAACTAAGTGCTGGTTGTTTGAAAATAACAAAGTTCACATGCCAACAACATGGATAAGTTTGTAGACACACACAACCTTCTAAGACTGACCATGAAGAAATAGAAAATATGAATAGACCAATTACTAGTAAGGAGACTGAAAGAGTAATCAAAAACCACCCTATAAGCAAAAGTCCAGGACCAGATGATTCACAGGTGAGTTCTACCAAACATTTAAAAAATTAATACTAATTTTTGTCAAAGTCTTCTAAAAATTGCAGAGATGGAAATGCCTTCAAACTCATTTTATGAGGCCGGCATTACTGATATCAAAACCAGAAAGGCCACCACACACAAAAAAGAAAATTACAGGCCAGTATCCCTGATGAGCATAGATGCAAAAATCCCCAACAAACCAGATTCAACGATACATTAAAAAGATCATACACCACGATCAAGTGGAATTTATTCCAGAGATGAAAAGATGGTTCAACATCTGTAAATCAATCAACATGATATACCATATTAACAAAATAAAGGGTGGAAAAAAACACATGATCATCTCAACAGATGCAGGAAAAGCATTTGACAAAATTCAAAATTCATTTATGATAAAAACTCTCAACAAAGTGTGTATACAGAAAACAAACATCAGCATAATAAAGGCCATATATGATAAGCCACAGCTAACATCATACTCAACAGTGAAAAGCTAAAAGCGTTTCCTCTAAGATCAGGAACTAGACAAGTGCCACTCTTGCCACTTTTATTCAACACAGTACTGGAAGCCCTAGCCAGACCAATAAGGTAATAAAAATAAAGAAAAACCATCAAAATTGGAAAGGAATAAGTAAAACTGTCAGTATTCATGGATTACATGATTTTATATATGGAAAACCCTAAAAAGTCCACCAAAAAATTGTTAGAGCTACTAAATAAGTTCAGTAAAGTTGCAAGATACAAGATCAATATACAAAAATTTATTGCATTTCTACACAATAGCATAAAACTGTCAGAAAGAGAAATTAAGAAAGCAATCCCATTTATAATTACATCAAAAAGAATATACTATCTAGGAATACAGTTAATCAAGGACGTGAAAAACCTGTACTGTGAAAACTATAATAGACTGTGATGGAAGAAACTGAAGGAGACACATATAAATGAAAGATGTTCCATGCTAAAGGATTGGAAGAATCAATATTGTTAAAATGTGCATATAGGCCAAAGAAATCTACAGATTTAATGTAATCCCTATGAAAATTCCAATGACATTTCTCACAGAAACAGAACTAACAATCCTAAAATTTGTACGTAAACACAAAAGACGCTGAATCGCCAAAGCAATCTTGAGAAAGAACAAAGTTGGAGGTCTGATATTCCCTGATTGCAAACTGTGTTCAAAGCTATAGTAACCAAAATAGTAGGTATTGGCATGAAAACAGACATATAGATGAATGTAATAGAATAGAGACCCTAGAAATAAACTCACACATATATGGTCGATTAATTTACAACAAAATGGGGAAAGATAGTTTTTTCAATAAATCTTGTTGGGAAAACTGGACAGCCACATACAAAGAATGAAACTATTGTCTTATATCCTATACAAATCTTAACTCAAAATGGATTGAAGACTACAGTGTAAGAACTAAAACCATAAAACTCCCAGAAGAAAACATAAGTGGTAAGCTTTTTGATATTTTACTGACAGTGATATTTTTAGATCAGACTTCATTTTCCAAAGAAGATATACACATGGCCAATAGACACATGAAAAGATACTCAACATCACTCATCAAGGAAATGCAAATCAAAACCACAATGAGATTATCACCTTGCACCAGTCAGAATGGCTAGAATCTAAAAGACAAGAAATAATAAGTGTTGACAAGGATGTGGAGAAAAAGGAACCTTCTTGCCCTGTTGAGGTGAACGTAAATTGGTTTAGCCATTGTGAAAAGCAGTGTGGAGATTCCTCAAAAAATTAAAAATAGAGCCACTATATGATGAAGCAATTCCACTACTGGTATATATGCTTCCCCCCACCCCCAAATTAAAATACTAATTCAAAAAGACATATGCATTTTCATGTTCACTGCAGCATTATACACAATAACCAAGATATGGAAACAACCTAACTGCCCATTGATGGACAAATGCATAAGATATACACAATATCTATCTATCTATCTATCTATCTATCTATCTATCTAATCTATATCAAAATATATATATATATGTTAACAACATAATATTATTCAACCACAACATAGAGTGGGACTTTGTCATATGCAGCAACATAAGTGGAACTTGAAGACATTATACTAAGTGAAATAAGCCAGAGAAAAACAAATACCATATGATTTCACTTACATATGGAATGTAAAAACAAAACAAATAAATCAAAATGAAACAAAACCAAACTCAACAATACAGAGAAACAATACTTGTGGTTGCCAAAGGGGAAGGCGTTGTGAGGTGGGCGAAATGGTTGAAGGAGGTTAAAAGGTATAAATTCAGTTATAAAATAAATAAGTCATGGGAATGTAATTAGAGCATGTGATGAACAAATTGTCTATTTGTATACAATAGTACTATATTGTATACACTATATTGTATATTGTATATAATATTGTATATACTATATTGTATATTGTATACAATATTGTATATACTATATTGTATATTGTACTATATTGTATATATTATATTGTATATTGTATATTTGAACATTGCTAAAAGAATAAATCTTAAAATTTCTCTTCACAAGAAAAAGAAATTTTATAACTATGTATGTGATGGATGTGATCTAGACTTGTGGTGATTGTTTCACAGTGTATATAAATATTATATCATTATGTTGTATAACTGAAACTAATATAATGTTATATGTCAATTATCCCCTCAGTTACAAAAAAAAATTCTAAACACCTCCATTACATATCTTAACACCTCTATCCCATCACATAATACCATCTCTCAATCTCTCTCTCTCTCTCTCTCTCTCTCTCTCTCTCTGGTGAAAACATTTAAGATTTACTCTATTAACAATTTTCACATATATAGCACAGTAATGTTTATAGTCACAATGCTGTGCATTAGGTCCCCAGAACATATTCACCTTCTAACTGGAAGTTTGTATTTTTTGTCCAATATCTTCCCATTTCCTCCACCCCCAGTTTTTGGGAAACACCATTGTATTTCTGTTTCTTCAAGTTCAGCTTCTTTAGATTCCACATATAAGTGAGATCATACAGCATTTGTCTTTCTAATTTCACTTAACATAATGCTAACACCATGGTGACTCAAATTGCAATATGTAAGTGCATCAAATAAATATCTTGTACATCTTAAAGTTACAAAATGTTATGTGTTAATTATATATCAACATAGTTGGAGGTAAAAAAAACAAATCCCTGAATGATTCTGATACATCCGTGTGTAGAAGGTATTTGATCTACTTATTCCTGATTAAATTCCAATATGTTGGAAGAAAGGGTTAATGGAACCAAATTCTCAAAATCTTATTTGTGACTAGAATTTATATAAACATATTTAATTAAAAATAAAAAGTGTTGGCCCATTGTACCATCTTAACTTATCTCAAATAACTCTTTTTGTTGTTTATCTCAAGCAATGATTGAAGCAATGATTTACGTATTTTAAGGAGACATCAGTAAATCAGAGTGGGATCATTTTTACTTCATAGTCTTCTATGAACAAAGTAATGAAGTTTTATAGTAGAGGTTTCCTAACAGAGACATTTGGGGGTAATACCTTATAGTTTATTTTGGGGGATTATTTAATCATGAATCAATAAAATACAATTGCTGCTCTGAAGAATACATACACACACACACACACACCCTTAAATCAATACACACATAATATAATTTGATCCAAAATCTAAAAGCAATAATACATCATGGAATGTACATTTGTGGGAATTTTGCTCTTACAGGAGTAAATATATTCTAAAATTGAAAAGTAACTAGGTTAGGCTAAAGATACTGTACAATTTTCTCATGTAACTATGTTGGTGCTGTTCCTTTGGCAGGGATGCTGATTTTTAAAAAGAAACCAATTGCATCTGTGCAGATGGGTGGGTCAGTGTGAGTGCCTTGTGTTTGTGAACATTTTGTTAAATACTATGAATAAAATCCCTGGGTGCAATCAACAACTGACTTACAAGTCCTGTCCTCTTAATTTTCAGTGTTCTCATCATAATTCAAAAGTAGATAAAGTAAAACAAACAAACAAAAAACCCCATGCAATTGAGTCTTAAACTTCTTCCCAATACGGATCTACTTACACATGTAATTCAAGGTAAGATGACCTAACATATTTCTTCAATGTTTCTTTTCTCTCTCTCTCTCTCTTTTTAACTTTATTTATTTATTTTTGAGAGAAGGCAGGGAGAGGTAGAGAGAAAGGGAGACAGGGAGACAGGGAGACAGGGAGACAGGGAGACAGGGAGACAGGGAGAGGGAGAGGGAGAGGGAGAGGGAGAGGGAGAGGGAGAGGGAGAGGGAGAGGGAGAGGGAGAGGGAGAGGGAGAGAGGGAGAGAGACACACATACACACACACACAGAGAGAGAGAGAGAGACAGAGACAGAGACAGAGAGAGACAGAGAGAGAATTCTAAGCAGGCTCTCAGCTGGACCTCACACTGTAAGATCATGACCTAAGCCGAAATCAGGAGTTGGAGGCTTAACTGACTGAGCTACCCAGATGTCCCTTTGATGTTCCTTTTCTGTTTAAAAATCTATGATGGTTTTACGCTATTACATAAAAAGAAAGGAAATACTTTTAAATACCAACTACGTGCCAAGCAAATGATCATCATAGCAAGTCAAGAGGCGAATATTTTTTTAAATCACATCTTGCACATTTGAAATAGAGAATCAAATAGCTTTCCACCCATTGCCCCAAGTCATCTGCTACTTAATGGTAGATGCAGGATTTCAAGCCCATATTCCTAGCTTCCTAAGCTCATATTCTCTCCATCATAACATGATACATTTCAGGCACAAGCATCTGGCAGGTACTTGATTAACACCTGGCAAAATAAGTGGGTGTATATTTTACCTTCATCTATGTACTACAACACCTTCCAAAACACACTTTGTTCTTTCCTTTTGGAACCTAACCTACTCCTAAAATGTACCAATTGTATGTAGGATATTATATTCTGGAAATCATAAATAGTATAAATTTGAGAAATTTACACAGTACAGGTAAAACTTTTTCATAACTGGATATTTAATTTCTTTGGGGGATTACTCTTCTATGCAGTATAATTGTTTCTGGCATTTCAGCAATGCATTTATGAGCAACTTAACCTTTGATACATTTTTCTTTTCAAACTTATAGCTTGATAAATTTCCAGAAACATTACATTCAGGAGAGTTGAAAAAAGCAAAACAAAACAACCAAAATAACTCTGGGTTACAAAACAATGCTTTTTCAGATGAAATTATATTTGCTTTTTTTACTTTGATTTTATTTTGATTTATTTTTAACACCCTCCATATATATGCTGTTTTACATTGTACCTTCATAATCTGTGGTTCAGAATATATGCAATACTTAGGGAAGTAAGCTTCTGGGAGGCATTGGCCCTGTATGCTCATGAGGATATATGTTAAAAAAAGCAAATAAATAAAGAAGAGGAAAAGATAGCACCTACGCATGTGAACTCCTTTGCTAAAAATCAGCTTGAATACTAGGGAAACCATGCTCACATTCACTTATAAACTGGCAGCTCTCTTACTCCCCAATTCTATAGTAGCCGCTAAACTGTATTATTGAAGACAACATAAAATCAATTTGAATACTATCTATTGTCAAACCATATCTTCAAGCATCGTATGCCAAGATAATGTTTTCTAGAAGCCGTTAAAAAAAATCAAAACCATTACTGAATTAGAGAAATCTTAAAAAGTGCTTGGCTTAGGTGTACATTCGAAAGATGGAACGGAGGCTGCCTATTTGATCAAACAAGGAGAGAAGATGCATGCAGAATGAATTCCATAGCTAATGTGCTGAGACTTTTGAAGTCTTTACCCTGAGGGCAGGAATAATAAGCTACTCTGCTTGGGTTTGGATGGACTTACAAAGCCAGAGGGAAAATGGATGAGATGGAATAGACAGAATCGAAATAATAGGGGATTTGGGGAGTTAAGATGTTTAGACAAGTTAAGTTAGTAGAAAATCAGTGCAAAGAATAACAATAGAGACCCAAAGAGGAGAATCGTGTCAGCTTTTCTTGAAGATCATAAATTTTTTAAGTGATAAAATTCCAGTGAGTCAGAAGGATGAAGAAATGGCTACATTCTTATGTGAATATCATGCTTCTGCTTTCCAGTCTACAAAACATAAACATAAAAATCACAGTCTGGAACTGATAATTGCTGCCATTTATGAGCATTGCTATGTGTTAGGCACTGCTTTACAGGTTTTAACTGATGTAATTCTCCAACAATCCTATGAGATGGACACAATTATTATACCCACATTCCAGAGAAGGAAACTAAGGCAAGGAAGCTGAGTAATGCGGCTAAGGTTACACTAGGCTGTGTTTCTTACTAGCGTGAGTGACCTGACTGATTTAACTACCCTATTGTGCGATTCTCTGACAGAACACTCTTCTGCGCCTATCATCAGAGAGATGTGGAAAGTACAGATGTGTGGAGATCTAGTGTAAAGATTAGGAAACGAAGCCCGCAGAAAAGACAAGACTTGCTCAAGGTCACACTGTAAATTAACAGAGTTGGGTTTCCAAGACTAATCCAGGGACCAAATGGACTTGCAGTTTAGGGATGGAACATTTGTTATTTTCTTATGTATAAGGCCATCACAGAGACTACCTCACAGCATCGTGCTCAATTATCTGATGTACCAAGAAAACACAAATAAATTACCCTTCTCTCAAGGGCCCAGATACTTATGCTATGTAAACTGCTTACAGTCATCTTGAGAAGCACTGAAAATTGTCTCGTTTTTACAAGGAAACTGTACAGATCAAATATAAAAGCAGGAAATCTCACTCAAACATGCACAATGTTAAAAACATACAATGGGATTTTTCTTGAAAGCGAAACCAAACAAACCAAGACATTTGGCCAGCCCAGAGCAAAGCTGAAGTCAACAGCTCAGGGGCGGAAAAGATAACAATGCTATAGGCCTTATAATAACAATCACTGAATCTATGTAAATAAAGGTACCTAAGCTAAACAGTAGTGAGACTTCAAGACAGAAGACAACAGAGGTGCCATGAGCCCAGAAATTAAATATCCAAAATAAATTAAGAAGGTAATTTTAATGGATATAGATCTGCTGACATAGGCAAGATGTTCTAAGTACATCTCCCAAGGTTTAAAAATAAATGGTATTGATAATAAATCACCAATTCCACTTCACTAGGAGACATTAGAAATAAGGTACTTCCTAAGAAAGCAGTTCAAACAAAGTCAGTTTTCCTAATCCACAACTGTTTCAAAATTAGCATGGACAACACTGATCATCCTTTTGGTAAACACATCTTTTGTAGTACCAGGCGATGTCAAAATCTTCAATACTTATGAGCACCTTCTGTTCAGAAAATGTTTATCTTTGTTTTATGTAGGAGGGACCTAGTCAGACTGCTACTGATGCAGGCATGTTTCAGAGCCCCTGACTGTCAACTCAACTATGGGCATCACATGCCCATTTGGTTCAATGGGCAGTTAAGTGGGTTTGATAGGGATATCATTGCCTAGGAAAAGTCTTGAATTTATGAAACTTTAGAGGATAACAAAATTCAATTACACTTTGAAAGAAAGTAGAACTGAGTATCCTCAATACCAGAGGATTAAAATACATTGATAAAAGGAAATAATTAAAATTCTGAGGCTCATTTCATCAGCTATCCTAATTCTTCTGCTTAAATTGTCTTTCAAATAAATGGTCACTAATTCTAAACATCCATTTCTAATATTTGATATGAGAGTCTAATTTCCTTTTTCCTTTTCAATTTAAAGTAGTAATAATTTAGGTATTCAAAAGAATTCAGCTAAAACTTACATTTTTTGAAAACTAACATTACATTTTAAAGGAACTTTTTTTTTTTTCAATTCAAAGATTTGAGTAGGATACTTCAAGGATAGAAGGCAAAGTAGTTCGGGGCACCTGGGTGGCTCAGTCGGTTAAGTGTCCAACTTCAGCTCAGGTCATGATCTCACAGTTCGTGGGTTCAAGCCCCATGTGGGGCTCTGTGGTGACAGCTCAGAGCCTGGAGCCTGTTTCGGATTCTGTCTGTCTCTCTCTCTGTCCCTCCTCCACTCTCCCTGTGTCTCTCTCTCTCAAAAATAAATAAATATTAATTTTTTTTTAATTTAAAAAAAGGCAGCAAAGTAGTTCTTGCACTTGAATTGGGGAGAAAAGCTTGGCCATGGATCGAAGCACCAAAATTAAAAGTGGGCATTTCGAACATACATTTGAGGCAAAAAAATCAAATGCACTAGACCATTTATAAAATAAAAAGCCTTACAATTGAGGGAGAATCATCTTTTCCCATCAGAGTAAAAAAACCCAGGAATTTATATAACACTGGCATGTTCAGTGAATAGGGTTACGGGAAATTTTACATGGTTAAAAGTGAGCTAAGGATTCAGGGGCATCTAGGTGGCTCAGTTGGTTAAGCATCTCTTAATTTCAGCTTAGGTCATGATCTCATGGTTCGTGGGTTTGAGCCCCACATCGGGCTCTGTGCTGACAGCTCAGAGCCTGGAGCCTGCTTCAGAGTCTGTGTCTCCTCCTCTCTCTGCCCCTCCCCTGCTCATGCTCTGTCTCTCTCAAAAATAAATAAACATTAAAAAAAGTTAAAAAAAAAAAAAAAGAAAAAAAAAAAGAAGGTCCTCGAGCACAGGCACCGGTCCGGAAGCAGGATTAAAGCAGAGATATCAGCGCATACAGATAATTTAAGTTTCTGAAGAGGCACTACGAAGTACAAGTGTTTCGACGTTTTGATTTTTTTAAGTTTTTCTGTTAAGTAGATATTTTCTTAGCAGAGAGAACGCATTTTACTACTAATTATAAGGACTCCCCTGGATTCATACGGCTATTAATTACATTTGTCTCACCTATAACCTGATTATTTCATTACTGATTTGGCTCCGTTCTAGGTGCCAGCTTCTACTCTTGTTCTTTTCCACTCCGCAGCTGGAACAATCCTCTTAAAACAGAATTCAGGTTCCATCATTCATTTGCCGAAATTTCCCACTGGCTTCCGATTAACACGGGATTCTTTCCCAAGTCCCAAAAGGCCTCTACAATCTGGTTCTTGGCTGCCTCGACCCTTTTTCTGTTGCCTGACTCTGTTTCAGCCACACTGGCCTTTGTGATCCACGCTCCTGGACAGCTTCTCCTGACCGGGCTCTTCTGGATGTGTTACTTTTCTCTCTGGTATGTGCTTTGCTTGGTCCCTCGTGACAAGTCTCTGATCTTTCCCTGAGACAGGCCTTGCCTGACCATTCTCACTAAAATACTTTTCTCCCCACTCATAGCCTCCATCACTACACCTTCTTTGTTTTCGCTTCAAGGTACCTGTTACAATTTTTCCGTTGATGCATTGTATCTTTTTGTGTATTTCTGTTCTGTCTCTTTCCTTTAGAATGCATGGACTACCAAATCAGGGATATTACCTGTTCACCTCTCACTGCAATACCTCTAAGGATCAAAAAAGGGTTGGGCAGAAGGTACAAGCTTATTAAACATATGCTGAGTAAATAAATGAATATACCTGAAAGGCACTTATAGTAAGGAACAAGAAAAAGGCAGCCTAATTAAAAAATGGTCAAAGGACTGTAGAGGCATTTCTCCAAAAAAATATACAAATTTCCAACAAGCACATGAAAAAGATGCTTAATTTAACAGCATGGCATAGGGAAATGCAAATAAGCCCACGATGAGATACCACTTCACACTCCCAACGATAGTCATGATACAAAAGGGGACAAGAACAGGTGTCTTGGAGGAGGTAGATGCACAGAAACCCTCACACACTGCAGGTAGGCACGTAAAATTGTGCAACCTGTGGAAACTCCATAAAACTGAGCAAAACAGTTTAGCTATCCCTCAAAAGGTTAAAATAGAACTACCATATGGCCCTGAAATTCTACTCCTTGGTATATATGCTCAAGAGAATTGAGAGCATATATGTACATAAAAACTTGCATATAGCAAGTTCACAGCAGCACTGTTCACAGTAGTCAGGTGGAAACATCTAAATGTCCATGAAGAAATGAGTGGGGGGATATGGAATATTACTCACACATTAAAAAGGGATGAAGTACTAATACATGCTGTAATGTAGATGAATTCTGAAAACATCATGCTAAGTCAAAGAATCATACGATCCTATCATGTGATTCCATTTTTGGAAATATTCAGAATAGGTAAATTGATAGAGACAGAAGGCAGATCGGTGGTCATCATGGTCTGGGGGCGATAAGGACACAGGGAGTGACTGCTTAATGGCTATAGGGTATTTTTTGGGGGTGATGAAATGTTTTAGAAATAGAAATGGTGGTTGTACAACATTGTGAATGTACTAAATGCCACTAATTTGTACATTTTGAAATGATTACTCTCATGTTATGTGCATTTACATCAATTTTAAAAAATGCTATGGTTTTTAACAGTCTACAAGGCCCTTAGGATCTGGTCCTTACTATGTTTCTATTACTCACCCCCCTGCCTCAATTTACCTCCCCTATATGTACACACACACAACCACACACACACACACACACACACACACACACACACACACACACAGTCTCTCTCACAAACTCTCTCTTTCTCCCTTTCTCCCTCTCTCTCTCACACACACACACACACACACACACACACACACACACACACACACACACACACACCCTCAGCTCCAGACACTGTGCCCCCTGCTATTCCTCACACCTGCTAAGTATGTTACATGTTGGGAGTAGGTTCACACTTACTCTCCCCTCACTTGACAATTCCCACAGCAGCTACCAAGGCTTATTTCTGACTTTCTTTCTGGCTCTGCTTAAATGTTTCACCTTGAGGGGAGCCTGGGTGGCTCAGTTAAGCATATGACTCTTGATTTTGGCACAGGTCATAATCTCACGGTTTGTGCAGTCAACCCCATGTCGGGCTCTGCACTGACAGCATGGAGCCTGCTCGGAATTCTCTCTCTCTTAAAATAAATAAATAAACATAAATGTTCCACCTTGAATGTGACCACTCAAAATAAAATAATAATACATTCTCCCATCCCTCTCATCCTGTGTTCTTTTTCCCCACAGAAATGATTATATCTGACTCATTATATTTTACTTATTTACTCATCTGTTATCTGTCCCCATCTCCCTAAAATGAAGTCAGGGACATTATCTTAATCCTGTTATGATCCTTTATATCTAAAACAGTGCCTAACACAGAGTAGGCCATCAGTTAATGTTTAATGAAAATAATTATCATTTATATAAAGTTCCAGAATAAGTGAACATAAAATGCCCAAGGACACATTCACCTGCAGTAAAACCATGTAATAAGGCAAAACCATACGATAAACAAAAAATTTATTTAGAAATTCACTCAGGGGAGGGGTTGAGTAGAAGCCAGGGGGATGAGGTCATGAGGGGTCCAGGGAACTTTAATTTTATTAGTAATGTTCTATTTATTTAATTGGATAATGTTTTAATGAGGTGTCTATGATTCATGACATATAACACTGCTTGTGATCTTTTATATACATTCAAATACTTTAGAAAACTTTTAAACAGGTTAGTAGTATAATTATTTGGTAACATCTAAAAAATACGAAGTGTACTTAAAACAAAGAAGTTACTTGCTTTCTCCTTTCAAGAATATTATCTTACCCTTTAGAAGAATATAGAGACAGTTTGGCTAGGACCGCATGGAGGATCCAAAACTAATAATCACTAACATTTGTGGGAGAAACTAAACCTTTAGTATTGTCAGTACATCCTAACTGACCAGGAAGGAGGTTTTCATCCAGTCCTGAACACCTTACCAGCTGCTTCATATTTATATTCATTTAAAATTGTTTTCTTCTATACCACCTTATACCTGTCAGAATGGCTAACATGAACAACTCAGGCAACAACAGATGTTGGCAAGGAAGCGGAGAAAGAGGATCTCTTTTGCATTGTTTGTGGGAATGCAAGCTGGTGCAGCCACTTTGAAAAGCAGTATGGAGGTTCCTCAAAAAACTAAAAATAGAACTACCCTACGACCCAGTAATTGCACTACTAGGCATTTATCCACGGGATACAGGTGTGCTGTTTTGAAGGGACACATGCACCCCCATGTTTATAGCAGCACTACCGACAATAGCTAAAGTATGGAAAGAGCCCAAGTGTCCATTGACGGATGAGTGGATAAAGAAGATATGCTATGTATATACAATGGAGTATTACTCGGCAATCAAAAAGAATGAAATCTTGCCATTTGCAACTACGTGGATGGAACTGGAGGGTATTATGCTAAGTGAAATTAGAGAAAGACAAATATCACGGCCTCACTCATATGAGGACTTTAAGAGACAAAACAGATGAACATAAGGGAAGGGAAATAAAAATAATATAAAAACAGGGAGGGGGACAAAACAGAAGAGACTCATAAATATGGAGAACAAACTGAGAGTTAGAGGAGGGGCTGTGGGAGGGGGGATGGGCTAAATGGGTAAGGGGCACTAAGGAATCTACTCCTGAAATCATTGTTTCACTATATGCTAACTAATTTGGATGTGAATTTAAAAAACAAATAAATAAAATTAAAATTGTTTTCTTCTGCTTTGAATGGCAAAAAAAAAAGTGATAAATGAATTTGTAGAAACACCAGCTAGAGAAAAACATTTACATACAATCAGGAATCACATCAGAAAGCCCATCAGAAAACATTAAAACTTTTAATACTAAAAATTATTTTTAGATAAATAAAAATAAAAGTATTTTAATATTAAAATTACTTTAATATTACAAATATTAAAATATTTTCAATTGAAAATGGAAAAATACTGCCATAATTTTAGTCCCTGTTCTAACAATGGAATTTACTTGCTGGAATTTACTCTGGATCAGACCCAGCTGGCCTTAGAACATTACGGTTAGTTGCTGGGCATGCACTGTTTTAACTTAATATTCATAATTCCACCATGATTGGCAGTGAATAATCACAGGAAATGATGACGGCAAGTTGATCTTATTTTACTACCTGTTATTTATGATGTATCTCTGGTTGACCTCTGACAATTTCTATTTGACTTTACACACTGTGCATTTCTATCTTTTAGCTGAAAGAAGACAATTCCTCTCTGATCTTGTAAATGTTCAAGGCAGACAGTTTAAGTCATAAATTAGCATAAATATCATCAAATATGATGTACCTTCTTAATAAAATTTCACCCATTATCTACTGATCATGAAAGCAACAAAATGCCATTGCATTTAGCTGGATTCATTACCACGTACTGAGTTACAGTTACAACCATTAGGGATCTTATCCATACATACATATATATATATATATATATATATGTTTTAGAGATTATATATATATAGGTTTTAGAGATTAATAAACTGAATTTGGGATGAGAGAAAAGATTTGTCCAGTGTTTTACAGTAAGTACCAGAGTAAGGACTAGAATCCAGGTCTCTTTATTTACATTTCAGTAGTCTTTCCAGTACACCTCTGGCAATGATTTGTATGCATAGCACCCTGGATCTAAGGAGAGACTTTCACAAGTTGCTGGGAAGAAAGAAGGAATATTGCTTTGGCTGAGCCGGATCTTGAGAACTGTGACTGACCAAATGTCATTAAAAGCCTATCAAAATACTTCAAGTAGCAGAATCAGTCATGATTTAGAATATACTGTTAGTGAGTAAGTAATGGATGGAAACTGCTTAAACTATATAAATAAGAGAAATTTTGGTTGTGGTCTTTTTTTAAAAAAGTTATTTGTCAATTCTCCTTCCTAAATTAAAGATTTCTAAGAGCTACTATATCTTTGCATTTTTATTTTAAGCTGTAATCTAGCTACAGTAAAGTCTAATATCTAATTAGTTATTTAGTAAACTTACTGAAAATAAATTCAAACCCAAAAGTTATGGTAATTTCACTCCTAAAATACATACATACATAAAATATACTCATAAAATAAGAAATTTTAAACTAATGCATAGACTCATTTCTTGAAATTGAAAGGTAGAATCAAGATAAGTAGAGTAGTTGATTAAGCCTCAATATTGTTCCTGTACCCTAGAAATGACTCTGTGAGAATTGATTCATGACTCCAGATGACCTATTGGGGATTTGTTAGCTCTGCCAGAAGAAAAATTACTAAATTGTACTTTGCTGATGTAATATAGCTGCCCATCCCCACCTTTCTGTAAAAAGAAGCTTCCACAAGCCAGGTGACCTTGCTGGTGTGCAGAAATGACTTTGTCTAGGTGTTAAGGCCAATGTCTGGCTTCAGGGTAAAAATGCTAAAAATAATATTTTGGTTTTACATTCTTAATTATCTGCAAAACTTTTTTTTCTCTTTTTCTCAAGAAAAAGGATATTTACTGACAATATAAATCTCTACATAATAACCACTCTTTACAGGAGAGATAAGCAAGCAGAATTTAAGTAGCATATTTGAAAGATTACACATGAATTTTTAGTTGAAAATCAGGATACATTTAAGTAATTCATTAGGAGACACCATGTATGTTTATAATGAAATTGAATTTTTTGATATGGTACCAAATGCTCTGTAATCTCAGCACTCTGGTAAGAGGAGGGCATAAGTATCTTTATTTATATTACTGTTATCTATCAGAATTATAGTCATGGTCGCATGAAGACTTTACGTGATGCCAAGGGATAAAAGAGAGAAAGCAATATTATTTTTTCCCCATCCGAATGATTATTTTTAAATGTAAAATGTAACATCATCTGTCACATTCATAGAGTCAATAGTTTGAGCAGGACAAGGTAGACATATTTCCATATAATTAAAATAAGCAGAAAACCACATAACATCTACTTATACTGAGATAGTAAAAAGAATGTTTTCCTTCCTGAAACAGCTATGTCATTAAAAATAGATGCATGGAATATAACAAGTACAGGCTATAAAGTAAAAAAAAAAAAAAAAAAGCACAGGGAATCAGATAAGAGAAAAAGAAGAAAGTCTCAACATATTAAAATATTTTGGAGTGAGCTTTTGATTGCCATTTTATCTCAAGTCCATTTTAAGGGAATTCTGTTGATCTGAGCTGTCAACAATGACACTATTTGAAACACAACTTCATAAATGCTTTCTATAAAGCACATTTTAAAGATGCATAGAATGAAATACATAGAAGAAAATCTTGTAGTTGGTTTATTTTTCTGATGGTTTATGAAAACTGACAGATATATTATTTCTATATGCTAATCTGCATACTTCCCACCCAGATGGATAGGACAGAGTGCTCTGGAGGCAGCACGGAGAAGTGAAAAGAGAAATGACTTCAGAACACAAGGACCTGTGTATAAATAAAAGCCTGATTGCTAGATGTGTCACCTTGACCACAACATCTAACTTCTCGGAGCCAAAGTGTCACTCTGCTCAGAATCTAGAACACGGCTATTTAAAAATGCTAGGTCCTGTTTACCTTTTGTTTTTAATCTACCTTCTTACAGTTTAAGCTGGAGAGGCAGACAAATACCCACCTAAGTGTCATGCAAGTCACGATAGAGGTACAAAGAAATCACTACTGGAAGACAGGGGGAAAGCATTTGGCTCTGACTGGGAAAAGTAAAGGAAACTGGAGATTGTCTTGGCTTGTGAGAAGGAGTAGAAATCCAAAGGAAAGAGATTGCTAAGAGGGTGTATTCTAAGTTGATGGAGAAGCACAGCAGTGTATTTATGACTAAACGATTTGGTTGGGACCAAGCTGCACTCCTGAGCGTGCTGGCACCACTCTAGGTACAATGGTCACATTAGTGAAGAGGATAAGATAAATATTCTTTCCCTGACAAAGTGAAATCAGTTAATTATCCTTGTAGAAGCAAGGAAGAGAAAGTAGAAAACAACCACACAAGCATGTATCAGATATTTTTTTCCGAAATTGTATTACACAAGAAATATTTGCCATATCTGTGCTATGCACTGAGAACTACATGGTGGAAAATTAGAAGCCAAATACAGGGGCACTAGGGTGGCCCAGTCGGTTGAGCAACCGACTCATGATTTTTGTTCAGGTCATGACCCCAGGGTCATTGGATTGAGCCCCACAAGCCCCTCATCAAGCCGTAAGTGCTCAGGTTCTGGGCTGAGCGTGGACACTGCTTAGGATTCACTCTCCGTCCGCTCCTCCCGGCTCACACACACTTCACGTGCTCTCTCAAAAAAAAGCCAAGTGTATATGACTTGTGGTTACTAGAAATATAGTCTAGTCCACGGAATAAAGTGAACTCATTTGCAATCATAAGCAACTTTGTAGCACTATAAATGAAATCAGAGTTAAGAATAGGAGAGGACGGAGGAAAATGTTTCAGTCACAGTATTTTATGATGTTTCCATTTTCACTGCTCATTAAAATAGGCTTCCTGACAACTCTGTATACCAAATCTGAATATGTACCAGGGTTAATACTTTTATCTGTTCTCCTGAATGAGGATAAATCATTCAAAGGCTTTGAAGTTAGGTAGACCCGAATTTGAATCTTTTACTTTCATTTTCCAGCCAGAATATGTTTTTGTTTTTCATATTATGGTTTTACTTATATTTCTATTAAAACATACACATCACATTCTCAAAAATGTATGGCTCAATAGTTATCACAAAGTAAACACCTGGATAGTCATCCCTCAGATCACAAAATAGAACTTTGCCAGCAGCCCTGAAGAACCTGTACCATGTCATGACCTTTCCAACTATTTCCCCTCCCTTCGTCCTTAAAAGTACCCACTAGTGTTATTTTTAACTCAGTCTTTTAGTTTTGCCTGGTTTTGAAAGTCATACGTTTTTAACATTCTTTACATATTATTGTGAATTTATGCATACATTTCTTTTTGGTATATACTTAGCTGTGGGTTTCCTAAGTCACCAGTGAGGAATGTATTCTTTTTGCCTAGATAATGGGAAAACTGTCACTTTTCTCCAATGTATTTCAGAACTCTTTTGCTCTGCATCTTCACTAACTCTTGGTATTGTCTAACTTTTAAAAAAATATTTATTTATTTTGAGAGAGAGCATGAGTGGGGGAGGGAAGAGAGAGAATCCTAACCAGGCTCCACAATCAGCATGGGGCCCAAATTGGGGCTCTATGACACTACCATGAGATCACGACCTAAGCCAATATCAAGAGTTGGATGCTTAAGTGACTGAGCCACCCAGGTGCCCTGGTATTGTCTAACTTTAATTTTAGCTCTTCTGGTGACTGTTTGGTAGTATAGGATGTTAGTTTTAACTGGCATTTCCCAGTTACTAATAAGAGTAAGTTTCAATATATTTATTGGCTTAGGGTGTCTCTTTTAAAAGAGACTCTTAAGGCTTGAGAACAAGGCTTGAGGGTTGATGGGAGGTGGAGGAGAGGGGAAAGTGGGAGATGGGCATTGAGGCAGGCACCTGTTGGGATGAGCACTGTGTGTTGTATGGAAACCAATTTGACAATAAATTATATTTTTAAAAAATCTGTTCAAGTCTCCTGACTTCTTTTTTCTACTGGCATGATTCTGTTTTTCTTACTGAATTGTAGCAGTTCTTTATATATTCTGAATACAAAAGCTTTGTCAGCAAATATGTTCTTTCATTCTTTTCCTTGTGTTTCTATGATCATGTTTTGATTAATAGCATCTATTGGCACTAGCTTATGAACCTTTATATGCTGTTAAGGACAAGTTTCTCTACATCAGTTTATAAAGATAATTTCCTACATTATCTTCCAGATTAGAAACTTTATTGTTTTATGTTTTATATTTTGATTTGGAATTGATTTACGTCTATTGCATGTGAGAAGGATCAAGTTTCTTTTTTTTTTTCTTACTGTTATCCCTTTGACCTGTTATCATTTATTGAAAAAATTGGGGGGACACCTGGGTGGCTCAGTCAGGTAAGCGTGTGACTCTTAATTTCGGCTCAGGTCATGATCTCACAGTTCATGGGTTCGAGCACTGCATCAGGCTCTTTGCTGATGGTGCACAGCTTGCTTGGGATTCTCTCTCTCACCCTCTCTCTCTGCCCTTCCCCCACTTGCACTGTCTCTCTTTCTCAAATAAACATTAAAAAAAAGTATATATAAAACTGAATAGATAGGCTTTAAAAAATGTTTTTCCCTATGTTTTGCTAACTTTATCATACATTGTGCCCATAAATACGTTTTTCTCTTTCTGGACTGTGTATTCTGTTCAAGTGGCCTAATCGCATATGTTGTCCCAAGACAACTATGTCTTGCTCTCTGATATAGCATGTTTTTCCATCTTTGTTTCCAGAGTGCATTGCTTATTCCTGGCCTTTGAATGTCCATATGAATTTTAGACAAGCTCTAGATTTCCTACTGAAGAGTGACTAAATAAATACATTATAATTTTTATTACAATCTTATAGTTGCTAGATATGTTAAATGTGCAAATCAATTTAAGTTGATAATGGGAATGGTGATAATGTACATCCTTCTCTGTTGTTTATATGAGGGAAAGCTTTAATATTTCACCATTATATATGATGTATGTTTTGTATTTTTATCATATACTTATGAAGCTAAAGATGTTTCCTTTCATGACTAGATTGTTACAGGGTTTTATTAAAACATGAATGAAAGTTAAATTTGATCAAATAAATATCTTTCCTGAGTCTATTGAGACAATTTTTTTTTCTTCTGCTGTGTTAATTAGTTGAATCAACTGCTTAATTTTTGAATGATAAATGGATTCCACAATCCTGGAAAAGACATAGTTACTATGTATTATCCTTTTTATGTGTAATTGGATATTATTTGCTAATCTTATTTAGGGGTTTTGTGTATAATTTTGGAATCTATTTTTGGCTTTAACTTTGGTATTAATACTATGTTTGGTACCATTAAATAAGTTTGGAAATGTTCATCATTCTCTCAAAAATTTTTATAAGATTAGCAATGTTTTTTCCTTAATATCTTGGCAGTATTTACCAGTAAAGCCATCTGGGTATTTTGGATAGAGTTTGAGTGAATTATATTTTTTGGGGAATCTGTTCATCTAAATTTTAAAATCTATCAGCATGAAATTGTTTATCATATCCTTTTTTACTATTGTGTGATGCCTAGGATCTGTAATGATGCCCCCTCTCTCATTCTGAAAGTAGTATTATGTGCTATCATTTCTTTTTCTTCATTTGTCTCTGCATAGATTTAGAAAAACAAAGTTTTGTTCATTTATCCTATCCAGTTTATTCTTTTCTTCATGAAAATTTTTGCTCTTTAAAATTTTTTCCTTCCTATTATTTTGAGTTTATATTTCTATTTTATTTAAGTGCATGGGAAGGATACTTAACTCACTGATTTTTTTCAGTATTATTTTTACTTTTAACATATATGCCTTTATGACTATAAAGTTCTCTCTACACATGGCTTTAGCTGAATCTCATAAAGTTTGACAGATAGCGTTTACACTATAAACCCATTCAAAATATGTTCTACTTTTCATTTTGACTTTTTCTGTGTGTTTCTTGGAAAATGATTTCTTAGTTTCCGCACACATGAAGAATTAATCTTTTTTATACTCATCTCTAGCTTCATATACTATGATTAGAAAACATAATCCAGAAGATGTGAAATCTTTTAAATATACTGAAACTTGTTTTATGTCTCCTAATACTTAAAGATATCACATCTATTGAGAAGAGTACTCTGTAATTGTTGGATGTAGTATGCTTTTAGTTCAAATTTGTTAATCGTGTTTTTCAAATTTGTGTTCTCTTTACTGATTTTTGAGTGATTGTTCTATCGGTTGTTGACAATGGTCTATTAAAATCTTATATAATATTTATGTACTTACATCTTGCAGTCCTGGACAACTTAATCCAATTTTCATAACTGAAGTGGCCTTCAGACTCTTTGTGTATTGGTCTATTTTTTAATTCATTCTTTTTATTTATCATAGGGTAGAGCTATGATAAATGGCGTGGTGAGGGTCCCAACCAAAGACAGATGAATTTACTAAGCCCCTCCTTGTTTAGTGGCCCTGAATTCTAATTTTTGTCTCCACAGCATGAGTAAACTATTAAAAGTTCTGCAAATCTTCTCAGCCACTGCCTTCTGGAGGTGCAGATACCCACACAGCTAAAACTATCCAACTGTCAAACTTCTATTTTGGCCATTCTTCTCTCAGATCTTTGACTGCAATTCTTTAATGCCTTGTTGGCTCCCCCAGTGCTTTCATATATTCTATAAACATACTTTTCCTGCCTAATTGTTTTTTTAAAAATATCACTAGTCCTAATTATTACTCTTCCATCACCAGTAGTAGAAGTGCTGGTAAGGATGACTTTAGTAAGATGCTTAACCTAAGTCTCAGTTCACTTTTCTATAAAACGGAAATATATTACTACCTTTAAAATTTTCTAGGGTACACTTGACATATAATAGTAACTCAGACTAGAATTATATTTGGCTTTATCCATACTTTATTTATTGGGAGATCTGATCTAGTCTGGTGGCTTTATATATCTACATACATTTGACAAGCCATATTTTGTTGTTTCCTGACATCTCTTTTGATATTCTATCCTGTATTCATCATTTGCTGGTTGTTTTCAACTTGTTTGTACTGCCAATATCTCATACATAAAACAAATTCATCTAAATCAGCCTTTTTCTCAGTCATTTGCTCCCATAAATTTAGATAAATCTCTTCATGGTAACATAGTTTTTCGAGTTACTCAGGCCTCAAATCTTGAAGACAATATTTGTATCAACTTCATTGAATTATTCAGTCTCAAAAACCTGATCAGTTCTTAAAAATGTCTCTCACCATACTCTTAGTTCCAATGCATGAATGTTGTGAAACTTATACCCATATCTCTGGACTAGTTTAAATATTTCCTAATTCTTCCCTTTACTTCCAGATGCTCATGCATTGCTTCTATCCTGTAGTCTGGTCAGTTAATACAGAGGTCTCTTTTAATTTTTAATTTTTTTTTTTTATTTTAGAGAGAGAGTGCAAGTCAGGGAGAGGGGCAGAGGGAGAGAGAGAGAATCTTAAGCAGGCTCTATGCTCAGCACAGAGCCCGACAAAGGACTCAACCCCACAACCCTGGGATCATGACCTGAGCTGAAATCAAGTTGCTCAACCAAGTGAGCCACCCAGGTGCCCCAATATAGTAGTCTTAATATACCATTTGGTAGTATTATACTTTTCCCAAAAAGCCTTCCAGGAAGTCTGGTACAGTCAAGAATAAATTCTAAGCCATCAGGTGGCATACAAGCCCTTCTACGATCTTATGTTAATTGACTCTCCCTTCAAATGTATTTCCAAACTACTTTCAGATGAAGTTTTCGCTTGGTACCTACCGATATATTCAATTCTTCAGGATGCAGGAGCTCCTCCTCTTTTTGCCTGTAATCACCAACTTAAAACCCTTTCTTCCTTCTCTCAACTGTTTTGAATGCTTCATACCACAAAATGCTAAATCACTTTGTACCATCTCTGTCAAATCTTCATGACTGTAGGCAATCGCTAACTTCCTCGGAAAATCTGTAACATCTATGGGAATGCAATGTGGTGCTTTGAGAGAGTGCACACATTAGAGTCAAATGAAGCTGAATTTTAAACTCTTTTCCAACTGCACAATCTTAACTTATGACTTGTCTGCAAAATGGAGTTAATACTAACTCTTTTGGAGAGCTTTTATAAAAATTACATAGGAATGTTATAAGCTGAACACAGTGTAAAGAATCTGGTAAGTAACAGTTGTTAACATAAGTGGTAGATGTTACTTCCATCATCATTGATAGTATGACAGAAAATTATGTCCTTTTTATTGTCAATTACCTTTTAAGTAGATATTCCATATATGCCACTGGTATGTAAAGTTCTTTGGAGTAAGAACCACATATATGCCTTTGCATATCTGGCATATAAGAAGTACTTGAAAATGTTTGTTGACTGATATGCTTACATATGAGTTACATAATGTTTTTAGGAATAGACTTGATGAATATTATTTTGGTTGATAAAACATGTTACAGTTGTAAAAGATCTTCAGGGTCTGGTATAGTCTGACTAGAACCTGAACCAGTCCGGGTTTCATTTCTGAAGGTAGTCCCTGAAAAGTCTATAATTTCAGTGAACATATTGATTTTGCTCAACATATTGATTTTCCTCAACAACGTAAGGTGTCTTCTGTTGAATAATCCAATCAAATGTGATTTGGCACAAGAAAAAAAGCAAGTGTGATGACAGGCAAAGATCTCAAATGGGGAGGGGAAAATCAATTTTAGTCCTGGATGTAGGGGAATCAATATGTAGACCACCAGTCTTCAAATACACTTAAGTTTTTAAAGGAAATTGTAGTGATGATGACTACTATTTTTTTCTAAAAAGCCCGCAAGTACTGCTCTCTAATATGTAACCATTTAGAATTTCTGTACTTTTATTAGGGAATTTTCAGAACATCACCAATCATGATTGGTGATCACTTAAGGAACACACACTACACACTCAACCATTTCATAAATCGTAACACACGCCTACACACATATACACAAAGACAAATAAAGAAAAAGTACCCAACCTGAGCTGTGCCATTATAATACTTTCCAATCACAAAATGCCATCTAGGTCACCTTTTATTCTCTTTGACATTTAAGGAGTTAAACATGCCAACTACATATGCATAGCCTCATATTTTCATAAAACTGTGTAGATGTATTCACTATTCTAAAAATTCATTTGCTAACTAACTGGCAACTGTGATTTCTGAGATAGAACTCTCTAGAGACACTGAAGTTATAAGCTCAGGACAGTGAGATAGAGCCACATTCTTAAAAGTTTGCATAGCTCAATACTTTTATTGTATGACTTTGCTTTCAGATGACTGGGATGTGGGAAGAAAAGAGGATTGCCACATAGTAGGTATAGGCAGTCACTACCCTCTGAGTGGTTTACTTTAAGAATTTTAAGGCAGATGTCTAGAAATGGGAATTCAATACATTATTTTTGTGTTCTTGTCCTCCCCCAAGTTTTAATGTGGTTTACATCGCCTAAGAGTTAGCTAATGGTAATTTTTTAAAAAATGGGAAATTTATTTAGAAAGTAGAGAGAGACACACTAGAGAAATGAGGTTAATAGAAATGTTTGTGTATATGAAACCCCATACATTGGTTATAGGTTCTTCATAATCTTTTTTAGCAGTCCACACAAAGGGGGATTAATTACAGAATTCATCCAGAGTTTTCAGGAGATGTAAAATTGTCCTTGATTTTAAAACAAGTAAATTTCTTCCTACAATTTTTATAAAGGAGATATTACCTAATTTAATGCATATTACAATAACTTGAACATGGGTTTTGTGATAGTGCCTTCAATATACACAGTGATATGTAAAAGAAAAAAATAATGAAAGGCAACTGTATAGAGAAGTTACAATATATATTCCAGGGAAAAAACTTTACATCTAATCATTATTTTCCAAAAGAATTCTATAAATCCTTTCTGATGTAGGATTGTGTTAGATTTCTGAGGTTAGTCCTGAAACTTTAGAATTTCTAAGCTCTTTAGCTCCTGAATCCAGGTAAGGTGTGACTGAAATTAGGGAAACAAGAATTAGGACTTCATAAAGATTTTGATAATAGAGTCTTCCATGATATTGCCAGGGAAAAATTCAGTTGAAAGAGAATGGTAAGGAAATGGCACTATTTGCCAGAGTGAGGACATTCAAAATCCCCTGTTATTCCTAGGACAATATTGTTATGATTTAGAAGCTCAAGACTCAAAACCTGCTTTCCCATTTCCTTTCAAAAGTGCATGTTTCCCCACAGGCCACTAGGCAAATGCCCAGTTGAAGTAGGTCACTTTCCCTAAATAGGAACTAGTAGAAATCAATACTTTTTCTTTCTTAAATGTTCAGAGTATAGTAAAAATAATACACTTCATTTCATCACATTGATTTACCCCAGTTTTCTTTCACATACTCTCACATTTATAGATAACACTTATATACTGTTTTCTAGTATTTTTCTCATTTATCTATGGGCTTTTTCTTCTTTTTTCTTGGATTGTTTCTTTAATTTTTGGTTACTACCATATCAGACAATCTGAGATAAAACTTCTTGTTGACAGTTAAAGAATAATTTTATTCCTATTATGGCATCTTGCATCATTATAAATTATTATAAAGATAATTAAAATAGTGATCAGTTCAATGCTACAATACTGATATAAGAACCACATCAAGGCTGTGAAAACAATAAGATAAGCGTTCTTTAAAATTTCATCAGCCTATTGCTTTCACTTTTCTTATGGGAAGATACTTATTGTGATAATGTTTGTTTGGTTTTCACCATAAAATGTAAGTACTTGGAAAACAAAAATAACAATGTATAGCACACATTTAGTCAAAACTATCAAGATGTACACACAATACTGCTGAGCCTTGAACAACACAGGCTTTAGGGGTACTGACCTCCTGCAAAGTTGAAAATCTACACATAACTTTTGACTCCCCCAAAACTTAACCACTAATATCCTACTGTTGACCAGAAAGGAGCCTTACCAATAAAAAACATTGTTCAACACATATTTTGTATATGTATTACACACTGTATTCTTACAAAATACCTAACTTTTTTTTTACCATTTTTGGTACTTCTAGGCTATGAAATTTATCTGCAAATCTCTAACAAATTTTCTAGTACATTTATTGAAAAATCCTCATATATGAACCTGCTCAGTTCAAACCCATGTTGTTCAAGGGTCAACTGTGTTATTCAAGGGTCAAAAGTGTCATTCAAGGGTTAACTGTATTTTTCTTTTGTTAAACATTCACTGTCTCTTTTAGGATAATCTGCACTAGGTCTATTAAGACACTTTATATATTTCTGTAGAATGTGAAAGAAAGCCAAGGAAATAAAAGGTTTATTATGGTGGACAAACCCAGATCACAAAGAAAATTACAAAGAAATTGCCCAAATTACAAAGAAAAGTTACAGAAAAATGGCACTCTTATAGTAATGCAAATTTTAATATAAAGATACTTTCTTAAGATTTGAAAATACGTAACACATCATTTTTAGCTGTGTGTTGATTTTGCACTTTGGTGATTGGAAAGTTCCCAAAGATCCTTGGTCTCTAAAAAATATGGCTTAAGTCTTTACTATATTGACTTTTGCTTTTAGAAAGTGAGAGACATAGGCAGTATGAAATGAAAGTAAAAGCAATAATCATACAACTCCATCCCTTCCTTTGAGAGTATTTTTGTTCTATGTAACAAAACTCAAATCTCTACCAGGAAAAATAAAGAAAAACTTGAAAACTAATGGAGGAATACATCAAGTTTCTGGATGGAGTGGAAACACATGATAAAGAAATCAGTTTTTCCTAAATTCATTCAAGATTTCCAGAATCCCAGTCAAAATATTATAAAAAAGATGAATTTCCATTTTGGAAAATGACTAATCAGTGAATTTTTAAAACTTTAGGAAAGGGAAGGAAGAATGGCTTTCCTGAATGTTTAAATGATCAAACTATAGAAAAAAAAAACTAGTCTAGTCCTGGTAAAAGAATGGAATAGATAAAAATAATACACAGGAAGATCAACAGACCAGAACATACTGCACAGTCCTACTACATAGGGATTAGTAAAACTAATACATTTTATTTACACAAAGAGATCTGTATCATTCTCTACTCTTTCTTGCAGTCCTTTTAGGTGTTCTTGATTGCTTACTTCTTTAGTAAATGTTGTAGACAATTTTTCTTTAAGAATCCACACTGTGGGTATCAGTCCTTAGAACAGATTACTAGAAGTGACATAGACAAACCTATTTGAGGTTTATGGGATGCACTGTTAAACAACATTCCAAATATCATAATAGTTCTGCGTATGAGTTTTTATTTCATGGGACTGGGTGCTGTTTTACTGACTTGACACATAGGGGAAGATAGATATTGTCTCACCCATTTGCATCTTTTCATTGTGGTGTTTACATAGATTGGTTCCTGGTTTTGTGGTGGTGATTATAACCTACCCCTAATGAAGCTGAAAGCCTGTGTGGTGGAGGACTCCAGAGAGGCATCTTGCAACTTATATTGTAGATAAATGACAGTCTGGCTCCACAAGTTCCCAGAAGGAGATGGGGCTCCTACTCTTGTGCCATGTTGTCCATTCCTAGTACAAGAGGGCTTCTGGTCTTGACTGCTCAGCTGCAGCAGATACGACATGTACTGTTTTACAAAAGGCAGGAACCCCACTCATTTAGAATAACCCTTTTGAGTGTTTCATTGAAACTTAAGCTGAACCTAATTCAGTTAAGATGAATACTCTTTGACCGGATGTAGGAACTTTACAAGATAAATGCATATTTAAGGTAAGTAGAAAGGTGATTTGTTTTGAAAGCATTTTAAATCTTAATGTTACACGCACCTACCCAGCCAGAAACACAGTTCCATACAGTCTGAGCTCTCTAGGGTTCTCTGAATGGCCCCAGAACTCTATTTTCCTCCTTTTATATATCATAATAACAGGAACCACACTACGTCAAAACAATTACTGCCATTCTCTTCTATGAGGAAGGGTGAATGTGTAAAGAAATCAAAATATATTTGATTCGGAATGTATGGTTAATGCATACTCTAAATCAACATGAAATAATTTTGTAGAAGAAGACTTCAAAAAAAGAAATGTTCTTTTTCCTGAATTTAACTAAAAGACTATGGAATTATTTTTATAAAACAGTAGGGAACCAGTCTTGCCTTTCTTAATTTTAGTGGGAGATATACACTTCCATTTTCTGGGGATACAAGACACGTTCCTCAGACACATTATTGTGTTTTTCACATTTAGTCTTTCTATTGACAAAAGCTACACTTTAAACCATCAGTAAACCCATTTTAAAATGCTTTTACCAAATTAGAACAAGAGGATATTACTCTGTGAACAATGGTAAAGGATTCTTTTATGACTCACATGCAACTTTATTTTTTATTTTCCCTTAACTGCAGTCAGTAGATCATCCCAGAATACAGCCATCTAAATAGCCATGTAAACAGAATACATGCCATGTAAACAACAGTAAAGTTACTTATTTAAATCGACCTAAGAAATGACATTGTGTGCATGTCAAATGAAAATATACAAAAATAACTTTTTAAATAAAAAAGATAAGAACTATCAAATTTTAACCATTTTTAATAATGTCATAGATCAATTTTAGCAATAGGAAGCTTAAAAAACTTACTATGTGTAAGTAACAGAATTAATATAATTACACTATTATTGTTTCAAGTATTCCTGACACATAAAATATAAAATTACAGCTTTCACCGATATTATTATATCAATCTTTCATACTCTTATGTAGATGTCAGAAAAGTGTATGTATAAAGCTCAAATAGGGATTTCCCCAATAATTATTAAAGATATTCTTATAGGTACATTATCAGGGGTCTTTAAAATAAAAATAAAGTATTCAATATAACTTCTTTATTCATTTACTTGCTAGATTATACTCATTTGGAACATTCCTTCTTTCATTAGCATTATGACAGCCCGTAAAAAGTCCTTCACATAAAACATAAATTCTACAACATATGGATATATTTCCCCACTTTCTAAATTTAATGTGTGACAGGGGAACAAAAGAACATCAACATCACTGATTAAAAACAAATTTCATGGCAGTAAAATTTGCAGGGTTATGCTTAGATCAAATTTTATTTTATAGACAAACAAAATTTTGGATTAGTTTAAAAAAGAACAAGAGTGTCTCACCCTTCCTTCCTCCCTTCTGTAGTTAGAGTTCTATTTCTAAATGATCTGATTATACCACTTCCCTAGCAGAACACTTTTAATTCCAATGGATGAAACAGAGTCTCTTTAACTAAGCTTCTTTCATGTTTTGTACCATCCACAGAGACTCATCTCCTCCAACTTTCCAAATACAAATTCTGCAGTGAAAAGTACAAATGTTTACAGCTCCCAGATATCTTAAGTTTCTTCACACTTCTATATGCCTGTAAGGCTGCTCTGAACTGAAAATATACTGACCTTCTTCAGAATCTTTATTTATCCTTTGAGTTAACACATAAGTCATCTTTTTTCTAAAGCCTTCAGTTACCCTCCAAGGTAGAAAGTAAACTCTACCTGCTCTGCCCCTTAGCACCCTCAATATATTTCAATTGTAGCATATGGGCTGCCGAAGCGAGCACCTGAATGTATTTCTAGTTTAAAAATTACTGCATTGTTTAAACAATTTGATTACACATTTTCCCATCTCCAGCTAGCTGCCATTATTAATACGACTATCACCAGCATATACTACAATGCCTGAAAGGGAGCAGATACAGTAAATGTTGTGAAAGGAATGAATGGATCAACCAGGTGGCAGACATGAAAATCTATGTTCAAACCAAGTCAAACTGTTGTTTATGAGATCAGAACTTCTCTAGAGGGTTCCAGCTCTCTCATCAATACAGCCATCTCCTCGGTTATAGCTCCTAGAAAAGCCCAGACTAAATATTCATAAGGCATAAATTTCTCACTTAAAAATCCTGATGTAGCTCTGAATCAAAGTTGGCACTTTGGAATCTTAAGTTAAAAAATCAAGAAGACATTTTGTGACATCATGTCATTTCTATCACGATATCAGCAACAATTTACTGCAATGTCAAAAGTTAGATGAGAAAATAATCCCATTTATAAATGCAACAAAAAGAGTAAAATACTAAGGAATAAACTTAACCATGGAGATGAACACCTGTACTCTGCAAACTAAAAAACACTGATAAAAGAAACTGAAGATGACACAAACAACTGGAAAGATATATCATACTCAAGGATTCAAAAAATTAATACTGTTTAAATGTCCATATTGTCCAAAGCAATCTACAGATTCAATGCAATCCTTACCAAAACCAATGTCAATAGCATTTTTCACAGAACTAGAAAGTAATCCTAAAATTTGTATGGTGCCACAAAAGACCCTATAGCCAAAATCATCTTGAAAAAGAAGAACAAAACTGAAGCATCACAATCCCAAATTTCAAGATATATTACAAAGCTACAGCAGTCAAAACAATATGGTACTAGAACAAAAACAGACATATAAATCAGTGGAGAACAGAAAGTCCGGAAACAGACCCATGATTATATGCCCAAATAATCTTCAACAAAGAAGTCAAAAATATACACTGGGAAAAAGTCCCTTCAACAAATGGTGTTGGGAAAACTGGACAGCGACATGCAAAAGAATGAAACTGGGCCACTTTATTACACCATATACAAAATAAACTAAAAATGGATTAAACACTTAAATGTGAGACTTAAAGCCATAAAACTCCTTAAAGAAAACATAGGCAGTAATCTCTTAGATGTTGACCTTAGCAGTATTTTTCTAGATAGTCTCCTCAGGCAAGAGAAATGAAAGCAAAAATAAACTACTGGGATGACACAAAAATAAAAAGCTTTCACACAGTGAAGGAAACCATCAACAAACTAACAAGGCAACCTACTGAATAGGAAGAGATATTTGCAAATAATACAACTGATTAGGGGTTAATATCCAAAATATATAAAGGACTTATGAAACTTAACATCCCCAATACAAAGATTCCAATTAAAAGTGGACAGAAGATCTAAAAATACATGTTTCTAAAGAAGACATATAGATGACCAAGAGATACCTGAAAAAATGCTCATCACTAATTATCAGAGAAATTCTAAATCAAAACCACAACGATCTATCACCTTACACTTGTTAGCATGGCTAGTATCAAAAAGACGAGAAATAACATGTGTTGCTTAGGATGTGGAGAAAAGGCAAACTTTGTGCATTGTTGGTGGAAACGCAAATTGGTGCTGTCACTGTGGAAAACAGAAATAAGAATTCTCAAAAACTTTAAAACAGGACTACCATATGATGCAGTAATTCCACTACTGGGTATTTACCACCCCCCCGCCCAAAACTGAAAACACTAATTTCAAAATACATATGTACCCATATACATATTGCAGTATTATTCACAATAGCCAAGATATGGAAGCACTAAAGTATCCATCCATAGATGAAGGGATCAAGAAGGTATTATTCACACACACACACACACACACACACACACACACACACACACACACAGGAATATTACTCAGCTATTAAAAAGAATGAAATCTTGCCATTTGCAATAACATGGATGGACTGAGAGGGTATTAAGCTAAGTGATATGAGCCAAAGAAAGAAAAATAAATATGACTTCATGGATATAAAGAATCTAAAAAAAAAAAAACCCAAAAGAAAACAAACAAGCAAGCAAACACACAAACAGAAATGTATCCATAAATAGAACAAACTGATGGTTGCCAGAGGGAAGCATAGTGGGGGATGGATAAGATAGGTGAAGGGGAGTAGGAGATACAGGACTCTAGTTATGGAAGGAATTAAGTTATGGGGATAAATGGTGCAGCATGAGAAATACAGCGAATGGTATTGTTAACAGTGTTGTTTGTTGACAGATGGTGGTAGTGAGTACAGAAGCACATACAGAGTTACAGAAGGGCTATGTTGTATACCTGAAACTAACGTAACATTGTATCAGCTGTAAGTCAATTAAAAATGTTTTACTATCAACTAAAGAAAAAAAAGGTAGAAGAGAATAGGAATGAAAAAAAGATTTTGTAACAATAGTGTCCAAACAAAGAAACAAACAAAGGGTGGTAGAGGCACTTTAGACACTCCAACATTCCTGTTGGCCTACTTGTGCTTTGTTAAGGACAAATGTTTTCTTTTTTTTTTTTTTTTTTTTTTTTTTTTTTTTCAATGTTTTTTATTTATTTTTGGGACAGAGAGAGGCAGAGCATGAACGGGGGAGGGGCAGAGAGAGAGGGAGACACAGAATCGGAAACAGGCTCCAGGCTCCGAGCCATCAGCCCAGAGCCTGACGCGGGGCTCGAACTCACGGACCGCGAGATCGTGACCTGGCTGAAGTCGGATGCTCAACCGACTGCGCCACCCAGGCGCCCCAGGACAAATGTTTTCTTAATCTAACATCAAGTGCTCTGCAGAGACAAAACAATTTTCTCTTCTTCCACCCAGAATGTCACCCTGCATTCTTTTAACTGAGAAGCCCGTATAAATCAATTCATGTGGAAAAGCTTCATTACACCCTTTTTAAATATAATCTAGGGATTTTGCAAATATTTTCATAGACATGTTCATAAGGAAAATGGAGAGTGAAAACTTGTTTAGTGGTGAATTCTGGATGCATCTGGGAGTACAACCCAGGGAGCCACTCAGCCAAAGCAGGGACTTTCTAGTCTCCTTCTGTATCAGTTAGATCTCTTTGGGGATAAAAATAACAAAGAGACTTTACTGCCTTAAAAAAATGTCGGGGCGCCTGGGTGGCTCAGTCGGTTAAGTGTCCAACTTTGGCTCAGGTCATGATCTTGCATCCCGTGAGTTCGAGCCCCGCATCGGGCTCTGTGCTGACAGCTCAGAGCCTGGAGCCTGTTTCAGATTCTGTGTCTCCCTCTCTCTCTGACCCTCCCCCGTTCATGCTCTGTCTCTCTCTGTCTCAAAAATAAATAAACGTAAAAAAAAAAAAATTAAAAAAAATAAATTATAAAAAAATGTCTTTGGTAAATATTAAAAATGGCTCAGGTGAAGATAGATTCAAAAGCTCAAAAGACACCAATAAACACCTCCATCTCTGCTTTCTTCTACCTTTTATGTGATCAACGTCAGGTAGTGATGCTGGACTGCTCCAGTGTTTCTTTTAGTTATTTCTGCACAAGTTCTTGGGTGTTTTCTTTCTTGCTAGCCCGGATTGGGTCATACGTTCATCCTTAAAACTATCATTACAGCCGGGTAGATGGGATACAGCTTTGGGAGATGGGAATAATCCTAGCAAGCCTTATGAATAGGTTTAGGGGATGGATGAATTCCTCAAAGAAAAATCAGAGGCACAGCTGATGATCGAAGAGAATGAATGAATGTTGAGGAGGCAAGTAACACGTGATTAATATGTTTTAAGATTTTATACCAATTTAGCAATTTCTTTCAATCAAAGTTGTAAAATTTTAAGATATAAGATCAAAGATTTAAATATTTTACTGACTTGCTTAAAACTTCTTTATCCCCTCCAGCCTACTGGCGAAATTGAAAGTTATGAAAAAGCACTGTATGTTATGGCTTTTCATAGCTCATTCTCTGTTTCAACAACAGGTACCCCTGAAATAATAAATATCAGATTGAGGATCACAGCTAAGCGGCATCTCCTCTTTTACTTCCTAGTGTGGCGTTTTGGCGATTTGGGGGTGGGGGGAAGATATATTTTCTCCAGCTCCCATGTAATGCAGTGATAAGTATCAGTGGTTTTGAAGTTCAAAGATGACTACAAATTTCTTTTCTCATTATATTTAATTGCCATTCCATGAAAATATTGTCCGATTTTATGTAAGTCCAATTTCTGACTATAGTCAGTAACTTGTTATCTTGCTAAGGAAAGAAAGACTATAATTTTCTTTGCATGACATATTTAGTGCAATTCTTACACCATACTAATAAAAATGCACACTTATAATCTACTTTAAAATTAATAGTAAATTGTCACAAGAATGAATTTTCAAACTTTCATCAAACTGGAATAATCTTAGCTCTCGTCACAAGACATTACTAGCTCAATACAACTTTGAATCAATAGTATGTGTCAAGTGGAAAAAAGAAACATCAATTCAGAGATATATTTCCTTGATCTAAGAAACAGGTAAAAGATTTTCAATTATGGAATTTAACAAGTGAAACCAGTGATATGTTTTTCTATTATGGAATTTACTATTATATACTTATTATTTTCTGATATCTAGAAGAATAAATAGGCACATATTCCTTTAAGGCAGTATAGATACATACAAACATATGCTGTGAAAATAAGTATACTTATTTAGTGAGGATATTATGAAAATAGACTGTAAATCATTTAATCGGTATAGGTAAGTAATAAAATTCCTATCCTTAGCCAAACAAAGAAAAAAGAACAATCTTTGTGCTTAGTTAACTTTTTCACTATTGAAGTCATCTGAGATGAATGATCATAACAGCAAATACTTAAAACAGTTTTTATCATGTGTCAGGCACAGTTCTTACTGCTTAACATCTATTAACTCATGTTTACTCTTACTGCTTAACATCTATTAACTCATGTTTACTCAACAATATTATGAGTAGGTAATTGTACTATTTGTATTTCACAGATGAGGAAACTTAGTCACAGGGGATTTAAGTAACTTGCCAAAAAGAATGGCAAAGTTAGCATCTGAACCTATACTCCCTGTTTCAATGACTGGGCTCCAGAAAATTGAATCTCAACAAATAACAGTCTAATGATAAAATACTGTGAGAAGAATCCTCCAGGTTATAGGATTTTATGAACATTCTATTTATTTTTTTCTTTTTATGCAAATGCAGTAGCTGTTTTGCTCTGGTGTTCTGGGACTTCAGCGTAATAGAATTTGAAGCCATATTGAGATGGTAACAGAGTGTGCAATTTGGTGTCATACTTTGTCTGACATCTGGTAGGCAAAGTTTGAATTTGCAGTGAGAGAAATAACAAAAATTTACTTAAGGAGAAACTGAGAGTCATTTTCTGAAAAGATGTGACATTTAGGGATAAAAAAAGCAAGAAATCTGCCATGAATCAGAGACTTACTGACAATCTGTTATGTGAAACACAGCACTAAGAAATAGGTATACAAAGCTAAATTAGGCATGATCCTTGCCCCATAGTAAAGTATACAGAGGATAGTAGGCAACAGTAAAGTGTAAATAACCAAATTCTGTAAAATGTATAATGGTATAATAAACAGAAGGAAAGAAAAGGCAATTGCTAAAAGGGCTGGATGAAATTGGGGAGACATTCCGTGACTCCCAAATGACTTTGAACTTTATGTAGAAAAGCAACAAACAGAAAGTCAACAAAAGATTTTAAGCAGCCAAATGACAAAATAAAGACAGGATTTATGGTGGTAGACCTACAATTCCAGAATAAGGAAAATCTTATGCAAAACAACATGAGTTATCTCTTTAAAAACAAGCAACTTATGGTCACTTGTCAGCTCAAACCCTTCAATGGATTCTCATCTTAGAGTAAAAGACAAAGACCCTAGATGGTCTCACTTCTTCATAAACTCTCTGACCTCATCCAGATTATTCTTCCCGTGATTCACTCTTCTCCAACCACACTGGCTGCCCTGTTGTTCCCCAGATTCAAAGGCAGTTCCTACCTCAGGATCTTGCATTTGGTGTTCCTTCTGGAAAGAATATTATATTCCCAGATTCTCAAAGGACTTACTTTTCCACTTCTTTTATGTCTCTTCACAAATGTCACTCTAACAGGACTGAACAAACTGTGGGGCTATGAATGAGGTGAGAAACACTGGAAACACTAACTTTGGAGGAAAGATGATGAGTCTGGCTTTGTTACATGGCGATTTTGAAATGTCAGCAGGATGCAGTTGAGGTTTCCAGGTGTAGTTCTATAGCAGAAGGTTGAAAGGGAATGTTAACACTTAAGAAGCAAAGAAAAAAATCTATATAGCATATAGGAAACAGAACAAGTAGCCTGTGTAGATTAAATACATCTACAAATTCTGATGAGTACCTCCCATCAAAAGGTATAACTGATTCTACTATCCCTTGAATCTGGCTGGCCTTGCAACTTGCTGTGACCTAAGAATGTGGTCTAAGTGACCTTTTGATTGTTCCAGAACCCAGACATGAAGAGATCATTCATCTGTTTTGCCTTTT